>NC_091437.1:27774300-28374300 GCF_964237555.1 Oryctolagus cuniculus | reverse complement strand
ACAGCTGTTGCACGTATTTGGTGAGTGCACCAGGAGATGGGAGTGCACTCGTGCTCCCTCTCCCACTTACTCTTTCCACTCCCCTCTCCCTCTCCCTCTCAAATTAAGAAGTAAACACCTACATTCATAAAATTTCTCATTAGCTTGAATTAACTGGTTTTCAGAATAATTCAATTAGGTTAAAAGATGTTACATTCTTTACCTTCATGGAATGTCTCACTTTGGTAAGCATCATACTGTTGAGTAACTTGTCCACTCACAACAAAGGCTTCAATACACTTCTTACATCCATAAAATATCTCACCAGTATGAATTCTCTAATATATAGTAAAGACTGAATTCTAAATGTCCGTTCATATTTCTTTCACTCATCAAATTTCTCACCAGTATGAATTCTCTGATATTCTGTAACTTTTCTACATAAAATAAAGCCTTTCCTAAATTCACGTATTCAAAAACCTTATCAGTATGAATTCTCTGATTTCCCATATAAACTCAATTAGTTTAAAGACCTTTCCATATTTCTTATATACATAGGATATCTAGCCAGTATGAATTCTCTGATGTTGATTTAATTGTGCACACAAGTAACAACTTTCTCAAATTCTTTTAAGATTTTATTTATTTATTTAACAGAGTTACAAACAGTGAGAGAGAGAGAAAGAAAGATCCTCCTTCCACTGGTTCACTTCCCAAATGGCCGCAACGGCCAGATCTGCACCAATCCAAGGCCAGGAACCAGGTGCTTCCTCCTGGTCTCCCATCCCTCCTGTTCTCCCATGCCGGTGCAGGGGCCTAAGCACCCAGCCCATCCTCCACTGCTATCCCAGGCCACAGCAGAGAGCTGGACTGGAAGAGGAGTAACTGGGACCTGAACCGGCGCCCACACGGGATGCTGGTGCTGCAGTGCGCCATGGTGCCGGCCCCTTTTCTCAAATTCTTAACATTCATAGAGTTTTTCATCAATATGAATTCCCTATACCATGGTAAAGACTGAATTAAATTTAAAACTCTTTTCATGTTCCTTACATTTTCTGTTTTCACCAGTATGAGTTCTCTAATGCAGAGTAAACTTATATCCACTAATGAAACCCATCCTACATTCTTTATAACATCGTTTCTAATCAAAACAAATTTTATCTCAGTTTGAAATGGGTTTAATTTATAATATTACTTATACAAAGTTTTTATTCTGAATCATGTGGTTTTTTTTTGTTTGTTTTTTTTTGTTTTGTTTTTTTGACAGGCAGAGTGGACAGTGAGAGAGAGAGACAAAGAGAAAGGTCTTCCTTTGCCGTTGGTTCACCCTCCAATGGCCGCCGCGGCTGGCGCGCTGCATCCAGCGCACTGCACTGACCTGATGGCAGGAGCCAGGTGCTTCTCCTGGTCTCCCATGGGGTGCAGGGCCCAAGGACTTGGGCCATCCTCCTCTGCACTTCCTGGCCACAGCAGAGAGCTGGCCTGGAAGAGCGGCAACTGGGAGAGAATCCGGTGCCCCGACCAGGACTAGAACCTGGTGTGCCGGTGCCGCAAGGTGGAGGACTAGCCTAGTGAGTCACGGCACCGGCCTCATGTGCTTTAAAATAAGTAAATGAGTGACATTATTGTAGATAATAATCTAAGTTATAACTCCCTCTCCAGCATGTTCTCACAATTTGTTCTTAACAAAAACAGAGGCATCATGGTCAAGCTCATTACTTCTTAATCTTAATTCTTAGATGACATTTTTTTAAGTTTTTTTTTTATTTGACAGGTAGAGTTATAGACAGTGAGAGAGAGAGAGACAGAGAGACAGAAAGGAAGGTCTTCCCTTCGTTGGTTCATCCCCCAAATGGCCACTATAGCCAGCGCTGTGCTGATCCGAAGCCATGAGCCAGGTGCTTCCTCCTGATCTCCCATGCGGGTTCAGGGGCCCAAGCACTTGGGCCATCCTCCACTGCCCTCCCGGGCCACAGCAGAGAGCTGGACTGGAAGAGGAGCAACCAGGACTAGAACCCAGCACCCATATGGGATGTTGGCACTGCAGACAGAGGATTAACCAAGTGAGCCATGGCGCCGGCTCCCCTAGATGTCATATTTAGCATTTACACTCCAGAATTCTGGGTCCAAAGGCTAATGTGGTAAAGGAGGAAGATAAGGGCTGGCGCTATGGCACAGTAGGATAACGCCCTGGCCTGAGACGCTGGCATCCCATATGGGCCCAGTTCAAGACTCGGCTGCTCCACTTCTGATCCAGCTCTCTGCTATGGCCTGGGAAAGCAGTGGAAGATGGCCTACGTCCCTGGGCCCCTGCACCCACCTGGGAGACCCAGAAGAAGCTCCTGGCTCCTGGCTTCAGATAGGTGCAGCTCTGGCCATTGCTGCCAATTGGGGAGTGAACCAGTGGATGGAAGACCTCTCTTCTCCCTCCCTCTGCTGCTCCTCTCTCTGTGTAACTCTGATTTTCAAATAAATAAATAAAATGTTTTAAAAAAAAGTAAAGGAGGAAGACACAGAATTAGAATGGCATATCTCTAATGGCAGTCTTGAAGGAAACAGTTTTACTAATAATATAGTTTTGTGCAACTTACTATTTTAAAAGCCTTTCCAAAAAATAGTGTAAGAAGTACCTTCCATCCAGCTCTCTCTGCTATAGCCTGGGAAAGCAGTAGAAGATGGCCAAGTCCTTGGGCCCCTGCAGCCACACGGGAGACCTGAAAGAAGCCCCTGGCTCCTGGCTTTGGATTTGCTCAGCTTCAGCCATTTGGGAAGTGAACCTGCAGATGGAAGAACTCTCTCTCTCTGCCTCTGCCTCTCTGAAACTATGCCTTTCAAATGAAATAAATTTTGAAATAAAATAATCAACAATCTTCATATATAAATAATTTAGAGTTAAGAAATAAGACATATCTACAAATAAAATGATTATTATTAAAAAAGAATTTATTCAAGAAGTATCCAAAAAATTTAATGTACTTCTGAAAGAAATGACAGTGAAACTGACAAAGTGGAAAATATCCCTTGTCACTACATTAAGTCCTTTGGACTTAATAGCATGAAAACATTGATTGTGTCCAAATTAATAGGAGGGGGGAGGGGGGAGAAGGGAGAGGAGGATGAGAGAAAGAAAGAGGGAGGGAGGGAGGGAGGGAGGCAGGGAGGAAGGAAGGAAGGAAGGAAGGAGAGAGAGAGAGAGAGAGAGAGAGAGAGAGAGAGAGAGAAAAGACCAGCACTGTGGTAAAGCTGCAGCCTGCAGTGCTGGCATCCCATATGGACGCTGGTTCTAGTCCGGCTGCTCCATTTCTGATCCAACTCTCTGCTATGGCCTGGGAAGGCAGTAGAAAATATCCCAAGTCCTTGGGCCCCTGTTCCTGTGTGGGAGACCTGGAAGAAGCTCTTAGTTCCTGGCTTCACATCAGCACAGCTCCAGCCATTGAGGCCACCTGGGGAGTGAAACAATGGATGGAAGCCCTCTCTGCCTCTGCCTCTCTATAATTCTGCCTTTCAAATAAATAAACAAATCTTTTTTAAAAAATTGTAAAGCCTAAGCCATAGAAAAAAGAGATAAGTTGTAGTATATTAAAAGGTTTAAATTTTTGTCATTCTACTGCTTAAAAGAACTCCAGAACATCTTATTCCAATGTAGCTATAACCTAGTACCCGTTAAGAAACCTTTTCCCCAGAGGATGGTAAACTTTATGTTATTTATATTTTATAATTTTTTAAATTTTAAATTATTTTAGGTAAACATTAAGTGCACACAATGATTCTTTTAAAGAGAAAATCTTCCTAATTCTTTAGCTATTTCTATATTACCTTATTACTTATTACTTTCATTGCTGTTGACACATTTTTAAGTTGATGCTTGTTATTATCAATGTATGAACATGTATAGAATCTAAAAACAATAGTGAAGAAAACTCTGAAAAATAACAAAGCACAGGGCTTAAGTTTATAAAATACTGGAACACATTATAAAGCCTATGGTACTTGCAAAAGAATATACAAAAGAAGGGGACATATTTAAAGAAGGGGACATATTTTCAAATAAAAGGAGGTACTTGTGGAAATTTAGTATATGATGCTGTTTACTGAAATCAAAAATACATTCTAAACACTGGTCTTAGAACAACTGGGTAGCAATTTGAAAGTTGAAAAATATTGATCTGTGGGGGCAACGCCTCCCTCAGAGCCTCTGTCCTGCCTGCTGCAGCAGGTTTCCTGCTTCCAATAAGCCTTGCTTTGCTCACTGTCCCCGTCTGTGTGAAAACCCTCCTTAGACATGAGATAAGAATTGAGATTGCCTTCAGTGCCCCTTAACAATGGGAAGACAAGGACCTGAATTCCAGCTGTCTCCACCAACTAAACTTGATAGAGTTGTACAAAGAGTTCCCATATAGCACACACCCTTGAGTGGTTCCTTACTGTTCAGTTTTAAGTGTCACTTATGCCTTTGAACTTAAACTCTTATCAAAAATGTTTTGGAAGTAGTATCTCCAAGTCTGGGGTTTCTCTTTTCATTCTCTTAATAGTGTTTTCTATCACAAAAAAATTTAAACGTTTTAATAAATTCCAACTTATTCTTTTCTTCTATAGCTTACACTTTTCAATTTTTAAAATTATTATTTTATTTGAAAAGCAGAGAGAGAGAGAGAGAGAGAGAGAGAGAGAGACAGATGTGAAGAGTTCCTATCAGCTAATTTATTCCCCAAATGTCTGCAATAGTTGGGGCTGGGCTGAAGCCAAAGCCAGAAGCTGCAAAATAAGTACAGGTTTCTGTAGGTGGCAGGGATCCAACCACCAGAGTTACGGCTCATGCTTTCGTAACTATAATAAAGCATCTTCTCTGCCTTTCTTTTTCTTATTTTAAATTTATTTGAAAGGCAGAATTACAGAGAAGGGGAGAGACAGAGAGAGATCTTTCCCAGGTGCATTAGCAGGGAGCCAAACAAGAAGTGTGGAGCACGTAGGAGACCCACTAGAATCTCCTGGCTCCTGGCTCTTGGCTTCAGATCAGTGCAGCTCCAGCCATTGTGGCCATCTGGGGAGTGAACCAGCAGATGGAAGACCTCTCTCTCTCTTTGCCTGTGCCTCTCTGTAACTCTGCCTTTCAAATAAATAAATAAATCTTAAAAAAAAAAAAAGAAAAGAAAAAGAAGTGTGGAGCTGGTCCGAACCTAAGCCCATATGCAACACAGGTGTTTCAGGCAGCTGTTTAACCCACTGTACCACGACACAGTGGGGGGAAGAGAGAACACAGGATTATGCCTTTCTTTTTACATCTTTACCTCAACAAAGGCATCTTCCCTTCCTTTTATATTTTTTAAATATTTATTTATTTATTTGAGAGGTAGCATTATAGACAGAGAGAAAAGTCTTCCACCCACTGGTCCACTCCCCAAACAATGGCACTGGCAGCAGCTGGGCCAATCTAAAGCCTGAAGCCAGGAGCTTCTACTTCCACTACTTTCCCAGACCACAGCAGAGTGCTGGATCAGAAGAGAAGCAGCCAGGACTCAACCTCCATCCATATCGGATGCTGGAGCAACAGGCCGAGGCTTAGCCACAGCGCCTGCCCCATCTTTTATATTTTAACTAACAAAAACTAACTGCTGATATTGTGAATTATTTGTGAGTAGTATACTAAATAATATTTGCATGAGAATTTCAGGAGACTACTGAAAGGAGATAACTTAGAAAGGCAGATTTAGACTCAGCTTTCAAAGAAGCCACCACCCGAGTGATGCTGAGCTCTGTTATCAAGAAACTTCCACCGGGCAGCCGGCACTCTGGCGACCTCTGCACCTGCAAAGGTAGCTCCTTGCTCCTGGCTTCGGGCTGTCCCAGCCCTAGCAGTTGCAGCCATTTGGCTCCTAGCTCCTGGCTTCAGATTGGCGCAGCTCCAGCCACTGTAGCCATCTGGGGAACAAACCAGTGGATGGAAGACTCTCTCTTTGCCTCTGCCTCTCTGTAACTCTGACTTTCAAATAAAGAAATAAATCTTAAAAAAAAAAAAAGAGAATGACAAATGCAGGGTTGGTGTTATGACATAGCAAGTAAAGCTACAGCCTGCAACACCAGCATCCCACATGAGTGTAAGTTCAAGTCCCACTGCTCCACTTCCCATACGGCTCCCTGCTAATGGCCTGGAAAAAGCAGGGAAAGATGGCCCAGCTGCTTGGGCCCCTGCCACCCACCTTGGAAGAAGCTTCTGGCTCTTTGGTCCTGGCTCCAGGCTTTGGCCTGGCCCAGCTCCAGCTGTTGCAGCCTTCTAGGGAGTGAACCAGCAGATGGAAGATATCTCTGTCTCTTGATCTTTCTGTAGCTCTGACTTTAAATAAATAAATAATTTTTTTAAAAAATGACAAATATATTTGTCTTTTGAATTGTCAATATCTAAGAAGTTAAATATGTCTCCATAAATATTAAACATTATATATGTAGAGCTATTCATTGCAGCATCATTTGTGATCATAAAATATCTAGGGGGGGCGGCACTGTGGCGTAGCATGTAAAGCTGCCATCTGCAGTGTCAGCATCCCATATGGGTACCAGTTCAAGACCCACCTGCTCCACTTCCAATCCAGCTCTCTGCTATGGTCTGGGAAAGCAGTATAAGATGGCCCAAGTCCATGGGTCCCTGCACCTCGTGGGAGACCCAGAGGAAGCTCCTGGCTCCTGGCTTCAGATCTGCACAGCTCCAGCCATCACGGCCAACTAGGGTGTGAACCAGCAGATGGAACCTCTCTCTCTCTTTCTCTCTCTCTCTCTCTCTGCCTCTCCTTCTCTTTCTGTGTAACTCTGACTTTCAAATAAATAAATAAATAAATAAATAAATAAATAAATAAATAAATAAAATACCTAGGAGGCTGGCGCCGCAGCTCACTAGGCTAATCTTCCACCTGTGGTGCCGGCACCCCGGTTCTAGTCCCGGTCAGGGCACCGGATTCTGTCCTGGTTGCTCCTCTTCCAGTGCAGCTCTCTGCTGTGGCCCGGGAAGGCAGTGGAGGATGGCCCAAGTGCTTGGGCCCTGCACCCCATGGGAGACCAGGAGCTTCAGATCAGCGCGGTGCGCAGGCAGCAGTGGCCATCGGGGGGTAAACCAACGGAAAAGGAAGACCTTTCTCTCTATCTCTCTCTCTCACTGTCCACTCTGCCTGTCAAAATAAAAAAATACCTAGGAAACAGTCTAAGTGGGGAACCAAAGATTACTTCAGGAAAGAAGGAAAATACAAGCACAGATTCCAAGTCTAGTGAGGACCCACTTCCTGGTTCTTCCCCCATATGGCTGAACAGGCTGCAGCTCTTTTATCAAAGCACTAATCCCGGCCGGCGCCGTAGCTCAATAGGCTAATCCTCCACCTTGCGGCACTGGCACACCAGGTTCTAGTCCTGGTCGGGGCACCAGATTCTGTCCTGGTTGCCCCTTTTCCAGGCCAGCTCTCTGCTGTGGCCCGGGAGTACAGTGGAGGATGGCCCAAGTATGGCCCTGCACACCATGGGAGACAAGGAGAAGCACCTGGCTCCTGCCTTGGGATAGGCGCGGTGCGCCGGCCACAGCGCTCCAGACGCGGCGGCCATTGGAGGGTGAACCAACAGCAAAAGGAAGGCCTTTCTCTCTCTCTCTCTCTCTCTCTCTCTCTCTCACTGTCCACTCTGCCTGATAAAAAATAAATAAATAAATAAATAAAAGCACTAATCCCATTCAGGAAGGATCACATTGGAGATCAGGTTTCAACATATGAATTTTATAGAGATACAAACATTCAGCCTATAGCACTCCCAAAACAAAACAAATAGATTCCCTGAGTGTATTTAAAAAAAAGGGTGGGGGGGGTCCTTGGAATTTACCCAAAGGAATTTAAATTGGCAAACAAAAAAGCGGTCTGCACCCTAATGTTTATTGCAGCACAATTCACAATAGCCAAGACCTGGAACCAACCTAAATGCCCATCAACGGTAGGCTGGATAAAGAAATTATGGGATATGTACTCTTTAGAATACTATACCGCAGTAAGAAACAACGAAATCCAGTCATTTGCAACAAAATGGAGGAATCTGGAACACATCATGCTGAGTGAAATAAGCCAGTCCCAAAGGGACAAATACCATATGTTCTCCCTGATCGGTGACAACTGACTGAACACCAAAAAGGAAACCTGTTGAAGTGAAATGGACACTATGAGAAACAGTGACTTGATCAGCATAGCCCTGACTGCTAATGGACAACTTAATATATTATCCCTCTTAGTAGTTTTTTTTGTCTGTTCTACTTAATATGACTGGTTTAATTCTGTAATTAATACACAGTTATTCTTAAGTGTTGAAATTTAACTGAAATGTGATCCCTGTTAAACATAAGAGTGGGAATAAGAGAGGGAAGAGACGTACAATTTGGGACATGCTCAAGCTGACTTGCCCCAAATGGTAGAGTTAGAAACATACCAGGGGACTCCAATTCAATCCCATCAAGGTGGCATGTACCAATGCCATCTCACTAGTCCAAGAGATCAATTTCAGTTCACAATTGATCATAATGAAAGGACTAAGAGTCAAAGGGAGCACATAAACAAGTCTAGTACCTGCTAATACTAACCGATAGAATAAGTAAAGGGGAGAGTGATCCAACATGGGAAGCGAGATACTCAGCAGACTCATAGAATGGCAGATGTCCTAAACAGCACTCTGGCCTCAGAATCAGCCCTAAAGGCATTCGGATCTGGCTGAAAAGCCCATGAGAGTATTTCAGGCATGGAAAGCCAAGACACTCTGGCAAAAAAAAAAAAAAAAAAAAAAAAAAAAAAAAAAAACCTAAATGAAAGATCTCTGTGAGTGAGATCCCAGTGGAAAGAACAGGTCTTCAAAAAAGGAGGTACCTTTCTCTGAAGGGAGGAGAGAACCTCCACTTTGACTATGACCTTGTCTAAACAAAATAAGAGTCGGAGAACTCAAAAGGCTTCCATAGCCTTGGAAACCCATGACTGGAGCATAGGGAGATTACTGATGCCATAAACAGGAGTGTCAATTTGTAAAGTCAACAACAGGAGTCACTGTGCACTTACTCCTCATGTAGGATCTCTGTCCTTAATGTGCTATACATTGAGATTTAATGCTATAACAAGTACTCAAACAGTATATTTCACTTTGTATTTCTATGGGGGTGCAAACTGTTGACATCTTTACTTAATGTATATTAAACTGATCTTCTGTAAAAAAAAAAAAAAAGAAAGAAAGAAATTATCAATTCCCAACTTGACTCTCAGTGGGATTAAACATGACAATAGGTCTGATCTGATTTCATCATCATTTTAAAAATCATCTATTATTTTTCACTTTATGTTTCTGTGTGGGAGCAAACTGTTGAAATCTTTACTTAATGTATGCTAAACTGATCTTCTGTATATAAAGAGAATCGAAAATGAATCTTGATGTGAATGGAAGGGGAGAGGGAGTGGGAAAGGGGAGGGTTGCAGGTGGGAGGGACGTTATGGGGGGAAGCCATTGTAATCCATAAGCCGTACTTTGGAAATTTATATTCATTAAATAAAAGTCTAAAAAAAGGGGTGGGGGTGGGGATCCAGGTAAACGTCTTCATCAAAGACCGTCACAAGAGCTACAGATGCCAGGTCAGTGTCCTCAGTGCCTGGTTTTGGTGTAACAGTAAGAAAAGATGCCTAGTGCCAACCTCAGTGATCAAGGAACTGGCTTTATCACCTTTCCCCTGTTCTTGGATGAACCTTGGAACTACAGGACTATTTCTTGGGAAATGAGGAAGGAAAGAGTTATCTGTGTCAGTGCCATGCCCAGCATAAAAACCAGTGCTACGGCCAGATGGCTGCAATGGCTGGAGCTGCCCCGATCAAAAGCCAGGAGCCAGCTGCTTCTTGCTGGTCTCCCACGTGAGTGCAGGGGCCCAAGCTCTTAGGCCATCTTCCACTGCTTTCCCAGGCCATAGCAGAAAGCTAGATTGGAGGAGGACCAGCCAGGACTAGAACAGGTACCTATATGGGATGCCATTGCCACAGGCAGAGGATTAACCCACTGTGCCACAGCGCTGGCCCTGGATGAAGATTTTTAAATATCCATTTTAAGAAAATTCAGTGTGGCCAGTGCTGTGGCACAGTGGGTTAAGTGGCCATCTGTAGCACTACCATCCCATTATGGGTGCCAGTTCAAGTCCCAGCTGCTCTACTTCCAATCCAGCTCCCTGCTAATGCATCTGGGAAAGCAGCAGAAGATGGCCCAAGAACTTGGACCCTGCACCCTTGTGGGAGACCTGGAGGAAGCTCCTGGCTCCTGACTTCAGACCGGCCCAGCTCCAGCCATTGAGGCCATTTGGGGAGTGAAGCAGCAGATGGAAGACCTCTCTCTTTGTCTCTCCCTCTCCTTCTGTAATTCTACCTTTCAAATAAACAAATACATTTTTAAAAAAGAAAAAGAAAATTCCGTGAACTTCAAGATAGTACAGAGAAATAATTTAATACTTAACATATTTGACAGGCAATAGAAGTAAATTTAAAAATCAGACAGCAATCTGTCAACTGAAAAAACATACTAAGAAAAATTTAAAATGTGAAAGAAAGCATAAATTGCAAAATAGAACAAATAGAAGAATCAGTGGGTTTGAAAGACAGGCTATTTGAAAATATGCAGACCATGGCTCCGGCTTTGTGGCATAATGGGTAAAGCCGCCACTTGCAACACAGGTATCCTATATGGACGCCAGTTCCAGAATTAACTGCTCAACTTCCGATCCAGCTCCCTGCTAATGTGCCTGGGAAAGCAGCAGCAGATGGCCCAAGTCCTTGAGCCACTGCACCCATGTAGGAGATCCAGAGGAAGCTTCTGACTGCTGGCTTTGACCAGGCCCAGCTCTGGCCATTGCAGCCATTCAGAGAGCAAACCAGCAGATGCAAGATCTCGATTCTCTCTCTCTCTCTCTCTCTCTCTCTCTCTCTCTCTCTCGCCATTGCAGCCATTCGGAGAGCAAACCAGAAGATACAAGATCTCTCTCTCTCTCTCTCTCTCTCTCTCTCTCTCTCTCTGTCTTTTCTTCTCTCTGTGTAACTCTGACTTAAATAAATAAATAGGGGAGCCGGTGCTGTGGTGCAATGGGTTAATGCCCTGGCCTGAGGCGCCAGCATCCCATGTGGGTGCCAGTTCAAGACCTGGCTGCTCCACTTCCGATCCAGCTCTCTGCTATGGCCTGGGAAAGCAGTAGAAGATGCCCAAGTGCTTGGGCCCCTGCACCCTCTTGGAAGATCCGGAGGAAGCTCCTGGCTCCTGGCTTCGGATCAGTGAGGCTCCAGCCGTTGCGGCCATTTTGGGAGTGAGTCATCAGTGGAGGACCTCTCTCTCTCTCTCTGCCTCTCCTCTCTCTGTGTGATTCTGACTTTCAAATAAATAAATAAATCTTTAAAAAATAAATCAAGCTATCAAAATCTTTAAAAAAAATTTTTTTAATAAAATAAATAGGGGCCAGTGCTGTGGTATAGTGGGTAAAGCCACCACCTGGAGTGCTGATGTCCCATATGGGCACTGATTAAAATCCCGGCTGCTCCACTTCCAATCCAGCTCTCCGCTATGGCCTGGGAAAGCAGTAGAATATGGCCAAAATACTTGGGCCCCCTGCACCCATGTGGGAGACCCAGAAGAAGCTCCTGGATCCTGGCTTTGGATCGGCCCAGCTCTAGCCATTGCATCCAATTGGGGAGTGAACCAGCAGATGGAAGACCTTTCTCTCTGTCTCTCTCTGTGTCTGTAACTCTGCCTCTCAAATAAATAAAAATAAAATCTTTTTTTTTTTAAAAAAAAGACTGAAAAATATGGCCAGCCTTGTGGCATAGCAGGTAAAGGCACCACTTGGAGAGCAGGCATCCCATATACGCACCAGTTGGAGTCCTGGCTACTCCACTTTCCATCCACTCCCTACTAATGGCCTGAGAAAGCAGCAGAAGATGGCCCACATGCTTAGGCCCCTGTCACCCATGCAAGAGACCTTAATGAAGCTCCTGGCTTCAGCCTGACCCACCATTAGCCATTGCAGCAATCTGGGGAGTAAAGCAGCTAACGGAAGATCTCTCTCTCTCTCTTTTTCTTTCTTCCTCTGTCTCTGTCTCTGTCTCTCCCTCTCTCTCTGTAATGCTGCCTTTCAAATAAATAAATAATAAAATCTTTTTTTAAAAAAGACTAAAAAACAACAATTTAAAAAATAGCTACATTAATATGTGTAGAGACAGGCAACATAGAGACATATGGAACAAGACATCAAAAATTCTAAATTGGGTTGGCAGGCATTGTATGTCATAGTGGGCTAAGCTACCAGCTGGGGTGCCAGTATCACATGTCAGAGTATCTAGGATCCAGTCCCCCCTCTGCTTCCTATACAGATTCCTCCTGATGTTCCTGGGAAGCAGCAGATGGTAACCAAGCGCTTGGGCTCCTACCACCCATGTGGGGAGACTCATATGGAGTTCCTGGCTCCTGGCTTTGCCCTGGCCTAATCCCAACTGATATAGACATTGGAGAGTGAGCCAGTGGATGGAAGATTCATTCTGCCTCTCCTCTGTCACTCTGCCTTTTAAGTAAACAAATAAATACCTGCTTTAAAAATTTCAAAATATGGGGGCTGGCACTGTGGTGCAGTAGGTTAACATCCTGGCCTGAAGTGCCGGCATCCCATATGGGCGCCAGTTCGAGATCCGGCTGCTCCACTTCCAGTCCAGCTCTTTGCTATGGCCTGGGAAAGCAGGAGAAGATGGCCCAAGTCCTTGGGCCCCTGCACCTGCGTGGGAGACCCGGAAGAAGCTCCTGGCCCCTGGCTTCAGATCAGCGCAGCTCCGGCTGTTGCAGCCATCTGGGGAGTGAACCAGCAGATGGAAGACCTCTCTCTCTGTCTCTACTTCTCTGTGTGTGTGTAACTCTGACTTTCAGATAAATAAATAAATCTTTTTTAAAAATTTCAAAATATGAGAAGGAATGGAGTGCAAGTAGAGTTCTTTTTATTGCTTTGCTCTAACTTTTTATTAAAATGCTTAGAATACAAACTGGCATTCTTTTATAAGTGACTGCTTCACTTTCCCTGGAATAGGACACATACGTACTCTGATAAAACAGAATGAAAAGTCTGAATGATGGGAGTTCCTATACAAAGCTCTTATCCTCTCTTTTTTTTAATATTTATTTATTCATTTGAAAGCCAGAGCCAGAGAGAGAGAGAGAGAGACCCCTCCATCAGCTGGTTTACTTGTCAAATGGGTGTACCAGCCAGGACAGGGCCTGGTCAAAGCAAGGAGCCAGGAGCTTCTTCCAGGTCTCCCATGTGGGTACAGGGGTCCAAGGACTTGGGCCATCTTCTGTTGCCTTCCCAGGTTAGCAGGGAACTGGATGGAAAGTGAAGCCGTCAAAACTCGAATAGGTGCCCATATGGGATGCCAGCATCACAGGTGGTAGCTTAACCCACTATACCACAATGCCAGCCCCTATCATCTTGGTTTTAAGCTCTCATTCTAAGAATACTGTTTTATTGGGTCCATGTCAGTATACATTTATACAAACCCACAGAATACATACTGCCAAGAGTGAACCCCAACATGGGGCGGGTAAGGAAAAAAAAAGAGTGCACCTCTCCATCAACTATTAACTTCTGCTGACTGCACAGATTCAATTGTGATAAGCAGACCACTCTCCTGAGGAATGTGGCTAGTGGAGGAAGTTATGCGTGTGTGGCAGCAGGGGACGCATGGGAAATCTCAGGACTTTCCACTCAGTTTTGCCATGAACCTAAAGGTACTTTGAAAAATAAAACTTATTGCAATTTCAAAAACAACAACAACAAAGAAATAGACTGGAAATTTACTTGACTTTTCAAGATCCTCTTTCTCTGGAGGCCAAAATAAATCACTTTTACAAAGAACTGCCCTATTGAGAACCCACAGTTCTCTAGTTTACTGCAAAGTGATTAAGGGAAAAGTGGAAAAACAAAAACAAAGAAACTAACAATGAAGGAATCATACTCCTTATGTCTCTGGATAGAGAAGTACAGGTAACCGTCAGCCAAAGGAAATAAAAAGTGCATGAGTTAAATACCTAGTACATCACCATTAGCTATATTTGCTCACTTAAGGCTTTAATCCCTTCCAAACCAACAACTGTATCTTAATCCAGCTATGCTTGCTAATAAATGAAATACATGCTCACAATAACAACACTTTCTTTTAAAAATAGAATCACTTTCTTTTTAAATCAACCACAGTGATGAGACATGTTTTTCCTTTCATCTGCCCACATGATGGCACAGTTTTCCCAGCAAATCCTGTCAGCTTCTAAGTCCTGGGATACTGACCTGAGCCTGTACTTGGGGCAGCGTTACCTCTGTGCAGGTACCAGTGAGGAACAGTGTGCAAAAGGGCACATTTCACCACTGGACAATGACAGAGCTGACGAGATGCTTGGCTTCTCAAGGCCAGACATGGTTGGAGAGCTTTCCTTGTTAGAAACATTTATGAGAAAGTTATAAATAGGATTAGTCCAGAGAAGTAAAATTATTTTATTTCTACTGTCTACACATCAGGCAATGGAAACCCTTGCTGGAGCCTGGATTTTTGAGCACACTGCACACCAACACGTCCATGGGATGGGCATTCAGCTCCCTCAGGGTCCCATTCCCATTTCCAGTAACCTATCCACAAAGAGCCGAAACATCTCACAGAGTTTTTCTTCACTGAATGCATCTGTTCTGTCAATTTTGTTATCCAAAATAGGATTGGCACATTAGATACTGTTTCATCAGTCAGTAAAGAATTAAGCTCAACAGGGCCAGCACTGTGGCATAGCGGGTAAAGCTGTCGCCTGCAGTGCCAGCATCCCATAAAGGTGCGGTTGAGTCCTGGCTGCTCCATTTCCAATCCAGCTCTCTGCTATGGCCTGGGAAAGCAGAAGAGGATGGCCCAGATGCTTGGGTCCCTGTACCCACATGGGAGACCCAGAGGAAGCTCCTGGCTCCTGGCCTCAGATCAGTGCAGCTCCAGCCATGCAGCCAATTGGGGAGTGAACCAGTAGATGGAAACCTCTCTCTCTCTCTGCCTCTCCTCTCTGTGTAACTCTGACTTTCAAATAAATAAATAAAATCTTAAAAAAGAAAAAAAAAAAGAATTGAGCTCAACTTTGGATTCCATGAGGCAAGAAAGATCTTCACAGCCCGCCAGAAAGACAACCTATTCCTTCCTGGGAGGTAATTCTTCTGATATGCTTGCACATGCCTGTCAGCATCAAAAGTTGTAAAAATCATTTCAGTAGTTGTCAGCTCTTCTGATGATATATGTAGTATTGGGAAATGTTGATCCAGTTTGTCATCCTTGAGCATATGAAGAAGAGTGGTTTTGTCCCCATTGTCCAAACCCAAGAATACAAGCTTTCCAGGTTTCTTGTAGAGTCCAGGAGCTAGATCACTGCAGATCCACTCAAAGATGTATGACATTATGCACGCTTACTACAGCCTGAGGGGCTCAGCTAACGGTGGTAGGCAGCTTGGATCCTCATTCAGGAAACACGGGAAGCAGCAACCGGGACTACCAGCCAGATCAAGTGTTTAATTCTTTATGGGCATTTCCTTTCCCTTTCTTTTTCTATCTTTGTAACCAATGTTCAGTTACTATTCTTTCAAAATAGAGCCTGTTACAACCAAAAGATGATGTTTGGGAGCTTCATGGTAACCACAAAACAAAAATCTACAACAGACCAATCAAAAATAATAAACAAGGAATCAAAACAGAACAGATGACTAAAGAAAATCACTTAACAACAAAGGAAGATTTTAAGACAAGGAGAAAGAAAAAAGAGAAAAACTAAATAAAACTAGAAAACAAGTACAAAATGGCAGTAGTAACACCTTACCTATCAATAATTACCTTAAATATAAATAGGGCTGGTGCCACGGTTCATTAGGCTAATCCTCCACCTGTGGCGCCAGCACCCCGGGTTCTAGTCCCAGTCGGGGCGCCAGATTCTGTCCTGGTTGCTCCTCTTCCAGTTCAGCTCTCTGCTGTGGCCCGGGAAGGCAGTGGAGGATGGCCCAAGTGCTTGGGCCCTGCACCCCATGGGAAACCAGGAGGAAGCACCTGGCTCCTGGCTTTGGATCGGCACAGCGTGCCAGCCGTAGCGGCCATTTGGCGGTGAACCAATGGAAGGAAGACCTTTCTCTCTGTCTCTCTCTTTCTCACTGTCTAACTCTGCTGTCAAAAAATAAAAAAATTTGCCGGCGCCGTGGCTCAATAGGCTAATCCTCCACCTTGCGGCGCCGGCACACCGGGTTCTAGTCCCGGTTGGGGCGCCGGATTCTGTCCCGGTTGCCCCTCTTCCAGGCCAGCTCTCTGCTATGGCCAGGGAGTGCAGTGGAGGATGGCCCAGGTGCTTGGGCCCTGCACCCCATGGGAGACCAGGAAAAAGCACCTGGCTCCTGGCTCCTGCCAGGATCAGCGCGGTGCGCCGGCTGCAGCGGCGGCCATTGGAGGGTGAACCAGCGGCAAAGGAAGACCTTTCTCTCTCTGTCTCTCTCTCACTGTCCACTCTGCCTGTCAAAAAAAAAAAATAATAAAAAAAAAAAATAAAAAAAAATAAAAAAATTTAAAAAATATATAAATAGATTAAATTCTCCAATTAAAAGATAGAAAGTGACCAAATGAATTCAAAATACAATATCCAACTATACACCATTTACAAGAAACCCAATTCACCTCTGAAGATACAAAAAGACTGAAAAGGATCAAACAACATATTACATGCATGGGAATGGCATTGTACCACAGTGAGTTAAGTTGCCACTTATAATACCAGCATCCCATATCAGCTTGCCCATCCAAAGTTCAGCCCGTGCTTCTGACCCAGCTGTTTGCTAATGTACCTGGGAAGGAAAAAGAAGATAGCCCAAGTGTTTGGTTCCCTGCCACTCAGCAGGGAGATCAGGATGTAATTACTGGCTCCTACCTTCAGCCTGGTCCAGGCCTGGCTATTATGTCTGTCTGTCTCTCTGTCTCTGTCTCTCTCTCTCTCCAGCTCTTTCAAATAAGTAAATCTTTTTTTAAAAAGATATTTCCTGAAAACAGAACACAAAAGAAAATAAATATAAAGAAGATTTTAAACCAAAAGCAGTAAGAAGAAATAAAGAAGGTCATTAAATAACAACAAAAGATTCAATACAGCAAGAGGAAATAACAATTTTAAGTATATATGTGTACAATATCAGAGCACCCAACTACAAAAAGCAAATATTCATAGACCTGAAGAGAGAAATGGGCGCTAACACAATAATAGTAGGGAACCATAAAACTCCCTTTCTGAAATAGATCATCCAGGCATTCAACAAAGAAGCAGCAATTAAAATATATCCTAGGGGCCAGTATTGCAGCATAGCAAGTTAAGCCACCACTTTCAACATAGGCACCCCATATCAGAGCACCAGTTCTAGTCCCAGCTGCCCTGCTTCTGATCCAGCTTCCTGATAGTGTGCCTAGGAAGGCAGCAGAAGGTGGCCCAAGTGCTTGGGGCCCTGCTACCCATGTGGGACTCTGGACTAATTGGACCTAACATATCTATAGAACATTCCATCCAATGCTACAGAATATACATTTTCCCCAATAGCACATGGAACATTCTCCAAGATAAATCATATGGTAGGTCACAAAGTGAATCTCAACAATTTTTTAAAAATAGAAGTCATACTGAGTATCTTTTCTGACCACAATATAATAAAACTAAAAATCAATAACAAGAAAAACTGGAAACTAAATTAATCCATGGAAACTAATGAATCAGAAAAAAAAAGAAGGAAATTTTAAAATTTTTTGAAACAAATTAAAATGGAAACACAACAAACTAAAGTTTACAGATACTTGGGGCCAGCTCTGCGGCATAGTGGGTAAAGCAGCTGTCTACAGTGCCGGCATCCAATATGATTCAAGTCCCAGCTACTTCAATTCTATTCCAGCTCTCTGCTGTGGCCTTGGAAAGCAGTGGAAGATGGCCCAAGTCCTTGGGCCCCTGTACCCACATGGGAGACGCAGAGGAAGCTCCTAGCTCCTAGCTTCTTATCAGCCCAACTCTGGCCATTGTGGCCATTTGGGGAGTGAACCAGAGTATGCAAGACTTATCTCTCTCTCTCTCTGCCTCTGCCTCTGCCTCTCTGTAACTCTGCCTTTCAAATAAATAAATAAATAAAATTTTAAAAACTTATGAATACAGCAAGAGTAATACTAAGAGGAAGCTTTATAGCACTCTGCTTAAGTTGCAAAAGCAGAAAGATCTCATGTACACAAGTTAACACTGTTCCTCAAGGAATTAGAAAATAAAAATAAACCCCAAAGTTAAGAAAAGTTAAGAAATAATAAAACTCAGAGTAGAAATAAATGGAACAGAAACCAAACATACACACACACACAAGTTAATGAAATAAAATGCTAACTCTATGAAGAGATAGCCAAAACTGACAAACCCTTAACTAATTAAGAAAAAAAGACTCAAATAAATAAAATCAAACATGAAAAAGGAGACATTACAACTGATAACACAGAAATACAAAGAATTATTAGAGATTATTATGCAAGAAATGGATAATTTCCTGGATACACATACCTTACCAAGATTGAATCATGAAGAAATAGAATACTGAAATAGACAATGAGTACTGAAATTGAATCAATAATAAAAGCTCTTCTATCAAAGAAAATCCCAGGACCACATGACTTCACTGCTGAATTATACCAAACATTTAAAGAATTAACACCAATTCTTGAATGATTCCAAAAATTAGAACAGGAGAGAATTCTTATCAACTCATTTTGTGGGGTCAGCATTGCGAGAAACCAGACAATGATAGAACATAAAAACAAATCCGTAGAATATCTTTGATGAACATAGATGCAAAAATCCTCAACAAAATGCTATCAAACTAAATCTAACAACACATTAAGAAGATTTTTCACTAAGATCAAGTGGGATTCATCCCAGGAATGCAACAGTGGTTTGCATATGTCATATGATCACATGATCATCTCAATAAATGCAGGAAAAGTATTTGATAAAACTCATCATACATTCATGATTAATCTCTGCAAATTAAATATAGAAGGCATTGTGGCAAAATGGATCCAGTATCCCATGTTGGAGTGCTGGTTCAAGTCCTAGCTGCTCCACTTCTGATTCAGCTCCCCAATAATGCACATGGGAAAGCAGCAGAGGATGATCTAAGTATTTGGGTCCCTGTCACCTGCATGGGAGACCGATGAAGTTCCTGGCTCCTGGATTTGGCCTGGTCCAGACCCAGCCATTGTTGTCATGTGGGGAGTGATCCAGCAGATGGAAGATCTCTTTCTTTCTTTGCCTCTCCCTTTCTCTCTGTCATTTTATCTACTAACTAAATAAAATAAACCTTACTTTAAAAAAAAAAAAGTACATATAGAAGGAATGAACTTCAGCATAATAAAGATCATATATAGCATGCCAATAGCTAACACTATACTGAATGGAGAAAAGATAAAGGCTTTTTCTCTAAAATCTTGAACAAGATAAGGATGCCCATTTTCACCACTTTTATTCAACTTAGAACTCTAAGTCCTAACCAGAGCCATCAGGCAACAGAAAGAAATAAAAGACATACAAATCTGAAAAGAGGAGGTTCATAATTCATAGGTGACATGACCTGATACATAGAAAATCCCGAATTCTCCACAAAAACACTATTAAAAATAATAAAGTAATTAAGCAAAATTTCTGGAAACAAACTCAACATACAAAAGTCAGTAGCATTATAATACAATCATCGTTTATTGAAAAAATCAAGAAAGCAATTCTGTATGCAATAGCTACAAAGAAAATAAAATACTTAGAAATGAATTTAAACAAAGAGGTGAAAGATTTCTACAATGAAAACAGCAGAACACTCATAAAAGAAATTGAAGAGGACACAAAGAAATGGAAACATATCTTGTATTCATGGATTAATCATAATTAATTCATGGAATAATCCATATCACTCAAATGCCTGTACTATGCAAAGTGATTTGTAAATTCAATGTAATCTCTATCAAAATACAATTGGCATTTTTCATAGACCTAGAAAAAAGGCTACTAAAACTTCTATGGGATCACAAAAGACCCCAAATATCCAAAGCAATCTTAAGCCAAAAGGACAAAGCAGGAAGCATTACACTATCTGTCTTTAAAATATATTACAAAAATACAAAAATTAAAACAGCATGGTATTGACATAAGAACAGACACAAAGACCAATAGAACAAAAGAGAGACCCTAGAAATAAATCCATGCATCTACAGCCAACTGATCTTTGATAAATGCTAAGAACACATATTACAAAAAGCTCACTCTTTTCCCTAAGTGATACTGGGAAAACTGGATACCCTCATGTAGAAGAATAAACTGACCCCTATGTCTCATCATATACAAAACCCAACTCAAAGAGCATAAAAAATCTAAATGTTGGGGCCATTGCTGTGGCATAGTAAGCTAAGTATCCGCCTGCAGCACTGGCATCCCATATGAGTGCCGGTTCATCTCCCAGCTGCTCCTCTTCCAACCCAGCTCTCTGCTATGGCCTGGAAAAGTAGAAGAAGATGGCCCAAGTGCTTGGGCCCCTGCACCCATATGGGGGGGCCCAAGGAAGCTTCTGGCTTCTGGCTTCAGATTGGCCCAGCTCCAACCATTGCGGTCATTTGGGGAGTGAACCAGAGGATGGAAGACCTTTCTCTCTGTCTCTCCCTTTCATTGCACTCTATCAAATAAATAAATAATAATAATAAATCTAAATGTAATACTTGAAACTTTGAAATTACAATAAGAAAACTTAGAGGGGGTGTCTTTCAAGACATTAGAATAGGCAAGGATCGTTTTTGGATCATACCCCAAAAGTATAGGAGACAAAAGCAAGAATAGATAAATGGGAGTTCATCAAACTAAAGAGCAACTGTAAGGGGCTGGCACTGTGGTGCAGCAGGTTAAAGCCCTGGCCTGAAGCGCCAGCATCGCATATGGGCACCAGTTCTAGACCGGCTGTTCCACTTCCGATCCAGCTCTCTACTATGGCCTGGGAAAGCAGTAGAAGACGGGCCAAGAGCTTGGGCCCCTGTACCCATGTGGGAAGCCTGGCTTCAGATCGGCACAGTTCCGGCCATTGCAGCCATCTGGGGAGTGAACCAGCAGATGGAAAACTTCTTTCTCTGTCTCTACCTCTCTGTGTAATTCTGCCTTTCAAATAAATAAATCTTTAAAAAAAAAAAAGAAAAGAAAAATGAAATCATTCTGTCAAAGAGACATCTACTCCTGATTACCCCAGCACTATTCACAATAACCAAGAAATGGCAACTAAACGTTCATTGGTTCATGTCCCAGCTCTTCTAAGCCAACTTCTTGCTAATGTGCACTAAGCCAGCTTCTTGCTAATGTGCACTCTGGAAGGCACAAGTAATGGCTCAAGTACTTGGGCCCCTGCCAGCCATGTGGAAGATCCAGAATGAGTTGTTAACTCCTAGCTTTGGCCTGGCTAAGCTCCAGCTATTGCAAGCATTTGGCATTTGGAGAGTGAATCAGCAGATGGAAGATTTCTCCCTGACTCTGTCTAATGCTCTCTGCCTAACATGAAATTTAATAAATAATTTTTAAAATGATGAATGTTATCATTTGCAATAATACAGAGGAAACTGGAGTTCATTATGTAAGTGAAGGAAGACAATCACAGAAAGACAAGTGCCACATGATCTCACTCATGTTGGAAATCTGAAAAAGTTTATCTCATAGAAGCTGAGAGGCCAAAGGTGGTTCCCAAAGGCTGGGGAGCACAGTAGGGAAGGAGAACTGGGAAATGTTTGATAAGTGAACATTTGGTTAGAGTTAGATAACAGGAAGACGTCCTGGGGCTCTACTGCCCACTAGGATGATAACATACTATATATTCCTCTCTTAAAAACTAGAATCAATTTCTCTCTGTCTCTGTCTCTCTTTCTCCTCTCCTATCACTCTGCCTTTCAAACAAAATTTTTAAAAACTAGAATAAAACATTTTGAATCTTTCACCATAAGAAATATTAGATGAAGATGGACACTGTGGTACAGCAGACTAAGTCACCACTTGGGATGCCCAAATCCCATATCAAAGTGTCTGGTTCGAGTCCTGACTCCTCTACTCTGATCCAGCTTCTTACTAATGCACCTGAGAAGGCAGCAGATGATGGCTCAAGTTCTTGGGATCCTGCCACCCAGGCAGGAGTCCTGGATGGAGTTCCTAGCTTTTGTCTTTGCCCTGGCCTAGCCCTGGCAAGCATTTGGGTGTGAATCAACAGATGGAAAGTGTGTGTGTGTGTTTCAAATAAAAATTAAAATTAAAAAATTATTTTTAAAAAAAATGTGCAATGGCCCTAAAGCATTATTTCGCAAAGACACAGGGACTGGCATTGTAGCATAATAGGTTAAGTTGATGCCTATAGTGCAGGCATCCAATATGGGCACTTGTTGAGTCCCAGCTGCTCCACTTTTGATCAAGCTTCCTGTTAATGCACCTGGGAAAGTAGCAGAGGATGACTGAAGTCCTTAGGCCCCTGCACCCACATGCGAGACCTGGGTAAAAATCCTAGCACATGGTTTCAGCCTGGAGTGAACCAGAGATTGGAGCAGAAGGACATGAACCAGTGCCCATATGGGATATCAGTGCCAGGGTTCCAGGAAGCAGCTTTACTCACTATGCCACAATGCTGGCCCCTACTCTGTACTTCTAATCCAGCTTCCTGCTAATGCACCTAGCAGACAGCATATTATGACCCAAGTACTTGGGTTCCTGCTACCCAAGCGGGAGACCTGGATGGAGTTCCTGGCTCCTGACTTTGACCTGGCCCAGGCCCAGCTGTTGTGGGCATTTGGAAAGTGAACAAGCATATGAAAGATCTCTCTCTCTCTTTCTTATTCAAATAAATAAATCTTTTTAAAAAGACATACAAATGACCAACAGGTATATGAAGAAATTCTTAAAATCACTAACCATAGCCGGCGCCGCGGCTCAATAGGCTAATCCTCTGTCTGCGGCGCCAGCACACTGGGTTCTAGTCCTGGTCAGGGCCTCAGATTCCGTCCCACTTGCTCCTCTTCCAGTCCAGCTCTCTGCTGTGACCCGGGAGTGCAGGCCCAAGTCCTTGAGCCCTGCACCCCCATGAAGGACCAGGAGAGGCACCTGGTTCCTGGCTTTGGATCAGCGCGATGCAATGGCCACAGTGCGCCGGCTGCGGCGGCCATTGGAGGGTGAACCAACAGCAAAAGGAAGACCTTTCTCTCTGTCTTTCTCTCACTGTCCACTCTGCCTGTCAAAAAATATTAAAAAAAAAAAAAGACATCTGTACTTCCATACTTACTACAGTACTATTCACAGTAGCCAAGAAATGGAATTATCCAAAGTATCCATCAACTCACAAATGGATAAAGAAAATATGGTACACACCACACACACACACACATAGAGGGGAATACTATTCAAACGAAGAAGGATGAAATAATGGGGGCAGGGGGCCGGCACTGTGGCTCACTTGGTTAATCCTCTGCCTGTGACGCCGGCATCCCATATGGACACCGGTTCTAGTCCTGATTGCTCCTCATCCAGTCCAGCTCTCTGCTGTGGCCCGGGAAGGCAGTGGAGGATGGTCCAAGTTCTTGGGCCCCTGCACCCTCAAGGGAGACCAGAAAGAAGCACCTGGCTCCTGGCTTTGGATTGGTGCAGCGCTGGCTGTAGCAGCCATTTGGGGGGTGAATCAATGGAGGGAAGACCTTTCTCTCTCTCTCTCTCTCTCTCTCTCTCTCTAACTCTACCTGTCAAATAAATAAATAAAAATCTTAAAAAAAAAAAAAGAAATAATGGGGGCAGGATTTGAGGCACAGTATAAGTTGCCATTTAAGATGCCCACATTCCATATCAGAGTACCTAGTTCAAGTCCCAGTTACCTTGCTTCCAATCCAATTTCCTATCAATGCACATCCTGGGAGCAGATGATAGCTCAAGTACTTGAGTACCTGCCACTTACCTGGCTTTTGCCTGGCCCCAGCTCCTGCTGCAGGCATTTGGGGAATAAATAAGTTTTTTTTTTTTTTAATGAAACGCTTCCATTTGTGAAAACATGGATAGTCCCAGAGGACATTATGCTAAGAGAAATAAGCCAGTCACTGATAGATAAGTGCCACATGGTCTCACTTATAGGTAGAATCTAAAAAAGTTGATCACATAGAAGCTGAGGGTAGAACAGTATTCCCGTTGAAGGAGTTAAAGAAACAGAAAACCAAATTTAAGAGGGGTGCTGTTGAAAGAGTTAAAGAAACAGAACAGTAGTTCCCGGAGGCTAGGAAGGGTAAAGGAGAAGCAGTGATGAGAAAATGTTAGTCAACAGATAGATCAAGTTACAGTTAGATAGGAAAAGGAAGATCTGGTGTCCCACTGCACACTAGCCAGGAGCCAGGAGCTTCTTCCAGGTCTCCCACATGGGTGGAGGGGTCCAGGCACTTGGGCCATCTTCTGCTGCTTTCCCAGATGTATTAGCAGGGAGCTGGATTTGAAGTGGAGCATCCGGGACTTGAACAGGCACCCAGATGGGATGCTGGTGCTACAGGCAGTGGCTTTACCCACTACACCACAGTGCTAGCCCCATTTGCTTTCCTTCATATAGGAGTTTAGGTGTACGGCTTTGCCATGTTTCCCTGCCAACTCTGTATGTATCCAAAATTGTCCAGAGCTGTCTGAGAATGGGAAGTTATTCTTCCTTGATGTTCTGTTTTGAAACAGTTTCTTTTTCAAACTTTCTTAAGTGGTTTTGGCAGCTGGAGATGTAAGTCACACCTGGGAAAGATGGCAGTAGTGAGAAGGAGCAAAGCAGGATGCTGGGGAGCTGAGATTCTGTGGACAGCAGGTTCACTCATGGAGAAGTCTCCAAAGATTCTCCCCAAGGCTGACTTTCCTGGTTTGTGTCACAACCCCACATTTCTTCAGCTCTTCACCCACACTAATTCACTCAGGGAGCCACGACTTTTGTTTTTTTAAAGACTTATTTATTTGACAGTCAGAGTTACAGAAAGAGAGGGAAAGAGAGAGATATCTTCTATCTCCTCACTCACTCCTCAGATGGTCACAACAGCCAGGGTTGAGCCAGGCCAAAGCCAGGAGCTCCTTCCGGGTCACATGGGTGGCAGGGACCCAAGGATTTGGGCCATCTTCTGCTGTTTTCCCAGACCATAGCAGAGAGCTGGATTGCAAGTGCAGCAGCCAAGACTTGAACCAGCACTGCTGGCAGAGCGTTAATCTGGTATACTGCAACACCGGCCCCTCCATACATTTTTTGAAGTAACCTCATACATGGATCATTTCTGCTTTAATTTATTAAATAATGTTTTCACACTCCTAATTCTTTTAGCACCTAAATAAGAGAAACAACTTAAGTTCATATCAAATCAACTTGCTTCAGTCTAAAGCCCCACATGCCGGCTTCATGGCTAACCTCTGAACTCACCTATTTGTCAGTTCATGTCTTAGTTCGATTTATGCTGCTAATACAGTATGCCAGACGGGGTCACTTACAATGTGGTTGGCTACAGTTCTGGAGCCTAGAGAGCCTGAGATTGAGGGGGTTGCACCAGGTGAGGGCCTTTTTGCTGGGTCCTCCTACAGCAGAGTAGCAAGGAAGAGCTGCAACCTGAAAGCTTAAGCCCCTGTTGAACCAGCATTAATCCACACCAGGGTCTCTGTCCTCATGATCTCATCCCCTATGGTGAGGCCCACTGCCCCACGATGCTGCGACAGAGACAGCTTCCAACGTGTGTCCTTTGGGGACCTGTGCAGACAATAAGAGTTCCTAGGCTTCCTTTTTACCTGCTTTGCCAGGGACTTTACAGAAGGCACAGTCAAGGCCAGTGTCTGTCGTCCTGAATCTCTGAAGTAAAGCAGCTAACGTTTGCTTGTATGTTCATGGGACGCTTTGAGCCTCCACGTCATGTGGCAGACAGCTGAGATATGAACTTGGGCTATGTCCCCATAGCTGGAGGTCAGGCAGGGCGGGGCAAGAGGCCTAGTGATCCATGACTTGTTAAGCCCTTCTTTGAAAACAGCTCTCTCCTGATGTCCAGGGAAAAGGTAAACATAGTGTGGACATACACAGAGGACAAAAGAGGGCCCACATGTGTCAAACCTGCCCTCAAAATGCAGATTTGAAGAGGCATGCAAAGAAATCACAGACTGCCCCAAGCAGCTACATAACCTGCAGCCACATAATGCCTGCCCCTGAACAGTCAATCTCTAATATTAAGTAATATGTACATATTAATATATGTAATACATATACATGCACACACATATATGTATAGTGTATGTGTATATATATATGTATGTATGTATATATTGGAGATCTTTAAAAAGTTCATGGGAAAGGGGCTAGCGCTGTGGCACAGTGATTGCCTGCATGCCAGCATACCATACGAGCGCTGGTTCAAGTCCCGGCTGCTCTATTTGAGATCCAGCTCCCTGCAAATGCTCCAGGAAAACAGTCTCCCACATAGGACAATGGATGGAGTTTTAGGCTTCTGGCTTCAGCTTAGCCCAGCCCCAGCCACCCAGCCACTTGGGGAGTGAATCACTAGATAGAAGATCTCTCCTTCTCTCTCTCTCTCTGTCTCTCCCTCTAACTCTGCCTTTCAAATAAAATAAAATAAATCTTTCTTTTAAAAATTTCATGGAAATATATATTATGGAAAAAATGCATTGATCTCAAAATTTTTTGCACCAAAATAAATTTTCTTTAATTCTATTTTCCACAAATATTTTGAAGTATATATTAGAACACACTATATTAGTTTCCTATGGCTTCTGTGACAAACTGTCACAAACTTGGTGACTTAACACAGACATTTATTCTCTCACAGTTCTGAAGGCAAGAAGTCCAACATCAGGATTACTGGGCCAAAATCAGGGTGTGGGCAAGGCCACGGCTCCCGCAGAGGTGGCTGGGGTGAGTGGGGAGCATCTATTCCTGCCTCTTCCAGCTTCAGGTTGCTGCCAACGTTTTTTTGCTACTTCAAAGGCATCATTAAGTCTATCCCTTGCTCTGTCTTCATATCCCCCTACCTCTCTCTTACAGGGAAACACTCACTGCGTTCAGGCCCACTCACATCATCCAGGATCAGCTCATCATCCCAAAGTCCTTAACTTAATTACATCTGTGATCACCCCACACACACACACACACACACACACACACACTTCTTTTTGGCATATAAAGGAAGATTTATAAGTTCCAGAGATTTCTTGGGGTGTGAATTTCTTGGGAGGGTACTTTTTTTTTTCAGCCTATTGTTATCATTGGTATTTATATTGCATTTTATAGTTTATTAATGCTTTCAGAAGCTTCAGATATTGCCTTATCATAATAACACTATAAGGCAGTTAAGGCAAATATTCTCAAGTCTTCCAAGTCTAGTATCACCATTCGAAAGCCATGTTGATCTCTAACAAGTAGTAAAAAGCATGTTTTACCTCTATATTCCTCCCCAAACTCTAAAACCTCAGTCATCAGGCAATGCTATGCTGAGAAACCTTTTAACAAAATGCCTGACTAGTAATCCTCAAAATATTAATCATGAAAAACCAGGAGAGACTGAAAACCTACCAGGAACTAGAGGAGGTTAAAGACGCAAGATAGCTCAACGCAATGCGGATCTTCATGGGATTCTGGAACAACAACAACGAATTTAGTAGAAAAAGATGATAGAATTCAAATAAGGTCTGGAGTTCAGTTAGTACTAATACAGCAATGTTAGTTCCTAGTTGTGGCAGGTATACCTTGGTAACATAAAATACCAATGATGAAGGAAACTGGGTGAGGGCTATATGAGAACTCTCCCTACAGTCTTTCTAAGTTTTTTTCTCATTCCCAAACTAATCTAAATTAAGAATCTTTTTTAAAAATATATCTATATAGGCAGGATGCTTCACTTAAGAAATAAAAATAATCAGATAATAATTTTAATATTTCAACTATATACCGCAAATAAGAATTGTAACGAAAACTTAAGGTTATATAAGGGTTGAAAGTAAAAAGATGGAAAAAGAATGGTAACCAAATATAAACCAAGAGAAATCTATGAGGCTACAATAATATCAGAGAAGATGTTTCAAAATCAAAAATCATTAGCAAAAAAAGAATTATATATACATGGAGAGAGAGGGAGAGAGAGAGAACAGAGACAAATAATGAAAAGGAAAAAATCTTACAAAACAAAAGATACTCATAATGAAAGATTTTAAGACATCTCTTGCAATAATTGATAGGAAAAAAAAAATCACGCCAGTATCCCATAGGGGTACTGGTTTGTGTCCTAGCTCTGTCTCTCTCTGATTCTCTCTCTTTCTAGCTCCGCCTTTCAAATGAATAAAATATTTTTTTTATATAAAAAGGATATCTAGGGGGAAAAAGAGCTAAAACAAAAATCATCCTTAATGGTTAAATGATGAAAGTTTTCTCTTTGAAATCCACAAGAAAACAGGGATTCCTGCTCTCATAACTTTGTCATTGTCATCAGTGTCTCAGTGTCTTGAAGCTCCTAATCAGTGGATACAGTAAGAGAAGGACATAAAAGCCACAAGGAATAGAAATAAATACATAAAAAAGATTAGCATGATTATAAACATCAGAATATCACGGAAAATCTAAAGAAAAACTAGTAGGTTTAATGAGAATAGCCAGATTTTCTTTTACTGCTTGCTCTTCTTTAATGATTTCTGTGACTACCTCATGGTTTAACCCATTGAAGTCTTCCTAGGTTTACCTGAAGGTAGAATGAGGAAAGGCAAAACCTTGAGAAAAACAAACAAGAGGCACAGAATGGGGAAACAGAATGAAAAGTTCAGCAAATATACAGAGAACGTTTTAAAACCTCACCAGGAAATGAAATTGGAAAAACCAGAAGAGCACTTTTATCAAATGCCAGCTGACACCTGGCAGCCAAGCACCAGTCGCAGACTTGGGGAGGATGAAGATTTGGGGCCTGAAAATTAGAGTCAGATGTCTTTAGAAACATCAGAAGAAAGCAGCAAACACAGAGAACTTGCCTAGGCCCTCAACGGAAGTGCACCACCTCAGCAGTCTGTGCACAAGGAGGGCTTTGATTTCCCTAGGAACCATCAGAAACAGCTGGGATGTGGCGACTGTTGCTTTCCAAGGCCCAAGCTGGGGCATCCTGAGAAGGTTTCCTACGTCTTGCAGTTCACAGGTTTTGTTTGCCCGGATGATGACAGCTGGGTACCACACCTCCCTCCACAGCATTCCACTTCCTTTCCCGGAAATCTTCAGGGAGGAGGGGGAGGCTGGTCACTGGGATACATGTTCCCCCTCTTTTGTTCAAGAATATACATGTATTTGGAAGTCAAGTTTGCATAGACAGACAGAAGTAGAATGGTGGCTGTCAGGGGTTGGAGGTAAGGGGAGATGGGGCTATTATTTAAGGGGTATGGAGTTTCAGTTTTACAAGATAAAGAGTTCTGGAGAAATGGTGGTGGTGATCACTGTTTAATACTGTGAATATACCACTGAATTAAATGCTTAAAATGGTTAAGATCATACATTTTATGTTCTTTGTATTTTACAATTAAAGGTTGGAATGGGGGCCGGCGCTGTGGCGCAGCGGGTTAAAGCCCTGGCCTGCAGTGCCGGCATCCCATATGGACGCCGGTTCTAGTCCCAACTGCTCCACTTCCAATCCAGCTCTCTGCTATGGCCTGGGAAAGCAGTGAAAGATGGCCCAAGTCCTTGGGCCCCTGCACCTGCAAAGGAGACCCGGAAGAAGCTCCTATCTCCTGGCTTCAGATCGGTGCAGCTCCAGTCATTGTGGCCAGTTGGGGAGTGAATTAGTGCAATGAAAGACTCTCTCTGTAACTCTGTCTTTCAAATAAATAAAATAAATCAGAAAAAAAGATTGTGATGGATGATGGTATAGCCAGTTAAGCCACCACTTGAGATGCCACAATTCCATATCATAGTGACAGTCTGAGTATCAGCTGCTCTGCTTCTGATCCAGCTTCCCGATCATGAATTTGGGAAGCAACAGATAACAGTTCAAGTGCTTGCATCCCTGCCACCCACATGGGAGAGGAGTTCTGGACCCCAGAATTCATCCTGGCCAAGATCTGGCTGTCATGCCCATCTGGTGAGTGAACACGTGGATACAAGATCTGTGTGTTTCTCCCTCTTTTGCTCTCTGTTGCTCTGCCTTTTAAAAAAAATAGACAAATCTAAATATTGTCAGCCCTCAAAATTCCTATCTCCCCACACAGCATGAAAACAAACAAAACTAAGGAAAGCAAATAGAACCACCTATGGCTACAGCATGACTGGAAGAAAAAGAAAATTATAAACCTCATTTCACATATGAGCAAGTAAATATTAATCCAAACCCAGCAGATCCAACTGCAGGACAAGGTGAAGAAGAGAATCCAAGACCACACAGAAAAAAATAGAAATCAGCAGGGGACCAGTAAGGATGGAAGACAGATAAAACCACCACCAGAAAAAGGGTTCCACCTTGAGTAGAGAAATGCTGAAGACAGGTCTGAGAACCCTGGCAGATGAAAGGAACTGAGGTATTAAAAAGAAGGGCATGAAAGAATTTGAGACTTGAAATAGCAATTTTGGGATGGTATTGCTTCTGGAGGTCAGAGGCACATCTTAAATACTTGATGGTGAAGAGGAAGAAGGAATCGAACAGCAAGAATTAAGTCTCATAGAAATGAAAAAGAATCATAAAATCAGAAGACATCCAACTGTGCTTCAGGCCAAGAAACAGCTCTCTAGGGGCTGGTACTGTGGCATAGTGGGTAAAGCCACCACATGCAGTGCCGGCATCCCATATGGGTGCCAGTTCGGATCCCAGCTGCTCCACTTCCGATCCAGCTCTCTGCTGTGGCCCAGGAGAGCAGTGCAGGATGGCCAAAGTCCATGGGACCCTGCTCCCACAAGGGAGACCGGGAGGAAGCTCCTGGCTCTAGATCAGCACAGCTCCAACCGTTGCGGCCAATTGGGGATTGAACCATTGGATGAAAGACCTCTCTTTCTCGCTCTGTTATTCTTTCAAATAAATAAATCAAATGAAAGAAAGAAAAGAGAGAGAGAGAGAGAAGAAGCAGGAGGAGGAGGAGGAAGGGAGGGAGGGAGGGAGGGAGCGAGCTCTCTAGGAGTACAGTGAGGTGAGGGGAGATGCACTTTCTTCTGCCAACACAAGAGGGTATGCTTGAGCTAACAAACCCTGGTTAAGCAAACTCCTGCCCTCTTTGGCCATTGCTAAAACTGGAACATAAAATGTTTCAAAGTGCACACAAAATGACAGGTTTATAATGTCACATATAGAAAACTAAAAATTAAAATATTTTAAAAACATATCCATGAAATGAGAAAACTGAAACACAGCACTCCAATGTAAATCAAATACATTCAACATTTAATGACATGAAATAATAGTGATCAGAAAAACTCAGATCATAAATTAAAAAAGAACAAAAAGATTGGGGCCAGCACTGTGGTACAGTGGGTAAAGGTGCCGCCTGCAATACAGGCACTCTTATCCCATATGGACACCGCTTAGAGTCCCCACTGCTCTGCTTTTGATCCAGCTCCCTGCTAATGTGCCTAGGAAAGCAGTGGAGGATGGCCCCTGCACCCATGTGGGAGACCCAAATGAAGCTCCTGGCACAGCCCTGTCCTGTGTGGCCATTTGGGGAATGACCCAGATGGAAGATGGATCCTCTTCCTCTCCCTTCCCCCCCCTTCTATAACTCTTTCAAATGAAAGAAAAGTGAAGGAAAGAAAGAAGAAAGAAGGAAGAAAGGGCACCAAATTGGAAAAAGAGAGAGAGAGAAAGTAAGTCAATATCAGGAAATATCAAACTTTAAAAATCATAGGTAAAACAGATTAAATTATACAATGGTCTAAAGGAAATGAGATTTTATGTAAAATAAAGTAACTGGTATTGAGGAAAGGGATAAAAAATAGTCAAGAAAATAAAAATAAAATCAAGAATGTAATAAAAAGAATCAGGAAAAACAAGTGGTAGATACAACAGCAAAAAGATTCAACACAGTGCAGTCCCTGAGGACGACTAAAATAATGGAACAGGTGTGATATTCCAAATTACACTAGCAGAAGTTTCTGGGAATAAAACCTGAGTCTATACATTGAAAGGCTCTTGAGTGAATCTAGGAAAACTGATTTGGAAGGTCTAAGGAATGTTAGAAGTTCAGTTAGATTTGAGAGAAAAAAATCCTCAGGGCCTCAGGCAAAAGAGGACATTACAAAATATAATAATAAAAGTAACGATTGAAACAAAAACAGAATACTATGCACAGAAAGTAATTAAAAATATAACTGTTTATTTAAGTCCCAGCGCTAGATCTGCTACCTCTCCAAGAACTCCTGATAGATTCTTTTTAACGAGGGGGTATAGGCAAAAGGACTGGAAAAGCACCCGTGGGCCTCGAACCACCAACGAATTGGTGACTAGGTCTGATTCAGTAGACGAAGGAACCACTGAGCTAAAGCCAGCCCGGAAACTGCTGTCAGATCACAATGCTTTGACTCAAAGAGACACGCGTCACAAACAGCACGAGATAGACGTCATAGAAGGCAAACCAGGAACCGGTTACTCCGGGACCGCTCAGCGTCCACTACTGTTCATTGTGGCCCCGCCTCCACAAGGCTGACGCACTACCACCCGGGGACTCCGCAGCAGTGACTCCGCCCCCGTCCTCCCGGGGAGCTGTTCCGCAGCGGCAGCGGCACCCGCCCCGCCCCGCCCCGCCCACCTGCACTGCAACTTGGCAGGGTCACCAGACTAACTCGATGTCCAAAGCCAGTGCGGATCCCGGGACGGGGGGGGGGGGGGGGGGGGGGGGGGGGGGGGGTGTGGTTGGTAATCTTTACAAATACGTATTTCAGACCTTATCTTGGAAGTTTGCTACTAAATCAGAAACCCATAGATGTTATATAGTTTATTTCCTGTTACTACTTTTCATAAGTATTCTTGCAGACACTGTAAACAGGTAACCTCGCTTCCCAAAATTCCTTTCCTTCCTGAATATGTCAGTGTGCCACTTTTCTCTACTTATATATGTAACTACATGACTTTTTTTTTTTCTTTTTTGGGGTATTTAGTCTTGCAGTTCTTCCCTGTCAGTACATATTTGTACATAATGGCTCCATTACATCCTAGCATAAAAGTACTAGTATTATTTTAAATGTTTTACTATCAGAAACAAAGCTGTAGTAAATGTCCTTGTTTGTAAATGTACACATACACAAGTATGTTTTTAAGGTAAATGCTTGAGTAGAATCACTGCATTAAATCTGCACATTTAAATTTTTGGAGGTTATGGGAGAAATTCTGGAAGCCCTGAGGGTACCATAAGGTGAGCCATAAGGACCATCTTTTGTTCCTAAGGACTTCAGACATCCCCTAAGAACGTAATTCCTTCACATCTGAGACCCTGACACCTTGCTCCATTAACATAGCAGTGCCTGTGACATGCTCACCCTCTGAGCACTGGATTAACTCAGGTGGACTCTCAGAAGCACATTCCTCAATCGGAAGGCAAATCTTCCACACTTAGCTAGACTTCCAACGTCAAGAGCTTCTCTTCAGAGATTTTCAAATCATCTGGGACTGCTCCGGACTCCTGAATTTCCACCCCATCTCCATCCGTCCCTTTTCCAAGCTACCACTTTAAGCCCCTCCAAATACTCATGACCTAGACTCACATCACTTGCCAGTCCAGAGGGCTTTGAGAACCTGGAATTTAGAATTGCTTTTCAGTAATTGCTTCTCAGCCCTTTGGAAAAGATCAGCTATAGAACTGCTAGGTGATCAGAGGTTGTACCATAGAGGGAGAGAAATCATTTGAAGCTAAACTGAATTAGATGACCTCCTAAAGAATGAAGACTAAATCATGGAAAAAACTGAAACCTGCTCCAGCTTGCCTTGAAAGGAGTGACAAGATGATCCAGTCAACTACAGCAGAGTACCCATGGAGCTCTAGTGCACATAATCCTGCCAAGGAAACAATCCACTGGTGTCTCCAGGAGGCCAAGACTCTATCTAAAACGTTGACCCATGCCTTAACCCAACAGAAGGCACAGTCACAGTGTTCCCGGAGCAATATTCAGCATCAAAAATTAACCAGGTAAAGGGCATGTGTGGCAGCAAGGGAATTTGGTATGAAATCCAGAGGTAAGAGTATGGTGCTCTGCAGAATCCACAGTTGTTCAGATGCTAAAGAAAGCGGCGTGAAGAGCTAGACAGAGCAGAGGAAGAAAGTAAGCCACATGGTGGCAACCTTGTTAACCCAAATAGATCCTTTTTCAGGGTACAGAATCACTAGCAGTAGTTGCATCAGTCATCTGCTTAAAATGACTATTACTCTTTTCTGTGTTTGACTGCTTTGTCCCCCCACCCCCCACATTCCAGGTCCAGTACTTGGTCTAGGGTAGCAAAGATTTGGGGTTTCCTTTTCATTAGCTAGTTCTGTGCCACCTCTCAAGTCAGACCATAGCTGGGAAGGCAGCACCATTCTCAAAGGTTCGCAACAGAGCAAAGGCAATTTTGCCCCCTTCACTCAGGAACATGTATATATCTTTTTTATTGTCACAGCTGCAGGAGGAGGTGCTACTGGCATCTAGTGGGGACAGGTTAGAGATGACACTAAACATCCTGTAACACACAGTAGTGTCTCTGTGACACAGAATTATCCAGCCCCAACGTCAACAGTGCCAAAGTTCAGTAACTGTGCCTAGACCAACCACAGCTAGTGAAAGAAACACTAAGTTAAACTGAGCTCTGCTGTTCCAAAACAAGGAAGATCCAACGAGACTGAAATTATAGAAATTCTTTTGTCCAGACTCCTCTGGACAGATACTGTATCAGAGGGAACTACAGTTCAAACTGGAGGAACCTAGTTAAAAAAAAAAAAAAAAAAAAAAAACCGGGGGGGGGGGGGTCAATGAAAGGGAAGAGGGGTCAATGAAGGGAGTATAGAAGCTCTATCTGGAAATCCTCAGTGAGATAAAGGAAAACATACAAAGGGAAGATTTTGGAAATGTTCCCACCAAATGTCAAACAGGCCCACTCAACGCTATTTATTATATATGTTTAACAGCCCTGTGACCCAAGGGCTCCCACAATGAGGTTTTGAGCTTTTGTTGTTTTTGTTGTTGTTTTCTTTTTTGCATCAAACAGGTTCTTCCAAGAGCCTGCTCACAAGGAAGACAAAAACAGAGAAATCCTCAGTAAAAGGAAACAAACAGTAGTTGAAACAGTCTACATCCGAAGAACAATGTTAAAAAACTCACCAGACACAAGCCACACCAAACACTCATCCCATTTAATTTCCTGTTACATGCTCTGAGGAGGCGAGAACATCAGGCCCCAAGGCAACAATGCTCTGAGATTCTAGCGCAGGCCCCCTCTATGTGACAGATTCATGCACACACATCCGCACACACCACTGACCCAGGCAGAAGTACACATGCATGCACAGGTGGCTGAAGAACCTCAGGGCAGGATGGGAGAAGGAAGGGCTTGTCAAGGATATCCCATCAACTGGAAAGTGGGGAGCCCGAGATCCCTTCTGCTGCAGGCTGAACATTAAGTCAAAATTAAAACAAAGGCAGAACACAGGATAAAGGTAGGATGCTCAGACAAGAAGGTGAATAGATGAAGATGCAGAGGCTTTTGGGAAAGCAGCCTCCGAGGGAAGGTGGGTTTTGTTTGTTTTATTGGGAACTCAGATGGGCAGAGGTCCTGTGACTCCAGCGATAAACTGAGGCTCAAGGAATATGCCATAGCATTACCTCTGCATCCTGTGCCCTCTCCCAAGGTAGAGGGAAATCACAAACACCCACCCTCTAGCCCTCCCCACTGACACTCTTAAGGATTTCCCCAGTACCCAAAAAGAAGTATTTCCCTTACCCCCAACACATACACACACAAAGTTAGGTCCAGCATAGGCCAAAATGAGGCCAAGTATAGAAAGCGTCAGTAACTTTTCTTCGTGGAACCAAAGCCAGAGAAGCCCATCACAGCTGCCATCTCATCATCCTCTTCAAATGTCAAGTCCTCCTCAGCCCTCCTTTTCTTCTCCTTCTGTTTCTCTTTCTTGTAGGCTTTAGCCTTTTCCTCCTGTGGGGGAAACCACTCAGACTCAGCTCAGACTCCTGAACTGTATATTGTCAAAAGATACATGTACATGTCAGGATTTTCTCTGTATTTGGGAGAAAGTAGTTAGACAAAAGCATGTAACTAACTGACATTCTAGCATATGCAGTACATGCCAAGAACTGTTCTGAGTACTTTATATATTTCACTTGGATCTCCAATATGGAGAAACTGAGGCCATATATAACTTGAAAAGATTCATAGCCATTAAATGGTGGAAACAGAATTCTGATCCTATCAGCCTGGTACCAGGGGCCTCTTGATGACTTGATCAATTTAGTTAATCCACAGAAAAGACTAAGGCTATGCACACACAGGTATAGGAGACAACCAGGAAATCTCAGTGAGGACAGCGCTGGGCACAGCAGGTTAAGCCACCACCTGTGATGCCAGCATCCCCTATGGGCACTGATTCAAGTCCTGGCTGCTCCACTGCACATCCAGCTCCCAGTTAATGTGCCTGGGAAAGCAGCAGAAGATGGCACAAGTCCTTGTGCCCATGCACCCACAGTGGAGACCCAGATGAAGCTCCTGGCTTTGGCCTGGCCCAGCCATGCCTGTTATGGCCATTTGGGGAGTGAACCAGCATATGGAAGAGCTTCTCTCTCTCTCTCTCCTTTTCTCTCTAACTGTGCCTTTCAAATAAACAAATCAATCTTTAAAAAAAAAAAAGAAAGATAAAGGAAGGGGCCAGTGCTGTGGCGCAGATTAATCCTCCACCTGAGGTGCCGGCATCCCATATGGGCACTGGTTCTAGTCCCAGCTGCTCCTCTTCCAATCCAGCTTTCTGCTCTGGCCTGGGAAAGCAGTAGAAGATGGGCCAGGCGCTTGGGCCCCTGCACCCATGTGGGAGACCCAGAAGAAGCTCCTGGCTTCGGATCAGCCCACCTCTGGCTGTGGCAGCCATTTGGGGAATGAACCAGCAGATGGAACACCTTTCTCTGTGTCTTTCCCTCTCACTGTCTGTAACTCTGTCAAATAAATAAAATCTTTAAAAAATAGAAAAAGGAAATCTCCATACCTTCCTCTCAAGTTTTTTTTACTCTAAACTTTTTGTTTTCTTTTTTTATTTATTTGACAGACAAAGTTAGACAGTGAGAGAGAGAAACAGAGAGAAAGGTCCTCCTTCCGTTGGTTCACACCCCAAATGGCCACTACAGCCGGAGCTACGCCGATCCGAAGCCAGGAGCCAGGTGCTTCTTCCTAGTCTCCCTTGTGGGTACAGGGGCCCAAGCACCTGGGCCATCCTCCACTGCCCTCTCGGGCCACAGCAGAGAGCTGGACTGGAAGAGGAGCAACCGGGACTAGAACCAGCGCGCATATGGGATGCCAGTGCTGCAGTTGGAGGATTAACCAAGTGAGCCATGTTGCTGGCCCTAAACCTTCTTAATGAAACAAAAAGTCTTTTTAAAAAATTAAATGAAAGCACAATTATCCATAAAAGCAAGGCCCAGCCGGCGCCGCGGCTCACTAGGCTAATCTTCCACCTAGCGGCGCCGGCACACTGGGTTCTAGTCCCGGTTGGGGCGCCGGATGCTGTCCCGGTTGCCCCTCTTCCAGGCCAGCTCTCTGCTGTGGCCAGGGAGTGCAGTGGAGGATGGCCCAGGTCCTTGGGCCCTGCACCCCATGGGAGACCAGGAAAAGCACCTGGCTCCTGGCTCCTGCCATCGGATCAGCACGGTGCGCCGGCCGCAGCGCGCTGGCCGTGGCAGCCACTGGAGGGTGAACCAATGGCAAAGGAAGACCTTTCTCTCTCTCTGTCTCTCTCTCTCACTGTCCACTCTGCCTGTCAAAAAAAAAAAAAAAAAAAAAAAAAAAAAAAAAAAAAGCAAGGCCCAGAAAGTCCAGGAGAAAAGGGTAGGTTTGAAGTCATTTCCTTCAGATCATGAGAGACTCAAATAAAGACAATAAATGTTTCCCCTAATATTCAGAACATACAACTCTGGGGCTGGGGATGCAATGAGGAAGAGGCCTCCCATGAGTCACGATATAAAATGCAAAGCTGGGGCTGTACAGGAGTGCCTTACTTCTTCTCTGAGCTCCTTCATCCTTTCCTCAAAATCATAATCCTTCTGCTTCTCTTCCATCTTCTTCTTGTTGACCTCAAAACGTTTCTTCACCTGATCCAGTGTAGATCGTTCCACACGCATAGACATACCCAGGTTTCGCTGATCTGGGTGAGGTTCAAAATAAGAAGGCAAGGTCATTACAACATCCTCAGAGCCTCAAAAAGTCTTTTCCTAGCCTTTTGAAAACCTTTTCATAAAGCACGTAACAAAAATAACCTGGCTGGGGTTGGAATTGTGGCACAGCAGGTAAAGCCAAAGCCTGTAATACTGGCATCTCATATGGGCGCAGCCAGTTCAAGTCCTGGCGGCTCCACTTCCTATCCAAATCTCTCCTCATGTACCTGGGAAAAGCAGCAGAAGATGGCCCAAGTCCTTGAACCCTTTCCACCCACAGGGGTGACCCAGAAGGGGTTCCTGGCTCCTGGCTTCAGCCTAGCTCAGGCCCTGGCTGTTGCAGCCATTTAGGCACTGAACCAGCAGATGGAAGATCTCTAGTTCTCCCTCTCCCCATCTCTGTGCATGTCAAATAAAAAATAAATATTGAAAAAAAATTAATAATAATGGCTGAAAAAAACACATAAAAAGCTCTTGGCCCCACGTGTCCTAGAAGCAGTAGCTCCAGATAACAAGATGGAAGTGGCTTCCAACTGCCCTTATCAAGCAGATGAGCATCAGTGGGGCCAGCCTGGCCCAGGGGAAGTACCCAGAATGGGCCTATTGAGAGCCCAGAATTTCACCTGATGGTGATAACGAAGTAAAAGACAACCTGACCTAAAACAACTGAAGAGTTCCCCAGGCATCAAAAAAAGACCCAGGGAAGAGTATTTGATGTAGCAGTTAAGACACTGTTTGAGGCACCCACATCCCATACCAAAGTGCCCCAGTTTGAGCTGCAACTCTGTTCTCAATCCCAGCTTAATACTAACATACACCCTGAGAGAATGCAAATAATGGCTTAAGTGGTTGGGTCCCCACTATCCCCCAACTTGGGAGATCCAGAGTGAGTTCTATGCTCCTGGCTTCAACCTGGCGCATCTTCAACTGTTGTAGGCATTTGAGATGATCACATTTGGGTAGTAAACCAGATGAGAGATCTCTCTCTTCCTGCCTTTCAAATAAAAATTTAAAATGGGGGCTGGCACTGTGGAGTAATGGGTTAAGCCATCATCTGCAGCAGTGGCATCCTATATGGGTGCTGGTTCGAGTCCTGGCTGCTTTACTTCCAATCCAGCTACCTGCTAATGCACCTGGGATAGCAGTGGAAGATGGCCTGAGTGCTTGGACCCCTGCACCCATATGGGAGACCCAGATGAAGCTCCTGGCTCCTGGCTTTGGCCTGGCTGAGTCCCAGCTGCTGTTACCATTTGGGAAGTGAACCAGTGGATGGAAGATCTCTTTCTCTCTCTGTCTCCCTCTGCCTCTCCTTCTCTGTAACTCTAATTTTCAAATAAATCAATCAATAAATAAATAAATCTTAAAGAAAAAAAAAAAAAAAAACCAGTGCTGTGGTATAGTAGGTTAATCCTATGCCTATGGCACTCGCATCCCATATGGGCACTGGTTCGTGTCCTGGCTGCTCCTCTTCTGATCTCTGCTGATGGCCTTAAAGCAGCATAAGATGGTCCAAGCGCTTGGGCCCCTGCACCCACGTGTAAGACCCAGAAGAAGCTCCTGGCTTGATTAGCCCAGCTCCAGCTGTTGCAGCCATTTGGAGAGTGAAACAGTGAATGGAAGATCCCTCTCTCTCTCTGTCTCTCCCTCTCTCTCTGTAACTTGGCCTCTCAAACAAATAAAAATATAAAAAAATCAAAATAAAAAAACCAAAAAATCCCAAGATACCCACCTCCAAAACCCAATCCCAGTCACAAACTACCTCCAAGCCTTACGTTTCTTTCCGTTAATGTGATCCAGGAAATTGATGGAATCCTTCACCACACAGTCGCAGACGTTGCAATAATATCTAAAAACAGTAGGAAACAGCACTGGGTCAAATCTGGTTTCAAGGATCTTATCCTTTTCAACTAAAAAATACAAATTCTTAGGTAAACTTCATTTCAGAAGTTTTAAGGTTTCAGGGTAGGCACTGAGGCACAGCTGGTTAAGATATTGCTTAGGAAGGCCACATCCCAAACGGGAGTACCTGGTTCAAGTCCCAGCTACTCCAGGTTCCTACAAATGCACCTGAGAGGAACACGATAGCCCAAGTACTTGGGTTCCTGCTAGCCACATAGAGACCCAGATGGAGTACCTGGCTCCCTGTTTTGGCCTGGCCTAGCCCTAATTATTGCAAGCAGTTGAAGAGTAAATCAGTATATAGAATCTCCCTCTTTCTCTGTCCCTCTGCCTTTCAAATACTCTATTTTTTTTTTTAAGTCTAAAATTTTATTTCCATAAAGCCTTAGCTCTTAATATCATGTAGTGGCCATCATCCAAAACAGCCTCCATAAGTCCCCTTCCTGGTGTTTCTACCCTGTGTAGTCTCCTTCCAATTTGTACCTGGGTTGGTTTGTGTGGTAAACAGATTATGTTCAAACTGATGACTGGTCACTTCTAAGGTTAGGTTTTAAAAACCACGGCTTCTATTTCTGTGTGAATCACTTGTTCTTGAAAAAGGCAGTTGCTCTGTTGTGAGCAGTCCTACAGAGAGGTTCATAGGGTGAAAGAACTTAGGCCTCCAAACCATAGGTTTGTGAGGGAGCTTGGAAGCAGTTCCTTCAGCCCACTTAAGCCCGAGATGAATGCAAACCTAGCCAACTCCTTGCTTGTAGCTCCATGAAAGACCCTAGAGCAAGAACCACTTAGGTAAGCCACTTCCAGATTCCACACCCACACACACTGTGAACTTTTTGTTTTATGCTGCTAAACCTTGGGTTCCCTTATTAATTTATGTATCCACGGACAGAACTACTGCAGAGAAGAATGATAGCCACTCAAAGAAGTTTCACTCATTGCTACCTATGCTGACCTCCTGCTTGAAGTCCTAACTGCACAGAGAAACAGTGGTGGCAAAAGAATGGCAAGATCTTGTGGGAACCTTCTTCCTATAGGTTACAGTCTGGGTCAGGGAGGAAGGTGCACAACCAGGTAATCCATAACAACGGCAGCCTTTGTGCCAGTCTGGAACCTCAGCCCTTTTTCTGCACCATTAACAGCTCCAAAGCCCCTCCTAGTTCCACCTATTTCTCTCCTAGAAATCAACAGACTCTCTCCTCCTTTCTTCTTCTAACAAAGAATTCCTTTGAAGATGTAAGGAGCAGTTACACTGCCAACATGAACAAGGCCACAGAGTGGCCACTTCTGGAGACACTAATTGTTAACCTAAGACCGTGAAGGACAAAGTAAAACAAACCAAAGAGTGAAATGATAGGCAGCAAGGTTATTATCCTGGGGTTAGGGATCCTCAACATTTCCTAAAACAAATATATATAGTTTCTTGGACCTACTACAGCTGTTTGGAAAGATAAAAAAACCACTTACCCTCCCATCTCAGACTGTGGGGTGGTCTTGGTAATGACAATTGTCTTGCCAAGCTTAGATTCCAGGTCCACTTTGTAGTCTCTGTGTCGCAGAAGTTCCCGCTTGACTGGCTGCACTGGTTTTCCTGAAACATAATGAAGAAAGTCCCTTCAATATTACAGTTATCAGTCAGAAAGGAAAATAAATGCATTAAACCCAAAATTAATGATTCCTGAAAAAAGGCCACAACAGGCACCTCCAGCAGCAGTCAGCAGTAGTGAGGGAGAATCTGAACACAAGAAAAATGATAAGCAATCCCTACTATCTACAGCTTTTCTCCACTTTAAAGCCAGCTAATCTACAAGCTACATGTTTTCTATTTATTGATTAACTGAGGGGAAAAGTTATGAATTCCCACTAAAAGCAGCCTTTTCAAAAGAGCAAGGACATATGAGTAAAAAAAAAAAAAGTGAATTCGGTGAGAAGAGGGAATAATTTGTCACTTATACATAGTTAGGAACAGATCCTTTAATTATCCGGCATACCCAAGAAAGTTTATTAGTTTCAAGTCAACCAAAAAAAGAGCAAGGACACTCAGGAATTCTTTACAGGCAGATACCCTACGCATAACACACAAATGGCCAAATTTTAAAAGGGGGGCCAATATTTAGGAAATATCTATTCACAGACCAAGTACATAATACAGAAAAACCAAGAGGGTGGGGCCTGTGTTGCAGCAGTGAGCTAAGCTGCCAGCAGCAACATGATCGTCCCTTACTGGAGTGCCTGCTAGACTCCTGGGCTGCTCTGCTTTTGATTCAGTTCCTTGATAATGTGCCTGGGAAAGCAGGGAAGATGGCCAGAGTTTGGGCTCCTGCCACTCATGTGGGAGACCCGGCGGGAGCTCCCAGCTCCTGGCTATTACAGCCATTTGGAGAGTGAACCAGCCAATGGAAGGGTTCAGTCTCCCTCTGTCAATCTGCCTTTCATATAAATAAATAAATGTTAAACAATAACAAAAACAGCATTGTTGGCCTGTGAAAAGTGGTGTGGGAGTAAATAGAACAACGTGAAAACAGATGAGAAAAAATCAGACACTTCTTTTCCCAAAGTGGGCGCTATCTAGGAGAGGAGCATCCACGACGTCCCTGATGTCGCACAAGGCGCAGAGAAACAGCACGAGCGAGCGCCAGCTCAAAGGATCGCACGTTCCAGGCAGTACCCCGCTTGCCTCCGGCTCTAAGAGTCCCAGCTGCGCCAGGAATGTTCTCCTCCCTCTGAAGAGCTCTCAAGGAAAAGAAGGTGTCTTTGAGAGCAGTAATGCCCACCAGCCAATCAGTCCACTGAGCTTCTCTGTCACTACTAAGAAGCCCGGTCTCTGTAACTCAGGAAAGCACCAAATGAGCCAACCAATGAAAACAAGCAAACAGAGAACAGAGCTGAAAAGCACCACAAAACCTCTTTATTTCAGACGCGGAGAAGCCGCGGGCCACTTTGCCAAAAGTGCCACCCTGTAGGAGGGCAGCCCATCCCAACTCTCCCGCCCACTGCATCGCCGCCGCGACACCCCGAGCCCTGGACAGAGCAGGCACCCACCATCCTTCTTCTCCCTCTCTTCCGTGAGCCTCTTCTCGGCAAGCTTTTCGTATTCATCTTTGTCCCACTTTCGGCGAAAGTCCAAGTTTTTTGTCTGTGGGGAAAGAAAGCGCTCAAGACATGTCGCTATCGCGTCTGGACCCCTAGAAAGTCTGAAGGAACCACGTCCGCACCGCCAAGGCGGCTCCAGGATTTTTGGAAAGCGAAAGCTCTCCGGCCCAGACCAAGAGGCTAAAGTGGCCTCAGGACCCCAACCCAAGAGAACTCCGCGGTTCCACAGACCCCACGCCTTACGGAATTCTCGAACCCGGACCCTAGGACCGCGAAGTGTTGGGAAGCCAGTCCGCTGCAGGAGCTTGTTTCTATTCAGCACTGAGAAGTAACCCCACCGCCCCCAAAAACCTCCTCCTCACACACAACACATACCCCGCTGCCCGACGCCATCTTCACAGCGAAGTGAATGGGAGGCCGGAAAATGCTGTAAAAAGAGGCCCGGAGCCGTAAAGCAAGTCGGCCCTCCAATAAGCTTAGAGTCTCGTATTCTGAACGGGCTAAGGACTGGAGGGCTTTCACAACAGACTTGTCGGCCCCGCCTCTGCTCCAAGGAGACGGCGCAGGCGCAAGAAAAGTACGAAGCAACACGGAAGTAAGGGCGCCTGCAAACGTTTTTTGTACCGGCTTTCAAAACAAGCGGTGAAGAGCCGACACGTTTAATTCAGGTTCTGAAAATGCCTCTTTCTCTAATCAACTTTGCGTGCATTGTCAAGAGTTTCTAAACCTTAAGTCCCAACTACTACTAGGGGCTTTAGATGTCTCATTCCCCTGCAGCTGCTAGGGATGGGGCCCTGAACCGCACTGAAGTGTTGGCAACGGCTGAACCTTCCCAGGCAGAGACGGAGAGCGCTTTTTGCACTAGGGCTCTCTTTCTCGAAACAGTACTATCACTCTGGTTAACTCATTTTTTCCTTCAACTATGGAACATCATAGGTCATTCAGTCTCTAGGAAACCATTTCCTCAATATGACTGGACACAAGGCGGCCAATCATCAGCAATAATCAGGTGAAGCACTCGGGCAGATGGCTCAGGACACGTTGATTTCTAGCAACATGACTATCAGCGAGTCGGGGTGTGGGGGGCAGGAGTGGAAGAAGGGGCTGTGGTTGCTCCGTGCACAGACTACACCTCAGGGAGGTTACTTCTAGCTCACAGAATTCTTCAGTCTAAATTGAAACAAGCCAATGACCTAGGCAAGCCAATCCCTTGATAACACATCACTCAAACTACCACATTTAATACTTTATTTAACAAATTATTTAACCACCTGTAGAAAAGCAGGGCATGGAATAGTCGGAGCATGACTCTGGCATAGGAAATAGTCTCCAAAAGCTCAGATCTCCAACTTGACAAGCCACCAATGAAATTCAACCCCACTATCATAAACAGTGGCTGGCGGAGACGACAGATCAACTTGGGCACTCCCGCCCTTAGGACAGCATCTCCGCCCTCAAGCGAAGAGCAGTCATTGCTTCTCCTTGCTTTCTTTACAAAACTCCTTGGACATATCCAGGGTTCGTTGAGGACAAATCCCCCAGATTCTGGTTCCAAAGCTGCTGTGGAAGGTCCAGTATCTGCCTTCTGATCTCGATGGTTCAGAATCCTCAGCCTGAGGTGGCTCTCCCAGAGCCGAGCCCTGCTCCCAGCAACCCCTCAGCACCTCTTGGTGGCATTTAGCAGCACTCCAAATTTGCTTCCACAGCTGGAAAATGTCTTTCACACCCCAGCCATCTGCACCCATGCAGAGCAGCTTCCCGTACCAGCCCAGGAGTCCTCAGGCCTTCTACAGTTCTGTATCCAGGAAGGATGGAGGAGGTAGAAGTGCTTGCCACCTATCCTGGCCAGCTATGCTGGAATCCAGCAGGAATTCTGGCCCAGATGAAATCTCTTCTACAAAGAGCAGCAGACGGCTTTCAAGCAAGGATCAAGACTCAGACAGTCGCTTCTGAATTTCAGTCACAAGATCTTCCCGTTTAACAGCCACCTGAAACATACGAGACCCCTGAAGTGACAAACTAGAAAGTGATACTCACTCTTTAATCACTGTTTTTTCAGATTCATTTTACTCTGCGTGTACTGTGGGCTTCACGGTAATCTGGAGAACATACATCCTCAAGACTAAAGGGATTTGTTTACTTTGTTGGTCAGTCTCAAAGCACCATTTTGTTTCTCCTTCTTTGCCCATCAAGCCAATATTCACTGGCTACAATGGTTGTCTGGGGTGGGTCTTCTTCATTCATCTCTATCAACTATTAATCTTGGAGTTTTTCCTCATCAATACAATACATACTTCTTAAAAGAATCTTGAAAAGGTGCACATACTTGTGCTTCTGTTTCTGCCTGCTCCCACTTACCTCCCCTCTGCTGGCTACTGAACGGATCTTGACAACCCCTTCCTTCAGTTCTTGCTCACCAATAATGACCACCAATGGAATGCCTGTGTTCTCACAATAGTGCAGCTGACTTAATAATTTAGGGTTGTTCTTGTATGGCATCTCTGCCTACAAAGGAACAAGGTAGAGAACGTAAAAGTGACAAAGTACACAAACCTCTGAACATGCATTTCCAAGGTAGTAAAAATTAAGTGGCTGGACCTCCTTTCCAAATAAGCCATTCTAGTCGTTAGACTAAAAAGTTCTGGAGTTCCTCCCAAAGCTCAAGGTAAAAATGGCCCTGGCTCAGAAGTCAGCTCCACCATACCTTGATCCCAGCATCCCAAAGCTCAGCAATCAGCTTCAACCGCTCTTGGAGAAAGTTCTTCTGGGGTGTGGCCACAAACACTTGGGTCTCTGTGGCTCGTATCTTCTCACCAAGAGCCTGATAAAATAGAGAAAAAACAGTAAAACTACTAAAAACTTCCTCTGAACCAGCGATTCCAAAAGCAAAGCAAAAAAGAATGGTCAGAAAAACAGCACTACTGTATTTTAGAAACAGGAGGCTTTTCAGGCCTTTAACCCCACCCAGCCCTATCTAGGAGCTACCTTCATTCTCTGTTCCACAATGTAGAAGATCCGCTCCACTCCAATACTGAGTCCCACACATGGCACCTTGTGGCCTTTAGGATCAAACATGGCCACCAGCTCATCATAGCGACCACCAGCAGCCACACTGCCCACATTCAGAGGCTCCTCTTCAGCCTGAGCTGGGGTCTGTAGCAGCACTGCCTCATAGATCACTCCTGTATAGTAGTCCAGGCCCCGAGCCAGGCTTAGGTCAAAAGAGATCTGTGGGGACAGGGCCCAAAGTAGACTCAGGATCCTGAGGGCCCAGGAGGCTCTCAGGAGGCTCTTGAGGTTTACTCCTGACTCCGCTTACCTTGTCGGTGATTCCAAACAAAGTTAGGTATTCAAATAGCAGCTTCAGATCCCTCAGGCCCTCCAGGGCCTGCTTATTCTGGGATAGTCTGGGATCCTGGAATAACTGCTCTACCAGGGACACCCCACCTGGGGAGAAAAGTGGGAAGAAATGATGTCTGTGCTGGTCACCCAGATGTGTTTCGTCCAATTTATGCTTTATATGCTCTAGCTAACCCTCTTCATTGTCTTATAATGAGGAAAAAAGATCCTGGTCTCTTATGAACAGAGCCTCATCCTCTGCCTATACTTTTGCCTCCAGAAGACACAAAGTAAAAGAGAAATTAAATATAGGCAAGCTAAGCGCAACTATGGAAAGCTGTTTCAGAGAAAGAATCTGACCACTCGCCCTCAGTCCAGTTCTACCACGGCTCTGAAAACCCTAGTCCTTACCATGACACTGGACATAGTCCCCAATTCGATCAGCTACCTCAGGAGCCAGGCCTTTCTTTGTCACCATCTCATGTCTCACATCTGTCCAAGGCATCTGCATAAACACCCAAACATTAGCTCAGTCCCAAGATCCTTCTTTCTCAACTGAGAAAGACAATATTTTATTCGGTATGTATGTCACAAGTAGCTAACAGCATCCTCAGCAAAGTCAGAGGCAACTTAAGACATCCACCACGATCCCCACGGTACAGCAGAACTCACACCTTTCTTCAGAATGCCTCTCTCCTTCCCTCCCAATAAACATAAGCTCATTTCCATCCACCACCTTTCTCTCTCTAGTTATATGTGTTAGAGGGTAGGGCAGAAAACCCAGATTGGAACTACTGAAGCTTTTCTTCATTACCTTGTCTAGTTTGTCTATTGAGGAGCAGATGACACGGAACTTGCTTTCAGGGACCCCACAGACAGCAAACACTCCATCTATAATCCGCCGGTCATTGACCTGTGAACTCAATGGAAGTGACCCAAGCACCCTGTCAGTCCCCTTTCCTTTAAATCATGGCAGTCCCTATTCTCTCAACTCATAAAAGGGATAGGAAGGAAATCTCGCAAAGAATACACACAAATGTAAGAAATACAACAGCTGTACTAAGAAAGTCCATGAACTGCAGGCTTAAGGGCTGGGGTCACCTATGGTTTGGGACTTGCATAAACAGCACCAAGCCACTGGACTTATCCCCCAGTCCTCAGCCCTGACCTCACCTTAATGAGAAAGTTCCCCAGCTGCAACCCACTTAGGATTTCACATATGATCTTCAAACATTCTGCATCAGGGATCATAGGATCAAACTGACCTGCAATGTCAAAATCCTACAACAAAGAGAAAACATAGGAGCAATTTTCTAATGATCAATCAATTCCCAGGTTGTAGTCCCCAGAACTATCAGACTGTGCTGTCCCCATCAGGTCACTTACACACTGGCAGAACTCCCTGTAGCGGCCTTGGACTATGGCTGGGCTCTCCCGCCGCCACACCTTTCCAACATGGTAGCGTTTCATCTTCTTCAATTTATTCATAGCCAGATAACGAGCAAAAGGGACCTCACATGAATAGGTTAAAGAATACAAAATTCAAAGCTTAGGCCTAGGACACAGATTTTAAGGAGGACTGGACCTCTCAGAATTGGATCTCATCCACTAGGATGAGAACAAGGACCTTATCTGGCTTGCTTCCCACTATCCCCAAAGTGTAGCAGTGCTTGACATCCAGTATATATGGAATATGTCAAAAACGAAGCTGTTGGGGGTCAGCACTGTGATGTAGCAGGTTAAGTCGCCACCTACAGCGCTGGCATCCCAAATAAGCAACAGTTCAAGTCCCAGCTGCTCTACTTCCAATCCAGTTCCCTGCTAATGTACCTGGGAAAAAAGCAGAAAATGGCCCAAAGTGCTTGGACCCCTGCACCCACATGGGAGACCTGGAAGAAGCTCGTGACTCCTAGCTTCGGCCAGGCCCAGCCATCTACGGAGTCAACAAGTGGATGGAAGGCCTCTCTCTCAGTCTTTCTCCTTCTGTAACTCTGCATTTCAAATAAATAAAATAAATCTTTTAAAAAGAAACCTATAAAGGCTGGTGCTGTGGAGTAGCCGGTAAAGCCGCCACCTAAAGTGGCGACATCCCATATGGGCACCAGTTCGAGTCCTGGCTGCTCCATTACTAATTCAACTCCCTGCTGATAGCCTGGGAAAGCAGAAGACAGCCCAAGCACTTGGGCCCCTGCACCCACATAGGAGACCCAGAAGAAGCTCCTGGCTTCTGGCTTCAGACCGGCACATCTCTGGCCACTGCGGCCATCTGTGGAGTGAATCAGCAGATGGATGACCTCTCTCTCTCTCTGGGTAACTCTGCCTTTCAAATAAATAATTTTTTAAAGATTTATTTATTTATTTATTTGAAAGGCAGAGTTACCCAGAGAGAGGAGAGGCAGAGAGAGAGGTCTTCCATCCTATGGTTCACTCCCCAATTGGCCGCGATGGCCAGAGCTGCACCTATCTAAAGGCAGGAGCCAGGAGCTTCTTCCAGGTCTCCCACGTGGGTGCAGGGGCCCAAGGACTTGGGCCATTTTCTACTACCTTTCCAGGCCATAGCAGAGAGCTGGATCGGAAGTGGAGCAGCCGGGTCTTGAATTGGTGCCCATATGGGATGCTGGCACTTCAGGCCAGGGCATTAAGCCACTGTGCCACAGCACTGCCCTCAAATATATAATTTTTTAAAAGATTTACTTATTTCTTTGAAACTGAGAGTTACACAGAGAGAGGCGGAGAAGCAGAGAGGGAGGAAGGGAGGAAGGGAGGGAGGGGGAGGGAGGGAGGGAGGGAGGGAGGGAGGGGGAGAGAGAGAGAGGTCTTCCATCCTCTAGTCCACTATCTAATTGGCCGCAAAAGCCAGAGCTGTGCCAATCTAAAGCCAAGAGCCAGGAGCTAGGAGCCTCCTTTGGGTCTTCTCACAGAGAAGCAGGAGCCCAAGGACTTGGGCCATCTTCCACTACTATCCCAGGCCATAGCAGAGAGCTGGATAGGAAGTGGAGCAGCCAGGACTTGAACTGGTGCCCATATGGGATGCCAGCCCTGCAGGCAGCAGCTTTACCACAGCGCCAGCCCCATGAATAAATCTTCAAAAAAGAACACTATAAATACAAAAATGCAGATGCTGAATCCCACTCCAGTTACAGAATTAAGAATCTCTGGGTCCAGGAAGCTGTGTTTCTACAGGGTTCTAGAAAGGACTCTGATACACATTAAAGTAAAACGATCGGGCTCCAGGCAAGGCTCTGCTGGCAGAACTGCCTTCTGGGAGAAACGGGAATAAGGCTGATGCCAATGTACTTGGATAATCCCAGAGTTACTCTCCTCCCTTTTGTCAGATAAAGCCCTCTGGACTTGAAAGAGAGGTCAGGCTCCAGCACTCAGGATACTGTAAGGTCATAGCGAAGGGACAACAACTCTCCACCTTGATCCTTCAGATCATAGATGAGCCCAGAGTTCTCCCCGTAATTCTCAGTGAGCATTTCCTGCAAGAGGCAAACAGAAACAGCCACGATTCAAACAATGACTACAAAGCACAGACGAAAAGCCCTTTAGGACACGGAAGGCAGAAGAAGAAATGGGTTTCAGGCACTCTTCTCTCCTTACCTTTAGCTCAAATGCTGGAGTATCCAATCCCTGAGCTCCATGACGTTTGAAGCAGCTAACAACCACATCAAGGATTTTTTCCCTCACAACCATCTGCTGGGGACTAAAATCCCTGGTGCCCTGGAAATCAAAAGCAGTCATAGTGAAAAGAAAACTGAAAAACAAATCCATTGAAGATAAAGAGCTAAACTTTTTATAATCTAAGTTATGGAACTGAAATTTTTTGAGTTCAAGTGATTCTGGGCCCCACCCAATAGCTCAAGAATAATGTTTGTTTTTAATTTACAAGTATAATTAAAAGGCATCATAGAGATGACCAAAACAGGGATCAGTTTTCCAAGCATGCCAATGGGACAGAGTGAACAAAGGTGTATTACCTTTGGGGTCTTGATGATAAAATTTGGCGTTTCTTGATGTGGTTTCAATTGGGATGTCAGCACTGACTCTGCCACCTGTCAGAAGAAATATGAAATATGGTTCCTCTGGAAGCTGGCCAGACCTGTGATGTCTCTGACACTGTGAACCACAAATATGCTCTTCTCCAGTTCTCAGATCCTACTTAAACAGCAAAAGAAATTATAATAAGGTAGCACTGATTATTAGGCTTGGAGACAGGCAAAATGCAACGTGAAAGCAGAGGAGAGCCATCCCAAGGACACCAAAGCAGCCCATGGAATCAAAGGGAATGGATTTCCTGACTGAACTAAAAAACTCAGGTTGGTAGAGTGCTGTGATGCAAAATCAGTAAAATATCTGAGTCCTATCGTTCATGATGAGACAAAGCATCTGCCGAGAGGATTTGAGGGACCTTCCTAAGTAACGCAAAACAGAAAAGTTGGGACTTTATTGCTGGATGGCAGCATGGGCCTTACAGAAATAGAGGGTGTGGTAGTTTTAGACTCTGGCGACTCTCCTCCAATTGAAGTCCAAATTCAAGTTCACAGTCTCACATCTGTAGTCCCAAAATTCAAAACTCTCTGAAAACCTCAAATGTTTTTTGAAATTCATTCTGAAGTTAAATTCTAATACGAGCTCAGTCCACTTAATGGTCTTTAGTCATCTCATTTAGTGGAAATACCCATATATTTTGCTTTAAAATATTAATATTTGACTTAGAATTTCAGACAAGAGCATAGATCTGTATGAAAGCATTCCCATACTTGAAGCTTCGGGTAAATCATTTAACCTTGCAGCCTCTGTTTCCTAAACTATAAAAACCCCAACCTCTCGTGATTGCTCTGCGGATTAAACAACAAAGCACTCAGAACTCTGTTTAGTGCCGATACATAGTGGGAACTCAGTAAAAACCGAATGCAATACTACTGGAGCCCGTACTTTCAGACCCGGAAGCCCTGCCCGGGCCGACTGGAGCTCTCAGTCAGGCTCACCTGGCTATGACCACGGACCGCCTGGGTACACGCAGATGGGGGCGGTCGCAGAAGCTGGCTGAACAGCGCAGCCCAGGCCCTCTTGGGCAGGAGTCCGAGCTGGGGCATCGTGCGCAAGACGCCGGCTTTCCAGGACAGGATGCCAAGGCGGAGAATGAGGCAAGAGGACCCCAAAAAGAATACCGGTTCCTGCACACTTCAGGACCCTGAGCTCCACTCGTCCCAGAGCAACGCTTCCGGTTGGTGCCGGAAGCGAAGTTGAGACCTGACGGAGGCTCTCTAGGCGCACAGGAGGGCGACTCGATAGCCGGAAGTCATCCAGGCTGAACGCTAAGGTTGATTCCGCCGGGCCGGTCTCAGCTTCAGTTAGCAGCAGGGATGGCTGACCGTGCGGCGCTTGAGGAGCTGGTGCGACTTCAGGGAGAGCGCGTGCGAGGTCTCAAGCAGCAGAAGGCCAGCGCCGAACAGGTGGGACTCAGATGGCAGGGGAGGGGCCGAGGCAAATCCAGGGAGGATTTAAAGCCCGAGTCTTCGGAACAGAGGTCAGGGACGCGGGAGAAGGGACCGGGCTGGTAGGGAGGAGGATGGGCCCCGTAGGGAGGTGGCCGGGGTGGGTGCCCAGAGAAGCAAAGCCAGGCCTGAGCAGACAGATCTGCCCTGCAGTCTGAGGAGGGAGGAATACTGAATGAATGGTGGGGGAGGCAGGGAAGTGACTGACGGATAGCCCAGCGACTTCTTTCCCTCCATAGATCGAAGAGGAGGTGGCGAAACTCCTGAAACTGAAGGCACAGCTGGGCCCTGATGAGAGCAAACACAAATTTGTGCTCAAAACTCCCAAGGTAACGGGGTTCCTGGAAGAAAACGCTGAGATAGTCCCTAACTCCATTCACGAGGGCACCCATGTCTATTTCCCCGGAGCAGGTGATGGGTGAGGACCTGAGATATTGCAGAGGACTGACAGTGGCTCCGGGCGGGAGTCATTCTGGGATGACAGAAACTAGGCCAGCCGGGTATGCAGGGGAGTCGACCTGCTGCTGCTCCTCCTTTCATGTAGTAAATATGCCTCCCACATCCCTGGTGCTGTACCAGACAGTGAATACACCATGGTGGACAATACAGGCTGCCCTCGGGGAGCTTACACTGTACCGAAGGAGACAAAATGCGAACAGATCATCCAATTGTGACTGTAAATTGTGGCAAGTGGTAAAAGGAAATAAAGAAGGATGCTCTGAGAAAATAAAGCAGGACTGAGGAGTCTGGGAAAAGGTCACTGATAGGGAGGAGATAGCCAGGGGGGTGAAGAAGATAGATCCAGGTAGAATATGGAAATCTTGAAGCAGGAGGGAACTTTGGTAGTTGCCAGGACCAAAGCAAGACCTGTAAGGCTAATACAGAAGCAAAGTAGAAAGGAATGAAGCTGGAGAGTCCTAGCGCATCTTCCAGGATTTCTGTTCAAGTGTCCCTTTGTAAGTTTTGTAAACAGAGTATTTACCCATTCATCGGGGTTCCCTTGGCACTCATTCATACCTTTATATATTTTTTTAAAGATTTATTTATTTAGTTGAAAGGCAGAGTTACACTGAGAGAAAAGGAGAGGCAGAGAGAAAGAGACCAAGTGAGGTCTTCCGCCTGCTGATTCACTCCCAAATTGGCTACAAGGGCCAGAGCTGTGCCAATCCGAAGCCAAGAGCTTCTGGGTCTCCCATGCAAGTGCAGGGATCCAGGCACTTGGGCCATCTTCTAGTGCTTTCCCAGGCCATAGCAGAGAGGTGGATTGGAAGTGGAGCAGCTGGGGCTCGAACTGGTGCCCATTTGGGATGCCAGCACTGCAGGCAGCAGCTTTACCAGCTACACCACAGCGCTAGCCCCATACCTTTATAATTGTATTGACTTTTTGTACTCACGTAGTTTATTTACCTTGAGGCTCAGAATCAGTGCCTGAAAATAAGTATTTAATGAATGTATTTGAAATTGAATTCCAAAGGAGAGAGATGATACTGTCTTTCTTGTGTTAAGATTAACACTTTGGGCTCTTAAATTCATTGAACAGTTCTTTCACTACACACAACTCATTTTCAAAGGTTAGAGAGACAGAATAAAATCTCAAAGCAGTGATATCAATGATTATGCAATCTGTAAAATGGAAAACTTAATGGATATTTTGTGATAGATTGGTCCTCACCCAAACTGAATTAGTCTTAACATCACTAAAAGTAGAGCAGCAAGACACGATCTTCTGCTGATGTGATGCAGTAAGAAGCATATAGCACCACCCATGAAGGATTCTTGCTAGAAGCTGAACCTGAATCTGACCAGGTCTTTGAACTAAGAGTTTATAGGAAATGCTATGTTATACCACTTAATAACATGTTAAATGACATATTCAGAATATTGTTAACCAGATCTGGGATGTGAAAATTTTTTAAAAACAAATGTCTCGGCCGGCGCCGTGGCTCAATAGGCTAATCCTCCGCCTTGCGGCACTGGCACACCGGGTTCTGGTCCCGGTCGGGGTGCCGGATTCTGTTCCGGTTGCCCCTCTTCCAGGCCAGCTCTCTGCTGTGGCCCGGGAGTGCAGTGGAGGATGGCCCAGGTCCTTGGGCCCTGTACTCCATGGGAGACCAGGAGAAGCACCTGGCTCCTGCCTTCGGATCAGTGCGGTGTGCCAGCCGCAGCGTACTGGCCTCGGCAGCCATTGGAGGGTGACCCAACGGCAAAGGAAGACCTTTCTCTCTGTCTCTCTCTCTCACTGTCCACTCTGCCTGTCCAGAAAAAAAAAAAGAACAAATGTCTCATTTTCATCAACAAATACTTTTTTTTCAAAAAAGGAAACTTTTAGATAGGTATATGTATAGGTATATACCTATTAGATATATGCATAAGTATATGTTTAGGTATATGTATACTTTTATTTTTTTTTTTCTTTTATTTATTTATTTGAAAGTCAGAGCTACACAGAGAGAGAAGGAGAGGCAGAGAGAGAGAGCGCGCGCGCGCGCTTCCATCTGATGGTTCAATCCCCAGCTGGCCGCAACGCGGCGCTGATTCGAAACCAGGAGCCAGGAGCCTCTTCTGGGTCTCCCACACGGGTGCAGGGACCCAAGGACCTGGGCCATCCTCCACTGCTTTCCCAGGCCACAGCAGAGAGCTGGATTGGAAGTAGAGCAGCCGGGTCTCAAACGGGCGCCCATATGGGATGCCGGCGCTTCAGGCCAGGGTGTTAACCCGCTGTGCCATAGTGCCAGCCCCAAGGTATGTGTATACTTTTAGATAGTATATGTATACTTTTAGTAGGTATAGGTGTATGTACCGAATACAAGGCATGGCCTTCATTTAGAATTGGATTCAAATAAGCCACTCATAAAAAGGTATTGCTGAGGCAACAGGGGAAAATGTAACATGCCTTGCTGGTAGATAATATTAAGAGGCTAGTTAGTTTTGTTGGTTATAAGAAAGACATTTTCATATTCTGAGTTTTTCCTTTTAAACCTTTATGTATTAGAGAATCATACTGAAGTAAGTATGGGTGGGATGATGTGATGTCTGAGATTTACTTTAAAGTACTTCTGAAAGAATGTCAGCATTTAAATGAAACAAGAACAGTGGATGTTAATGGTTGTTGAAGCCAGGAAAGGGATACATAGTAACCATAAAACTATTCTCTGTATGTCTGAAAGTTTCCATAATGTTAATAGAAAATGAGATTATGTTGGGGAGTTAATATCCACTGTAGTTTGTTAAATCACATTTTAAAAAAAGAAAGATTTATCCCAGGTGCTTGGGCCCTGCACCCCATGGGAGACCAGGAAAAGCACCTGGATCCTGGCTCCTGCCATCAGATCAGCACGGTGCGCCGGCTGCAGCGGCGGCCATTGGAGGGTGAACCAACGGCAAAGGAAGACCTTTCTCTCTCTGTCTCTCTCTCTCACTGTCCACTCTGCCTGTCAAAAAAAAAAAAAAAAAAGATTTATGTTATGTATTTGAAAGGCAGAGAGACCAGGAGTGCAGGGCAGAGAGGTCTTCCATCTCATGGCTGGGGTAGAGGGTCTTCCCACATGGCTGGGGTTGTGCCAGGGTGAAGCCAGAAGCCTGAAACTCTATCTGAGTCTCCCATTTGCTAGCTGGGGCCCAAGTACTTGGACTATCTTCCACTGCTTTCCCAGACCCATTATTAGGGAGCTGGAAAGGAAGTGGAGCATTGTGGATTTGAACCTGTGCTCATAAGGGATGCTGTTATCACAGGCAGTGGCTTAACCCACCATGCCACAATGCCAGCCCCTAAAACAGCCGGCGCCGTGGGTCAACATGCTAATCCTCTGCCTAGCGGCGCCGGCACACCAGGTTCTAGTCCCGGTCAGGGCACCGGATTCTGTCCCCAGTTGCCCCTCTTCCAGGCCAGCTCTCTGCTATGGCCTGGGAATGCAGTGGAGGATGGCCCAAGTGCTTGGGCCCTGCACCTGCATGGGAGACCAGGAGAAGCACCTGGCTCCTGCCTTCGGATCAGCGCAGTCCGGCCGCAGCGCGCCGGCTGCGCTGGCCATTGGAGGGTGAACCAACGGCAAAGGAAGACCTTTTTCTCTGTCTCTCTCTCTCTCACTTTCCACTCTGTCAAAAAAAAAAAAAAAAAAAAGGTGCAAAAGCACTTATGAATAGAACGGCTAATGCCTTAGCACAAAACAAGACAGTGGCACTTGGGGCTGGTGTTGAGGCATAGCAAATAAAGCCATTGCCTACAATGCCAGCATCTCCTGGGTGCTGGTTCATGTTCCAGCTGCTCCATTTTGTATCTAGCTTCTTGCTAATGTCCTGGAAAAAGCAGGAAGATGATCCAGGTGTTTGGGCCCTTGCCACCCACATGGGAGACCTGAATGAAGCCCCTGGCTCCAGGCCCTGGTAGTTGCAGCCATTGGGGAATGGATCAGCAGATGGAAAGTCTCTCTTTTTCTCTGTAACTCTGCACCTCTACTTTCCAATAAATATATTTTTTAAAGATTTATTTATTGGAAAGAGAGGGAGGTCTTCCATCCACTGGTTCACTCCCCAAATGGCTGCAACAGCTGGAGCTGAGCTGATCTGAAGCCAGGAGCCAGGAGCTTCTTCCAAGGTCTTCCAGGCAGGTGCAGAGGCCCAGTGACCTGGGCCATCTTCCACCACTTTCCCAGGTGCATTAGCAGGGAGCTGGATCAGAAGTAGAACAGCCACGACTTGAACCGGCACCCATAAGGAGTGACAGCACTGCACGCTGGGGCTTTACCTATGTCACTGTGCCAGCCCTGTATAATGAAATATTATCAACATTTGGCTGGCGCCGTGGCTCAATAAGCTAATCCTCCGCTTGCAGCACTGGCACTCCGGGTTCTAGTCCCGGTCAGGGCACCGGATTCTGTCCCCAGTTGCCCCTCTTCCAGTCCAGCTCTCTGCTGTGGCCCGGGAGTGCAGTGGAGGATGGCCCAAGTCCTTGGGCCCTGCACCCGCATGGGAGACCAGAGGAAGCACCTGGCTCCTGACTTCGGATCAGCGCGATGCACTGGCCACAATGGCCATTGGAGGGTGAACCAATGGTAAAGGAAGACCTCTCTCTCTGTCTCTCTCTCTCACTGTCCACTCTGCCTGTCAAAAGAAAAAAAAAAAGAAATATTATCAACATTTCAAATATCTGTATAACTATCACCAGCAAACCAATATTTTCCAAATAATCAATATGCATGAGTGAAAAATCCATTCAAAGTATAGGTTATAGTAATGTTATAGTAATGCATGTAACATGCATTTATCATGTAACATGAAATTTATCACATTAAAAAATTTTGAGGGAGTCGATGTTGTGTCATAACAAGTAAAACCGCAGCTTGGGACGCTGTCATCCCATGTGAGCACTGGTTCATGTTCTAGCTGCTGGACTTCTGATTCAGCTCGCTGCTCATGGCCTGGGAAAAGCTCCTGCCACCCATGTGGGAGACTGAATGAAGCTCCCAGCCTCTGGCTGCTGGCTTTGGCCTGGTCCGGCCCTGGCTGTTTCAGCCATTTGGGGTGTGAACCAGTGGATGGAAGTTCTCTCTCTCTCTCTCTCTCTCTCTCTCTCTCTGACTCTAAAAAAAAAAAAAAAAAAAAAATTAAGTGTATAGTTCAGTAGCTTGAAGTAAAAGACATTGGTATAATTTTGTGGGGAAAAAATGGAATTAAAAGGTAAGTTTATTTTGGTGTAAATTTTTTAACAAAATCCATGTATAGTTCTATTAATAATATGCATTTTCTGTGAACGTTTTGAAGATCCCCCAGCATCGTACACTTACATTGCCGTACAACCGTCACCACTATCCATCTCCAAAACCTTTATCATTTCATACTGAAACCATGTACACCAAATAGTACCTCCCTGCTCCAATATCCTTCAGCGTCTAGTGGCCACTATCCTACTTTCTACCTCTGTGAATCTGACTAGTCTAGTTACCTGTGTAATTGAGAGATTACAGGATTTTAATGTGACAGTAGGAAGGATTCATTGATGTAGCTTTAAGAGCCTATACTGCAGCCAGTCTTTGCGGGGCAGGCATTGTGGGTTACGCTGCCACTTGGGATGCCAGCGTCCCATATTGGAATGCAAAGGATCAAATCTTGCCTGCTTCCATTTTTTTGTTTTTGTTGTTTGAAAGGCAGAGTTACACAGACAGAGGGAGAGACAGAGAAAAGAGAGATTTTCATCTGTTAGTTCACTCTCCAAACTGCTACAATAGCCAGGTTTGGGTCAGGCTGAAGCCAGGAAGCTGCAACTCCATCTGGTCTCCCATGTGGGTGGCTGGGGCCCAAGTGTTTGGGCCATCTTCTGCTGCTTTCCCACGCACATTGTGGGGTTGGATCAAAAGTGGAGCAGCCAGGACTTGAACGAGTACCCATATGGGATGCTGGCATGCAGGTTGTGGCTTAACCTACTATGCCACAATGCTGACCCCGCTGCCTCCACATCTAATCCAGCTTCCTGCTAATGTGGCAGCAGATGATGGCCCAAGTCCTCGAATTTCTGCCATGTCTCTGGAAGACCTGGATCAAGTTAGTGGCTCCTGACTTTTACATGGCCCAGCCCTGGCTGTTACGGGTATTTGGAAAGTAAACCAGTGCAAGGAAGATCTCTCTCTCTCTCTCTCTCTCTCTCTCTCTCTCTCTCTGCCTGCCTGTCAAATAAATAAAACCTAAAAGATAGGGAGAGGGAGGTAGAGGAGGAATGAAGGAAGAAAGAAACTAGTACTAGTTGAATTTTTGGTGTAGTTCCATACACCAGTTTAGCTGAAAAGTTTATAAAATGCTCCTCCTTTTATAAAAACCTATGTGTATAAGGCTAGATTTTCTTCACATACTTCAAACAACATCGCAATAGATTGAATATAAAAAGCATATTTGACAATCCAGACATTATAGCTTTGCAGAGATGTAAATCAGTGCCATTCTTCTCACTAAATCTTTTTGTTTTGGGAAAATGGTTGCATTTTCCAAAAGTATCATTTATGTTAATCTGTAATGGATTTATTATTTGCTAAAAGAGCTAGTAAATGTCCTTACATTTTTGCAGTTTTAATTTCTAATACAGCAAATACTGATAAGTATAATCCCCTTTGGGAACCTTAATAAATAGCAAGAGTGGGACGAGGGCCTGAGACCAAAAGGTGCTGGAGTAAGTGGTAAAAGCCCTGAGTAGAAACTGATCTGGAAGGAGAACAGAGTTCTAGTCCTGACTGCCACGCGCTTGCTGAGTGGCCTTAAGTAATGCCTGGCTTCTCAGTGTCCTGTAATCCAGCCACAGAATCCTTCTGCCTAAGCTGTCGCGGAAAAGTTAACGTCCTGGAAGAGTTCTTGCAGACAGCACCACAGTTCCTTTGTCTGGTGCTCTGGTAACGCACCGGTGTAAAACCAAATAAATAGAAGAATAAATAGAGTGAGAAAAAAAAAACAAATAAATAGAAGAATAAGTTATGAGTGAGAAAAGAGAGAATTGGGTACCTAATTGCTTCCATGTCAGATAAACTGTAAATTGCTCCTGACTGTAGTAATGCTTTTAATAAAAAGCTCCAGCCGTTGCGGCCATTTGGAGAGAGTAAACTAGCGGATGGAAGACCTCTCTCTCCCCCTCCCTCCCTCCCTCCCTCTCACTGTCTGTAACTCTGCCTCTCAAATAAATACATAAAATCTTTTTTAAAAGGGGGGGTGTGGGCTGTGATATTCAGAGGGGAAAAAAAACTCTGCCCATGCCTTAAGGCTGTTGTCAGAAGCAAATTAGAGAACAAATAGTACTATTAATTAGGATTCAAAAGAATAGTCATGTCGAGAGAAAAGCGCTTGTAGAGTTTAAAATTCAACTAGCTGACTGAGTTTGAATTGGTTATGTTCTTGTTATCAGGCAGGTATTTATTTGTGTTAGGCAGGGAAATACTCTATTATTCCCAGAAAGAGTTTTTAGAAAAATTCCTTGGAGGCCGGCACCGCAGCTCAACAGGCTAATCCTTTGCCTAGCGGCGCCGGCACACCAGGTTCTAGTCCGGGTCGGGGCGCCGGATTCTGTCCCGGTTGCCCCTCTTCCAGGCCAGCTCTCTGCTGTGGCCAGGGAGTGAAGTGGAGGATGGCCCAAGTGCTTGGGCCCTGCACCCCATGGGAGACCAGGAGAAGTACCTGGCTCCTGCCATCAGATCAGCGCGGTGCGCCGGCCACGGCGGCCATTGGAGGGTGAACCAACAGCAAAGGAAGACCTTTCTCTCTGTCTCTCTCTCTCACTATCCACTCTGCCTGTCAAAAAAAAAAAAAAAAAAGAAAAAAAAGAAAGAAAGAAAGAAAAGAAAAGAAAAAAGAAAAATTCCTTGGAGAAAAGAGTTCTGAGAATTCTAGAAACTAGAACCAAGTTGAAAAGGAAATGGAATCTGGGAGGCTGACAGCAAATGGGTGTGGGCTTAATAGGGAATTAGCTGTACCCATTTTACAGCCCAGCAGCCTGTAGGAAGATCTAAGTTTGGGGAAGGATTTGCTTTTCTCGTTCTTGAAGTCATCCTTTTATATTTCTATAACTTACTCATGTTTGTTTTTCAATCTCATCCCTGGTTCCTTGGCTGTTTTTAACTCAAAGGGCACAAGAGACTACAGTCCCCGGCAGATGGCAGTCCGGGAGAAGGTGTTTGATGTCATCATCCGCTGCTTCAAGCGCCACGGTGCAGAAGTCATTGATACGCCTGTGTTTGAACTAAAGGTGAGACATTTAAGGAGAAACTGCATGGTGGAAGAGTGGACATACAAATAACAAAGAGGATGAGAAGAGAGAGGGCCTAAAGACCCTGCTGCTGTTGTGGACACAGGCCTTCTCCAATGAGGAAGAGTTCAGCAGTGGCACGGAGCAGCCTTTTATTTGTCTTGGTTGTGTCCATGGCTTCCAAGAGAGCCCTGATGAGGAGTGGAGGTTATTCTAGCTCCTTTCCCCTGCATTTTAATGAAGATATTTTCTAGATGCATGCATTCCATATGTATATGCAACCAGTCTTCTATTGGTAGACCTTGACATTGGTTCTAGTTTTTTACTGTTTTTACTGTTACTGGCCTAGCAGTTAAGATGCACACGTCCCATATCAGAGAGCCTAAGTTCACGCCCTGCCTCCAGCTCCTCACTCCAGCTTCCTGCAAATGCTTCCTGACAGTGATTTGTACAGTGATGGTGCAAACAATTGGGTCCCTACCACCCACGTGGGAGACCTGGATTGAGTTCCCAGCTTTAGACTAGTTCAGCCCAGGGCCATTGTGGGCATTTGGAACCAGTAAATAGGGAGTGCTTTCTCTCTCCCTCACTCACTCCCACCCTCTACCCGTAAGTTAATAAGAATTTTCAAAACAAATTTCACCACTCCCTGCTTAAAGCTCAGTGATTTCCGTTATACTTAAAATACCCAAACTCTTGGGGTCCGGCGCCGTGGCTCACTTGGTTAATCCTCTGCTTGCGACGCCGGCATCCCATATGAGCGCCAGGTTCTAGTCCTGGTTGTTCCTCTTCCAGTCCAGCTCTCTGCTGTGGCCTGGGAGGGCAGTGGAGGATGGCCCGGTGCTTGGACCCCTGCACCCGCATGGGAGACTAGGTATGGGGAACCTGGCCCCTGGCTTCGGATCGGTGTAGCTCCGGCTGCGGCAGCCATTTGGGGGGTGAACCAACAGAGGGAGGACCTTTCTGTCTCTTCTCTGTGGCTCTGCCTGTCAAATAAATAAATAAAAAATCTTAAAAAGAAAAATACCCAAACTCTTTTTTACTTGGTTTACAAACCAATAGATGATTTGACCACAGCCTTCCCCACATCATCTCATGCTTTTCTTCCTCTTGTCCATTACATTATTCTGGTCTTCTTTCTGTTTCTAGAACATACTGTCTTTCTACCTCAGGACCTTTTTTTTCTCTTGTTCTTCCCTTTTCTGTATTCCCTTTTTGCAAGTTCTTTGCCTGACTTTAATTTCAGATTAAATTATTTAGTACATTTTAATTTAGGGTCTCAGCTAAAATACCATTCCTCAAATAATCCTTTCCAACTGTCTTTTCCTAAAGTAGCCCTTGTCTACCACATCAGCGTGTTTGATTTCCTTTAGAGTAGCTATGACTGAAATCACCCATCGACTGTTTCCCTGCATGAATGTAGTGCCTGTTTCTGATTACCTGATAGCAGGCACTGCCTTTGTCTTGTTCTTTGATAGATAGTTAGTGCTCAGAACAATGTCTACCACGGTGGACATTGGTCTGTAGGATCAAATCATATAAATGAAATTTCTGGGTCAAAAGAGTATACCCATTTATGTTTTTACCAACTGTATTTGTTTGCTTAGGCTGCCCTAACAGCGTGTCATAGAGTGGGTATCCTGAACAACAGAAACATGGTTTCTGACAGTTCGGGAAGCTGCAGGTCTGAGATGAAGTATTGGCAGGATGGTTCCTTCTTGGACCCAAGGACTCTCCATGGCTTTTAGATGACCAGCTCCTCCCTTCGTCCTCACATCATTTTCCCTCTGTGTCCAAATTTCCTCTTCCTATAAGGACACCAGTCACATTGGGTTAGGGCCTTTCCTATGACCTCATCTTAGCTTAATGACTTCTTTAAAGGTAATTTGGAGGTTGACAGGGGTTAGGATTTCAGCTTGCACATTTGGGGATTAGAGGACCCAATTCAGCCCATGATACCAACCGTGTATGGTTCTTTCTGATTCTATACATTGGGAATCTTTAGACTTTTTATCCTTGCCATTCTAGTAAGTGAAACAAGTTATCACCTGTTGAAGACATGACAGATCAGGACTTCTCTGTGACACCCAGAGGACACTGGGCTTTTGACATTGCTCAAATCTCAGATATCGTAAAACCATGAACCATGTATATTTGCTGGCCTAATATCCACTCATAGGAGTTTATCCTCAAGAATAATAGTTTTGAAAAGTAAAGGCTAAGTACCAAAACATACTTATTAAAAAGTCCTGGAAAATTTTTTGAAAATTAGGATAACCTAAACATCTAACAGTATAACATTAGGAAGAAAGTAAATACTGAGCTTTTTCTCACCAGAATGTTATGAGTCTTATAAAAATAATACTTCACTTGTGTCACAAAATGGAAAGAAGAAAATCAACACAAAATTGTTGTTCCTTTTCATTGTAACTGTTAAACACATAAGAATTGGGATGAAGAGAAAGGTAGACAGATTGAAATGTAACAATAGAGTAGTGGGTTTTTGTTTGCCAAACTTTCTTTAAAGTGTTATGTTCTTTTTTAGTATTATATTTATGATTTTAAGCACATTTCTTTTTTTTCCAGGAAACACTGACCGGAAAGTATGGCGAAGACTCCAAACTTATCTATGACCTGAAGGACCAGGGTGGCGAGTTGCTGTCCCTTCGCTATGATCTCACTGTATCTTTCTAAGCCAGGGCTCTCAGGACCTTGGATGGATTGGCCCTCAGTGGGGCTGGGGCTATTTCTAGCCTCAGGGATAGGGAGAGGAAGACATAGGTAGGTTTAAACATGAGGCTTGGCAGCTAGGGGAATTATTTCTCTAAACCATGAGTTGATCTTTGGCTAAACAGAACATAGCCTTGTCAGTCTAATCATGAGTAAGCTATCTCCAAGCTGTAAGAGATCATCTGCTTAGAGAGCCCACCTGGGGCCCTTTTTCTGCTCTGTCCAATCTGTCTAGCCCCCTGCTGCACTTGCGGGCAGCTAGATAGTAGTCTGTAGCCTTGGGGAGACACTACCAAACAGAAAGGAGCCTTTCTCTTTCTTGACACTTCAGTTGCCCCTCGTGGTAGCATAGTTGATTCTGATGTTCAAGTGCTGTTTATCTTATGAGTGGTGGTTGTACCCACACAGGGAGGGGTTAGACCCCAGCTTCTGTTGGTGGCGATAACTTCCAGACAGTCATAGGAGGCACTTTCTCCTTAACTCTCTGTGACCAGGTTCCTTTTGCTCGGTATTTGGCAATGAATAAACTGACCAACATTAAACGCTACCACATAGCAAAGGTATATCGACGGGATAACCCAGCCATGACCCGTGGCCGATATCGGGAATTCTACCAGTGTGTGAGTACCGGGAAGTGGTAGGACAGGATGGGTAACTCGGGCCCTCCCTCAAGCCACAAGAATCTATTGAATACTCGTGGTGTCCAAAGCAACTGGTTGTCCCAGATAATGTTCAAGATTTCTATTGTGTTTTCATGTAGATTTCACAATGGCCTTGAGGGGAGGGCAGGAGACATTAGTATCTTTATTTTACATGTATAAATTTAATACTCAGCAGATGAAGGTATCATAGGGATAAGAAAATCAAAGTCAGCAGGAGAACTCTACGGCTGGTATCTTTTCTATTAATTCACAGTGATGGGATAGCAACAGAGGATGAGGAAATCATACTTCAGATATGAAATCACCAAGACTGATAGCAAGCTTCTAGATGAGCATAGAAAACAAGGATTAAGGATTAAGACTAAATAATTGCCCCACAGCAGGAGGAGGAATTAAGATGATGAAGAAATAAACAATGGAGGGACAGTGTAGTAGATGGAAAGGAAACCAGGACTGGTGAAAAGCCCAAGAATGCTGGGGCTCCTCTACGCTGATCAGTCATAGAGAATGCAGGACAAAGTCTGTGCTTGTATGCAAATAGGCCTTCATGGAGAGAGAACAGAGCTCCCAGAAGGCCGCTTCAGGGGGCTGAACCGTGAGAATCTCTGGCTATTCCTCTTGCTGCAGGATTTTGACATTGCTGGGCAGTTTGACCCCATGATCCCTGATGCAGAGTGCCTGAAGATCATGTGTGAGATCCTGAGCTCGCTTCAGATAGGCGACTTCCTTGTCAAGGTCAGAGCTGGATGGGGCTGGGAGGGCAAAGGTGGGCCTGGCCTTGCACAGGAGAATGAGCAGAGGGATCAGTAGCCCCAAGTGACCAGGGCTATTGAGGATCATGTAACTGAAAGAGTCCTTCACTAACTATGCCTTGGGTCCCCGCAGGTTAATGATCGGCGCATCCTAGATGGAATGTTTGCCATCTGTGGTGTTCCTGATAGCAAGTTCCGGACTATCTGCTCCTCAGTAGACAAGCTGGACAAGGTGACGACCCAAACACTTGACTCTTTTCCTAGATCTCACCCTGCCTTAAGAAACGGAAAATGAGATTAGGAGAGAGGGGTGCCTACCTCCAGGCCCACCAAAGGAAGAGTAGCCACAGGATGTAGGTCAAAGGGTAGCTTCTGCTTCTAGACTGTTCTCCAAAGAGGGTCTATGCTTGTTTTTTGGGAGAGAAGCTGCCACAGGGTCCCAACTGGTGTCTGTGTGTCCAGGTATCCTGGGAGGAAGTGAAGAATGAGATGGTGGGAGAGAAGGGCCTTGCACCCGAGGTGGCTGACCGCATTGGTGACTATGTGCAGCAGCATGGTGAGGAATGGAAGCAGCCTCCCCAGCTGCCATTCCCTGTCCCCAACCTCCCTGAAGTTGTATGAGGGTGTGTGTAGGGGGAAGAGTGTGTGTTCACACATACGTATGTACATACAGTTACAATCCGACCCTTTTCTTCTCTGTGTCAATCTGGCAAACAAATCTGTCTCCCCAGGTGGAGTGTCTCTAGTAGAGCAGCTGCTCCAGGATCCTAAGTTGTCTCAAAACAAACAGGCCATGGAGGGCCTGGGAGACCTGAAGTTGCTGTTTGAGTATCTGACCTTGTTTGGCGTTAATGACAAAGTGAGTCAAGCTGGGCATGGGAGGTCCCTGGAATGGGATTTCAGGTCCCTGACCCTAATCTGGTACTGACCACATCCTTGTTTCCACAGATCTCGTTTGACCTAAGTCTCGCTCGAGGGCTAGACTACTATACTGGGGTGATCTATGAGGCAGTGCTGCTGCAGACCCCAGCTCAAGCAGGGGACGAGCCCTCGGGCGTGGGCAGTGTGGCCGCTGGAGGGCGCTATGATGGGCTGGTGGGCATGTTCGACCCCAGAGGGCGCAAGGTTCCATGTGTGGGGCTCAGCATTGGGGTGGAACGGATCTTCTCCATCGTGGAGCAGAGACTTGAGGTAGGTCAAGGCGGTAAGAAGAAGAGAGTCTGGGCGTGTGATAGCATCTGAGCTGTCTTTGATCTCCAAGGGAGAAAGTGGTGCTGTTTGGGCAAAGAGCCTATCTCAGAAAAATGGAAAGAGCATTGCTACGCTTCACAGATTCCCACCCATTACAGGCCGGTTTTGTGGATCTCTGCTCTCCCTCTCTCCACTGAATACTGTACTCTGGGTCCCTGCTTCCCTCAGGGCTATCAGGAATCATGGTTGATTTATCAACGATCCAGAGCTTCCTCCTGACATGGAATACTTACCATTTTGCTGCCATGGGCCAAGCACTGTACTTGGTACTTTTCATGCGTTATCTAACATAATTATTAGAGTCCTCTTGTATTATTTGCATTATAGGTGAATTAATTTGCTGAAGGTCTTAAAACTTCTAAGTGGGTCAGAATTTGAAAATGCATTTACTACTTTGAAAGGCAGAGTGAGAAGAGAGAGGCAGAGACAGATCTTCCATCCTCTGTTTTCACTCCAAATGACTGCAGCAGCCAAGTTTGGGCCAGCCCAAAGCCAAGAACACAATCCTGGTCTCCCACATGGGTGGTAGGGACCCAAGTATGTTGACTATTTTTCACTGCCTTCCCAGGCACATTAGCAGGGAGCTAAACAAGCGGCAGTGTCAGACTTGAAATGCAGGCAGTTAACTCGAGGGTCTCAGTGCGCTGTAGTACTGTCTCCGAGAGGGAAGCATGTGTCTGAAGACCTGGGATCCCTCAGATGACTGCATGGACTCTATAGTATCTAGAATAGCACCAGGGGAGCTCGTCGTAGTCTGAGACCTTTGCTGCTGCTCTTAAATAGCTCAGTGCATTTCATCCTTTGGGGAATGCTCTGACAACTTTCCCACTGTTCCTATCCCCTTTTTTTTTTTAATAAGACTAATTTATTTATTTGAAAGCCAGAGTTAGAGAGAGAGGTCATCCATCCACTGGTTCACTCCCAGATGGCTGCAATAGTCAGGATTGGGCCAGGCCAAACAGCCAGGCGTTCCACTGTGTTGTGGCCTAACAGGTAATGGGCACCAGATCAGGAACCAGCTACTCCACTTCCAAATCAGCTCTCTGCTAATGCACCTGGGAAAGCAGCAGAAGATGGCCCAAGTGCTTGGGCCCCTGCACCCCACACGAAGAAACTCCTGGCTCCTGGCTTCAGCCAGGCCCAATCACAGCCATTGTGGCCATTTTAGGAGTGAACCAGCGGATTAAAGCTCACTCGCATTTGCACTCTCTTTCAAATAAAAAAAAAAATTAAAAAATAGTTTTCTAGAAAAAGTCAAAGGACAACAACAGCATTGTCCATTACCCCTCATCCTCACACATTCTGAGTTCTTCCCTGTAATTGAATGATGAGAGGCGCGGTACTTTGTGCATGTTCTTGTGGACCATAAAAGTCCTAGGTGGAGATGAACTTAAAGTTACTGTAAATAAGGTACCTTTGTCCTTGCCTAAGGTTATTCTGGCAAATGGTAACTACAAATCAGTTCATTTCCTTTTTTCCTCCCTCCTGTCTTATACCCACTTGCTAGCTGAGACACTGGGCCCCTTCCCTGCGGGGACGCACTAACTAGAGGCTGCTGTGTTTGCTCCTTGAAGAGGCTAGCCCAGCTCCCTCTCATCTGCCCCTTCCCCAGGCTTTAGAGGAGAAGGTACGAACCACAGAGACACAGGTCCTTGTGGCTTCTGCACAGAAGAAGCTCCTGGAGGAGAGACTGAAGCTTGTCTCTGAGCTGTGGGATGCTGGGATCAAGGTACGGGAGGCAAACCCCAGGGCTACAGCGTACCTGGGAGGGCTGGACACCAACTACATAAAAGCTCACCCTCTAGTGGCTCCTGGCATTACATCGTGGAATGAAGCTTGGGCCCCCGGGAGGTTATCTGAGGACAGCAGAAGCCAGCCTTCATCTTCCACCCTGGTCCCCCACAGGCCGAACTACTCTACAAGAAGAACCCAAAGCTCCTGAACCAGTTGCAGTACTGTGAGGAGGCAGGCATCCCGCTGGTGGCCATCATCGGCGAGCAGGAGCTCAAGGACGGGGTCATCAAGCTCCGTTCAGTGGCTAGCAGGGAAGAGGTAAGGGGGCACGAGGAAAGGCGATAGCACTAGGGAGTGTATGCCGTGTCGGCAGGCCTATGTCTATTCAAGACCTGAACAAAGGTCTGCCATTCACGCTGTCCCAACTTGTAAAAGACCTAAGGGCATGCCTAACCTCTTGCTGTGGTTGTCGCAAGGTAAACCCCCATCAGCACATACACCCCATGCCTGTCTGCCTAAAGTATTGGGTTGGGTTCCTGCTTCCAGCTGAGTCAGAGCTGCTGACTGTTGGAAGAATCAGGCGCTCTGGGCGCAGTGCGATGGAAGATGTTCATTCCACCCTGTTCCCCCTTCCTGGCCAGGTGGACGTCCGAAGGGAAGACCTGGTGGAGGAAATCAAAAGGAGAACAGACCAGCCCCACTGCATCTGCTGAAGCCAGCCGCCTGTCAGGAAAGGAAGTGCAACTGGCACCATCGGAGGTGCACCAAAACAGCTCTGGACGTTCCTGGCCCTGCAGGAAGACCTGAAAGTGACTAAACAGAGACTTGTATTATGATGATTTTACCGGTAGTCACTGGCAAAAATGGGCAAGAACTCCACCGCTTTCTCTAGAGGGCCGCAGCCGATGAGTGCAGCATGCACCCCTGGGCTACAGGCCCTGGGTCTGAGGTGCCCTCTGCGGGGCCCCACTGCAGATAAAGCAGATTCGGCCCCAGTGCCAGTCGCCAAAGGTCCAATAAAATTGCCTCTACCACTGGAGCTTGCCTGCATCTCTGACGTCTAGCTGCAGAGCCTGAGCCACCCATTCAGGCCACTTCAGCGGAAAACGCAGCCCACCGCCTGGTCCGTGGGGCGAAGGGTGCCCTGAGGGTCGAGCGCCCAGCGCCTGGAAGGCAGGGCTGCCCGCGCACTCCACCGCCAGAGTTTCTGGCTTTCACCTGCGGCTCCCCGAGGGCCCGCGGCGGCGCACGTGCAGTGGATACTTCCACCCTTTAGAGGCGGGGTCGTGCGCAGAGCCAATGAGAACGTGGGGGGTGGAAGAGTAGAGAAGCTTCCAGAGGCCGTCGCAGAGGAGGTTATAAATAGGGTGCGGGAGGGCAAAGGAGGGAGAGCCATGCAGTCCAAGCGCGAGTGTGAGGTAAGTGGTTGGCGAGCATGGGCGCAGAGGAGCTCCGCCTGCTCAGCGGGGGGTGGCCGCCGGGACGCCAACGGCGCAGGAGAGGTGGGGGCGAGCTCTGGGCTCAGCCTTTCCAACCTGCCTTTTCCCTCAGCAATGGTGTGAGAGGGTGAATCCAGAGAACAAGGCGGCCCTGGAGGCGTGGGTCAGGGAGACGGGCATCCGGCTGGTGCAGGTGAACGGGCAGAGGAAGTATGGCGGGCCACCCCCAGGTACAGTAGCCGCAGCCTCGACGGCGCCCGACCAGCCTTTGGGGGAGGGGCCTGCCCCAGGCATCACAAAAAACCCCAAACTGCCCGAGTTTATACCCCCTCCCCCAGCACATGAGGACACTGGACTTTGCCTCCCCGCCCACCCGCCCCGTCGAGTAAAGGAACCAGACATAACTTGCACCTACTTTCCGCCAGCCCTGTTAGTCCAGTCACGTAATTGTGCCAGGGACCGGGATACGGGCACTGTACCACTGGACTGACGGTCGCGGGTGCGAACTCGGGACGGTCCGGTGGATGACAGAGCTCCCTCCACACCCCCTCCCCCAGGTTGGGTGGGCAGCCCACCGCCGGCCGGGTCCGAGGTGTTCATAGGGCGGCTGCCCCAGGACGTGTACGAGCACCAGCTGATCCCACTGTTCCAGCGCGTGGGCCGCCTCTACGAATTCCGCCTAATGATGACCTTCAGCGGCCTGAACCGCGGGTTCGCCTACGCCCGCTACAGCTCACGGCGCGGCGCACAGGCCGCCATCGCCACGCTGCACAACCACCCGCTGCGGCCCTCCTGCCCGCTGCTGGTGTGCCGCAGCACGGAGAAGTGCGAGCTGAGCGTGGAGGGCTTGCCGCCGGGTCTGAGCCACCACGCGCTGCTGCTCGCGCTGCAGCCGCTGGGCCCCGGCCTGCAAGAGGCGCTGCTGCTGCCCAGCCCCGGGCCGGCGCTCACGCAGATCGCGCTGCTCAAGTTCAGCTCGCACCGCGCTGCTGCTATGGCCAAAAAGGCCCTGGTGGAAGGTAGGGCTGGAGGCGCGGGGCGGGGCGGGGCGGGGCGGGGACGTGGTGGGGGCCTGACACATTCTGCTAGTCACTTTACACAGCAGTTGAAGTCACAAAATTTGGAGTTAAGCGTGCCTGGGTTTATGACCTTACGTTGTGTTTGATGTCAAGTTATTTCCAATAGGGCCACTGTAGGTGCATTAACACTTTTAATCTTCAGCATTTCAAAGAAACTAGAAACTTTTCCTGTTTTGAGAATTAACTATGTGCATGTGGTATTTGGGAGCTTGCCCGATTTTCAGCAAGCATATCACAGTAAAGATAAGTCATTGTGATGGTTATAGCAAGGAGCAACTTCACCCCCCTTTAGAGGTCATACCAGGAAATGCACATGCTGTTAAGTAAACACTCACCTGTGTAATTCCTTGGGGCTCCCAGGGTCAGGACTGGGTGGGCCCAGGGCTTAGAGCTGCTTTGTCTCTTGTCTTTTTTCCTGCAGGGCAGTCCCGCCTCTGCGGAGAGCAGGTGGCTGTGGAGTGGCTAAAGCCAGACCTGAGGCAGCGACTGCGCCAGCAGCTTGTGGGTCCCTCACTACGGTACCTTCAGCCTGAGGGCAACCGATTGGCCCTGGCCAGGGACAAGCTAGGGTCCCAAGGAGCGCGGGCTGCCCTGCAGCTGCTGTGCCAACGAATGAAACTGGGCAGCCCAGTATTCCTCACCAAGTGTTTGGGCACGGGCCCTGCTGGCTGGCACCGCTTCTGGTACCAGGTGGTGATCCCTGGGCATCCAGTGCCCTTCAGTGGCCTCATCTGGGTTGTGCTTGCCACAGATGGGCAGGATGGGCATGAGATAGCCAAGGATGCCGTGTCTGCACGGCTGCTGGAAGCCCTGGGTGAGCCTGGGGCCAGCCTCTTGTGGTCTGCTGGGGCTGAGGCAGGTACCATAGTTAAGCAGTGACCCCCGTCCTCTCAACAGAGGCAGCCTATAACGGTTGGCAGAGCCTGTGTCGGTCCCCAGCCCAGCAGGCCTGGGCAGCCGACCAGCTGATTAAAAAAGGGGGAAGGCACCTCGGCCTGATAACTTCCCTGTTGGGACATAGCCCCAGCGTGTCTGGGGCAGCTCAGGTTTGGCTTGAGTTACGCTGGTGGGCCTTGTCCTCTCCCCTTTGAGTCTCCACCTAACCCATGGTCTTCCCTTTGTGACATACCCACCCTGCCCTCCCCTGCTATTCCTTCCCACCCTCTGCACATGAATCTGTTAGATTTTTTTGACTTCGGTTTTTTTATTTGGGGGGACCGGCTGAGCCAAAGGGTCAGAAATTCTGCCCTTCGTCCCTAGCACTTGGCACTATGGTTTTGGTTTATGTATCGTTTCGACGTTTTCTATGCTGGTTGTATTTATATTAAACCCCTGGTTAGTATATACATGTGTCTGTGCTCTCTGGCCCCCAGCGTAGGGTTTGTCTTTACACTGGCCTAGAGAACAGCTGCCACAGGGCAAGTACTTCGTCCCATCAGTGCCCTGAGTCCTGGGCCTGCTGTGCATCTGAACCTGCACAACAGGGTATTACAGGTTCCAATCCTCCCTTAGGATCCACTCCAGGAAACAAAGACGTGCCCAGCGAGGACCTGTCCTGAGAGTCCACTCGCCCCTCAGTCACTGTCACCCTCCGTCTCCTCCCCTTCCTCCTGAGCCTTGGCACCCTCTTCCTCTTCCCTCAGCCCTGCAAAGAAATCATCAGTACTCCAGGCCTTGCTGCTCAGGGCTCGCAGGGGCCCGCCCTTTTTCTTGCGCCGCCGGTAGTCATCCACCACCACAGCTCGAAGCTGGGCCATGTCCCAAAACTTGAGGCGCTGGTCATGGCCGCTGCTGGCCAGGAAACGGCCACAGTGGGAGAGGGCTAGCTTCTCCACGGGCTCCCCGGCATGCTGGCCCACGCTGCCCACCACTCGGTTTGGCAGGATGTTGACAGCCCTGCCGGGAAAGAACAGTGTTGGGTACAGGCTAGCGGGGCTTGCCCTTCCCATACAGCCTGAGGGCTGTCCTGGCTTCCCTCACCTGATGATGCCATCGGTGGAGCCAGCGCACAGCAGACTCTCAGTGACCGGAACCATGCAGTCGATGGACTCCGCTCTCAGGGCAAAGCGGTCACTGGTGGCCCCAAAGCCATTCCAGTTGAAGAGGTAGATGGTACCTTCACTGGAGCCACAGGCCACCTTCTTCCCAAACTGCAGGGAAACAGGGCAGATCATGTCTGTGGCACCAGCTCAGACCGAGCCCCTAGTTTACACACACCAGGATCCCATCATACTCAGCTGTACTTTCATGAGGGTGACAGAGGTCAAGTCCCCAGATTGAGGCTCTGAGAGCAGCTCGAACCTGCGTCGCTTGATGTTGAAGACACCAAGGCAGCCATCCCCACTGCAGAGAACAAAGCAGCAGGCTTAGCCAGAAGCTCTAAGGAAAGCTTTAAAAAAAAAAAAAACCAACCAACCACTGTTGTCAAGCTCCACCCCCATCTAATGGGATTCCTGCTCCAGCTTCCCTGCCCGCCCTCAGGCAAAGTTTTAAAAGGGCCTTTTCCTGAACACCTGGCTCTCTTGGCTTCTCTCCTCTCTCGGCTCGCTCTTACTGTTCTCTCATCCTTCTTCGTCCCTCCCCTCCAGTCTGCTGGGTTTTCCCCAATAAACCCCTTTCCCTTAAAAAAAAAAAAGGGGGGGTGGGTTGGACCTGGCTGTCAGCAGCAGCTTCTTGGCTGGGTCCAGAGCCATGTCGGCGATGTACTCCTCATGCTGCCGCATGTCCATTAAGGGGCCCTCCTTCCGCTGGTCCCAAAGCCGGATCCCACCTGTGTCATCCCCAGTGGCCAGAACATTCTCATCCACCAGCAGCAGACTGTTGATAGGAGCCCTGGACACACAAATGCAGCACCTGGAGGATTTCTGTCCCAGCAGGAACTGCCCAGTCCTTACCTCCCCCCCCCAACCCCCAACTTCATACACACAAAAGGCTCCCTTACCCATGAGCTTTGGAAATGCGTTTTTCCAGCCGACCCTGCTCCACATCCAGAAAGTGGATGGCTTTGTCCTTGGAGACAGTAACAAGTTCTGGGGGAGAAGGGACAGGTCACAGTGCTGGTCAGTGCTCCCTTCCCATGGCCACGCTGCCAGCTGCTGCCTGCCTCTACTCACTCTGCCCGTCTTCAGAGAACACCACTGCACGGCAGGCCTTGAGGTGGTGACCTGAGGACCAGAGCTCCTTGGTTTCTCCCTCTTGGCAAGAGTAGGAGAACCTGGGGGACAGTAGGAGGAGGGTGATGCATGGAGTACAGAGACCAAACCCATAAAACCCCCGCCCACCTACTCAGGAGATCCTGTTTACACATCTCCAGGCCCCTATAAGCTTATCATCCCATTTTCCCATTTCCAGCGAGTTTAAATTATTAGGTCTTGTTTTCTTTCAATATGCAGACTACTTGGGCTTTTTCAACTCTGATGTCAAAGTACACATTCATTAGAAACTGTCTTTGGGGCCAGCGCCACAGATCACTAGGCTAATCCTCCGCCTTGCGGCGCCGGCACACCGGGTTCTAGTCCCGGTCGGGGCGCCGGCTTCTGTCCCGGTTGCCCCTCTTCCAGGCCAGCTCTCTGCTGTGGCCAGGGAGTGCAGTGGAGGATGGCCCAGGTGCTTGGGCCCTGCACCCCATGGGAGAGCAGGAGAAACACCTGGCTCCTGGCTCCTGCCATCGGATCAGCGCAGCGCACCAGCAGCAGCAGCCACTTGGAGGGTGAACCAACGGAAAAAGGAAGACCTTTCTCTCTGTCTAACTCTGCCTGTCAAAAATAAAATAATAAAAAGAAAGTGTCTTTGGAATCCTGGTCTGTTCCCACCCTAGCAGTATGCAGTAAGATGCTCTTGTGATGCTGCACAGCTGATACTGGCTGGTGTACTGCGTCGCTAGCTAGGATGTTTGTTAGCGCAAATGCAATCAATGAGTTACTTAGGATATTTTCAGCTTGCAATGAGTTTATCTGAAAGTAACCCCATTCTAAGTCACAGGAGTACCTGTACATTAATTCAAGGTACATTTGCTCAGTGTTTCTAATAAAAGATTTATCTGAAAGAGAAAGGGACAGACAGATCATTCTGCTGGTTCACTCCCCAAATGGTTGCAACCACCACGGTTGGGCCAGGCTGAAGCCAGGAGCCTCTTGCAGGTCTCCCACGAGAGTGCAAGGACCCAAGCACTTCAGCCATCATTTGCTGCTCTACCAGGCACATTAGCAAGGAACTGGATTGGAAGTGGAACAGCCTGGACTTGAACTGATGCACGTATGGGAAGCTAGCACTGCAGACAGCAGCTTAACCCACTGTGCCACAGTGCCAGCCCTGTCTAAAACTTTTTCTGAAGCAGAAACAGAACTTGATAAACCAAAGTTATAGGGATGTGCAGAAAGGTGGAGGTCTGGGTGACTCCTCAGTGTCGGGCACTGTAGATATGGGCAAAGGTAGACGGGGGCCTACATTTGGACACTTGCCTGACTACCTGGTCCCTTCTACAAGGTGCTAGTTACTCCCATCTTAAAAATGAAAATACATAAGTCACCTAGCCCGTGGCCATTAGGTAATAAGGGAACGAGGTTTAAATAAGTGAATCACATAGCAGAACTCTGCTGTTTAAAACCTTCAATGGCTTTCACTGCTTCCAGCCTACATTTTGTGCTCAAAATCAAACATGTATTGAGCACCTACCAGGGACTAGAGGCAGATGAAATGGAAAACATAATGGGCTACATATTACATTCCAAAAAGATTTTACAAATTCCAGTCATAACCCGTTTGCTGCAAGTGGCATTTTGTGTACACGTAATAAGGACAGGATAAATCCAGCAGTGCTGCACAAAGGGTTAATATATGGCTGGCATCCTATTTGGGTCCTGGCTGCTCCACTTCCAATCCAGCTCCCTGATGATGTGCCTAGGAGCACATTATAGGAATGGCCCAAGTACTTGTGCTCCTGCCACCAACATGGGACAGAGTGGGAAAGAGTTCCTGGCTCCTACATACTGGACCAGGTGGCTGCTACCATTTGGGGAGTGAATTGGGGGATGGAAAATACCTCCCCTGCCCCTCCCTTACACTTTCCCTGACAAATAATAAATCTTTTAAAAATTATCAGAGCCGGCGCCGTGGCTCACTAGGCTAATCCTCCACCTTGCGGTGCCGGCACACTGGATTCTAGTCCCGCTTGGGGTGCCAGATTCTGTCCTGGTTGCCCCTCTTCCAGGCCAGCTCTCTGCTGTGGCCCAGGAGTGCAGTGGAGGATGGCCCAGGTGCTTGGGCCCTGCACCCCATGGGAGACCAGGAGAAGCACCTGGCTCCTGCCTTCGGATCAGCGTGGTGCGCCGGCCGCAGCGTGCTGCCCGCGGTGGCCATTGGAGGGTGAACCAACGGCAAAGGAAGACCTTTCTCTCTGTCTCTCTCTCTCTCTGTCCACTCTGCCTGTCAAAAATTTAAAAAAAAAAAAAATTAACAGAGTAAATCATTTGCACCCCCTAGGCCCACTGTGTCCCAGTTAAGGCTGTAGCCAGTGCCAGGATAGGCTGTGAACGCCTCCCTCCCTTGTCACCATGATAAAAAGACCAGAGCAACTCACTCGTAATCTATAAAGTTTTTACTGTGGAGCAGTAAAATGTGGCCATGGGCTGATCTGTGTTTTTGAAAGATCAATTAAACGGACAGAAGCTACAACGCAAGCGCCCCGAAGAGCCTGTTTCAGGATCAATAATCTGGTGGGGAATAAAGGGCCTTAGATGCCTCCTTTTCTTGCTATGGTCTCTGGGCTCGGTCACGATACCCCTGCTATTTTTTCTTCCTTTCGGTTCTTCCAACAGATCTGTGTAGCAACATGTTCAAAGCCGAATGTTTTAGGATGCATCAGACAAGAGGGGTTCAGCAAAATCTGTCGCTCTGCAACGTTCCTCCCTCCTGGTCTCAGCTCCGTCCCTCGGAGCTTCCAGACCAGGCGCTCCCGCACCCACCGTGTCCCGGACCTTGCAGCTCACTCACACGAACACGTCCCCGTCCACATCTCCTGCCGCCAGCAGGTCGCGGGAGGGGTGGAACGCTAGCCCACTGGCCGGCGCCTCCAGCACAATGTCTTCCGGGGTGTCCCTGATTCGGGCAGGGGCCTCCGTGGAGTCAGGGTCCTCCTCGTCACTCGCAGCCTCTGCAGGCCTCTCCTCACACGTGTGATCCATGTTTCGGTGAGTAGCTAGCGAGGTTCTGAAAGGACGCCACCACTCACGCACACGGTAGGAGGCGTGGACCAAGGCACGACTTCCTCTTCAGGAGTCGGGCCCGGAAGTGTCGCCAGGCATTGACGTCACCCGGAAGAGGCGGGTCGGCCGTCGCAGTAGGAGGAACTGACAGAGAAGCGGTGCCCCCGCGGCCCGCCGTGTAAGGCTGTAGCCCGTGGTGGAGTAGGCTGTGTGGCCGTCGACCCCTCCCTCCCTCCCTTGGGAATTGCGTTAAAGTTCACCCTCACCGATTGTTGCTCCTGTTAACTCTGAGGAGGAACTAATACCTTCGCGATATTAACATTCGTAGCGAGGTGAAACCAAGATGGCAAACAGCAGCCAGAGCGGTCAGGAAGCGGCAAAAGTCCCACACGAGACAGGGGTCGTAAACCGCCGGCAGCCAGCGCACACGCTCAAGCCGCTGCCGTCCGCGCCCAACCTCTCCGGGACCGAACAGTGGTGCCCTGCGCCTGTTGCTATAGTTTAGTTCCGGACTTTCAGTAGGCCGGATGGAATGGCAATGCCTAGAGCTACCAATGAGTTCCTGAAGAGGAAAATGGGCACTACTGCTGCGGTTCCGGATATCTCAGTTTCCGGGGATCCACAGTGATGGGAGCACCTGCAGGATGGGGCTGATGAGAAGGAACAAGGTGCTCCTGTGGCTTTTAGAGGCATGAAAGAATTGAGGCACCTGAGACGCTGCCTCTCCCGTTTGCTGCCTGGAAAAGTTGCTGTGTGGTGTTGAGAGTCCTTGTCTCTCGCTATGTGGCTAATCAGAGGGCCTCGACCACCTCCGTGAAGCTTGGAGAGACTCAATTTTAACCTTGCGGTCAAGCCAAACGTCTTGCTCCTAGTGCCCTAAGTTTCTTCGTCTGAGCCAGAGGTCTCTGTGACCTAATAGGGACAACAGCCTACAACCATGGAATCTGGGTGTTGTCTGAAATTAACCGTTTTCGGTGCTGTTGCATCAGTGTAATGTCAGCCTCACGGGTCATGCACAAAGCTGACTTACTCAAAAAGCCTTGTCCTATCCGGGTGAAAACAGGGCAGGGCCAGCGTTGTGGGGGTAAGCTACCACCTGCAGCGCTGGCATCCCATATGGCCACCGGTTCTAGTCCCAAGTGCTCCACTTCTGATCCAGCTCCCTGCTAATACTCCTGGGAAAGCGCTTAAGATGGCCCAAGTGCTTGGGCCTCTGCACCCCCAAAGGAGACCTGGAAAAAGCTCCTGGCTCTTGGATTAGCCCTGGCTTACACCAGTCTGCGGCCATTTGGGGAATGAACCAGCAGATGGAAGACCTCTCTCTCCCTCTCTAACTCTGCCTTTCAAAATAAATAAATAAATAAATACCGGGGGGGGGGGGGCAGGGCAACAACTAAGGTAATTTTCTAGCATTCCTTGGATCTGGTGAGCTCACAGGTCTTGGGTTTAGCACAGGTAGCACCAGCTTGGCATCCAGCCAGGAAGAAGTGGTGACTCCTAATTGAGGAGCTCAAGATGAAAGGTCTGATAATGAGCAGAAAGAAAGAAAAGGGCAGGATACGATGATTCAAATGTCAGAAACCCACCCTGGACCTGGGCAGACTTTCTGATGAAATAGAGGCACCAAAACTAATGCACTACAATTGGGATTCCCATATTTGCAGGGCCACACTACACCAGTTCCACCAAAGCACTTCCCCGCCATTATCCTTTCAGCCAGAGGCAGTGACTGGCACTCAGTGTCACTTTAGCTCCAAGGAGGGCATCAACTCATAAAATGTTTTTGTTCCTATGGTGATTTTTTTTTTTTTTTAAGATTTATTTCAAAGGCAGAGTTAGAGGCAAAGGTAGAGAGAGAAAGGTCTTCCATCTGCTGGTTCACTCCCCAGTTGGCCACAACAGCCGGAGCTGCGCCAGTTCTTCTGGGTCTCTCATGTGGGTGCAGGGATCCAAGCACTTGGGCCATCTTTTACTGCTTTCCCAGGCCATAGCAGAGAGCTGGATCGCAAGTGGAGCAGCCGGGAGTCAAACTGGCACCCATATGGGATGCTGGCACTACAGGCGGTGGCCTTACCCATTACACCACAGCACCGACCCCCCTAAAGGTGATAATTTTCATCATATGCCCTCACCCAGATGCCAGTCCAGCACTGCCTTGGGATCAGGCCAGCAGCCTGCTAAGCAGACTCCAATATGCAGGGAATTTGTCCTAGTGTCAGGTATCAGGCCCTCAGACAGGCTTGAGTAACATGTTTAATCATTTAGGTTCCTCTGTCCACATCTTGCCCATCAGTTAGGGTCGTTCTTTCCTTCCCTGCTGGGCACACTGGCCAGTAAATATCCTTATTGTCGAGGAATATAGCAGCATAGCTCATGAAAGAACTGACACATCCTTCTAGGTGTGATTTCTTCTTAATTTTTAAAAATTTGGGAGGCCAGTGCTGTGGCATACTGGGTAAAGCCACTGCCTGCAGTGCTGGCATCCCATGTGGGTGCCAGTTCAAATCCCAGCTGCTCCTCTTCCAATCCAGCTCCCTGCTATGGCCTGGGAAAGCAGTGGAAGGCCCACGTCCTTGGGCCCCTGCACCCATGTGGGAGACTGAGATGCTCCTGGCTCCTGGTTTCAGCCGAGCTCCGGCATTTGGGAAGTGAACCAGGAGATGAAAGACTTCTCTCTCTCTCTCCCTCTCTCTGCCTCTCTGTAACTCTGCCTTTCAAATAAATAGATCTCTTAAAATTTTTTAATTTTTTATTTGAAGGCCAGCATGTTACAGTGAAGTTAAGCTGCACCTGCAATGTCACCATCCTACCACCTCATGTCCCTGCTGCTCCACTTCTAATCCAGCTCCCTAACAATGCACCTAGGAAAGCAGTAGAAGATGCTCCCACATGGGAAACCCAAATTAAGATTCTGACTCCTGATTTTGGCCATTCCCAAAACCAGACCTGGCCACTGCGGTCATTTGGGGAGTGAACCAGCAGAAGGAGGTCTCTCCCTTTCTGTCTCTCCCTTCCTATCTGTAACTTTGTTTCAAATAAATAAATAAAACTTTTTTTTTTTTTTTTAATTTGAAAGAGATCTTCCATCTGTTGGTTCACTCTCCAAATGTCTGTAACAGGCAGGGCTGGGTGAAGCAGAAAGCCAGATGCCTGGAACTCAATCAAAGTCTCCTATGTGGGTAGAAGGGTCCAACTACCAGAGCCACCATCTGGTACCTCCCAGGGTGTACATCATCAGGAACCTGGAATTGGGAGCAGGGCCAGGACATGAAGCCAGGCAGCCTTATATGAAATGAAGGCATCCCAAGTGACATCTTAACCATAAAATCACAACCAGAGGATTGGTATTCCAGGGACCCAGAAGGGAGGATGAACACAGAAAAGACAAGACAGCAGGTTAACCAATTTTAATGGAACCAATGATTATACAACAAAATTTTATATACATTCACAGAAACACCTTGCAACCTTTCTGGGAATTATAGAAAGAAAGCAGTGGGAGCCTGTGGAAATTCTCCAGTTGGAACTGGAGATTAGTACTTTGGTCTTTTGACTTCAACCCTGCAATCAAAGGAGAAACAGATCAGCATAAGATACACACACTAGGCAGTTCTTACCACACCCACAGAGGAAGCTGCTCACCCGTCAGCCTCCATCTTCTTTCTCTTCTCAATGATCTGCAAAAAGACGAGTGATAAATGAGTCACACAGCCAGAGTAAATGCAGATACGGCCCAAGACTGACCTCTCGGTCACTTGCATGGCTCTCCCTGTCTATTTCTGGGCCTGTAAGCCAGGGCCTCCTCTCAGCTGAAAGCCTCACACCTGAGGGACAGTCCCACTCACCGCACTTATCTTCTTCCACTGCCGGTCAAGCTCTGCCTTGTCATTGGTTTCCTTGAAGCGCCGAGTTTTCCGCCCCTCAGACATCTTGATGCCATACTGGAACGCAGCCCTGAAAAGAGCCATTGAGTGAAGCAGGCATGAGAGGTTGGCAAAGCAGAAGCAAGGTTTCCCAGAGGGCCCTGCAGGGACACAACCTACTGAAGAATTTATCATCCAGACATCCTCTAACTTGATTTGTAGGCAAGTTCACCCAATCACCATAGGCCTCATCACTCCCTGCCCGTGTTCTCTAACAACTCACTTGGGCAGAGCTTCCTTGTTGTTCATATACTCGCTGTATTCCTCCTGTGTATCAAAGTCCCAGCGGCCTAAGGGGCCCTTTTTGTTACCCTGTTGCAAAACAGAAAGGGGAGACAGGCAGGGAAGAGTCAGTCAGTGGAAATAGAAGTAGCCCTTAGTTAAAGCCAGACTCTCCCAAAATCCCACATTTCACCATTTGTAAGTCTTATTCTGGCCGGCGCCACAGCTCACTAGGCTAATCCTACACCTGCAGCGCCAGCACCCCAGGTTCTAGTCCCAGTTGGGGCGCTGAGTACTAGTCCTGGCTGCTCCTCTTCCAGTCCAGCTCTCTGCTGTGGCCCGTGGAGGATGGCCCAAGTGCTTGGGTCCCTGCACCCGCATGGAAGACCAGGAGGAAGTACCCGGCTCCTGGCTTTGGATGGGTGCAGGCCCAGCCGTAGAGGCCATTAGGGGAGTGAACCAACGGAGGAAAGACCTTTCTCTCTGTCTCTCTTTGTCTAACTCTGCCTGTCAAAAAATAAATTAAAAAAATTTAAAAAAAAAAAAGTCTTATCCTAACAAATAATAAATGCTTACTGCAAACTATGTGATAGACATTATTCTACATACACACCTAAACACCTCTTATTTAATTCTCACAAAGTCAGTGAAGATAGAACTATATTTCTCTCCAGTTTCCTGATGATAAAACTGAGGCATAAACAGTAAAACAAGGGGCTGGCACTGTGGCGCAGCGGGTTAATGCCCTGGCCTGAAGCGCCGGCATCCCATGTGGGCGCCGGTTCAAGACCCAGCTGCTCCACTTCCAATCTAGCTCTCTGTTATGGCCTAGGAAAGCAGTGGAGGATGGCCCAGGTCCTTGGGCCCCTGCACCCGCATGGGAAACCCAGAGGAAACTCCTGGCTCCTGGCTTTGGATCAGCGCAGCTCTGGCCAATTGGGGAGTGAACCAGCGGATGGAAGACAAGACCCTACCCCACACCCCCTCTCTCTCTGCCTCTCCTCTCTCTGTATAACTCTGACTTTCAAATAAATAAATACATCTTAAAACAAAAACAAAACAAAACAAAAAACAGTAAAACAATTTGGCAGTCACAAAATTAGTAAATGGTAGAGGTGGAATTAAACAAAGCTCCAAGAATAAAGAATGCTTTTAGCTACTGCAGTACACTGAGAATAAAGGAAAAGCAGATGATATTTCTTCAACATTAATTTTGTTTAATATTTAAAGGAAAACTTTAATCCTGGCTAGAATAAAGTTCACTTATTTTCTGAAGACTGCAATTCCTCCTTCCCTCTCCACACATGCGTTAATGCCTTCTTACGGACCAGGAGGAAAATCAAAGCCTGGCATATTGTTGTAGGAAACAGAAGGACTCCTGGCCCTAGCTCATTTGATCGTGTGCAGAAACTTCAAAAACAGCTCAGCTGCTCCCGACTTGTAATACTGCTGCTTCTAATGGTGCAACTAAAGGAGGGTCAGGCCCAGTAAGCGAGACACAGATTCCTGTAGAGCAGGAAAGAGGAGATATGGGAAAAGGACCCCATCCTTCCAATGCCATACCTGGTCCATTTTGCTATAATCCACCTCTTCATCACTATCCACAGCCATGTCATCCATCCTAAAGAGAAGCAATGGTAAAACAGATGCTTTAGACTCAGAGCTGTTTGCCTAGAAATGACTTCTCCTCTAGACTTCCCAGAGTCGAACAGTTAATTCAAGTAAGAAATATCCCTGAGTCCCAGCAAATCAAATCTCCACCTCATCCCCCCAAGTTTTTCTCCATAATCCCAGCCACCCCCCTTCCTTATTGGGTCTCACGTACGTGGCTGGATAGCACTCTGCGTAACTGTTTGACATGCCAAAGAAATCTCCCAGCTGCTTTTTGTCTTCTGGCTTCTTTAACATATGCTATGTTAAAGAAAATACTAAGGGCCAGCACTGTGGCAGAGCGGGTAAGGCTGCCACCTGCGGTGCTGGCATCTCAAATGGGCATCAGTTGGAGACCCACCTATTCTACTTCCAATTCAGCTCTCTGCTATGGACTGTGAAAGCAGTGGAAGATGGCCTGAGTAGTCCCTTGGACCCCTGCACCCATGTGGCAGACCCCAAGGGGACTCCTGACTCCTGGCTTTGGATCAGCACAGCTCCAGCTAGTGTGGCTATCTGGGGAGTGGACCAGAGTATGGAAGACCCCTCTCTCTGCCTCTCTGTACCTCTGCTTTTCAAAATAAATGAATAAATCTGAAAGAGGGGGGGAGGGAGGGAAGGAGGAGGGGGAGAGGAGGAGAGGGGAGGGAAGGTGAAGGGAGGGGAGGGAAGAGAAAAAAGAAAATACTAGATACAATTTCATTAAGAAAAACTTTAGGCAAGAGAGTCCAAGCGTCAGAAGTCTCAACGTGAAAATTCTAAGGAGAGGGCTAAGCTTCAGTGGGACCCCCAGGGGAGGGGCAAGGCAAGCTTTCATCCCTGTCAAATTCAGCATAAAGCAGAAGGAGTGAGGGGGCAAAAGGGAGCAGGGAGGCAAGTGAGGTAGAGCTGAAAAGGGGACAGTTCTTCAGAACCCAGGAACATATTAAAATAAAGGATATGACTCAGTGCCTTCCCAACCAGCAGACCCAGCAAACTTTTCATTGATGGACTTGATCAACTCCTTGGCAGAGCCAGGTCCTGAGAAAAAAAGAACTCTGCTCAGCCTTAGAACCAAGGCACTCACAAATTCCTCCCCTTGAAACACTTCCAACCTGCGCCTTTCGTAAAAATATTTTTTTCCTGGCAACAGACCCTTTCATCTAATAAAATTTTATCCACACTCCAATTATTAATGAGCTACTGTGGAGGAGATGGTGGTGAGGTAACCAGAACACTGCACAATTAACCTCGACGCACCTGCTCAAAACCCCAGGGCTACAGGAAATGCTATCTAAGACCAAACATATCCTGCCATTGCCCAGGAAGGTGCACAGAACTCCAGACTCATCCTGTCTATCCTGCAAGCAAGACATGATTCTTTTGAGAACCCACAATCAAGAAGCTTCCCAATCTGACCTTTACCAGCTCTGCGCTCTAGATCAAATTCAGCCCAGGGAAAGCAGCACTGTAATAGCTAATGGAAAAAACCGTGCACAGGACCCACCTTTGTCGACGTCCATGGGCTGAAAAGAGAAAACTGAGGTGAGTGTCACCAAGAGGGATTCCCATTCATCTCTCCCACAGACTGAAACAATTCCCTACCCCACTTCATCCCCATGTCCAGGATGGTTCCCCCCACACCCGCTCCCCACATTAGCTGACTCAGTGGCTGCTGTGAAGCCACGAAGCACTTACATAATAAATGGGAGGTCCTGCACCTAGCTCGGGGCTCCACCGGTGGTACCAAGGGCCCACATCTCACCTCATCATCCACTTTTGGCTTCTCAAAGTAGCTGTGCCTCTTCTTTTCCTCCTCCCTCTCTCGGTCCCGCTCCCGCTCCCGCTCCCGATCTCGTTCTCGTTCACGCTCTCGGTCACGGTCTCTGTCTCTCTCCCGATCACGCTCACGTTCCCGGTATCTCTCCCGTTCCTTGTCCCGAGGTGTCTTGGTGGTGGAAGGAACATAATCACCAATGTCTTCAAAAATGCTAAGAAAACACAGACCACTAGTTGGCAAGGTTACACATATTTCCACTTCCCCTGGTCATTTTCCCAGACTTTTTAAAAAGATTTATTTTACTTATTTGAAAGGCAAAGTTACAAACGGAGAAACAGAGAGATCTTCCTTCTGGTTCATTGTCCAAATGGCCACAGCAGCCAGATCTGGGCCAGGCCCAAAGAAGGAGCTATAAGCTCCACCAGGTCGCCCAAGTGGGTTCAGGGGCCCAAGCACTTGGGCCATTTTCCGCTGCTTTCCCAGGCACATTAGCAGGGAGCTAGATCAGAAGTGGAGCAGCTAGGACTTGAACCAGCACCCATGTGTATGATGCCAGCATGCAGGCAGCAGCTTAATCTGCTACACCACAACACCTGCCCCTATTTTTCCAGATTCTTACACCATGTCCACCCCACAATTTCTTGGCCAAAGCCAAGAAATGTGGCATCCCCGCTGTGAGATTAGGTGACAGGGGCTGGAATACATACTTCATGTCAGCCTCCGGAGGTTTCTTCTCTTCCAACTTCCCTGAAAAGTCAAGAGAGGAGTCAGGAAAACACTCCTGAATTAATTCCCACTCTGCCTCACTAACCTCCCCAAATCTCAATGCACTTTGAAACATCTTCTGTTTAAAGGACAAAAGCTACCCACTCTCCCTCCGCATGCTTCAAACCTGACCATAGCTTCCTGGATGGGCCAAGCAGACAGAACCTGAATATAACCAACTCCTTGTAATGGTCCACTGCTCCATTTTTCTCTGCTCCCTTCATGCTGACAGCTTTCAGGACGCTTTGGTCCCATCCCCAGGTGCCCCTACAATGGTGACAGGGCTCTCCCAAGCTTTCTGGGTACCTTTATCCTTCTTTTTGAGCTTCTTGTTGCGGGTTCCCTGCCGCAGGTATGACAGGATCTGGGTGAGCTTGCTGATGACAATGTCATTTGTGGTCAGTGTGGTCTGGGCCTGAAAACGCCAAGAAGCAAGAACATTATCCAGCTGAGCAGGAGTCTCTTCATTTATTCATTCACTCAATTAACATAATGAAAAGAAAGTTACAATTAATGAGGTGGAAACAAGGAAAAGAGGTGCCGCATAAGGACTCTCCAGACAGATGAAAACAATATGCACAAAGGCCCTGGATCCAAAGTGAATCCAAAACATTCAGGAAAGCCAGGACAGCCAGGAAGTCGTGGTGAAGGGACCAGCAAGATCAGATGTTGTAAGGCTCCCAGGCAGTGGTGGATTCCTCTCTTTAATTCAAGAACAGTAAGAAACCATTGAAAACTTAACTGTAATGAGACAAAAATTTGAATTTGAAACAGATTCCCCTAGCCATATGTTAAAAAAAAATCATAATGGAAGTTGGGATGGAGGCAGGGGGTTGATGATTACAGAGGAAAATTTTCTAAAATTGACTGTCATGGTTACACAGCTCTAAAGACAGTAAAAAAAAAAAGGCACTGATGTGAATAATTTGAGTAAATTTTATGGCATATAAATTAGATCTCAACAAATAGATATAATAATATATTGGAAGGAAACTAGAATGGAAGTGAGGAACCAATTAAGGGCTTCTTTTAGTAGCTTCAAGAGATTGTAGCATAGAATGGAATACTACTGATAGAGATGGAGAAAAGTAAATGGATTCAAACCAGATTTAGGAAGCAAAAAATGAGCAGTACTTGGTCATGTGGTAGGTGAGAAACAAGACAGAAGTGGGGCTGATTGTCATATTTGAAGCTCATATGATAGGTTCTCAGGACTCTTGACTCACCTCCATGGTGGGGCAATCAGCCTTGCTGCGAATAAGAGTGGTAGGGATATCTGTGTCCGCATACTCATCATCTAAGTCCACCACATAGGCCATGCGGCCTGGTAAGAAGAGTTCATTCCGCTCATATGCTTTGCTCTTGAAAAGCATACGGTAAACATTGCGACCTACAAAATGGCAAGCAATAGTGAATAGCCAATGAGATCCTTCTATAACAGCCATCATTTATTAAGTCCTTACTCTATGGCAGACACCATGCCATGCGCTACACATGCATTGCTTCATTCAGTCTTCACAATATTATTATCCCTATTTTACTGGTAAGAATACTAAGGCTGGAAATTAAGTGATTTATCTAAAGTCAAATAACTACCAAGTAACAGAGCCAAGAACTGGACCTAGGCAGTCATAACTCAAAAGCCTGGGCTCCTGTCCACTCTTCTACACTGCCCTCTCGAGAGCACTGCGAGCCTGCACTGTTTGAAGCCCTGGGAGGAAAAGGATGAGGGTCAAGGTAACTCTGATGATGATGGACAAAACAGTGTACAACGTGTTCAACATGGTTATTAGCATGTTTTATCTATATCATTTTTCAACCCTGCAATAATCCCATGAGGTAAACATCAACTCAATTTATACAAATGAAAAGGAAACAAAGTTAGTGGTCTAAAATCACATATCCAGGGGCCGGCGCCATGGCGCAGCAGGTTAAAGCCCTGGCCATATGGGTACCAGTTCAAGTCCCGCCTGCTCCTCTTCCAATCTAGCTCTCTGCTGTGGCCAGGGAAAGCAGTAGAAGATGGCCCAAGTCCTTGGGCCCCTGAACCTATGTGGGAGACCAGGAAGAAGCTCCTGGCTCCTGGCTCCTGGCTTCAGATCAGCGAAGCTCTGGCTGTTGTGGCCAACTGGGGAGTGAACCATTAGATGGAAGACCTCTCTCTCTCTCTGCCTCGCCTTCTCTCTCTGTGTAACTCTGACTTTCAAAATAAATAAATATGGCGCCAGCACACCGGGTTCTAGTCCCGGTCGGGGCGCTGGATTCTGTCCCGGTTGCCCCTCTTCCAGGCCAGCTCTCTGCTGTGGCCCGGGAGTGCAGTGGAGGATGGCCCAAGTGCTTGGGCCCTGCACCCCATGGGAGACTAGGAGAAGCACCTGGATCCTGCCATCAAGGAAGACCTTTCTCTCTGTCTCTCTCACTGTCCACTCTGCCTGTCAAAAAATAAATAAATAAATCTTTAAAAAAATCACATATCCAGTGTGGGTTCACCATCATTTAGAGACACCTTCACTGAGATCTAACTCCATACTCCGAGCTTTGAATCATCAACCCTATTACCTCCTCTGAGGCACAGGCCTCAGGAGAAAGAGCTTCCAATCTAACTGCGGAGACACAAATAACAAGTGAAATAACTAAGTCCATGTGTGAGTTCAATTAGAATATTTTTTGGTAACTAGCTGGCTTAAGAGTAAGATAAAGGTAAAGAAGCTGAGGAACAAAAGACATCCTTCCAGAAATTATTAAATTCCCTTTCATTGACCTATAGTGCATAATCACTAGCATAAAAACCTGTACTCACCCAGACGTGTTTTAAATTCAATTTTGTTTTCAGGATCCTCATCTTTCCTGGGGGGAAAAAATTTTTTTTTAATTTTTTATCGGGGAGACTGAATGGGTTCCTTACTTTAGGTCTCACATGTTTCTACAATTTCAAGATTTCTTTGATATTTACTTACTTGGTTTCCTTCTGGGGCTTTTCCATCAGTTCCTCTTCCTCTTTCTCTTTGCTCGCAATCTCAGCTCGTACCTAAGAGGAAAGCAAATAATGTTTAAAAAAACACATTTACCTGTCATATTTCTATGGAACATCCACTACACCATACTATGGCAGGAACTCAGAACATCATGTTAAACAGGACAGGCACTGTTCTTATTCTAAAGGAGCATGTAGCAGAAGAAACAGTAACTGCTGTAAGTAAAATAGAAGACCTATGCAGGAAATGGAAGGTAAGGAATTGGGGTCCTGCTTAACCATACCTACATTATCAGGAAGGCTTTCCCAAAGATACAAAATTGAGGCTGATACTTAGACAATGTAAGCAATTAGTTCTAAGAAGGAGTCATCTTTAGCACTTCTTCCAGGTTAGATGGTGTAAACCACCAGGAGTTGCCTGCCTTGCCTCATAGGCTGAATTAGAATATTCAACACACTAGCATTTCCCCCACCAGTCCACCAGAACACACCTTTTGAAGCAGAGCAAAATCCAGACCTTTCACCAAATGGGTGTGTTCCATGTCACCACCCAAGAACTTAGACTCCTGGATCAACTGTCTTCTTTTCTCCGCAGCTGATTTATCCCTGAATAATGAAAGAGGTCGCATTACAGAAATCCTTTGTGGCTGCTAAGTGCCCTTTGAAATAGCTGAGTATGAGCTTCAGAGCAAGGGCAGTGTTAGGAAGAGCTCCCAAAGTGACTGACAAGTTGAGGGAACCATGCCCTCGCCCCCTTGGTACTCACGCCTCAGCAGTGGGGCCCACAGCCCGGTAGTTAGCCGTGGTGCTTATCAGCTCGGTTTCCTCGTAATCTTTGTTTACACCATCTCTCCGTTCCTTGGCACGGTCCCGGTACTTCTCTGCTAGCTCCCTCTCTCTCTCAATTTCCTGTTGGCGAAGCTTGGCATAGTAACTGTGAAAGGACAAAAGTACATGCGTAAGGCTCACCAGCAGCTATCTCAAGGTCAACAGAATTATTCCTGTCAGTCTCTCAGATCTTCTCCCAGCGCTCAACAGTCAGAGCTCACACATTCCCTGAGAGAACTGCTGACCCCGTCCTCAACATCAGAACTACGGGCTTTTTCCAGCTCATAGAAATAAAGCTGAAGGGCCGGCGGTATGGCTCAGCGGGTTAATGCCCCAGGCTTGAAGCGCTGTCATCTCAAATGAGCGCCAATTCTAGTCCTGACTGCTCCTCTTCCGATCCAGCTCTCTGCTGTGGCCTGGAAGAACAGTAGAAGATGGCCCAAGTCCTTGGGCCCTGCACCCACGTGGGAGACCTGCAAGAACCTCCCGGCTCCTGGCTTCGGATCAGCGCAGCTCTGGCCATTGTAGCCATCTGGGGAGTGAACCAGCAGATGGAAGACCTCTCTGTCTCTACCTCTCTCTGTAACTCTTTCAAATAAATAAAATAAATCTTAAAAAAAAAAAAAAAAAGCTGAAAAGCCACCTTAGGACATTCCATCTATCACTTTAGAACCTTTGAATCCCGAGCCGGCGCCGTGGCTCAATAGGCTAATCCTCCACCTTGCGGCGCCGGCACACCGGGTTCTAGTCCCGGTTGGGGCGCCGGATTCTGTCCCGGTTGCCCCTCTTCCAGGCCAGCTCTCTGCTATGGCCAGGGAGTGCAGTGGAGGATGGCCCAGGTGCTTGGGCCCTGCACCCCATGGGAGACCAGGAAAAGCACCTGGCTCCTGGCTCCTGCCAGGATCAGCGCGGTGCGCCGGCTGCAGCGGCGGCCATTGGAGGGTGAACCAACGGCAAAGGAAGACCTTTCTCTCTGTCTCTCTCTCACTGTCCACTCTGCCTGTCAAAAAAAAAAAAAAAAAAAAAAAAAAAAACCTTTGAATCCCCCCATATCTACTGATTCTCTGCATGTTTCACAGATTTTTCTACAAAGCAATCATAAAATCCTCTGAATTTTTATTATTTTCCACATTTAAACTGGAAGTAACTCATTCCTTGCTGGTCCACGGCATGGGTCCAGAAGGTTGTTTCATATAAATAATAATGAAGGCAATAAAGATTTAGTGAGTAGGGGCTGGCACTGTGGTGTAGCAGGTAAAGCCGCCACCTACAGTGCCGGCATCCCATATGGGCGCCAGCTCAAGTCCCAGCTGCTCCACTTTCCAATCCAGCTCTCTGCTACGGCCTGGGAAAGCAGTGGATGATGGCCCAAGTCCTTGGACCCCTGCACCTGCATGAGAGACCTGGAAGAGGCTCCTGGTTCCTGGCTTCGGATCAGCAAAGCTCTGGACGTTGCAGCCAATTGGGGAGTGAACCATCGAATGGAAGACTCTCTCTCTCTCTCTCTCTCTCTGCCTCTCCTCTCTCTGTGTAACTCTGACTTTCATATAAATAAATAAATCTTTTAAAAAAAAAAGATTTAGTGAGTGGTCATTACATGCCACACACTGATATTAAGGACTTACAATATACTTTTCACAGTTCAAGTTCCTAACAACCTGACAAAAGTCACCACTATTTCTATTCCATCCATGCATTAGAGGGGTTAAGGAAAATGCCCAAGGTTATCGAGCTTGAAACTGGTGATGATGTGGCCAGCAGTGCGGAGCAGCGGGTTAAGCTGCCTTCCGAGATGCCAGCATCCTATAAGAGTCCGAGTTTCAGTCTCAGCTGCTGACTTACAACCCAGCTCCCTGTTAATCCACCTGGGAAAGCAGCAAAAGATGGCTCAAGAGCTTGGGCCCCTGCCTCCCATGTGGAAACCCAGATGGAGTTCCTGGCTCCTGGCTTTGGCCTGGCCCAGACATGGCTGTTGCAGCCATTTGGGAGTGAATCATCGTACAGAAGATCTCTCAGATCTCTCTGTCTCTCCTTCTTCTCTGTAATTTTGCCTTTGAAATAAGTAAATAAATCTTGAAAAGAAAAAAAAAAAAAAAACAGGTGATAATGAGATTAAATACAGCCAGGCTGACTCCAAAGGCCTACACTGCTACTCTAAGTATCATCCCTCTCCAGTACCAAAGCAGAAAACCTCAGTCTGTACTCCCTTCCCCCAAACCCTAGCCACCTTTCCCAACACCCCCCACTGCTTCTTCACCTCTTCTTTTTTCGCCTTCGTGCAGCTGGGTCTTCATCCTCATTGTACTCCCTTGGCATCCTAGAAGAAACAAATTCAGTGATGGCAAAGTATTGCCATGGCTCTAGAAACTCCAAAAAGTAAACAATGCAAGAATTTCAAGCAGGTGGAGATCCACATCATTAATTAGGTGAGCAGTTCCCAAACTTCATAAAGCATCATAAACACATAAGGGATTTTTAAAATTATGTGTCTCCAAGTATCTACTCCAGAGAGTCTATGGAGCTAGAATAGGCCCAGAAAGCTGCCCATTTGCACCCGTAGTGACTCTAGTACAAGTGGTCCATGGACTACATCCTGAGAAACAGTGAAAACATTAGAACCACAGGCATAAACACAGTAGTCTAACTCCTAAGACATTCTGGTTCAGTAGAATGGGATAAGGTACAAAGGAGATGAGAGACGGGTTGGGTCACCTAAGACTTACTCATGGTGACGTGATTTAGAGGGTGGCGCAGAGGTGGGTGCAGCCCTCGGGGTCATGAGAAGTTTCCTGAAGTCTTCATTGGTAAGCTTTGATCTAAAAGAAAAGGCAAAGTTTTTAAAAAAAATTAGTACTCAAGAGAAAAATTTGACTAACTTAAATAGAACCAGAGAAATACACAAACTAAAACAGACATGCTACTTTCAACATATTAGAATGTTAGCTATTAAGAAGTCTGATAGGGGCTAGCACTGTAGTATAGTGGGTGAAGCTGCCACCTGCGGAGCCAACATCCCCTATGGGCTGCTCCACTTCCAACCCAGCTCTTTGCTATGGCCTGGGAAAGCAATAGAGGAAGGCCCAAGTGCTTGGGCCCCTGCACCCACGTGGGAGAGCTGGAGGAGACTTCTGGCTCCTGGCTTTGAATCAGCCCAGCTCCAGCCATTGCAGCCATCTGGGGAGTGAACTAGCAGATGGAAGATACTACTCTCTCTCTCTGCCTCTGCCTCTCTGTAACTCTGCCTTTCAAATAAATAAATGTTAAAAAAAATTAAAATTAAAAAAAGTCTGATAAATAAAGTATGAGAGAATTGGGGGAAAATGTTTATTCTCATGGGAATACGAACAATTTAACCAATTTGGAGGGCAATTTCACAGTATCTGTGGAAATTTAAGTATAAATATCTTGTGGCCCAGCAACTCCACTTATTTATATTTAGTTTGGTTGATTACTAGCATAGGTATCTAAGAAAGTCTGTGGGTCCAACACCATGAGGCAGCCAATTAAGCCGCCACTTGTGACACTAGCATCCCATAGGAGAACTGGTTTGAGTCCCTGCTGCTCCACTTTCAATCTAGCTACCTGCTAATGCACTTGAGAAGGCAGTGAAGGATGGCCCACATGCTTGGAGACCTGGATGGAGCCAGACTCCCAGCTCAGTCTCAGTCATTGGGGTCATTTGGAATGAAGATCTCTTTCTCTCCCTCTCTCTATCTTGGCCCATCAAATAAATACATAAAACTAAGTTAAACAAAAAAAAAAAAAAAAATGCAAGCCTGTAACGGATATTTCATTATAGTTTTGAAAATAACAAGAGTTGGAAACAACCTTAACATCCATTCACTGGAGACACTAAACTGCAAAGTTTTCTAAATATCAGTCACACAGCATTGATGGCATAAGAGATAACATCACTTGGTACACTAACAAGGACTGCGTCCTTGACCAAACTCTAGTCAAGTTCCTTTGTGCTCTCTTCGACTAGGGCTCTCCCTTAGCCTGTCAACCTGTTTTTGAAAAGAATCCTACTGTGGGGCCAGGCTGTGGTGTAGCAGGTAAAGACGCCACCTGCAGTGCTGGCATCTCATATGGGTATCAGTTCGAATCCCAGCTGCTTCACTCCCAGTCCAGCTCTCTGCTGATGCCATGGGAAAGCAGTGGAAAAGAGCCCCAGGCTTGGGACCCTGCACCTGTGTAGGAGACCCAGAAGAAGCTCCTGGCTCCTGGCTTCGGATCAGCCCAGCTCTGGTCGTTGTGGCCATTTGGGAGTGTTCTCTCTCTCCCTCTCTCTTCCTGTAATTCTGCCTTTCAATTAAACAAATCTTTAAAAAGAAAGATTTCTGCTAGATAAATTTGTCAAGAACCTCCCTACTCTTGATATCCAATAAAGTTCTCCTTCCCCACCCTTTGTATTTAAGCTAGTCCTCTTCCCCAAGGAAGAATTTATTGAAGACTATAATAACAGGAGTGAGACTGAACACAACTCCAGATACAGTCAACAAAGACAGAGGGAGATGTTACTAATATGAACTTGGTTAGGTGGAGGTCGGGGGAATTCTGTTCTTTGTTAAAACAGGACTCAGGAGACTGGCGCTGTGGCGCAGTGGCCCTGCAGCCCTGGCCTGAAGCACCAGCATCCCATATGGGCCCTGGTTCTAGTCCCAGCTGCTCCTCTTCCAATTCAGCTCTCTGCTATGGTCTGGGAGAGCAGTGAAAGATAGCCCAAGCCCTTGGGCCCCTGCGCCCACATGGTAGACCCAGAGGAAGCTCCTGGCTCCTGGCCTCGGATCATCTCAGCTCTGACCGTTGCAGCAATCTGGGGAGTGAACCAGCAGATGGAAGACCTCTCTCTCTGTCTCTACCTCTCTCTGTAGCTCTTTCAAATAAATAAAATAAATCTTAAAAAAAAAAACACACACACACACACACACAGGATTTGCAGTCCAAGCTCTAGTCAAAAACAAGACTCCTGGGTTCTTTGTCACTGCCACAAAAATCTTTCTCCAATGGTTACCTCTAAGAAACAGACCAGAATTGGGGATGTTATCAATTACAACTTTACCTTTAATTCCTATACTTTATTTAAAAAAAAAAAGATTTATTTATTTATTTGAAAGTCGGAGTTACACAGAGAAGGAGAGGCAGAGAGAGACAGAGACAGACACAGAGACAGAGAGAGGTCTTCCATCTGCTGGTTTACTCCCCAATTGGCTGCAGCGCCCAGAGCTGCACTGATCCGAAGCCAGGAGCCAGGAGCTTCTTCCAGGTCTCCCATGCAGGTGCAGGGGTCCAAGGACTTGGGCCACCTTCTACTGCCTTCCCAGCCCATAGCAGAAGAGCTGGATCACAAGCAGAGCAGCCAGATCTTGAACCGGTGACCATATGAGATGCTGGCACTGCAGGCAGCGGCTTTTCCCACTATACCACAGTGCTAGCCTTCCTATAGTTTAATATTCTATGAGAGGAATTAATTCCTGTATAATGTCTAATCAAACAACATTTAAAAATCTAGCACTGGTGGCCGGCGCCGCGGCTCACTAGGCTAATCCTCCGCCTAGCGGCGCCGGCACACCGGGTTCTAGTCCCAGTCGGGGCGCCGGATTCTGTCCCGGTTGCCCCTCTTCCAGGCCAGCTCTCTGCTGTGGCCAGGGAGTGCAGTGGAGGATGGCCCAGGTGTTTGGGCCCTGCACCCCATGGGAGACCAGGAAAAGCACCTGGCACCTGGCTCCTGCCATCGGATCAGCGCGGTGCGCCGGCCGCAGCGCGCCGGCCGCGGCGGCCATTGGAGGGTGAACCAACGGCAAAGGAAGACCTTTCTCTCTGTTTCTCTCTCTCTCACTGTCCACTCTGCCTGTCAAAAAAAAAAAAAAAAAAAAATCTAGCACTGGGGCTGTCCCTGTGGTGCAGCGAGTTAAAGCCCTAGCCTGCAGTGCCAGCAGCCCATATGGGCACCAGTTTGCATCCCAACTGCTCCACTTCTAATCCAGTTCTCTGCTAATGAGCCAGGAAAGCAGTGGAGGATGGCCCAAGTCCTTGGGCTCCTGCACCCGCATGGGAGACCAGAAGAGACTTCAAGCTCCTGGATCAGCTCAGCTCTGGCCATTGCAGCCATTTGAGGACTGAACCAGCTGTTGGAAGACCAATCTTTCTCTGTCTATATCTCTCTTTGTAACTCTTCCAAATAAATAAAATACATCTTTATTTAAAAAAAAAAAAAAAAAAAAAAAAAAACTAGCACCTGGGGCCAGCATTTGGCATAGCAGGTAAAAGCTGTCACCTGCAATGCTGGTATCCCATATGGGCACTGGTTCATGTCCCAGCTGCTCCACTTCCGATCCAGCTCCCTGCTGATGGCCTGGGAAAAGCAGCAGCAGATGACCCAAATGCGTGGGTCCATGTTACCCAAGTAAGAGCTGGATTAAGTTCCTGGCTTCCGCCTAGCCCAGCGCTGGTGGCTGTAGCCACCTGGGCAGATAATCAGAGGGTGAAAAATCTCTCTTCTATGTCTCTACCTCTGTCACTCTTCAATCCCTTCAAAATACATCAAGGAAACTTAAAAAAAAAAATACTAGCACCTTCCATGCTAGAACTGATTGAATTATCTTTTGTGGTTGGCCTGTCCCAGTTAAGGTTCATAGTGATAAAAGGCCAAGTGGTACTATTTTTGGACTATTCTTGTTGATAAGAAATTCACAATTCTTTCACCCTCTCACCGCTACTCCATTCCACCGTTGCTCAGCGTATTCCTTTCTCTGGCCTTACAACAAAATACTCACTGATGGAAGGAGTGAGGATCGTCCACATCATGGCCATCTGGGGCCAAAGGATTGGAGAACGGCTCGCCTATCGAAAAGAATTGACATTAATTTAATTTCATGCGTCAGGTCCTGTGTCAAAATGGGAATGCAGTGGTGAAGAACACAGCAGAAACCTAAGAACAGCGATGGCGTCAATATAATGTACTAAGTCCTGACATGGGGGAAGCTGTGGTAACGCAGAGCGGCCCCTAAACCCGCGCTGGCTGGTCAACAAAGGTTTCCTGAAGATCACATCTAAAATACTACGTGAAAAAGGAGGCTGGCGCCGTGGCTCACTAGGCTAATCCTCCGCCTTGCGGCACACCGGGTTCTAGTCCCGGTCAGGGCACCGAATTCTGTCCCGGTTGCCCCTCTTCCAGGCCAGCTCTCTGCTGTGGCCCGGGAAGGCAGTGGAGGATGGCCCAAGTGCTTGGGCCCTGCACCCCATGGGAGACCAGGAGAAGCACCTGGCTCCTGCCGTGAGATCAGCGCGGTGCGCCAGCCGCAGCGCGCTGGCTGCAGCGGCCATTGGAGGGTGAACCAACGGCAAAGGAAGACCTTTCTCTCTGTCTCTCTCTCACTGTCCACTCTGCCTGTCAAAAAAAAAAAGAACAGACACAACCTAGGAGTAAATAAGGGGGCGGGGGAGGAAGGAGAGGCCACAGCCACAAGCTGTTCGTCCTCTCTGGGGGCAGCAACCAGGCTTGAGAACGGAGTCTGCAGCTGCTCAAAAGGCCCAAGAGCTTCGCTGGGCTGCAAGCCTCACATACACACCATCAAGCTCAGCAGCCGAGGTAAAGCGCCAAGTGCCCCGAGTCCCGCAGGGAAAAAAGGACAGATGACCCGAACTTACTATCTCGCTCCGGCATCTTGTCTCCTGCGTTTCAACGACAGCAAGAGCCTAATTTCCAACAACAACACCGTCGCAACAAGCCCTTCCCACAGTGCACCTCGGAAATGAACCCACAGTGCTTTGTGTTCCGAGCCTTTCCGCTTCCTCCCTCTCGAATCCGTCCCACCCTGCGCACAGAGATGACCTCACTGCGGCCCTACAACGCTTTTTTGTCATTGGCTAAACCTTTACCCCGCCCTCTACATCGCCCAATCGATGGCGGAGGTTGGGGAGTCCGCTATTGGTCCGACTAGAGAACTTGGCCGGAAGTACCTGCCTTGGGGGTCTTCAGTAGCAGCGGAGATGGCGGCAGCCGCAGCGACCCGAGGGGTCGGGGCAAAACTGGGGCTGCGTGAGATTCGCATCCACTTATGTCAGCGCTCGCCCGGGAGCCAGGGCGTCAGGTGAGGCGTGGCGTGGTGAGGCAAGCAGGCGGGCGGGCTTCGGGACGCCGGGGTCACGACCTCGACCTCCCAGTGTTTGGGCAGGACTGTGCCCACAGCACGCGCGGCGCTCTCCCGGCCCCACAGGGACTTCATCGAGAAACGCTACGTGGAGCTGAAGAAGGCAAACCCCGACCTACCCATCCTAATCCGTGAATGCTCCGACGTGCAGCCCAAACTGTGGGCCCGTTACGGTGAGCGCGGGATGCCGGGGGTAAAAAAAGAGAAGGGGCCGCCCAGAGTGAGGCAGAAACCTGCGAAGAGACAGGAATTTGGACTCTGGCCTTGCTGTTGACCTTGTTGCCAGTGAGGGAATTGAAATTCGCAGGGTTCATGTGATGCTCTGTAGCCTAGACAACATCCACTTGGACGTGGTCGAGGCCTGCGCGGGGACCAGGAGCTGTCATTTCTGTGGTTCAGAGCCGACTTCAGATAGGAGACGCTCAGCGGTGTAGGGCCTTCCCAACTGCGTGTGGCCGGTGCCGCTCCAAGTGGTGTGAGCGTCCCCGTGACGTTGGACGCGTAATGCCATCCATCCCTGTGCTGAGTGGCTTCTACCTAACTTAAGGCTCACTTTAGTTCGTTAATCACGAGGGGATTTTTTTCTTATTGCAGAGATTGGAAACCGAATCAGAACTGTCCAGAGCACAGCTAAAGCTCTGCAGCTAGGATAGAACGTGGTAGATGCGTTACCTTTGTTCCTTTTTCCGGGAACGCACTAGGTCTCCATGACTGGCCCCTTGTTAGGTTGTTGTGATTTGGGTTGGATGGATGTATTACCACCTTAAAAAGACATTCCCTGCCCATGTTATATTGCTCCAGCCCCTTATCGTATTACCCCATTCTAGTTTATTGCAATCTGGAAATTTCTTAGCATGTTGCCTAATACATAGTAGTTATGCAGTATTTATGTGAACTGAATCGTGGGATTTTAATCATAGCTTGTAACTCCACCCCGCCCTAGGGATATCATGTGCTGGGGGAGAGGCAGATTTGTTCTTACTGTAGTGTGCCATGCACTAATAATTGAAGGGAAAAAAGTTCACATTCCAAAAGTCAGTATAGAGACAGAGAGACTAGTATATTATGCTAGTGAAGAATGGGTGCCCAGCCAAGGCTGGGCCTACACAGTACACTGCTCATGGTAGTTAAAAATAAACATCTACAGTGTCCCTTTAAAGCCTCCCTGGAACACTTTCAGTCTCATCGTGGCTGCCCAGAATCAGCCAAGATTGTATTTGAAACTGGGCTTCCTGAGTTTGGGACCCACTGGATTAATCCCAGTCATACCCACTCTCCCTTGGTCATGTTCCTTTACCACTCTTCCCATCCTAACAAGATCGTAAGATAGAGACTTTTATGCTTGTGCACAGTTGACTCTTCAAGCCACTTCTCTATCTCCCCTACACAGCATTTGGCCAAGAGAAGAATGTCTCTTTGAACAACTTCAGTGCTGATCAGGTAACCAGAGCCCTGGAGAATGTGCTAAGTGGCAAGGCCTGAAACTGCCAGAGGAAGAGCCCCAGAACTTGGGCTCTACTGGACTGAGTACAGGATGGAAAACCGTGTTCTGTATAAAGTTGTGCTATGAAATGCTCAGAGTGTTCTTGTCCTCTCTCGACCCTCTAGCCCATTTTGTGCAACCAAGGCAAAACAGTTTAATATAAAAATAAAACTTTATTGTTTCTCACCAAAAGCCATCAGCTGCTGAGGCAAATAAAGGTGGGGGAAATCCAGGGCCCCAAAATAAATAAGCCACACTGAGCTCCCTCTGGTCCTCCTGAATACACACTGCTGGGTCAAAGAGGAGCTAAATGCAGTCGTCTGTGCTTAGGTTCAGTGTGGGAACAGAGAGCATAAAACCTTGTTATCAACTGAAACACCCAAAGGCTCCAATTCTCTTAGAGAATAAGGGCACAGAAGCTGGTGGGGCTGGGGAGGCGAGGGTGGCTCTGAGAAGCCAGGTCACCCGTGAAGAGCCGTCTGCTGGAGAGCGTGGACACGAGCGCAAAGCTGGGCCTCCTCCCGATGCCTTTCCAGGGCCTGCAGTCCTGACTGCTGCAGAAAGGCTTCCGTGGCCTGTGGGCAGGGAAAAAAAGGATCCAGTGCTTGGGTTTCTGTGCCCTGATACTGGATTCCCACAGCTTCGTGGATTAGCCCACTTCCTGGAGGAGGGTACATCCCAAAGGTGGTTTAAAGGTTCTGCCGTGGAGGCCACACAGACTAGCCAAGCCCAGAGAAACAACTACAGTTAGGACAGGAAAGGAAAGGGACCATGGTAAGCCCTGAAGCTTCAGGGCGGGGCAACTGAGGACCATGGCCAGGAGCCTACTACCTTTGGCTGATACAGGAACAGCAGGTGCAGCAATTCCAAACTCTGACCTACTACTTCAGTGTCAGAGAAGGCCAGTATGTTCACCAGAGAGTGGAGCAGGGGCCCTGGCCACAGTCGCTGGCAGTAAGCAGGACCCTTCTCTGCAACATTGCATAGGACTGTGAGCACCTGCAGGTAGACATGAACAGTCCCCACAAAGATGAAAGCCAGCAGTGTCAGTGCCAGCTAAAACATACCAGGGTGCTTCAGAAGGTTTGTGGGAAATGGAACTAAGTTAATGTGGCGCGCTGGTGATGTAGCACAGTGGGTTACACCACTACTTGTGATGGCTGCCTCCTATGAGGGTGACAGTTCGAGTTCCAGCTGTTCCACTTCCAGTCCAGCTTCCTGCTAATATGCCTGGGATAGCAGCAGAAGATGGCCCAAGTTCTTGGGCCCCTGCACCCACATGGGAGATCCAGATGAAGCTCCTGACTCCTGACGTCAGCCTGGTCCAGCCCTGGCCATTGCAGCTACTTGGCGAGTAAACCAGCAGACAGATCTGTAACTCTGCCTTTCTAATAAACAAATCTTTAAAAAAATTAGTTTTAGTGCAAAAACACTTTGAATCTACGCACATAAATAATTTTCAAAAACTTCATGGAAAATCTACATGGATTTCAAGTACTTGCCCCAAAATAAAAGATTTATTATTTTAAAGTCAGAGAGAGAGGTCTTCCATCCACTGGTTCACTCCACAATAGATCACAACACCCAAGACTGAGCCAGGAGCTTTTGAGGAGTGGGTGGCAAGGGCCCTAGTACTAGGGCCATCTTCAACTGCTTTTCGCAGGCTGTTATCAAGGAGCTGCATGATAACTAAAGCAGCCAGAACATGAGTGCCACCCTACGGAATGCTAGTGTCACAGGTAGTGACTTTCCACTACATCACAATGCTGGCCCCTTATCAATTTTTTTTTCTTAATCTTTATTTGAAAGGCAGAAAGAGCTCCCAACTGCTAGCTTACTCTCCAGATAACTACATAGCAGTTGCTGGGCCAGGCTGAAGCCAGGAACTGGGAACCCAAACCACTTCTTCCATGTAGGTGTCAGGAATCCAGCTACTTGAACCATCACCTGGTGCCTCCCAGGGTATGCATTAGCAGGAAGGTGAAACTGGGAACTGAGCTGGGACTTAATCCAGGCACTCCACTATGGGACATGCACATCTCACTGGCACGTTAACCATTAGCCCAAACGCCCACCCCAGCCTTATCTTATAATGCCGCTTTCCACAAACTCACCAGAGTACCTTTGTATTCAGTGCTGACCATATATATGCCCAGGCTCCATGCTAAGCTGTTATGTGTGCATGTTCTGTTACCCCCATATCTGCCTTCTGAGATAGGATTACTCTGTTATAAATGAGGTAGCTGTAGCGTCTGGTGGCTAGTTGACCTGCCCAAGGATAGTAACTAGTTATGCACAGCTTAGAGACTTGCTCACACCAGTTTGAACTTAAAGCCACACCATACTACCTGCCAGCTCAGCTAAGGGTATATATGGGGGCTCAGGACTGCTCTCCGTCTTGGACTCCATACATACCAGTACGCTCACCACATTAGATACTGGCAACAGCTGCAAGAGCGGCTCAATCAGATCCAGGGAGAGCAAGGAGGTACAGAAACTAGGACTGTGGGCTGGAAGGGAAAAATGTCGGTGTGAAGCCCCTGAAACTGGGACCTGAACCACTGCCTCCCCTAATCGGCCCCACCTCAGCATAGGTCGTGAGCAAGGCCCAGGCCTGGGCAGGTTCAGTGTGTACCAGTGAGGTTGTTGAGGAGCCAGAGGCCCTCGGGAAGCAGGCCGGGCTGTTTCTGGAAGAAGAACTGCAGAAGGACAAACAAGGCCACCACAACACGCTCATCTCTGAGCTGCATGTGCTCGGCCACAGCCTCCGCTGCCGCCTCCGTCAGCAGGTTGCTTAGACACCGCAGCACAGGACACGCCAGCTGCAAAGACAGTAAGTGTTGAGGGAGGAAGGGCGAAGTACAAAGCAACATCTTCCCAGACTCCGACCTGCCCTTTTCACCTACCAGCTCCAGTCCCGCATTCTCAGGTCTCTGGACAGCCCCAGCCAACTCCAGCAGCAGCAGCCCCAGAGTAGAGAGAGCCCCATGAGCGATAAGCAGGGCGTTGTTGACCTGGCTAGGCAACGGGAAGAAGCAGTCACCATCCAATCAGTCCCACCTTTAATCTGGGGAACAGCCTATGGCTGTGGATCTTGTGGGCAAAAGAGAGCAGCACATGGATATGAAAACAGACTACAGCAATATCTGAAACTGAAGTTCAAAGACCAAGGTGTCACAGAAGGGAGCCCTGGGAAAGGTCTCGAGCATTCTCCCAGTTGCCCTGTGTTACCTGCATATGAGGTAGTGAAGGCACCAGGAAAACTCCACAGCGACCCCAAGGTTCAGCTTTGGACCAGGTTGCAACAACTGCAGCATGTGCTGGGGGAGAGTGGAACCCAGGATAGAGCTGCCAGCAGAAGCAGAGCTATGAGCAGGACCCACAAAGATGCCAAACCCTAACAGCAAGTGGGAAAGTTCCCATACCCAAAGCCCTTGCTAGCCAGACACAAGGACCTGAAACAGGCAGCAACTCTGGGAGTCAGACTTCATCAGACATCCAGGGGCTACTGGGTGGGCCACTCTGGGCTACACATCTGGAGACATAACTTTACTTACGGAATGATCCTCTCTGGAGCTTCCTTAGCCTGCAGAAGCTGCGACAAGGCGTATCCAAGGGCTTCCAGCACAGCCACATGTGGGGACTGGAAGCAGACAGAGTAGGGATCTGACTCTGGAAGCTGGATCATAAGGTCTCCCGAAACTCTCAGCCCCAGGGCAAAGGCAGAGGCTGCAACTACCTAACCACAGCAAGCGGGAAGTGGAGAGGAGAGGAGTAAAAGTCGTCAAGGGAGAAAGGCACTCACCTGGATGCAGGTGGCCAAGGCCGGAACGATGCCCTGTGGCAGGAGTTGCCTTCTCACAGCCTCACTTTCCACGATCAGGTTACCCAGCGTATACAGACACAGCTCCTGAGAGGAGGGACAGAGGGTGCAGCAGCCCTCTCTTTGAGGCTTACGAGAAGGTGAGGAGACAGTAGCTGGATGCCCAGCTATGGGAATCGGGAGGAACAGGTTTTCTTCTGCACCCCAGCCCCCGCCACATGCCAACTCAAACTGGATCCAAAAGCCTAAAATGTTTAAATCTAAGCCAAGAACAAAGTAGGAGGGGACAGGGCTTACTATGAAGTCTGAGCTGTGACCGGAGAGGTAGGTGAGGAGGTAGGAAGTGGCCGGCAGGCAGGCCTCGGCCACCGCGGACTGCTCCGAGTGAGAGAGCTCATGCAGGCACCGAGCCGCCTCAAGCTGCAACAGGGCCCGGCTGCCGGTCAGCAGCCCGACTAGGGTCCGCATGCTGCCCTCCAGCCTGTGTGGGTGAGCACCAGAGCCCTGCTCAGCCTGGGGTCCATCCCTGCCACCTTTCCTGTCCCCTCAGAGCCCCAGCCATCCACTCACACCACCCACACGGACCGAATAAAGATTTGCTGTGTCTCAAGGTGCTGCAAGCCTCGACGGAGGCTGACCAGAGCCTTCTCTCTCTCCTTCTCCTCTGTCCCCCGCTGGGCTAGCCACAGGAACTGCTGCACCTGGAGAGCAGGGCAGGGAGAGAATTCAAGTCCTGGGTCGCTCTCTGCCCGCTTCACCTGCACGTCCTCCAGTGTCACACCATCCCGGAAGCTGTCCTTGACACTAACACAGCTGCTAGGTGCCAATTCACGGAGCGAGCAGTCAGGGAGAGGATCAGAACTGGGATCCAACACCAGCCCTGCCATTTACTCCACCAGGGACCTGCACCTCAGTTTTCTCACCTGAAAAGCAGGAATAACAACACCTACCCTGCATTCTTAGTGGGTTACTTCAAAGAAAACATTTGTACCTCTCAACCTGGCAAAACCTACGCCTCAGCCGATCCCAACGTGTGGTGCTGCTGGTTTGTAAACTACACATGCAAATGCAGGCAACACACACAAGGCATGCCCAGTGCTCACTGAATGAACAGACCCTTTCGTTTACTCAGTCAGTAAGCACTAACTATCTGCCGTATTCCAGATACTGTGCAGGTACCTGGGTTTTCAACGATGACAAATAAGGAGTTTAGATGTGGCAAGTGCAAAGGCCCTGAGGCAGGAAAGCGGTCGGTTTACTGAAAGGGGCTGGGATGAGTGTGGCAGAGGTTAGAACAAGCTGGGCTTTGCGGGGCACACCCAGGAATTTGGTCTCTATTTGTTTTTAAAAGACGTATGGGGGGCGGCAGCCATCCATGTGAGGTGACCTTTTAGGAGGCTGCTGTGGTATCCACAAAGAGCGGTGGCAGCTGTGACCGCGAGGCCACCTCCAGACTTCAGACTTCTAATGGCTAGGACCTGAATTGATCTGAGCCTGAGGGACAAGGCGGTAGGATAAGTCACAGGCTCGGTCCTAACCCACTGGACGGATGCAGGCGTCAGGCGGCTCGCGTTCTGGACTGGGGCAGACCTCAGGCACCGGCAGGAGTCTGGCGTCAGGGGGCGTGGACTGCACCGCGCGCCCGCCCCGCAGCCTCACCTCGGCTTCCCCGAGGACGGCGGCCGCACAGCCCTCTCCGGCTTCCTCTGGGACGTCGTCTCTCAGCAGCCTCTTGCTGATCAGCTGCTGCTCCCTCCGCGCCTTCCGCAGCTCTGGCGGCAAAAGAACGGGCTGCGCGTGGGAGGGACGCCCAGGCCCCAGAGCCCGCTGCTCTGAGCCGGGAGTCCCCTCACCCTATCCGACCGCCACATCCCCTGTGCTCCTTCGCCCGCCCGCACCTGCCTCCCGCTCCCGCCGGCGGCAACGTAATTCCTCCACCCCGCAGACCACCGGCCTGAGACGGCCCTGCCGCCGCCTCCACATGGCGAAGCTGCGAGATATTTGCAGGGAACGCCAAGGCTGGGACTCCGCCTGGCGGCTTAGGAAATAGCAGCAACTGCGCAGCCGCAGAGTCGAGCGGAGAGGCGGGGCGAGCACGAGGGGGCGGGGCGGATCGCGACGGGGGCGGGGCTACGTTGGGGGCGGGGCTAGGGCCGGAGTCTGAGAGATCCTGCGGGAGCCCGCATGGGAGCAGGAGTCTCAATTTCCAGCCCTACGCTTCGGATTTCTCTCCTTACCGGTTCTGGGAATGAAAGTAACTCATCCGCGAACCCGGCCGCCGCAGGCAGGCATTGTCGCCGTCCACTCAGCAAACACAACCTCCCCACCCCCAACACGCGCTTCGGGACGAGCCGCGATGCCATTTCGCGAATAACGCGGCTCCCCGCCGGCGCCCGGCGTTAGCAGCTGACGCGCGCTGCGTCCTTGAATGTCTACCCCCATTTTGCGAGTGAGAAAAATGAGAAAAGCATCATTATTTATGTGCAGCTTGCTAAGTTGTGGACGAGGGTCAGCGAGCAGACACGGTACCGAGGCTGGAGTTGCATCAGCCGCTGATGTGGTGCGGTCGCTCCCCTACAAAGTTCTGGGAAAGGGAAAGCTCCGCAAGCGGCCTGTCACCGAGAAGGCTAGGTTCTTTCTGCCTGGCAATACTGTCAACCCTGCGAAAGCCAGTCCCAGGCATGTACTGTCTTCTGCAGTGCTGGCTGCCTCTGTCCAGAAGCCGTGTGAGTTTCTCTCTGCAAAAGTCCTATTGTCTGCGGACTGCATTTCTGGATCCATGTTTGCCTCCACGGCCTGGAGCACGTCAGGAGCTGCGGCTTAGTCACGTTTGCTTCCCAGGGCTTCACCCCAACCCTGACCCTTCATATATATTTGTTGAATTGAGGTGTGAATCCGGGATCTTTGCAGAAGCAGCATCTCCCCTAGCGGCTTGGACCTGCCAGCCCAGAGTGCCTCCCCCAGAGTGATACGCTTTGGCGAGGAGCCGCGGTGACCTCAGTCCACTGAATGTGGAGGCTCTGAGAAGAACACTCAAGGCTCCCCTTAACAGATGCAGCTTTACTCACAGACAAGTGCTACTAATATCTCCATTTTACACGGAGGAAGCCCAGAAACTTGCCCAAGCCTCGCAATGTCAGAGGCAGAGCTGGAATTCCACATCTGCCTGTTGACTTCCGGGCCATGGTCATATCTTGGTCCTCCAGGGTGCCACAGTAACCTGGGCTGGCCTCAGGGCATAGCTCAGGATACCAGGACATGCCCAACAGGACACCCAGGGGGCAGTGTGTTCTGAGGCCTGCTTGTTTGGCTTAGAACCAGATGTGCAGCTCCTCCTCCATTAAAGGGGAAATGGAATTTAAGAGTTCCGTGTAGCTCTTTCCCCAGAAGTCTAGGGGTATAGACTTGTGAAGACTTGTTAATGGGAAGCACCAACACCCCTCTCCCACACAGCTGCTTTTTCTTGGTGAAATGAGAGATGTACTAATTCATCCTCATTCAGTGTGGGTCCAACCCTTCCTATCTAGGACACAGGAAATGTACTGGGCAGATGCAGGAGAAAGCAAGATGTATGTTGGAAGTTGTTTGATCCTTGTCAAACCCACCAACCATTTACCCCAAAAGCAGAGGTAAGAAGTGCCTCTACGACAAAGGTGTCCCAAACCATTCTAAGATGGGGCTGGTTGGGATTCTAAAGAAACAAGCACTAAGCAGCAGGGTGACGAGTCCAAAGCATTTGTTAGGTAAACTTGAAGAGTGAGCTTCAGGAGCCACTGTTGTGGCGCAGAGGGTTAAGCCACCACTTGCAATGCTGGCATCCCATATTGGAGTGCCAGTTTGAATTATGGCTACTCTGCCTCCGATACCACTCCCTGCTAATGCACTGGGAAAGAAGTGGATGAGCTTGGGCCCCAGCTGCCTGTGTGAGAGATCAGGGTGAAATTCCTGACTCCTTGCTTTAGCCTGGCCCAGATCTGGCTATAATAGTCATTTCGAGAGTGAACAAACAGAAGGAAGATCTCTCTCTCTCTCTCTCTCTCTCTCTGTCATGCTGCCTTTCAAATAAACAAAAAAAATTTTTTTTGGACAGGCAGAGTGGACAGTGAGAGAGAGAGAGAAACAGAGAGAAAGGTCTTCCTTTTGCCGTTGGTTCACCCTCCAATGGCCGCCGCAGCTGGCGTGCTGCGGCCGGCGCACCGCGCTGATCCGATGGCAGGAGCCAGGTACTTACCCTGGTCTCCCATGGGATGCAGGGCCCAAGCACTTGGGCCATCCTCCACTGCACTCCCTGGCCACAGCAGAGAGCTGGCCTGGAAGAGGGGCAACCGGGACACAATCCGGCACCCCGACCAGGACTAGAACCCGGTGTGCCGGCGCCGCAAGGCGGAGGATTAGCCTAGTGAGCCGCGGTGCCGGCCTCAAATAAACAAATCTTTAAAATGTGCTTCAGTATCCTCAAAACAAACTTGGAGAGAAAGTTAGGAAGACATACTACCTATGTACATCTGCAACAAGGAGGGTCAGAACGTGGAGTTTCTATGAGGGTTTAAGGAATTTGGCTCGGAGCAGGGGTTAGTTAGTTAGTTAGTTAGTTGAGGAACAAGCTAAACAGCTTTTATCAATGCCCAGGAATGTTTTTGGCCCCAGGTTGGATTCAAGCCTGCAGGAAAAAATAAAGCAGCTGGCCCAGTTCCAAAGTCATCAAAGCATTTCATGTTTCTCAATCAGGAAAAGAGAACCTTGCTTCATAATTTCAGGACAGGAAACGGATACTTGAAGTGATCCAGTGATTTTTTTGGATACTTGAAGTGATCCAGTGATTTGGCCAATGTGCCTGTTACACACCTCTACTTTTCAGAAAGTTACTTACTGAACCAAGGAACGCATAAGCAAAAACAGGAAGGGGAGTTGTTTTCAGACTCACTGCCTTCTCTTGAACCAATTCTACCCCTCGGAGTCCATAGATGAAGTTCACAGAGTGTTTCACAAAACATCCAGTTACCAGCTGAGCAGATTCAGCAGCTTACATTTGGGTGGCGGAAGGTTAATAGTCACCAAGACAGGAAAAAGTTGAAGGAAATGAATGAATCGGGCTGAGTCGCCGGGACACAGGCAGGAGGGGGGCAGAGTCCCGGCCTACCACACTGGGGAACGCCCTCTGCCCACACGCACCAGGCGAGGTGGTGCACCTGCGTCATCAGGGCACTGATGGAGCCCCCACCTCCTCTCCCTGCAACATCAACATCCTTCATGGCAATATTTCCCAGAAGGGAAGTGGGGGGTGGGGCAGGGAAGCAACCAGGGTTCACAGAAGAGGGAACAGGGTGACATCTCCGGATTACGTAAACTCTCAGAGGCTGCCAACAGTTGGGACAGATCGGTGTGTGGGGCCTGGAAGCCGGAGAGCGCAACTGTAACCGAGCACGCCAAAGCCCTTCCCAGAGACTTGGGCTGCAGAGGTCCTGAGGATCCATCAATTATGGTGAGTGGGCAGTCTCGGGACCCAGCAAGATCCCCTGGAGACCCCAGGGACCGGCTGGGGCCTCCCTGACCTCTGCTGTCTCTCCCAGGAGCCCGTGCCCTGCTTGTTGCTGCTGCTCCTGCCTCTGCTGCGCGCCTCTACGGACACGCCAGAGCCCTGCGAGCTAGACGACGACGACATCCGCTGTGTCTGCAACTTCTCGGATCCGCAGCCCGACTGGTCCAGCGCCTTACAATGCATGCCTGCCGTCCAGGTGGAGATGTGGGGCGGTGGGCACAGCCTGGAGCAGTTCCTGCGGCAAGCCGACCTCTACACCGACCAGCGGCGCTATGCTGACGTAGTCAAGGCTCTGCGCGTGCGGCGGCTCACCGTGGGAGCCGTCCAGGTTCCTGCTCCGCTGCTGCTGGGCGTCCTACGCGTGCTCGGGTACTCCCGCCTCAAGGAGCTGGCACTCGAGGACATAGAGGTAACTGGCACCGCGTCGCCGCCGCCCCTAGAAGCCACCGGACCTGCGCTTTCCACCTTGAGCCTCCGCAACGTGTCGTGGCCGAAAGGGGGCGCCTGGCTCTCCGAACTGCAGCAGTGGCTCAAGCCCGGCCTCCAGGTACTGAACATTGCCCAAGCACACACGCTTGCCTTTTCCTGCGAACAGGTCCGCACCTTCTCCGCCCTCACCACCCTAGACCTATCTGAAAATCCTGGGCTGGGCGAGCGCGGGCTGGTTGCTGCTCTCTGTCCCCACAAGTTCCCGGCCCTCCAGGACTTAGCGCTACGGAACGCGGGAATGAAGACGCTCCAGGGCGTGTGCGCCGCGCTTGCTGAGGCTGGTGTGCAGCCCCATCACCTAGACCTCAGCCACAACTCGCTGCGCGCCGACACTCAAGGGTGCATCTGGCCCAGCGCGCTAAACTCCCTCAATCTATCATTTACTGGACTGCAGCAGGTGCCTAAGGGACTGCCTGCCAAGCTCAATGTGCTGGATCTCAGCTGCAACAAGCTGAATAGGGCCCCGCAGCCGGGCGAGCTCCCCAAGGTGGTTAACCTATCACTGGACGGAAATCCGTTCCTGGTCCCTGGAGCCTCCAAACTCCAAGAGGATCTGACGAACTCCGGCGTGTTCCCAGCATGTCCGCCTTCGCCCCTGGCGATGGGGATGTCTGGAACCTTGGCGCTGCTCCAAGGAGCACGGGGCTTTATCTAAGGACTAGCAAAGAATGACTGGGTTCCGATTGCCCTGGTTTCAGAGGAGCCTGGTTAGCACGTTCAGGACTTCTGGACCAACCCACCCCGCTTCCCACTTTATTAAAATCTTAAAAAATGGATCCGTGTCATTCACTCAACAGAACTTTACTGGTGTTTGTTATGTGCTGGACATAGTTCCAATCGGAGGAATTAATCATACTTACACTTTCTTCATCCTAACTCCCTAGAAAACCGACCAGCCTTCCAAAAGGAGTGCAGGTGCAGAGGATTGGGGCATGTACTCTGGCTAGGGCTGGGCTGCATGGGAGAAATACCCAGCTGTGTGGTCAGGGCTTTCCCAGAGGTTTACTGGCGCCTGAGAAAATGATGTTTGAATGGTAAACCTATCTTGGAAGATACACAGTTTCTTCTATGTACTGTCCAGGAGCCAGCAGTTCCCTTTCAAAGGCAATAAAACCCATAACCAACTGTTTTCTTCCCCTCTCTCACCCCTTAGCCCCCTCTGCCTCTCCCTCTCCTCGCCACACCCCCACCCCAGGAAAGGGGGGCCTCCTGTTCTACATAAGCGTCCTCTCCAGAAGTGCAAATCCCCTCTGCACCCACAGGTGCAGACTCACGGTGTTATTGCTCCTACATGATGGGAAATTTGGTACAGGAAGCAGATGTGAGATGCAGTCTATCTCTGAACCCAGATCTTCCATTCCTTTTCAACATTTTTGTTTATTTTCATTTTATTTGAAAGGCATCTGCTTGTTTACCCCTCAACTGCTGGCAACAGCTGGGGCCAACCCAGGTGGAAGTCAAGAGCCCAGAACTCAACACAAGTCTCTCAGATGGGTGGCAGGAACCTAGCACTTGTCCACATCCCATGTCAGGAGTGCTGTTTAAGTCCCAGCTTCCTAGCCAGGTTCCTGCTAATGCAGAAGCCTGGAACGCTTCCATTCTCTTTAATGTTAGGTTTAGGATATGGGTTCAAAGAAGGCTCACAGACTACTGGTCAAGGCAGAAAACATTTTTATTGCAGAAAGAATAGCAAGGTGAGGTCTGGAATAGGATTTCAGCCCACATGGACAGCGGGCAGGGGGTCTGAAGTAAGACATCAGCCCTCCCATGGAAACATGTGGAGGGTACTTTTAAGCTACTGTCACCATAGACTGTGATGGGTGAGGGAGAACAGGACATGCAGGAAAACTTATCAGTAACTGCTGACCAAAGCTATTCATTTATAATTCATTGTTCAGGTGGTTTGGAATGTCCCAGGTGGGGAGCTTGTAAAAGTGATTGCTGACACAGTGAATTTTACCAGATTTGGTGTTAACTATTTGTGCCCCACCACCTGACAGATCCTGACTTAGTACATATGTGGATAACCCTTTCAGGCTTGACTTTGACTTGCAAATAGGACATCTCAGACAACTTCAGCTTAAGCAGGATGTGCCCCCTGCACCACATTAACACAGAGACCCAGGATATCAAGCATTGAGAATGCTGTTCCTTCTGAATTCCTTCTTCATTACAATGAGGGGGCAAATACAGCAGAAAGCTACACACTTGCCTCACTCGGGACCGGAGAGAGGGGTGAGAGAATGCATAGAAGCCCAGAGCTCCTGCTTGCCTCTGACCTGCATCCATAGCCCAACAGGTAGGAATGGGGAATGGGGAGTGGATGGGGTGGAAATTAACATTGATGGGAGAGTTACAGAGGCCACCAGAATGAGACTCAAAGAATAGTGGAAGATCACAGAATTAGCTGGACACCCCACTGGAGTGTCCCCAGCAGACCTTCAGCCAGCCTGTTAAGAAATTTCTGGCAACAGAAAATCAGTCAGCTCGGGGCGCCTCGCCTTTTAATTGTTCTGATCGCACTTCATCAGTTACAGGACTTCCGCTCCACCAGGGACCCTGTGTTAGAGCCTGGTATACGGAGACAGAAACACATATGTCCTCAGGAACTCTCAATCCAGTAACATACGAAGACACACAAAAAATAGTCGTGATTCACTGAAACGAAGGAATTAACTCTATATAAGGGGAGGTAGTCGTATGAAAAACTTTTGCAGAAGATGAAACTTTAAAAAAAAAAAACATTTATTTATTTATTTGAAAGGCAGAGTCATAGAGGCAGAGGCAGAGAGATCTTCCATTCACTGGTTCACTCCCCAGATGGCCGCAATGGTCAGAGTTGGGCTTATCCGAAGCCAGGAACCTGCAGCTTCTTCCAGGTCTTCCACGTGGATTCAGGGGCCCAAGGACTTAGGACATCTTCTACTGCTTTCCCAGGCCATAACAGAGAGTTGGATCGGAAGTGGAGCAGCCAGGACTCCAACCAGTACCCATTTGGGATGCCAGCACTGCAGGCAGTGGCTTTACCTGTGACACCACAGCGCTGGCCCCAGAAGATGAAATTTTTAATCTGGGTCTTGAGCCATGAATAGCACCTGTTTGCCTAGGAAAGACATCCCAGGAAAAAACATGCAGCACATTCAAAGGCTTGGAAGCCTGAGAGTAGACGGCCAGACCCGGGAAGCTGACCTGGTTAGGTGTTGCTGGAGATCACAGTGCTGGGAGCTAGAAACACTGATGCATTCAATGCTTACTGTGTGTCAGGCACTGTGCTACACCTTGGGAATGTAGCAGGAATAAAGCAGGAATTCTGTTCATATGGAGTTCAGGTTCTAACTGGATGATGTATGTTATGGACTGAATGTTTGTGTCCCCCGAAAATTCATATGTTGAGGTCCCAACCAACAGCACAGCGGTATTTGGAGACAGAGCCTCTGAGGAAGTGACTTATGTTAAAAGAAGTCATAAAAGTAGGGCCCTGGGGTGGGTGTTTGGCCTGGAAGTTAAGATGCATCCCACAGGGGGCCAGCACTGTGGCGCAGTGGGCTAAGCCTCTGCCTGCAGCACCAGCATCCCATATGAGTGGCAGTTCTAGTCCTGGTTGCTCCTCTTCCAATCCAGCTCTCTACTATGGCCTGGGAAAGCAGTAGAAGATGGCCTAAGCGCTTGGACCCATGCACCCGAGTGGGAGACTGGAAGAGGCTTCAGGCTCCTGGCTTCAGATCTGCTCATCTCTGGCAATTGCAGCCATTTGGGGACTGAAGCAGCTGATGGAAGACCTCTCTCTTTCTCTGTCTCTCCCTCTCTCTGTTAACTCCACCTCTCAAATAAATAAATAAAATTCTTTGGTTCTCTCCGTCTCTCTCCTCATCCCCGTTTCTCCCCCTCTCCTTATCCCTCCTGAACTCTCTTTTTTCTTCACCCTCTCTATATCTCTGTTGATCTCTCTCTCTCAATCCCCCTCTGTCTGTCTGTCTCTCTTTTTAAAGATTTATTTATTTATTTGAAAGTTAGAGTTACACTCAGAGAGAAAGAGAGGCAGAGAAAGAGAGAGAGAGAGAGAGATATCTTCCATTTGCTGGTTCACTCCCCAAGTGCCTGCAACAGCTGAAGGTGTACCGATCTCAAGCCAGGAGCCAGGAGCTTCCTCCAGGTCTTCCCACACGGGTGCAAGGGCCCAAGGACTTGAGCCATCTTCTACTGCTTTCTCAGGCCATAGCAGAAAGCTATGAAGTAGAGCAGCCAGGACTCAAACTGGTGCCCATATGGGATGCCGGCACTGAAGGCAGTGGTTTTAGCTACTATGCCACAGCACCAGCCCAATCCCCTCTGTCTCTCTTCTTTGCCCTTTCCCTCCAGCCTGTCAGATTTCCCCCACCAATAAAAGTATAAATAAAAAATTAAAAAATTAAATAAAATCCTCGAAAAAAAAAAAACAGAGACCTGTTTAAATAAAATAAAATGAATCCCACATTGGAGTACCTGGGTTCAATTTCCAGTTCTGGCTCTTGACTCCAACTTCCTGGCAATGCAGACCCAGGGAGGTTGTGGTGTTGGTTCAAATGATTGGGTTTCTGCCACCTACATGGGAGACCTGGATGGTGTTCCTGGTTTTTTAATTTATTTGAAAGTCAGAGTTATACAGAGAAAGGAAGAAAGAGAGAGAAATCTTCCATCTGTTGGCTCACTCCCCCAAATGGGTGCAACAGCTAGGGCTGTGCCAGGCAAAAGCCAGCAGTCAGGAGCCTCTCCCAGATTTCCCATTGTGGGTTCAGGGAGCTGGATCAGAAGTAGAGCGGCTGGGACTCCAACTGATGTAAATATTGGATGTTGGTGTCCCAGGCAGTGGCTTTACCCGCTATGCCACAACACCAGCCCCCAGGCTCCTGGTTCTGATCCTAGCATTGACTGTTGTGGGCATTTGAGGAGTGAATCAGTCAGTGGGAGCTCATTGTCTCTCAAAGGAAAAAAAAAGGGGTGCGGGAGGTAGGGCCCTGATCCAATAGAATTAGTATCCTGATAGGAAATCAGAGAACTCACACATGCTCTCTCCCTCCCCCTCTCCACACACACACACACACACACACACACAAGGCCACGTGAGGACTCAGTGAGAAGGGGATCATGTATCAGTCCAGAAGAGAAACCAGAACCCAACCACACTGGCACCTTGGTCTCAGACTTCTAGCTTCCAGAACTGTGAGAAAATAAACTATTGTTTAAGTCACACAGCCTGAGCTGAGGGTGGTGGTGACACACCTGATTGTGCCGTGAAGACAAATGAAACAGAGAAAGGGAGCAGATATCATTATATAGGATTATCATGGACTGCCTCTCTGATAGGAATATTTAAACAGAGACGTGGGAGTTGGGAAAGAGAGGTTAGGGGTGTATGGAGCATAGCACTTCAGGCAGAAGTAACAGCAAATTCAAAAATCTTGACATCTTTGGGATGTGACAGTAAATACTGAGGAGGACGGTGAGGCTGTAACAGAGCAACCAAAGGTGGGGCAGGGGGAGAGGAAGGAGAGGGGATAAGGCCAGCGGGGTAGCAGAGCCAGGTCACATAGGGCCTCAGAAATGGGTGCTACTCAGACCATGGCCAAGCACAAGTGCCAATCCGCACATTTTACTACAGTTTTTTGAGGAAACAGATACAAAAATCAAGGATTATTTAGGGAATCTTGAAAAAGAACAAAGCTGGTGTACTCAAACTTCCAGATTTCAAAATTTACTATAAAATTACATAATCAAAATAGTGTGATGCTCGAACAAAGATGTATATACCAACGGATAGAGATCCCAACCTAGAGATAGGATTTATTCATCCAAGGTCAGTATGGGGGTTCAGAGCACCCCAAGTGCAGCCCAAAGATTGAGCAAATTTTGCTGATAAAGCAAGGCTGAGTAACGTACCCTACAGAAGGAAGGAAGTGAGGCAAGGAGAGGCAGATGGACTAGGAAGCAAGGGCTCTATTTCCACGTGGCACTTTGTGGTCAGATGTCTGGTGCAGTGTGATAGATTTTATGCTGAAAGTGTGGGATGCTGTGGTCATAGGACTTCCTTTTCTGAGCCCAAATCAGTTTCATTGTAGCTTCCTCTTTTTTTTTTTTTTTTTTTTTTTTTTTTTTTGACAGGCAGAGTGGACAGTGAGAGAGAGAAACAGAGAGAAAGGTCTTCCTTTGCTGTTGGTTCACCCTCCAATGGCCGCCGTGGCCGGCGCACTGCGGCCGGCGCACCGCACTGATCTGATGGCAGGAGCCAGGAGCCAGGTGCTTTTCCTGGTCTCCCATGGGGTGCAGGGCCCAAACACCTGGGCCATCCTCCACTGCACTCCCTGGCCACAGCAGAGGGCTGGCCTGGAAGAGGGGCAACCGGGACAGAATCCGGCGCCCCGACCGGGACTAGAACCCGGTGTGCCGGCGCCGCTAGGCGGAGGATTAGCCTAGTGAGCCGCGGCGCCAGCCTCCTCTTTTTTTTTTTCTTTTCCTTCTTTTGGTGGTGGTAGTGTTGTCATCTGAAACCAAACACACGCTAATTCTTTCCTTCCACACCAAGTCAACAGTTGGGCTCTCAAAAAAAATTTTTTTTACTCTCTTCCATCCCATCTTCTCTTTCCAAACACAACCTCATGCCACTCTTTCTAATGCTGAGAACTCCCTTATTGTCCACATCATAGAGAGATCTTTATGGGCCATTTAAATCATGAGCAATGGAAGAAGTATGAACACGAACTTGAATCCTTGTGCATAATTTTTAAACTGGTAGTTTTTAAAGGTAAGATATTGTATATGATAAATATAATATTGTGGTAAAGTTAAAGAAGAGTGCCTGACAAAGACATCACAGGGGCCAGCACTGTAACACACTGAGCTAAGCCATCACTTTGTGACACTGCCATTCCATATCAATGTTCTGGTTTGAATCCCTGTTTTTCTACTTCTGATCCAGTTCCCTGCTCATGCACCTGGGAAAGAAGCAGATGATGATCCAAGTACTCGGATTCTTGCCACCCACATGGGAGACTTGAATGGAATTCTTGGTTTTGGCTTGCCCAGCCGTGGTTGTTGCAGCCATTTGGGGAGTAAACCAGCAAAGGGAAGATCTCTGTCTACTCTCTCTGTGTCACTCTGTCTTTCAAATCAATAAATAAGTAAATCTTTTTTTTTAAAAGACATTACAAAGAAAGAAAACTATAGAACAGTATCTCTTGTAAATATGGATGCAAAAATCCTCAACAAAATACAGCAAACCAAATCCTACGGAATCACTAAAATATATTAGAATTAGTCAGCACATCTGGCAAAATTGTGAGAAATAGGATCAATATACTAGAATCCATTGTATGAAAATATACTTGCAAGGCCACCTCTGTGGCCTTGAAGGTTAAGCTTCTGCCTGCAGTGCCATAATTCCATATAGGTGCTGAGTTGAGTCCCGGGTATTCCACTTCCAATCCAGATTCCTGCTAATATACCTGGGAAAGCAGCAGAAGATGGCCCAAGTGCTTGGGCCCCTGTGCCGATGTGGGAGACCTGGAAGAAGTTCCTGGCTCCTGGCTTCGGCCTGGTCCAGCCCTGGTCATTGCAGCCATTTGGGGAGTAAACTAGCAGATGGAAGATATCTCTCTTCCTTCTCTCTCTCTCTTTCTCTCTCTCTCTCTTCTTCTTTCTCTGTATCTCTGCCTTTCAAATAACATAAATAAATCTTTATAAAAAAAAGTACCAGGGGGGTACATTTAAACAAAAAAAAAAAAAAAGAAGAAGGAAATACACTTGCAATAAACATTGTAAAGATTAAAAAATCATCTATAGTAGGAGCAAAAGAATGAAATATTTTAAAAATAAATATTCATTTATGTATTTGAAAGGCAGAGACAGACAGAAAGAAATCAACCTTCCATCTGCTGATTCATTGCCCTAATGGGCTCAAAAGCTGGGGCTGGACCAGAACAAAACCAAGAGTCCAGAGCTCCGTATGAGTTTCCTACATGGGTAGCAGGGGCCCAAGCATTTGAGCTATCCTCTGCTGCCTTCCCAGGCACATTAGCAGGAAACTGAATCATAAGCAGAGCAGCTGAGACTCCAACTAGCACTCATATGGGATGCCTGTGTTGTGGGCAGCACCTAAGCTTCACATACCACAATGCTGGCCCCAGAATGAAATACTTTTAAAGACAACAAAAGGTGAAAAAAACTAACATTCTTGGGGCCAGCGTTGTAATGAAGCAGATGAAGCAGATTAAGCCACTGCTTGTGTCACTGGCATCCCATGCTGGAGTGCCAGTTTCAGTCCCAACTGCTCCGCTTGCAACTCAGCTCCCTGATAATGTGCCTGGAAAAGCAATAGATGATGGTTCAACTCTCTGGGTCCCTGCCACCCATGTGGGAGACTCTGGGAGACTCCACATGGGAATGTCACATTGGAGTTCTCAGTTCCTGTCTTCAGCCTGGCCCAGCCTGGCTGTTGCAGCCACCTGGGGAGTGAACCAGTGGATGGAAGATCTCTCTTGGTGTCTCTCTATCTCTCTCTCTCTCTCTCTCTGACAATGTGCTTTTCAAATAAATCAGTGAATATATCTTTTTTTTTTTAAAAAAAACTTACATTCCTAAAATTACAAAATATTGTTGAAAGGAACTGAAAAGTAAATGGAATAATATTCTGTGCTCATGTATCTTAATATTGTTAAGATGGTAATTCTCTGTTCATTCATCTACAATGAAATTCTTACAAGACTCTAAGTTGACTTCTTTGTATAAATTGACAACTTCATCTTAAAGTTCCTACGGAATTTCAGCAGACACAAAATACACAAAAAACTTCTTGCGAAAGAACAAAGTTGGGAGATTCACACATCCTTATTTCAAAATGTGTTGTGAAACAATGGTAATCACAACAGGGTGGTACTAGCATAAGGATAAACACAGAGTGTTTGTGTGGTGACTCCACGCCTCTTGCCCCCCCCCCCCAGAACGAATCATCTCAGAAAAGAAATCAACTGCAACAACAGAGACCAATGGAGTAGAAGTGAGAGTTCAGAAATAAAGCTGTGTGTTTCTAGACAACTGATTTTAACAAGAATGTTTCAATAAGAATACTAATATTTTCAACTAACGGCTTGGGAACACCTGGATATTCACATGCAGATGCGTGATCTTGGATCCTTACTTCAGTTCATAAAAATTTATTCAGCGGCAGGCATTTGGCATAGCAGTTAAGATGGCATGCTGGGCGACCACACCCACCTCAGAGTACCTGGATTTGAGTCCCAGCTCTCCTGATTTCAGCATCCTGCTGACACACACTTTGGGAGGCAGCAGGTGAAGCCTCAAGTAGTGGAGTTCTTGCCACCCACATGGAAGATCTAGATTGAGTTCTGGGCTCCTGGCTTCCTTTAAAAAAAAAGAGAGAACATTGGGGCCAATGTCGTGGTGCAGCGGGTTAAGCAGCTACTTGCATGTCATACTGGAGTATGAGTTGGAGCCCTGGCTGCTCTATTTCCATTTTGGCTCCTTACTGATACACCTGGCAAAGCAGTGAGGATGGCCCAAGTACTTGGACCTCTGCCATTCACTCAGGAGACCCAGATGATATTCCAGGCTCCTGGCTTCAGCCTGGCCCAATCCTGCCCATTGTGACTATTTAGGGAGTGAAACAACAAGTAGATTTCTATCTCTCTGTCATTATGACTTTCAAAAAAATAAAAATAAATAAGAACATATTAAACAGTTATCATACAACTCAGCAATTCCACTAGTATATCCAAGAGAAATAAGAACCTATGTCTACACAAAAGCTTGTATACAAAGCTTGTAGCAGCAATATTCAATATACACCAGAAGTGTGGGGTGGGCCTTCTGTACCGCAGTCAAGCTGCCACTTTGAATTCCACTTCCACTTCCAGCCTCCTGCTAATGCACACCCAGGAAGGCACAAATGATGGCTCAAACCACATGGGTCTATGCTACTTATGTGGGAGATTAAGACTGAGTTCTGGCCGGCGCTGTGGCTCACTAGGCTAATCCTCCGCCTTGTGGCGCCGGCACACCGGGTTCTAGTCCCGGTCGGGGCACCAGATTCTGTCCCGGTTTCCCCTCTTCCAGGCCAGCTCTCTGCTGTGGCCCGGGAGTGCAGTGGAGGATGGCCCAAATGCTTGGGCCCTGCACCCCATGGGAGACCAGGAGAAGCACTTGGTTCCTGCCTTTGGATCAGCGCGGTGCGCTGGCCGCAGCGCACCGGCCGCGCCGGCCATTGGAAGGTGAACCAACGGCAAAAGGAAGACCTTTCTCTCTGTCTCTTTCTCTCACTGTCCACTCTGCCTGTCCAAAAAAAAAAAAAAAAAAAAAAAAAAGATTGAGTTCTGGGCTCCTGGCTTCAGCCTGGCCCAGCCCTGGCTGTTGCTGGCATTTGGGGAGTAAACAGCAGATGAACAGCAGATCTCTGTCTCTTTATCTCTGCTTGTCACCCTGCCTTTCAGAAAATACAGTGAGAATAAATAAAAAATATTCTAAAATATTCATAACAGCTAAAAGTGGAAACAACCCAAATGTCCATCAGCTGAAGCGTGGGTAAGCAAAATGTATACCTATCAATGGGTAACAAAGAACTTTTGTTCCTGGGAGGTTGTGACTGTCTCTTTGGCTCTTCAGATTTATATCTCTCCCTATAATAAAACTATAATCACTAAGTGTAGCACAGTTTTTAATTCTACCAGTTATTCTAGTGAATTATTGACAGAAGGAGGTACTAAGAACCTCCAAGTTTCTTTCTGCTGACCACAAGTGAGGTTACCCTGGAAACCCCCATGCTCACAGCTAGTATCCAAAGTGAGGGCAATCTTGTGGAGGGCTCTGCCCATAATCTGTGAGATTTAGTCCAACCCTGCACAGTTGGTGTCAGAAGTCACTGCAGAGGTAACAGGAGAAATGAAATTTGCTACAACAACCCTGGCTCACTGAGCTACAGTAGTCTCCCTGACTTATCTGCAGGAGATCCAGTCCAAGGTCCCCAGTGGATACCTAAAACCAGATAGCAGCGCATCCAATATACACTTGACAGTCCATCTGATAAGCCTAATGACTACTAGAGTAAGGGTGGATCGTATAGACACACAGTGTGGATGAGAAAGTAGTGATTCATATACCATCAGGCTGTGGTGGGATATCACAAGATTTCTTCACACTACCCCGAACAGAGCACAATTTAAAGCTTACAAAAGTGAGTGAGCACTGTGGTGCGTTCTGTCACTGCTGTTTGGGACACTGGAATCCAGTCCCACCTCTGCTTCCCATTCAACTTCCTTCTCATACTCACCTGAGAGGCAGCAGGTAATGGCCCAAGTACTTGGATTCCTGTCACTCACATAGGAGACATGAAGGAAGCTCCAAACTGCTGGCTTCAGCCTGGCCCAGCCCCAACTATTGCACAGCGGGGGAGTGAATCAGCAGATGGAAGATTTCTCTCTCTCTCTCTCTCTGACTCTCACTCTCTCTGTCTCTCTGCCTTTCAAATAAATAAAATAAAAAAAAAAAGAAGAAGAACAAAAAGACTGGCAAAACAAAGTATGTGTTTTTTCCATTTATGAATTGTTTATTTTTGGATTTTCCATTTCATATTTTTGGGCCATGGTTGACTGTGAGTAACTGAAACTGCAGACAAAGGGCAACTACTGAATGTGGTTCGTGAAAGGGTGGAGAAGGGGGAAGTTGATTCCTGAGGAGGTGGCCACAGGGTTACTCAGGGCATGGAGAACAGCTCCCATCTGTAGTGGTTACTGCAGATAAATGTTACCAGTGGAATTCAGAAATGATTGATCAAATACCTGGCAGTGGAGGCATAAGGAACTGTAAACTAACAACCTAAATAATAGCAATCAACAATCAGAGAGAGACTCTCTAAAGATAATAATATTTTCAGGAATAGCAGAGCATTGCAATGGGAATAAGTATGTCACAATAAAATGTCTTTTTTAAAAAGATTATTTATTTGAAAGTCAGAGCTACAAAGAGAGAGAAGGAGAGGCAGAGAGAGAGGATCTCCATCTGCCGGTTCACTTCCCAGTTGGCCACAGTGGTTGGAGTTGAGCCGATCTGAAGCCAGGAGCCAGGAGCCAGGAGCTTCTTCCAGGTGTCCCACACGTGTGCAGGGGCTCAAGGACTTGGGTCATCTTCCACTGCCTTTCCAGGCCATAGCAGAGAGTTGGATTGGAAGAGGAGCAGCTGGGACTCAAACCAACACCCATATAGGATGCTGGCACTGCAGACGGCGGCTTTACCCTCTATGCCACAGTGCTGGCCCCAGAATAAACTATCAACATAGTAAAAAAAAAAAGTTGAAGGAATGGGAAGTTTTTTTTTTTTTTTAATTTATTTACTTATTTGAAAGGAAAAGCATCAGAGAGAGAGAGAGAAAGTGAGAGAGAGAGAGAGAAAGATCTTCCATCTGCTGGTGTTCACTTCAAATTGTCCACAACAAAAAGGCCAGGCTAACAGCAGGAACCAGGAAATCCATCCGAGTCTCCCACATGGTTGGCAGAGCCCACAGTACTTGCACTATCACCTGCTGCCTCCCAGGCATGCATTACTAGGAAGCTGGACTGGAAGCATGGAGTAGCCAGGACTGGAACCAGGCACTTTGACATGGGAAACGGGCCTCCCAACTGGCAGCTTAACCTGCTATGCCACAATGCCCACCCCAAAGGAAAGATTTTAAAGGCAAAAATGAGGAGGATTACATCAGATATTTTGAAACAGTGATTTTTGGCTACAACGATTAATAACCAGAGTGGAGTCAGCCTCAGGTTGAGCCAACAGCCGCCAGGCAGATGTCTGTGTATAAAGCTGTGGTAATGGCTGTAATGTTGAAGTCCTGGCAGAGTCTTTTGTGATAGTCATCATCAGGACATTATGTAATCCTTTCTTCACAGCCTCCAGGCTTTATTTATAATTATTTTTGTTTGGACTGACATAAGCAACTCCATTTGAATTCTGACAACTTTCACAATATCATCCTTCTGCTATTGTTATCTGTAAAATCTAAAATGATAATAAAATGGGAGCCAGGCTGACATGGTGGCCTTTCTGAGCAGTAGTCTCAAGTCTCGGGATCCTACCACAGGATGGTTTTGGGGAAGGTCGCAATGCTGGGCCATAGACTCTGGCTTGCAGAGAGACACGTTAGCCCCAGGCTGTTTCCAAAGGGGGCCATTATGTTGAAACTGATAGGGGACTATGACAGCTTCCCAAATGGCAGCCTAACCCACCATATCACAGTGCTGTCCTCTAAAAATCATTGATTTACTTATTTCCATTTTGTTTGAAAGTCAGACGAAGAGACACACAGACAAAGAGAGACACAGAGATAGACAAAGATCTTCCATCTACTGGTTTACCCCCCAAATGCCTGTACCAGACAGGGCTGGGCCAGGCTGAATCCAGGAGCCCAGGTCTTATTCTGGGTCTCCTACGTGGAGAGCAGGGACCCAATCACTTGAGTCGTCATCTGCTGCCTCTTGGGGTGCACATTAGCAGGAAGCTGGACTGGAGGCAGAGGAGTTGGGCCTTGAACCAGGCGCTCCCACACAGGATGTGAACATCTCAAGCAGTGTCTTAACTGCTGCCCCAGACTCCTGCCCCTCAACTTTTACATGTGTGTGAGTGTGTATGTGTGTATTTTTTCAAATTGTGTGAGCTTGGACTGCCTTTTCTTTTTTCTTTTTTTTTTTTTTTTTAAAGAAAAGATTTATTTTAGCTGGCGCCGCAGCTCACTGGGCTAATCCTCCACTTTGCGGCACCAGCACACCGGGTTCTAGTCCTGGTCGGGGCGCCGGATTCTGTCCCGGTTGCCCCTCTTCCAGGCCAGCTCTCTGCTGTGGCCCGGGAGTGCAGTGGAGGATGGCCCAAGTACTTGGGCCCTGCACCCCATGGGAGACCAGGGTAAGTACCTGGCTCCTGCCATTGGATCAGCGCGGTGCGCTGGCCGCAGCGCGCCGGCCGCGCCGGCCATTGGAAGGTGAACCAGCGGCAAAGGAAGACCTTTCTCTCTGTCTCTCTCTCTCACTGTCCACTCTGCCTGTCAAAAAAGAAAAAAAAAAAAAAAAAAAAAAAAGAATTGCAGCAGCCAGGTCTCCTCCTGGTGTCCATATTAAAAAAAAAAAAAAAAAGATTTATTTTGAAAGTCAGAGTTTCAGAGAGAGAGAGAGAAAGGAGAGAGATATCTTCCATTCACCAGTTTACTCCTAAGATGGCTGCAGCGACCAGTACTGGGCCAGGCTGAAGCCAGGAGTTAGGAGCTTCATTTGGGTCTACCATATGGGTGGCAGGCACCCAAGCACCTAGACCATTAGCAGGGAACTGCATCAGAAGTGGGGCAGTTGGGACATGATCCTGTGCCTACTTCTGATGCAGTTAGGGAGTAAACCAGAGAATGGAAAAATCTCTCCCGTCCCCATCACTCTGCCTTTCAAATAGATAAATACATATATCATTAAAATTTTTGATTAAGTAAGTATAACAAGCTAAAGTGCCAGTCATTACAAATTCTCTGTAACTGAAAGATAAAACATAATCTTAACATGAACCATCCACAATATTTTGAGTGATAATAGAAGAAACTCCGTAACTGGAAGAAAAGCTTCCAGGAGCGTTCCATAGCAAAATGCAAATGGTTTGTGCAGGAACATACTACCAGGGGATGGAGGGGATAACGTACTCACCACATTCCCAAGCAGACAGACGTCCCCCCGAACCTGTGCTTCCCCTGAGGAGCTGCCAGATTCACAAGGCGTCTGGACAGTGTCCTTTGAACCATCGCGTTGACTATAAAGGAGTTAGTTGGGTTACAGTGGCAGCTGCAGGGTGAATATATGGCATCTTGTTTGAAAAGCCACCATGATGATCTAGGAGGGTGAAACACATTAGCTCGGCAGGCTGCTGTGTATGCTGGTTGCTCCTGGGGTTTCCTCACCTCATGAGTGCTGGACAGCATCCTGGTCCTTAGGGTCAGACAGAAAGACAAGGAAAACTGGCCAATTCAAAGGGTGCCCTACAGGAATTTGAGGCATGCATGAAAATAGGAAACGCTGATACCCAACAGAGCTGCCTTTTAGGACTGGAAAATGGTTAGAGTCAGTGAGTGAAGTTCCCACTGTGCTTCCTTTAGGTGGCCATCTGAGTCCAGGAAATGAGTGGACATAGGGTCCTGCAGTAATTCAAGCATTCTCTTGCACTCTTGAGGCACAAATGCTAATAATAACTGTTCTGTCTGACAGTAAGACAGTCATTGCAGGAGGCTCTGGGGCAGAGTCTCCAAAGGGAAGCCTTCACACAGAGCTGAACCAATGCTGGTAGCCCTGAGCGACCACAAATGGTTCCTAACAGGAACAGACAGCCTAGCCTCGACTGTTATGAGCATTTGGGAAATGAACCAGCAGACGGGTGATTTCTCTCTCTCTCCCTTTCAAATAAATATTTTTTTAAAAAATATATACTGAAATAATTACAGATAAAATCGAAGAATGTCTGAGATTTGCTCCAAAATAATCCCCTGGGATTGTGGAAGGGAAGAGAGGAAAGGAGACTGGCCACAGGAGCTCACTGCTGGAGCTGGGTATCACAGGTTATTACACTAGTCTCTCCACCGTGAAATATGTTTCAAAGTTTTCAAAAAAGAAAAAAGAAGGAATTGATGTTTTGACTCAGAAAAGAAGGAACTGTCACTTCCCTTAATGTAACTGCTCAGAGGCCTCCTCCCCTTCCAGAGTCCCGAAGTGAATTATTGAGAGTAATCCGAGAGGCATGGAAGCCATGGAGCGCGGAGAGGCCATGAGTGCAACCCTCACCTCAGTGTCCCTCTCACCCTACAGGCCAAGCTGACTGTGTGGTGGTAGAAGTGCAGCTGGGTGGAACCAAGTGAGAAGGTCCTATATTAAGCAGGGTTCTCCAGGGAAGCAAAGCTACTAAGATATGTACATACACATGTGTAAAAAGAGATTTGCTATAAGGAATTGGCTCATGCAATTATGGCTGCTTACAAATCCAAAATCTGCAGGGTGAGCCAGAAAGCTCGACACCCAGGAGAGTCCAAGCTATAGTTCCCCAGCCGAGGCAGTCAGAGCTGATGCTGCAGACGAAAGCTAAAAGCTGTCTGCTAGACAGAATCTTGGCTCAGGGTCTTTTTGTTACATCTGGGCCTTCAAATGCTTGGATAAAGCCTACCCACATTGCTGAGGGAAATCTACCTTACTCAACATTCATCAATTTCGACATTAGGGGCCAGTGCCATGGCGCACTAGGTTAATCCTCCACCTGCGGCGCAGGCATCCCATATGGGCGCAGGGTTCTAGTGCCAGTTGCTCCTCTTCCAGTCCAGCTCTCTGCTGTGGCCCAGGAAGGCAGTGGAGGATGGCCCAAGTGCTTGGGCCCCTGCACCCGCATGGGAGACTGGGAAGAGGCACCAGGCTCCTGGCTTCAGATCGGTGTAGCTCCAGCCATTGTGGCCATTTGGGTAGTGGACCAGCATATGGAAGACCTTTCTGTCTGTCTGTCTCTCTCTCTCTCTCTAACTCTACCTGTCAAATAAATAAATAAATAAAAATATGCATCTGTCAACGTTAAAAAAATTTCGACATTAATGTCATTCAAAACAACCTTACAGAAATACCTAGAATAATGCTTGACTAAATATCTGGGCCTCCTGTGACTCAGCCAAATTGACACATAAAATAAACTATTACTTTCCCTCCACACACACACATTCCTTCTTCTCTCAGGGAGTACATCCCAGGAGAAAGGGAACAGAGGCACAGGGTGCAGGCAGGATTTAGGGATCCTAGCCCTTGGTTTCCCTCATAACCGTTGATATGAAGGCCACTTTTCCTGGGAAGGCCTGGAGCCACACACTCCTTCTGATGGGGCCCAACTGAGTTCTCTGAAAATAGGCCCAGAGCCTCAGAGTCCTATATTGAGCCTGAAGACAAATGCCCCTAAAAAGCCAGCAAGGCAGGCAAGAGAAACACATGCTGAGACCCGTGCACAGATGGTCAGACGGAGCTATTAATCTTACTTGCCAGGTGGAGCACTCTGGATGCTTCAAAGGGTCCCTTGGTTGTGGTCCCTCTTCCACACCATCCTTCATTGTACCATTTCCAAGAAGGGTAATGGAGGTGGCAGCAAAGTGAGCAAACTGGGAGAAAGACAGGTTGGGCAGGGACCACGTTTTACTGGAGAAGGGAACAAGGTGGGTTATATAAGGATTATATAAGCTCTTAGAAACACCTAAAGATTTGGGATACATCAATGTAGGCAGCCTGGAAGCCAGTGAGTGCGACTGTATGAGAAAGAAGCTGAAGCCCTTCTGCTCCCAAAATTTCAGGTGTTGGAATTTAACTCTCAAATCCACATGAATGGTACTTGGGGTTGGACCTTTAGGAGGTAATTAGGGTTAGATGAGGTCATGAGGCGCAGCCCCTGTAACAGCAGTAGTGACTCTATAAGAAGAGATGCAGCTAGCACAATGCTCTGTCTCTCCTCGTGGTGCCCTCCACTGTGTGATGATGCACCAAGAAGGCCCTGGCCAGATGCCAAGCAGATGCTGGTGCTATGCTCTGGGACATCTCAGTCCCCAGAACTGTGAACCAAATAGATGTCTATTCTCTATCAATTACCTGTATTTTTTTTTATCTTTTATTTAATGAATATAAATTTCCAAAGTACGACTCATGTGTTACAATGGCTTCCCCCCCCATACCGTCCCTCCCACCCACAACCCTCCCCTTTCCCACTCCCTCTCCCCTTCCATTCACATCAAGATTCATTTTTGATTATCTTAATATACAGAAGATCAGCTTAGTATACCTTAAGTAAGTATTTCAACAGTTTGCTCCCACACAGAAACATAAAGTGAAAAATAATAGATGATTTTTTTTAAATGATGATGAAATCAGATCAGACCTATTGTCATGTTTAATCCCAGTGAGAGTCAAGTTGGGAATTGATAATTTCTTTTTTTTTTTTTTTCAATTACCTGTATTTTTAAAAATGCTGCCTTCTAATATTAGACTCAAAGGACATAAAATTACATATAAGTAAACCTTCAAAATGTTTCAAGTAAGCAGTTCTGGGGCCGGCGCTGTGGTGCAGCAGGTTGAAGTCCTGGCCTGAAGCACTGGCATCCCACGTGGGCGCCAGTTCGAGACCCGGCTGCTCCTCTTCCAATCGGCTCTCTAATGTGGCCTGGGAGAGTAGTAGAGGATGGCCCAGGTCCTTGGGCCCCTGAACCCACGTGGGAGATCCAGAGGAGGCTCCTGGCTCCTGGCTTCAGATTGGTGCAGCTCTGGCCATTGTGGCTATCTGGGGAGTGAAGCAGCGGATGGAAGACCTCTCTCTGTCTCTACCTCTCTCTGTAACTCTATCTTTCAAATAAATAAAATAAAATCTTTTAAAAAAAGTAAACAGATCCATCAATTTATTCTGTAAATATATAGCTACATTTATATTAATTTTTGAAGAGTCTATATTTATATACTCTTGAATTATAATTGACAAGCTATCAAACATAGGAAAAAGTAAATTAAGCTTTTAAAACTGTACACATTGGCCGGTGCCGCGGCTCACTAGGCTAATCCTCCGCCTTGCGGTGCTGGCACACCGGGTTCTAGTCTCGGTCAGGGCGCCGGATTCTGTCCCGGTTGCCCCTCTTCCAGGTCAGCTCTCTGCTATGGCCCGGGAGTGCAGTGGAGGATGGCCAAGTGCTTGGGCCCTGCACCCCATGGGAGACCAGGAGAAGTACCTGGCTCCTGCCATTGGATCAGCGCGGTGTGCTGGCTGCAGCGCGCCGGCTGCAGCGGCCATTGGAGGGTGAACCAACGGCAAAGGAAGACCTTTCTCTCTGTTTCTCTCTCTCTCACTGTCCACTCTGCCTGTCAAAAAAAAAAAAAAAAAACCTGTACACATTGTTCACTAAAAATACCTATAGAGATGAATAATAGAGAAAATCGCTGTTAGGATAATTTTTGTAATTCTGCAATCATAACATGAAATTATGAATGGAATATGACTTCCACAATATTGTTACAGCAATAGAAAATGAACTAAGATACTTTCTTGGCTTACCCTGGAGGAACAGAAGCAAGAGGAAGCTTCAGCCATGGTGACTAGACAGCCCGAGAGGTAAACAAGGCTACCCAGGAAGCTCAAGCATGGGCTGGGGTAATCCAGGAAACTCAGGCTAGCACAGCCACCCTGACCTCAAGTTTCTTCCTAGCATTGCCTGCTCTGTCTGTGGCTGCTGCCAGCACTGTGGCACAAGCACACTCACTTCCCGTTACCTGCAAAAAGCTACCCATTCCTAGTGCTTGTAAAATAGACCCAGACTGTGGCTCTGTACCTGCTGGGGCCTCAGCTCTCCAGGATCTGAAGACTGGCATTGCAGAGATGCAGAGCCATAGTGGTGTGTGTACTTCGCTGTTTGTGGCTGGTGTACCACCCCAGCACCTGGATCTCAGCCAGAACAGGCTGCATGTCACCACACACCTCAGCACTTCCAAGTGACTGGGGCATGGCCCTGACCCCTTTCAACCTGTCCTTTGCCCAGGTGTGCTGTAGACTACTTGTGACACTCCAGAATTTGTGTATTGAAATCCCTACTCCCAGAGTGATGGTTTAGGAGGCGGGTCCTTGGGGAGAGATTAGGTCATAGAAGCTATACTCTCATGAATGGAATACGTGTTTTACAAAGAGACCCAGGGGTGGCTGTTTTGGTGCAACGGGTTAAGGCACCGCTTGGGACATTGCATCCTGTATCTGAGTGCTGGTTCCGGCTACTCAGTGCTTCTGACTCAACTTCCTGCTAATGCAAGAAATTGGAGCCAACAGAGGATGGCTCAAATGCTTGAGCCTCTGTCACCCACACGGGAGACTCAATAAATTGAGTCTGGCTTCAGCCTAGCCCAGCCCTGACTGTTGCAGGCATTCAAGGAATGAGTCATCAGATGAAAGACAGCTCTTTCTCGCTGTCACTCTGCCTTTCAAATAGATGAAAACACACATTTAAAAAGTTAAAAATAGGCAGTATTTGAACAAACTTTTCTGAACAATAAAGCACTGAACAACAGTGCTTTATTGATACAAAGGTTAGTTTAAATGGATACAAAATTGCTGTGTAAAGTATGTGTTTTCAAAATACATTTCTGTAAGTAGAAATTCTCTTAGTAAAAGAGCAATTATCTAGTAGCAAAGGTGTATGTTTAGGTCTGGGGAGCACAAGGGACATGGTCACTGGTCAGAGCAGCCCTCCCACCTGCGTCCTGTGGCCGCCTGTCCCGCAAGCACTCACGTGACACACAGGGACACACACAGAGTTCGACACTCACCACCTGCAAATCCTTTTTCCCCCTAGAGCTTTCTCCTGCAGAATTAACCCCATGGATGCACTCAGAAGTCACGGAACACATTTTCTGTAAAAATGTCTCGCACAGACTCAACATCCAGCTGTGGACTCTCACAGTGATGCAGCAGGAAGGGGCAAAGCTGGGGAGAGTCAGGCCGTCACTGTATATGTTACATGTTTATACACACACACACACACACACACAAACACACACACATAGGGGTCCATGCTATGGCAGAGAAGATTAAGCCTCTGCCTGTAGGGCCAGCATTCCACATGGGCGCTGGTTTGGGTCCCAGCTGCTCCACTTTTGATCCAGCTCCCTGTAATTGTGCCTGGGAAAGCAGAGGAAGCTGGCCCAAGGGCTTGGGCCCCTGCACCCATGTGGGAGACCCGGAAGAGGCTCCAGGATCCTGGCTTCAGGTTGGTCCAGTTGAGGCCATTTGGGAGAGAACCAGCAGATGAAAAAATCTCTCTCTCTCTCTGCCTCTCTATTTCTGCCTTTCAAATAAATAAATAAATAAATCTTTTTTAAAAAAAGTGAAAAGATTCTAAGCATGACTGGTAATTAAGGAAATGCAAATCAAATGAGTTATACTGCTTCACACTCACTAGGATAGCTAGAATCCAAAAAAGAAAAAAAAATAAGCATCAGGGACAATATGTAGAAAATGGAAATCTAGTACTTGCTTATGGGAATATAAAATGGTGTAGTACTCTGGGAAACAGTATGACAGTTTTTCTAAAAATTAAACAGATTTGTCACATGACCCAGCAATTCCACTTCTAGTTGTACAACCAGAAGATTTGAAAAGAGGTATTCAGAGGCTGGCACTGTGGCGCAGGGGGTTAATCCTCCACCTGTGGCGCTGGTTCTAGTCCTGGCCACCCCTCTTCCAATCCAGCTCTCTGCTGTGACCTGGGAAAGTGGTGGAAGATGGCCCAGGTCCTTGTGTCCCTGCACCTGCATGGGAGACCCAGAAGAAGTTCTTGGCTCCTGGCTCCTTGCTTCAGATTAGCATAGCTCTGGCCTTTGTGGCCATCTGGGGAGTGAACCAATGGAGGGAAGACCTTTCTCTCTGTCTCTCCCTCTCACTGTCTGTAACTACCTTTCAAATAAAAGAAATAAAATCTTTTAAAAAAAGAGATATTCAGGCCAGCGCCACGGCTCACTAGGCTAATCCTCCGCCTTGCGGCGCCGGCACACCGGGTTCTAGTCCCAGTCGGGGCACCGGATTCTGTCCTGGTTGCCCCTCTTCCAGGCCAGCTCTCTGCTGTGGCCAGGGAGTGCAGTGGAGGATGGCCAAGTGCTTGGGCCCTGCACCCCATGGGAGACCAGGAGAATTACCTGGCTCCTGCCATCGGATCAGCGTGGTGTGCCGGCCGCAGCACACTGGCCGTGGCGGCCATTGGAGGGTGAACCAACGGCAAAGGAAGACCTTTCTCTCTGTCTCTCTCTCTGTCCACTCTGCCTGTCCAAAAAAAAAAAAAAAAAAAAAAAAAAAAAAGATGTGGAAAACAATAAAAATGTTTAAAAAAGAGATATTCAAACAAACAATTTTACACCAATGCTCAAAGCAACACCAATCACAGCAGTCAAAAAGTGAAAACAATTTAAATCCCTGGATAAACAAAATGCCTTATAACTATGCAATGGAATAGTATTCCATAAATACCATAGCTGTAGAAAGAAATGAACCTTGAAAACTGGACACAGAAGGTCACATATTGTATGATTCCATTGCTACAAAATACCCACCAGAAGTAAATCTACAGAGACAGAAAGTCTATATTAGTGGTTGCTTAGGCTGAGGATGTTGGGGTCTAGTAGGTACGGAAAGATGGCTAAAAGGTATGGAGTTCTTTAGGAGGTGCTGGGAATGTTCCAGAACTGACAGTGGTGACAGTTGCACAGATCTCGAAAGACTCTAAGAGCCACTGAATCCTACACTTCATCTGGGAGAATTGCATATCAATTACATATCAATAAAAACTGTTTATTTTAAACGAGTGCCTTCTACAGGTACATACAGAAATAGATTTTCTTTTAAAAAAAAATCCACTGGGGATGGCAGAATGAAAAATAAGACTGGTCAGATGCTGGTCATTGCTGAAGTTAGGTACTTGGAGGGTCATTATACCATTCCCTCAACTGTTAGATGTTTGAACTTTTAAGAAAAAAAAAAGTGGGGGAACTTCATGCAGTATTTCCTCAGAAGACAGGTTACTGTCCAGAGTCACAAAGCTCTCAGAGACGCACATGAATTATTGAAGGGAATCTAAGAGGCGAGGAAGGCATGGAGTGTGGAAAGCAGGCAGGCACGGGCGCAGGTTTGGGCCAGGCCACTCTGCCCGCTCCAGGGGCCCTCACTGTCTCCCCCCAGCCCCCTGCCATGCTGACCGTGGTGGTGGAAGTGGAGCTGAGCAGGGATTCAGGTAAGGAGCCTTCATAGTCACTCTCAGAGAGGTGCAGCCCAGTGGAGCCTGTTAGGAGGGGAGGAGTGCGAGACCTGCACAGAGTGGGAAACTTGGGCACTGGTGGGGGCAGGACCCAGTAATCCTGGAGCTCCATTTCCCTCCTGAGAGTTGACCTGAAGTCTGCCTTTTTTAGGCTCTGGGACCTGTGGCCCCACCCTCCTTCCAGAGGGGCTCAGGAGCCTCCGTCTGCATCAGCAGGGGACTCTGGAGACTCAGGTAGAACGGATGGGGGGTAGAGGAGGGGTGAGGAAGAGGGGATGACACTGCTGACCCCTGCACTGCCTACAGGAACAAAGCTTCATCTTTGACAGAGTCCTGGGCACTGATGCTGCTGTGGTAAGGGGTCTGAAAGGGTGATGGGATGAGGAGGAGGCCTCCCAGTCCCTGGGTCCTGGGGTGGTTACTTCCGCCCCGGCCCCTTTGCTCAGGGGAGGCTAGGATGGGGCACCTGAGCCAGGGAAGTGTGCCTGTGTCTCCCTGCAGGAGGCAGAGCAGGAGCTGCTGGCACGAGTCCAGGCCACCCTGGGCTCCGTGAGCCAAGGGTACAGTGTGGCCCTGCTGCTCCGTGGCCGGGAAACCGAGGCACCCCGACTTGTGCCTCAGGTGAGCCCCGGGACACAGACCTCATGCTCTTCCAGATTTCCAAGAACCTTTCCCTTCCTCAGCCCAGCTAGACTACATGTCCCTCCCCTCCAGGGTGGGGGCTCCTGTGCTCCACACAGGACATTTGCTAATAACCAAGGAGGATGAGCAGCTGAGGCTGATAGGATGGGTGGTGTACACAGATCAAGTATCCATGATGTCTAATCTTCACAGTTCTTGGTACTAATAATAGTAATAGTTGTAGTGATAGTAATATACTTATAGTAATAATAATAGTAATAGTGTTTCAGTGCAAACACTGGAAATGATTGCTTGATGTGAACGTTAGGGAGAGGGTTGGGCTCTTTATGTTCTGGATGCCAGGGCCTGGCACAGACTTCACCTTCAGGCAGTGTTGAAGGACAGGTAAATCTCTCAGTCCCCTGGCTCCCTTTCTCCACTCCAGCTGCTGCACCTGCTGTTTGAAGAAGCTCAGCCACTCAGCCACTCAGATCCTGTGCTCACTACTCTTAGCTTGGTGCAGGTGAGACCCCTAGGGGAGCAGAGAGCAGAACCTGGGGACTCAGGGCCAAGCCTGTGGGGAACCAGAACTTGGCCCCAGCTGCACTCCGCTGCTCTGCAGTGTGAGCCTACCTCTCCAGGGTTCTCCTTCTCCCTGACTGCTCTCCCCATGGGAGCACAGATAGGGGAAAGGCTCAGTCTGTAACAGGAATGCTTGTGTGACGCCAGCTCAGCCCCAGCGGGAGGACCAGGGACCTGCTCTCCCCAGCAACAGAGAACCTATCAGTGCTGGACGTGGCCCCTCTGGGCTTGTGAGTATCTGGGGCTCGGCAGGGTCTGAGGGTGCTTGTCTTAAGGCAGGACTGATATGTTCCCAGGACTCCCCACCGCCCTCTTCACTTCTTCCTGCATGCCCACCCCTGCTACTCCTCTCATCCCATCTACAGCCCTGCAGCTCTACCCCCTACCCCACATCCCGAGTCAGCCACTGTCAATCGCACTGGGTGATTTCGAGCATCTCACTGAGCAGGACTTCATTTTCTCCATCTGTAAAATGGGGGCAACTCCAACTACCTTGTCTCCCTCACTGGGCAGATCACAGAAGGAAGAGTAATATGATGAAGAGGGGAGGTTTTGGGTGGAGGTCTGCTGGACCCGGAGCCATTGGGAAGCATCTTACAGGCTGCAGGGAACTCTGTGGGCTCCCCATCCAGAGGCTCTAGGGCGCCAGATGGGGCCTTGGTGCTCTGGAGCTGAACTCAGCCTCTCTTCCTCCAGGGTGGGGGAAGGTGCCAGTGAAGTGGCGGTGTCTGACTCGAGGGCTGCCTCGGAACTGTACTTGCAGGCCACAGCTGGGGAAGGCAGGTGAGCAGCCAAGGGCAGCTGTCAGCCCCCAGCCCCTGGGCATTGGGCCTGAGTCTCCCTTCTACTCCACAGGGCCTGCTCTCTGCTTACTCTCACCATGTCCTGCCCGGGGCCTGACCCTGCAGAGGGGGCTGGACCTCGGGGCATGTGGCGAGGGGCCTTGCGGATCCTGCAGCTGCCCGGAGTTCCGTAAGTCTGAGGATGCCTTCTGACTGCATCGGGGGTGGCTAGGGGCTGAAGTATGGATGTAAAGGCCTAGGGCAGCATCGAAGTTTCTCCTCCTGACAGTTAAGAATAGCCCAGACCTGGGCTAAGACCCTCTGTGGGCAGACGATGTTGCAAAAGGCAACAGGGTTGAGAACTAGAGGAACCATAAAATGAAATTAATGTTTCCAAGAACTACTTTTTCATATGCTCATAAGCACACCACGGGGCATCTATAAATAGTCTCCAAGTACTTTTGTCCAATTTTTGATTTTCTGTTTCTTTTTTTTTAACATTTCTTTTCAGCCACTTATGATCTATCAGACTGAAAATGTGGAAAGGACATAAATTTCCAAAACCAAGATGGAAAATGCCATCTGTTTCATATTACAAATTTTGCAAATTGACTTGACATTATTATTTTCTATCACCAATTCACATTAACTTTTTTTAAAAAAATTTATTTATTTATTTGAAAGGCAGAGTTAGAAAGAGGCAGAGGCAGAGGCAGAGGCAGAGGCAGAGAGAGAGAGAGAGTTTTTCCATTCACTAGTTCACTCCCCAAATGGCTGCAACAGCCAGAGCAGGGTCAACCTGAAGCCAGGAGCCAGCAGCTTCTTCTGGGCCTCCCATGTGGGTGCAAGGGCCCAAGCACTTGGGCCATCTTCTACTGCTTTCCCAGGCCATAGCAGAGAGCTGGATTGAAAGAGCAGCAGCCAGGTCTCGAACCAGCGCCCATACAGGATGCCAGGACTGCAGACGTTGGCTTTATCTGCTACGCCATAGTGCCAGCCCCTCACATTAACTTTTGAGCATTGAGCAAAGGATAGAAAATGAAGCATGAAGACAAGGTTACCTGGAAGTTTTCCATCTCAGTTCTGAAAATCAGAGAAAAAAAAAGGGGGGGGGAGTACCCTAAATTCCAGACAATTCTAAAGTCTTGTCTCTATTTTATTATGTAAGGGACCTTTTCTAATAAAAAAGAAAATCAGCTTTTAAAAAATATAACTTACATGTCAAAAGGTTCATTCTTCTAAAATGTATAATTTTGGAGCCTTCAGTATATTCACAAAGTCATGTGTTGATCAGTACTTTCTAATTTTAGAACTGTTTCCTCACCCCAAAAAAGGGAATCCAATCCCATCTGCAAGCATTCCTGAGCCTGCCTCCCACTCTCAGCCCAAGGCAGTCACTAATCTGTAGATTTACCTATTCTGGGCTTTTCACATAAATGGAATCATACAACGTGTGGCCCTTTGTATGTGGTTTCTTTCATTTAGCGTAATGTTTTCAAGCTCATTCATGTTGTAGCATCAGAACTTCACTTTTTTTTAATTGCCCAGTAGTATTTCATGGTATGGATTTACCAGATTTTGTTTATCAATTTATCTTTTGGAGGGTGTTAGATGTCACCATTTGGGCTATCATAATGTTGCCATGGGCATTCATGTCCCACTTTTTGCTTGGACATATGTTTTCAGTTACTTTAGATTCCAAGATCTGATATTGCTGGGTCACATGGTAACCCTATTCTTAACTTCGTCTTCATTGAGGCAGAATTCACATAACATAAAATTAACCATCAACCATTCTATAACGTACAATTTAGCGGCATTAAGTACATTCATGATGTTATAGAACTCTCTAGTACCAAGACAGTTACATCACCCCAAAACTAAATCCTGTACCCATTAAGCAACTTATTTTTATTTCCCCTTTCCTCCAGTCCCTAATGACTACTAATTGGTTTCCATCTCTATGGATTTACGTATTGTGGATGTTTCATATAAATGGAATCATATAAGATGTAACTTTTATGTCTGGTTTCCTTCGAGTACCATCATGTTTTTAAGACTCATCACATTATATTATATTGTCTTCACTTGTTTTATGGCCTTCATTCATTTTATGTCCGAATATTCTTCTGTTATATACATCACATTTTGTTGAAACATCTTATCAGCCAGTGGGTATTTGGGTTTTTCCACCTTTTGGCTATCGTGAGTGGCACTGCTACAAATATTCATGTCCACATACTTGAACATTCTTTTTCAATTATTTTGGGTAACTTTGAGTAGCAGTTTCATAGCTATCATCCTTGTATTGTTCTTCATCTAGGGGAAAGCTTTCAGTCTTTCACTGTTGTGTATGACATCAGCTGTGGGTTTTGCAAATATGCTCTTTATCTTGTTGTGAATTTATTTCTTTCCTATTTTGTTGAGTATTTTTATCATGAAAGGGTTTTGAATATTGTCAAAGGTTTTTCTGCATCAATTGAAATGACTGTTTAGGTTTTCCTCTAATATATTAATGTAGTAAATTACACTGATTGATTTGCAATTGTTGAACCATCCTTTGATTCCTGGGAAATCACACTTGGTCCTAGTGTATAATTCCTTTTTAAATTATTTATTTATTTATTTGAGGGGAGAGAGAGAGAGAACCAGAAGTAACTTTATTTTCTTATTCGGAGTTTTTGATTAGTGACTCAATCTCTTGTTATAGGTTTATTCAAAATTTCTAATTTCTTCTTAAGTCATTTTTGTCTTTCCAGGAATTTGTCCTTTTCATCTACATTCTCTAATTTGTCAGTCTACAATTGTTTGTAGTATTTTCACAAGTCTTATTTCCGTAAGGTTGATAGGAATGTCCTCACTTTCTGATTTTAGAAATAAATCTCTCTCAAACTTCTGTTGATTTTTAAAATATTTTCAAAGAAATAAACTTCAGTTTCATTGGTTTTCTGTATTTTATATACCTTATTTTATAGCCTCATCTTTCAGCATGTCCACTGTTTGCCTCTCAATTGTTGCTTTTGTTCCAGGTAACTGGCTTGTTTTTTTGTCTTTAAATGTTTTCAGAGAACATCATCCACAAAGCCACTCTGCCCTGATAGAGTTCAGAGATATGAAAAACAAAAAGAAGTCCCTTTAGGCTGGTGCTGCGGCTCACTAGGCTAATCCTCCACCTGCGGCACCTGCACCCTGGGTTCTAGTCCCGGTTGGGGCGCCAGATTCTGTCCCGGTTGCTCCTCTTCCAGTCCAGCTCTCTGCTGTGGCCCTGGAGTGTAGTGGAGGATGGCCCAAGTCCTTGGGCCCTGCACCCACATGGGAGACCAGGAGGAAGCACCTGGCTTCTGGCTTCGGGTCGGTGCAGCACGCCAGCCGAAGCGGCCACTTGGGGGGGGTGAACCAATGGAAAGGAAGACCTTCCTGGCCGGCTCCGCGGCTCAATGGGCTAATCCTCCGCCTTGCAGCGCCAGCACACCAGGTTCTAGTCCTGGTCGGGGCACCGGATCCTGTCCCAGTTGCCCCTCTTCCAGTCCTGCTCTCTGCTGTGGCCAGGGAGTGCAGTGGAGGATGGCCCAAGTCCTTGGGCCCTGAACTCCATGGGAGACCAGGATAAGCACCTGGCTCCTGCCTTCAGATCAGCGCAATGTGCTGGCAGCAGTGCACCAGCCGCAGCGGCCATTGGAGGGTGAACCAATGGCGAAGGAAGACCTTTCTCTCTGTCTCTCTCTCACTATCCACTCTGTCAAAAATAAAAATAAGAAAATAAGAAAAAAAAAAAAAAAGACCTTTCTCTCTGTCTCTCTCTCACTAACTCTGCCTGTCAAAAAAAAAAAAAAAAAAAAAAAAAAGGAAGTCCCTTTAATAAGTTTTTTTGGGAAAACCCAAGTCAGTCAAAAAGGACAAACTCAATTCCTTGGAAACAAGAGCCACTCAGTTTACTGCTGGCATTGTGGTATAGCAGGCTTAGCTGTGGCGTGTGATGCTGATATCCATAGAGTGCCGGTTCAAGTTCCAGCTGCTCTGCTTTCAATTCAGCTCCCTGCTAAGTGCCTGAGAAGGCAGTGGAAGATGGTCCAACTACTTGGGCCCACATACAAGACTGGATGGAGCTCCTGACTTCAGCCTGGCCTCGCCTTGGCTGTTGCGGTCATTTGGGCAGCAAACCAGCAGATGGAAGATCTCTCATTCTCTCTGTCATTCTGCCTTTGAAATAAAATAAATCTTTTTTTTTTTTTTTTTTTTTTTTTTTTTTTTTTTTTTATCAACTCTGCTCCCTTCAGAAACAGGGTACCCCACCAGAGATTGGGCTTGCTGTCTTCAAGACTATCTCTGTATTGGGGAAGAGGATCAGACCAGAATAAGTTATATACCACACTGAAGTTGCCTTTCCTCTGGCTAAGCATTCACTTGGTAGCTGCAAGCCTTTGCCTGTTTCCGAGAGTTTTGATAAGGCTGATTCTGACCACTTTTGCCAGGTATTTCTGAGGAGGGATGGATCCTGAGGGTAGCCTAACTCTACCCTTTCCACAGAGGTCACCTTCCTTCGCCTATTTAAAAATTAACTTGTCTTTATATTATTGAGTTGTAAGATCTCTTGACATATTTTGGATACAAATCCCTTGATTTAAAAATTAAATCCCATGATTTAAAATTTTTAAAATAATAACAAAATAAAGATCAATATAAAGTTGCAGTTGTGTCTACTGGTACTCAAAAGTTACTGGAGATAGTGAGCTTTTCTGTCGGACTGTGATTCTGTCCAGTTTCTTTTCCCATCAGCAGCAGACAGCGCCTTCCTTCCTCTCTCCCTCTGGCAGAGACTGCCCCCTGCTGCAGGTACTGGCTGGTGAGGTGACTGGTGAGGAGGTGGAGGGCTGTCTGCCCTGGATTGTCTCAAGGCTCCTGGAAGGAAACAACTACAGTGGCCTACTTCTTCGCCTGGACCCCCAAGGTGACCTGGAGGAACGTGTGTGGTTCCTTGGGAAGCTCTGGGATTTGGCTTTAGGCCTGATCCATCCTAACTCCAGCCCAGGGGGACACAGAGAGAGAAAGACTGATCTCCTAGGAGTTCAGGAAGGTCTCAGGGTGGGTAGGATGCCAAGTCTGGGCAGGAAAGCCAAGGTAAAAGCAATCCTCACACTTGGGAGATGTTCAGTAGCTTACCAAGGAATTTTGTACTAATACATTCAATTCTTGCCACAATCCCATGAAGTAGGCCTAATTCACACAAGAGAAAATGGAAGCAGGCTTAATTTATAGCTCAGAGAGCATCAGATACATTTAAAAATCAGTCCTCTGAAATGCGATGACAAAGACTTAGAGAAGGTCAAGGTGGGGGTACAGATCAAATAAGAAACAGTTGATAGTTATTGAAAGGATGACAGGGAGATGGATTTTCTATGTATTCTGTCTGTTGGATGTTTTCCATATCAAAAGTAAAAAAAATCTGACCTTCTAACTGTCTCCAAAACCAACAAAAACAATTTAAATTCCAGATATCTTCCTGTGCCAGGCCCCAATGAATGAGGAAGATAAGTTGGGGCAGCCCACACCCTCAAGGATAAAGCAGCAAGGGGCAGGCATGATTATCTAGAGGCCAGTTTGGGATCCTGATTAAGAACGCTGGCTTCAGTGTCAGCCCTGGGCTTGAGTTTCAGTTCTGCCACTCATCGAGAAGGTGCCTGCCTGACCTCTCTGAGCTCCTTGCCTCATCCGGGAAACATGGGGGAGGCAGGAGAGATTACACCTGCTGCCTCACTGGAGTGTCGTGTGGATGAAAGCAGATAATCCATGAATGGCTTTGGCATGAGGCCATCAGCACATGTAAAATCCTAATGGAGGTTAGATATTTTTATGAATAGCACCATTAATAAAAATAAAAAGCATTACAAGCAGTGTCCTTCGGAGTCCACAGGAAGGAATAATTTACTGAGTCTCCCCTTAATAGGCAGCTCTTTGAGCTTGCTCCAGGCTGCTTTGTTGGGGGCCTCGGAAAGGAGGACGCAGGCAAAACAGGTGAGGCCCACCCTGTGGGATGCAGTAGAAGAGGCCAGGGTCCGCAGGGCTGGGCTGAAGACTCTGCGTTTAGGCCTCCTTGGGGACACACTGACGGAGAGCCGGCTTAGCCAGCTGGGCAAGGCCCTGCGGGAACTACAGGTGAGTCAGGTAAGGCCTGTGGGCACCTGGGAAAGCATCGGCCAATGTCCACCATGAATTCTCCCTCCATAGGTGGTAAAAGCCTGGAGTCAGCCCCTGAGAAGCCAGACATTCCAAAGGGCCAGAGCTGAGGCTGGGGGGCTCCCAGAACCACAGGTATTTTTCTCACCCAGCTTCTCTGGAACCCCATTTATATATGCTTTCCTCTCCTGTGTTTACAGAATACCACGAGGCAGCCCTCTAGTCATTCATTGATTTATTGATTCCCAAACATTTAGTGACCACCCACTGTGTGCTGGGCACAGCCCTGCGTATTCCCCATCCTGTGCAGTTGATGATCTGCTGGGAAAAAAACATTTTAACACCATGATCAGTGCTCTGAAAGGCTTCTAAAAAACAGTGTTCTCTGGGGCATCTAAGTCTTGGCAAGAGAAGGAAGGAAGATTTAATGGAGGAAGTGATTCCTGAAGGGGGTCAGCAAAGATAAGTGAAGAGCATTTCAGACAGAAAACAATAGGCAGAGACTCAGAGGTAAGCAAGTGCCTCCAAATGGCTTCACTTGCAGAAGAACAGAATTTGAGAGTCAGGAGAGAGGGCCTGCAAAGGAAAGCAGGGGACAGGCCACACAGGGACTTGTAAATTTACTGATGTGTTTGGATTCTGCTTGAAGGTCAAAGGCGAACCACTGAAGTATTTTAACCAGGGAAGACAACAATGTTCCTACATTTCAGGTGAGTGAATTCACACTCAGAAGAGATGTGAATAGGCCATAGCCACTGGCATAACCAGAGGCAGCAGAGATGCAGTCATACTCCAGACCCTAGAAGCCAAATACAGTGCTCCTTCATCCCATTAGGCATGGCCTTTCCTGTGCATAAAGGGGTGCTGTGTGCTATGATGTGTTGTGGATGGTTGAAACCCTGCTCCTGCCCAACTTCTCCTGGTCCTTCTCTTCCTTTTTATTTGAGAGGTGGAGTTACAGAGGGAGAGATGGAGAGAAAGGTCTTCCAACCACTGGTTCACTCCCCAAATGGCTGCAACAGCTGGAGCTGGGCCGATTCAAAGCCAGGAGCCCAGAAGTTTCTTCTGGGTCTCCCAAGCGGGTGCAGGGGCCCAAGCACTTGGGCCATCTTCTACTGCTTTCCCAGGCCATAGCAGAGAGCTGGATCAGAAGAAGAGGAGCAAGGACAGGAAGTGGTGCCCATATGGGATGCCAACTCAGGTGAAGGATTAGCCTGCTACACCACATCATGGGTCCCTTTACTTCCCTTTTCATGGTTATTTGCATCTTGTGTTTAGAGCCCTGGGTGTGGTGGAATGAGGTGAAAAGGCCCAGGCATTAGGCATGTTAGTCTCCATTTACTAAGAGGTGCCTAAGTGCTCAAGGTTCTGTGTGCATTTCTTATCTCATGCTCTCTGCAACTTTTATCAGCTCTATTTTACAAAACATGGAGATGCAAAGGGTTAGTCAATTGCCTGAGGTCATACAGACAAGAAAAGGAGGGGCCAGGACCCTGATCCAGTTTCAAAGCTCCAAGCTTAACCTGTATTGTTCTAGGAGTAAGGGTACAGAATTGTCAGTCTGTGATAGATTCAATAGCAAGCCAGAACCCAGCCCTCAAGGGGAGCCTTAAGGTGATCTGGGACATGGGGGTTATGGGGAGAGTGGTCTTCTTCACCTATGGTATGGTTACTTCCATTTTCCTTTAGCAGCAAGAACAGCAACTCTACGATCTGGGCTCCACCCACAGCACCCTCTTGGGGACACTGAGGAACAGGTAAGACCACACGGACTCCAAGAATGATTGACCACTGAGCAGAGTTGCAGAGCTCAGCAAATCTGCCTTCTGTTTACCCTGCCCTGAAATCATGGAGAAATACATACCGGGCAAGTCAGGGACCCTGAATCCCTCAGGGAAGAGAGAGGATTGGGGCTACTTTCCCACTGGGTTGGATTAGGGGCAAGGGTCCACAGGCTCTTCCAGGCCAGCTAGGTCCTGAATTTAGTTCTGGAAGCAGCCCTGACAATGAGGTTCTATTGGAAAAGCTGGGCTCTGTGTCTCAAAGCTTTGTGCACACGTGGGCTTCTGGCTTAGCCTAGATTGATGCTACCTAGGCCCAAAAGGCCCCAGATGTGGCCTTGCAGTTCTTCCTGGCCCAGGCTCGGAGGCAGAGACTACGAGAGCAGCACCAAATTCGGATCCAAGAGGAGCTGAAGCGTTTGGAACAAGAGGAGAAGGAGGTGGCAAGTGAACAGGACAAAGACCTGGTGACTGAAGAGGAGGTTAGAAGGGTGGAGGGGCCTGAGGCTCCTTATAACTGGGCCAGGTACTGTGCTGGGGGCTGAGACCCAGCATCAACCGCAACCAGTGGGCTCACATCTCTCAAGGCTCTGTCTTGCGAGCCACAGATGAGGCAATTCTCATGCTAAGGGCTGGGATGGGGGTTCTGGGGGCTTGTGGGTACAAAGAGGCATAGCTGACCCAGGCTGGTGTGGATCAGAGCAGAGGGCATCTAAGTTGAAACTCAAATGGCAAACAAATCAGCCAGAGAAATTCACTAGATTCCCAGCTCCACAAAGGCAATTTGTGTTGCTTATATAAAGGGGTGGGGAATACTTTTTCTGCTAACGGCCATGTGGATGTTTATAAGTTCTTGGGCCATACACAACTATCAACTTAAAAATTATCCTGCTACAGACCTACCTAGCTTCAAGCCCTGCCTGTGGTTGCCTTGCCAGGGAGAGACCAAATGTTTTCAAGGGCTTTAGATGGTCTGCAGGCTGGACATTACCCACCCCTGATAGATGCACTCAGCAAACCTGTCTGAACAAATTAAGAACTTATGTACATGACATGGGAGAGGAGAGTATATTCTCACAACAAAACTGTATGAGCAAAGCTCCAGAAGGAAGCAGTAACTGAAGGGGTTCTCGGAAGCACCAGCTGTCTAGTCTGGCTGGAGCCCAGCGTGTAGTCAGAGCAAGGCTAAAGGCACAGGTGTATGCCACACTGCTGGATTTGGATTTTCCTTCCAGGAAAATATGAATGTGCCATCTCATTCTATGTCCCCTACTACCCATAGGAATTTGGGAAAGTGAGGTCACTTGTCTAATCCAGTTTCCAAATCCATAAAATGGTCACGACCCCATAAGGAGCTAATACACAAAGTATTTAGCACAGAGCCTGGCATGTGGTGGCATTCAACAAGGTACATATTGTCACTGAAGGCCTGCGAGGCGAGGCGGAGGTGGCGCCGGGAGCAGACAGTGCTGAGGCTCCAGCTGGATGCCCTGCAGGCAGAGCGGGACAGCGCAGAGCAGGACCTGGCAGCTCTCTATGACCTGCACGTGCGGGCCGCCCAAGCTCAGACATGCCACATGTTGCAGGTCAGTGGGGATGAGGATGTGCTTTGGGCTGCTGCTACAGCTGGCTGACCCACAGGCTTCTCTGAATTTGGGCACAGGTATTCCGAGCCTGGCAGAGGCTGTGGGAGGAGAAGGCCATGACTACAGAGCGCCATCATCGCAGCCTGCTGGCTGGTGTCCTGCAAGACAACATCAAGCTGGCCACACAGAACCAGGAGCTCCAAGCCCAGAACTGGCAGTTCCAGCAGGGAACAGACTAGGTGTATGGGGTCAGTTCTCTCTCCTGTCTTGTGGGTCCTAATTGAGAGGAAGGTAGGACACAACCAAGTTAACCCTCATTACAGATCATCAATAATACTAGTAACCATGTCTCATTGTGCCAGTCTCTTAGCACCCAGCATCCACTATTTCATTTAGTTTTTTTCAGCTGCCTTATGGGTAGGTATTGTTTGATCCTCGTTTCAGAGATGTGACAACTGAAGCCAGGAGCGATTAGCAGCCTAAGGACAGTCAGTGATTAAGTGGCAGCAGAGCCAGATTCAAAATCAATTCTGGCCATGGTTCTACGCTGCAGATAGCAGCAGTTCAACCTTTCAGTGTGCATCAGAATCTGGGAAGCACTCAGGGAGCCTGCTTAAAGTGGGAAAAAATATTCCCAACTTCTCCCCACCCCAAGTCTCTAAGATTCTTATAGGTCTGGGGTAGGCCAAACACTATTTTTTTTAATTTCACAAGCTCACCAGGTATTCTACCACAGAATCACTCCTCTGGTCATGACTTTTTAATTTTTAGAATTTACTTGAAAAGCAGAGATGTAAACAAAGCTATCTACTGGTTTGCTCTCCAAAAGCCAGGGCTGGAGCCAGAGTTGCAATGACAATTCACGTCTCCACATGGGTGGGAGGAATCTAATTACTTGAGCCATCATTGCAGCTTCCTGGTCTACGCTGGCACGGAACTGGAGTGCGGAGCAGAGGCTTGAACTCAGGAACTCTGACATAGCTATCTCAATCACTAAGCTAAATGCCCAATCTCTAGCCATGATTTTAAAGCATAGATGCTATCTGGATCATCAATGAGGGAAGCAGAGGAAATGAGAATCAGACCATTTGCAATCAGTTTTCTAGCCTGGAGTCATTTGTCCTGCTGGGTCTTGTAGCTTCTATTTTCAACTCTCCCCACAACCCCAGGGCCCAAGATTTGCACTTTAGAGGAGTCTCAAAAGCTACAGCACCAGCTCCATAGAACTCCTAGAAGAAATAATGCTGGGAGCAAACATCATGTTCTTCTAGTCTAGAAGTTTCTCCAGAATTAAAATACTCAGGACACCAGGGGAAACAAAATTATGTTTGAGAAGAACTGTGCAACAAAGACAATAAAGGACAATCATAGCCAGTTGTAGGAACCAGCCCAGACCTTAGAACACTTTATTAACACCTTATTGCTTATGCAATTAGAGACACTGATTGAACTTAGAAGTTTCCTGTAACCGGTCACTCTGCAGAGAGCTTCCCCAGGCTGTTGAAGCTGGGACACTGCCAGGTTGGAGCAGGACCCAGAGTGGGAAGGACGGTATCTCCTAGGAGCTTTAGAGATGGCGAAGGGCTTCAAGAGGGCCCTTGGGGTAAGGAGATGTCAGAAGTATGGGCTTAAGCCAGGGCCCAGGGGCAACATTCCCTGAGATAGTCAAGCCGCAGCCCTCTCTGGGGTTTCCAGAACCAAGGCTGGGGGAGGGGAGCAGCGCTGCAGATGGGGGGGGGGGCACATCTCCAGGCACTACTGTAGCTGGCAGAGCGCCTGAGTGGTGGTTGTATGAACTGTGGCAACTGGCTCTTCCTGCGTGACAGTCAGGGGTTAAGTATCCCTTATGGTGTCTGGAGCAGTAAGTACCAGGCCTGGGAGAAGTGGGTCTGTGGGGATGACCACAGCTGGCAAGGAAAGCCACCTGTCACCCACACCCTATTCTGAGCAGCTGCATTCATCCAAGATAAGGCAGAGTGCCTCCCTCATCAGGGATAGGGTCATTTCTCAGGCCTAGATTTTAATTCCTTAGTCTGGAAGAACTTGGGGGTAGGGAGGGCAAGAGTTTCCTTAACCAAGCCCACTCTTCACAACTCCCAGAGGTACCCCATTATCCATCCACCTCCCAGACACCGATCTGGATGCTCTCACTTCCCGTTTTTCTCACAAGGCACTTGTTACAGGGCTGCTGAGGGGAGGGGGTCGGAGACCTGGGGGTGGCTCTGAAGGTGGTGCCCGATCTATAGGTCTAGGGTCAGGGAGCAGGGGCTAGCGGCTGCCATAGTACAGGTGCACAGCCAGGCCGATGAGCAGTGTGGCCAGGAAGAAGGCGGCTGTGAGCTGCAGCTGCAGGAGGGCCGCCGAGAGCACGGCGTTGACCACCAGCGAGCAGGACACAACAAAGAGGCGCGTGATGCTGCTGCCGTGCTTCATGACAGCTGACATGAGCAGGCCGCTGAGCGCCTGGCTCAGCACCACCAGCACTGCCCATCCTGAAAAACCTTCCAGGAATCCTGGGCCGGAGCCACCGCCCACATGCAGACCTAGGTTCAGGAGCACACCAAAAGTGTAGAGGAAGAGGTTCTGAAGTGCCAGGGGCAGCCGCTGTCGCTTCATGAGTAGCTCGGTGTACACAGATGACAAGCCCGAGATGAGGCAGTACAGGACGAGGAGCAGCAGTCCGAGTGGAGTGATATGCAGGGGCATGGGGCTGGCAGCAGCTACTCGAGGGGTCTCGGGAAGAGGGTTCCTAGGCTCCTGAAGACCACCTGCTGCATAGCAGGCCCCTGCTGCCATCAGCAGCAGCAGTGCTAACCCTTGGCGTGCGGAGAGGCGGTGCCGGAGGCACAGGCAGTAGAACAGGGCTGTGCTTCCGATCTTGAGATTGCTCAGCACCTGGTAGGTGCTGGGGTCCATGTAACGCTGAAGATAGATCACCAGGTTGTTGTTAGCGCCATACAGGAGGGCTGATAGTGCGAAGGGAGCAGCCTGGCGCCAGGGTGGGCCTCCTGGGGGCCATGTTTGCCAACCCACCAGGAGGGCGAAGGCGCACAGCAGCAGCTTTGTAAGTTCCGTCAACAGCACGGCTGAAGAGGGCCGGAAAGGCACTCGGCCGTCTACGTGACACAGTGCCAGCAACGGGGCATGGGCACCATACATGGCAGTGGACAGGAGTAGCATCAGGATCCAGCGGGCCTGCCGTGGACGGCCCAGGCTTGGCATACCCCCGTCCTCTACACTCATGCCCACACCAGACCAAGTGGCCTGTATACCTAGGCAAGGGACAGCGGGAGTTGCAATATGTTTGCGGGAAATCAAGTTATAGAGCTGATGCGCAGGAGGGAGGAGCCGTGGCACATCGCCAGAGAGAATACTGAGGATAAGAGTCAGCTGCAGACTGGGAGCTCAGGGCTGGGAGAGGAAGGGGCTGCTGGCCCTCGAAGCCACAGTCTTGGGAACAGTACCATGGAGTTAGGGAGGGAAGAAGGAGTCCACGGTGCAGGCTGACAAGCTACCACCCACCCTCTGCAGGAAGGGAAGCAAAGATGAAGGTAGCAGGGAAGTTGAAAAAAGCCAATAGGTAGCAGCCAGGGAAGCCACACAGAGTGTCTGCGATTGAAAGGCCTCCACTTGCAGGCCCCAGCTGCTCATCCTGCCTCCCCCATGGGATCCAGAACTAGTCTGGCCCCTTACGCAGTGACCGAAAATAGTCCCTCAATGTCTTCTCCACGTTGGGCACAGCATATGCCTGAGCTGTGTAGATGCCAGTGCAGGTGCCCACAACAAAGCCCAATACGGCTGACGCCCTCAGTTTGGCTACCACATAGCCAGCCAGGAATCCCTTGAGGAATGGGGAGGACAAGAGTGAGCCATCCTGTGGAGAAAAATGCAGAAGCAAACTCAGCCAGGCTCTCCCCTTTCCTGCCCAGGGGCTATTCAAACTGGGCTGACAGCATTCCACCACCTGCCCTGCTTCCCTCGGGACAGCTGCGATACTTTCTCTAAAGATTTCCTCAAGGTTATGGCACCAGAAAAAGAACTTAGGAACCCTGATCACACAATCTCAGAACCCTGGGATCAGAAGGTTCCAACCACAAAACCCTAATGAGGGCCAGAGATGTCCAGGTTATCCGATGCCTACCTAGTTCTCTGGCCTCATTTCCTGGCACGCTCCCAATTATAGCAGCCAAGCTGACCTCCTTCTACTCCGTCAAGTTCATAATGCTACTTCCCATCACAAGAGCTTTGCTTATGCTGTTCTATCTGCCTGGAATGATTTTTCCTCCCCTCGTCACCAAGTTAACTCCTACTTAAGACCTCAGCTCAAGCACCATTTTCTCAGGGAAACTTTCCTTGGGGTATCTGAAAACAGATAACAATAACCATTCTCTGGATAAATCTCTATCACCCATGCAAAACTCACAAGAGCATGCTGGGTAATGAAACCTAAGGGACGAGGGAGAGCAGCCCCTACCTGACTCACGCCACTGTTGACCTCACTTTCCACACGTCGCTGTAGGCTTTCCAGCTGGTTTTTGAGGAATGTCAGGTCCTTAAGCTTGGATACAGAATCCTAGAACAAGGGAGAGGTTGGTTCCAACAGATTGACCCGTCAGGGCCAGCGCTGTGGTATAGGAGGTAAAGTCACTGCCTGCAGCATCAGCATCCCATATGGGAGCTGGTGAGTTCCGGCTGCTCCACTTCTGATCCAGCTCCCTACTGGAAAAGCAGCAGAAGATGGCACAAGTCCTTGGGCCCCTGCACCCATGTGGGGACATAGAAGAAGCTCCTGGCTTCGGATCGGCTCAGCTTTGCCCATTGTGACCATTTCAGGAATGAACAAGAGGATGGAAGCTATCTCTCTGTCTCTGCCTCTCTATAACTCTTTCAAATAAAATAAGTAAATTTAAAAAAGCCTGAACCATCCCCAACAATTTTTTTAAAAAAATGTTTATTTACATGATAGGCAGAGAGAGAGAGAGAGAGAGAGCACATCTTTCATCTGCTGGTTCACAACCCAAATGCTCACAATAGCCAGGGCTGGGCCAAGTCAAGGCCAGGAGCCCGGGGCCCAATCCAGGTCTCTCAGGTGGGTGGTAGGAACGCAAATATTGGAGCCTTCATCTGCTGTCTCCCAGGGTGCATCTAAGCAGGAAGCAGAAATTGGAATTGGCACCAGAAGTCAAACCCAGGCACTTGGATATGGAATGTGGGAGTCTCGAGTGGTGTTTTTTTTTTTTTTTTTTTTTTTTTTTTTTTTTGACAGGCAGAGCGGACAGAGAGAGAGACAGAGAGAAAGGGCTTCCTTTGCCGTTGGTTCACCCTCCAATGGCCGCCGCAGCCGGCGCGCTGCAGCCAGCACACCGCGCTGATCCAATGGCAGGAGCCAGGTACTTCTCCTGGTCTCCCATGGGGTGCAGGGCCCAAGCACTTGGCCATCCTCCACTGCACTCCCAGGCCATAGCAGAGAGCTGGCCTGGAAGAGGGGCAACCGGGACAGAATCCGGCGCCCTGACCGAGACTAGAACCCGGTGTGCCAGCACCGCAAGGCGGAGGATTAGCCTAGTGAGCCGCGGCGCTGGCCTCGAGTGGTGTCTTAACGATTGTACCAAACAGCTGCCCCTTCCTCTGTTCTAGTGAACAACGGCTGGGAGTTGAGGATGGAGTGAACCAACGAAATCTCTTCCTATAAAGCCTTCCTGAGATGGCAGTGATAAAGGAGGAAAGACAATAACCATAAAACGTGGGGGCCGGGGAGGGGACCGACGGGAGAGGCACTAATAACTTTTAACAAACCCTCCAGGAATTTTACATAGCAAGTAGTGTGTAGGGGAGGCAGGGACAGCTAGAGAACCTTCAATTAGGTCTGTCAAGAAAGCACCACTAACTGGACCACAAGTACCCTAAAAGTGGGACCAGTCTGTCTTGACTGCTGTGTCCCAGGGCCTGCAGGGACCGGCCAGCACCCAGACGCGGGAGTTCTGCTGAGCTTCCAGAACAAAATTGAGTAATGGCCTAAGGCACTTCCGTGAACAACCTGGGGTCAAACTGATTTCTGCCCAGGCTGCACCCTCCTCCTGCCAAGGCCACCCCAAACTGAATGTGAGTTACTGGATGCGATAGGTAATAACTGTTGATAAGAGTAAGTCAACTGAATGCCGTTGATTGCATCTAAGTGTGAAGTTCAGTGTGTGCAAAAGGGAGTCGAGGGCGGTCTGAGTTTCCATGTGGACAGGAAACACTGCGTCTCTGCAGGGAATAACTCGGGGCCTAGGACGTGGAAGAGAGAGCAGTGAATGCCTCAGTGTGTATGGTAGTAGCTGGGCGACGGTGGTCCCGCTGCGGGGTGGCTGGACCGCGGGGGTCCGGCTCCGCTTTCCTAAACCGCCCTCCCCCACTGTTGAGACAGTCTACAAGAGCCTTCGGGGAAACAAGGGACACCGTCACGCTTGAGCAGTTCCAGCGTCACCTTCCCCCAGAATTAAGGTCATGGAGTGTAGTGACCACACGACTGCAGACCACCCCACATGCACTCACCTTGTCATCCGCCATCTTCTCCGCCTAACTTGTTGCGCAGACGCAGCCCCGCCTCCTCATAGCCAGCGCTGTGGCCATCTTTACTGAGGGCAGAAGCACTTCCGGGGCATTTCTGGAGAGGGTGGAGCGCTTTCTGGGATGCTGGGGGCCGGCGGGGCCGGCGGTTTCCTCACAGATACTTCCGTGTGACCCCTCCCGTCGCGTCCCAGGCTGAACGTGTGCGCGCACACGACCCGGGCGCCATGTTCTCATTCATGCGCAAACCTCCGCCTGCACGAAGGCCTGGGCGGTCTCCCGCCTCCTGATGAACTCATAGTTGCGTTGTGGCGTCAGCAGGCCGTCCGGCGTCGGTGGGTCTGCCCACGCACGGAAGCGCGCACCCACTCGGGTATCCACACGCCAGGCTACACGCACCACCCCTCGGCGGGCGGTGCTGCTCAGGCCCTCCCCTTCCCGCCCCCGGGACCAGCCCCTTCCCCGCCCAGTGTCTGTGCGGCGCCAGCTGGAAGGGCCGTCTCCGGCGCAGAGAGGCTGGGCTTGCTCGGCGCAGCAGCTCCGGAGGTCGCGCTGGGCTGGGAGTGCCGGCGGGGCCGCGGCCGGGGCTATGTTGGGCAAGGATTACATGCTGGCCATCATTCTGGTCAACTGCGACGGTGTGCACGAAGGGTCCGGGTGGGAGGACCAGGAGCTGAGGGGGGACGAAGGAGCGGGAAAGGCTTTTCGGAGGCTCAAAGTCAGGGTGGTAGTGGGATACGTCTCGGTGTGAGGACCAGGTGTCAAGTGAGCCCTGATCTTTACTCGCGATGTCTTCTGGACCTCCAGCCTTTGAAACGGAGGGAGAGTTCTGACAGGCTGTTATTCTGAACTCACGAACAATATGCTCCCCCTCTTCCATCCCGTGTTTCTGTAGATGACTTGTGGGGGGACCAGAATCTGGAGGGGGAACCAGGCCTGCCCCCTGGCTGGAGGAAAATCCGCGATGCTGCTGGTACTTATTATTGGCATGTACCCAGCGGTAGCACCCAGTGGCAGCGCCCAACCTGGGAATTAGGAGATGCAGAGGACCCAGGCAAGGTAGGTGGAGCGCGAGGAGGGGACTTGGGCCCATGTCGGGACGTTGGCCTGCTATTACACTGATCTCCACTCTACAGGGGTCGGAAAGGATTTGGGGACTGCGCCCCCCGAAAGGACGATCCTTCTCCAGCCTGGAGAGCTCACTGGACCGAAGGTAAGGGACACAGCTCAGACAAAATGAGAGACTTAAGATTCTGTGGCATTCAGAAATGCAGCTGGACCCACGGTCTGATTTCCAGACCAGGTTCTGGACTCTGTCCCATGTCTTGGGCTCTGTTCTGTGTTCTTGGCTGTGTCCCATGTTCTTCACGGTGTGCTAAACTCTTGTCTGAGCTTTTTGCTCTTTTTAGTGTTTTAGTCCTGACCTAGCATGTTCTAGATCTTGGCTGTTATCTTAGGATCTGCGTGGTGGTTCTGTTCCTGATTCTAGAGTCTCTTGTTCTAGTTTGGGGCTTGGGGCCACATGATGGACCCTGCATGCTTGTGACTTTTTAATTCTATTTCTGTGTCCTGAGTTTCTCCACAAATTCTAAGCCACACTTGAAGTTAAGCAAGTTTAGCATGGCTTGGGTCCCATCCTATTCCGATCTTTATATCCGTGGTGCTGTATTCTGACTCCTGTCCCCTGTGCTGTGCTCACCAAGTAGTCATCAAATAGTGTGGGTTTTACCAGTGCACTTATGATAGGAAGTGTGTTCCTCTTACCCATGTTATGGTCTGTTCCAGTAGCCCTCTGTCTTGGTATGGTGAAGAATCCTACATCCAAAGCCTGGAGCCAGGAGCAAAGGTAGTGACTGGACCCAAGAGCTCGCCCCGGATATTGGGAGGTTCCGGGGGGTGGGAAAGGACTGAGCAGAGGTGATCAAATGTGAAGGGAGGGACTATCAGTGTGTTTGAATGTGTGAAACCTGTTGCACCTGCGGCTGTGCCCCATCTCTGTACTCCTGTCCCTTCCCCCAATCCGTCAGTGCTTTGCCGTCCGCTCTCTGGGATGGGTAGAGGTACCCGAAGAGGACCTGGCCCCTGGGAAGAGCAGTATTGCAGTTAATAACTGCATCCAGCAGCTGGCTCAGACCCGCAGCCGCAGCCAGCCTCCAGACAGTGCCTGGGGCGAGGTGAGCTGTCTGGCTCCCACAAAGGGTTGAGCCCAAGCGCCCGGGAGACGGAGTTGCCCCTGAATTACCTGCCACTAGAACACCTACCTTCATCTGAACTCTGGGCTGGGTTCTGCCTTTGGCAGGGCCAGAACATGCTGATGATCCTGAAGAAGGACGCTATGAGCCTGGTGAATCCACTGGACCACAGTTTGATCCACTGCCAGCCTCTGGTGCACATCCGTGTGTGGGGCGTGGGCAGCTCCAAGGGTCGGTGAGGACTCCTGCATTCCCCCAAGCGAGAGCTGCTTCTCCCTCCCTCTGCAGGCTGTGATTCCCCACTGATGCTGTTCCCTGGTATTTGAACCCCTGGACACAGATCCTCTGCCATGGACCCAGCACTGCCTCCCCTGCCTGGTCAAGCCCTGGTTGGGGAGGGTGGGCCCCGCTCAGCAGGGACAGACTAGGGAGAGCCCAAGAGGCTGGGCTGATTCTCTCCTGTGCTCCCACATGCTTCTGGAACAGTGACAGGTGAGTGACCACCAGGTACACTAAGCCCTACCCCTGAACTCCCTACTCTATCCGTGCCATGTCCCTGGCGTGACTCCAGTCTACTGCCGGCACTACTGACCCTCGCCCCTAACCAGCTACCCCAGCCCCATCTCTGCCTCTGCCAGGGACTTCGCTTTTGTGGCGGGTGACAAAGACAGCTGTATGCTCAAATGTCATGTATTCCGCTGTGATGTCCCTGCCAAGGCCATTGCCAGTGCCCTACATGGTCTCTGCGCCCAGGTAAGAGCCAGGCGTGGGGCAGGGAATGTAGGTAGGCGCTGAAGTTTCCAAAGTACTGGGGCAGAGTGGTATATGGCTACACTGCATTTCAGATCCTGTCAGAGCGAGTAGGGGTCAGTAATGATGGCTCTTGCTGCTCCCTGGACCCCATTTCTCCTGAAGACCTACCGCGGCAAGGTATGGGTAGCTGGGTGCCACGTTGCAGCATTGGGCTGCTTTGGTGAAAGATGCAGGGGTGGAGTGGGTGTGGTTCTGTTATTTAATACTTGTCTGGAACTGGACTTCTGAGGTGTCTGGTCCCAGGATTCCAAGCCCTGAATTGGAAGAGCATCCACGGGCTTTGTTCTACCAGCATCAGCTTTGGTCTGGGTCTGGCCCTCACGGGAAGGGGAACGAGGTCACTGGGAGAGCTCCCAGGCCAACATGGTGTGTATATTTCAGTGGAGCTGTTGGATGCGGTGAGCCAGGCTGCTCAGAAGTATGAGGCACTGTACATTGGGACCCTGCCAGTCCCCAAAGCCATGGGTGAGGACTGAGGGCAGGATTGGGGGGTGTGTGGATGGGGCTATGTAATGCAAAAGGAAGGTGGGTGACATGGGGTCCACCACCATGTCCCAGAGTCCTCCCAGGGCCTTGTATGCATGGTCTGCCAAATACCAGTCTTCCTAGGGTGGAATGCTAGGCCCAGCCTCAGCCACCCCTTTCCCATCTCTGAATTCCAAGTCAGTAAGAGGGTCTTAAGCATTGCCCACTGATCCTTTCTTTCTTCACACCTGGGAGATACCATTGTGGGCATGTCACCCCAGGCATGGACGTGCTGAACGAGGCCATTGGTACCCTCACCGTCCGGGGGGACCGGAGCACCTGGGTGCCTGCCATGATCAGTGTATCTGATTCTCTCATGACTGCACATCCCATTCAGGTACCAGCAGAGGGTGAACTTAGGGTGGAGGAGGGGTGGTGAGCAGGGCTGCTGAGGGGTCATTGCTTGCTGCTGGAAGAGGTCAGGGGATCCGGCTTGCCAGTGACTAGCCCTGGTGTGGGCAGGCAGAGGCCCGTGCAGAGGAGGAACCACTGTGGCAATGCCCTGTGCGCCTCGTGACCTTCATTGGTGTTGGCCGTGACCCACACACCTTCGGCCTCATCGCCGACCTGGGCCATCAGAGTTTCCAGTGTGCAGCCTTCTGGTGCCAGCCCCATGCCGGGGGACTCTCCGAAGCTGTGCAGGCTGCCTGTATGGTGAGTAGGGGTGGGAACAGGCAGGTGGGATTGCCCTGTGGCTGCTCTGTGTGGTTGAGTCACACTCAGGCCTGGCAGCCCCTCCGGAGATCACAAACCAGTAACCCCAGGGCTGACTCTGGTTCACTAGTATTTGGGCCCTTATGTTTTTAGGACATTTTCTTTAGTTGCCAATCTTTAAAAACTAGTAGGACATTTCACATAGTAATTGTTATTCTCACTTTTTAAAAAATATCAGGGGCTCCAACACTGGGTTCACATGGATAAGTTTCAGCATGCCACTGGAGTTGTGTGTAGGCTATACATGACAGGAAGGGCGTTGTCTTTCCTGCAGGTCTCATTTAGGTTATTGCCTGGCGTCCATGGGCATTTGAGTGTGGGATACCTAAACTCTGTTAGTTCACTCATCATTCAATAAATGGTGCCTGCAGGTACCAGGCCTCATATTTGACCCTCGGGATTCAGGTCTGGAGAGCACAGCTTTTGCCTTCATAAAATACTTGAGCTGCTGCAGAGACAGACCAGAGAGAAGGACACACGAGATGATGGAGGAGATGGCCCCTTCAGGGGTCAGGAATGCTACCTCTAAGAGGTGATGGACAATAGGAGTTAAAGATCCAAGGAAACAGTAGACCAGGTTGGGGGGGGGCAGATGTGCCAGGCAGAGAGAACCTCAGTTGTGAAGGTGAGAGAGATCTTAATGGGTTAGAGTATGTAAGGGAGCCAAGGGATGGAGTGGAAGATGAAGGCCAAAAGAATGGCAGAAACCAGGTCATAGAGGACCTTATAGGTCAGGACAGTGAGTATTTTATCCCAAGGCCCTAGGAACCATTGAACAATATTCAGCGGGACAGTGAAGTCATGTTTGTGGATTAGGATGACTCACTACAGTGTAGGGTGGATAAAAGACTGGGAGGGCACAAGGAGGCTAGAAAGGCCAGTTAGCCCCTTTGACTAGTTCCGACTGGAGATAACTGGTGCAGCTGCAGTGGGACTGGAGCGTTGGTTGTAGATGCTCCCTGTGAGTAGTGAATGTGCCCTGCTAGGGACCAGTCTACACCACTGAGAGATGGAAGAGAGGCAGCCAAGTGGTAGGCTCTGCAGTGTGACAACACTGAGTTTGAATGCTGATTCTACCACTTTCTGGCCGTGTGACCTTGGTAAAGTCATTCATCTGTTCTCTGAATCTTATGTCCTCATTTGTAAAATGGAGAAAACACACCTCATAAATAACCAGATTAAGCTGCATTGTACAAAACACTCACCGCAGTGTCCAGCCCTTCTTAAGTACTCAGTAAATGTTGAATTTTATGTTTTTGTTAATGAGCTACCTGGGAATGCTGTGGGAACTCCAGCTGTGGCCAACGACCAGCCTTGTATCACAGAAGTCTTGGCCAGTTCTGTGTGCTGCAGAGGCTTTCAGGGGACAGAAAGTAGCTGGATCTTCACATTCCCCTTCTCCCTAGGTTCAGTACCAGAAGTGTCTTGTGGCCTCTGCAGCTCGAGGCAAGGCCTGGGGTGCTCAGGCCCGTGCCCGCCTGCGGCTCAAGCGGACCAGCTCCATGGACTCCCCAGGAGGCCCCCCACCACTCCCCCTGCTCAAAGGAGGGGTTGGGGGTGCAGGAGCAGCACCTCGAAAGCGGGGTGTCTTCTCTTTTCTTGAGGCCTTCAGGCTGAAACCTTCTCTGCTCCATATGTCCTAAATTGACCTGGGAGGGCTGGGGAAGGAGGCTCTGGGTCCATGCCCAACTCTTGACCCCTTCATTCCCCAGGGGCCTGCAGCCTCTTACCTCTTGGAGCCTTCTCTGCCTGCCCCTCCTGTCTTTGCCTACCCTCTGTTCCCCGTCTATTGTTTATATGGATGACTGGGAGGCCCTGGACCACAGTCGAGGCCCCTGGCTTCCTTTTTCTGGGTCCTTGTGTTCCTTGCCCTTGTCCAGCCCTTGACAGTTGGCTCTACCTCAGCAACACTTTATAGCAAAATCAGTGCAAATAAAAATCCTTCAGTGACCTCACTAGGTGTGGCTATATTGGGCGTGGGACAGGGTTGGGAGGCTAATAACCTATATGTAGTGAGTTTCTTGCTGTCTGTGCTTGGTGTGATGGAAATCTGACTTCATTCAACAACTATACTTGCTCCAGGCACTAAACTAGCCACTGGGACACACTAGTCAGGAGTCCCACCTTATGGGGCTATTAGAGAGGAGACAAATCAAACAATATTGAAGCTATTAAGTAGTACAACGAGGAAATCGCCAAGGCTTGTGGGAGCTCAGGTGAAGCTCTTAACCTGTCTTGAGGCATTATCGAAGGCTTCCTCAAGAATTGACGTCTAAGCCGATTACTGAGGGAAGATTAATACTAGTGACTGCGCCTACAGAAATACGTGGAGATTTTGAGGGCAGTGGGCAGAGGTGAGGCCCCTGGAAGTTGACCTGGCTAGATCAGAGAGTCATTTGCGGGGCAGGGCTTTCTGGCGATTTGAACTTAATTCTTAGAGAACTGGGAGAGATTTGCTCCGGAGAGGATGAAGGCTCCTGCGGCATTGGCTCCGAGAAAACAGCGTCGTTGGTGCCCGGGGCCCGGGGCCCCGATGGCTCATTAACTGCAGGAGATTTCGAGTTCCTTAGGGAGTTGGCACAGGGCTCCACAGCGTCAACCCGCAAGGGTTCCAGACAGTCGGCGCCCGCGAGCTGCCGCCCCGGAAATGACGTGTTGCCTCGCTGGCCGTGCGGAAGTGGAGATGGCGGAGCTCTACGTGAAGCCGGGTGAGCGCGGGAGACGGGGCGCTGGGTCTTCGCCCCCGGCTCAGACTGGGGGCGGTAACGCCGTAGCTGGCGGACCCTGTGCCTTCCTCAGCCTCAGTGTAAACTGCGGATGCAGTTCCGTCTGGCTTCAAACGTCCTGTCTCCTCCCCAGGCAACAAGGAGCGTGGATGGAACGACCCCCCGCAGTTCTCCTACGGGCTGCAGACCCAGACTGGCGGACCCAAGCGCACGCCGCTCACCAAGAGGGTTGCAGCCCCGCAGGATGGATCCCCCAGAGGTGCGTGGGCTCTGTGCGCGGAGACCGGCAGTGAATGGGCGGTGCCAGGGGTAAGCCTTTCTGAAGGGCGTTTCCGAGAATTCCATAAAAGCAGTTTGGAGCCCCAGTAAGGGTTGGTGGCAGGCAGGCGCTTTTCTGAGCTCCATGGCTACTGCTCAGGTTAGTAACACTTTTTTTTTTTTAAAGGACTCATCTTGGGTGGTCCAGTCCAGACTTATGGGTTTTAATATCGTTTTTATTCCCAAAGTATTTTCCAGTTTTGTTTCCGACCTAAATCTTCCTCGACCCCATAGTGGTGTATTTGTTCTGCTTCTTCACTTAGATATGTAATAAGCATCTTTGATTTAACGTGGTATTAATTCAGTCAGTATTATTGAGCACCCACCAAGAGCCAAGCGCTGTTGGAGATGTAGTAGTGATTCGGTAACTAAATTAGGTGTCTGAGCAGCCGGCTGACAGCCTGAAATCATGATTAGAAGCCAGGCATGCAAAGATGAGGTGCAGTATTCCAAGCAAGCAAACGCTAGTGCAAAGACCCTGAGTTGACAGCAAGTTTGGAGAAACTAAAATATGCAGTGCTAGAGTATAGTGATTTTTGTAAACCAGAATAAGGAATTTTCATTTTGATCTTTGTAAAGTAGGAAACCGCTGAAAACTTTAGAGAAGGGTGCCTTTTCTGCAGAGAATTGTTCAGACCAGTAAGTGGGCTGTTGCCCCTAGATAGGAAACTCAGGGTCATTTTTTAAGCTGCACAGAATGATAGAAGATGGAGTTTCTTAACCTCAGGACAACGTGATTCTTTGTACTGGGGGCAGGGCTGTCCTGTGCATTGTAAGATACCCGACCTCTACTCAGTAGATAACAGTAGTACCCACTCAGTTATGACAGCCAAAAATGTCTCCAGTCATTTCTTCGGCGGGGGGGGGGGGGGGGGGGAGGCCTCTCCCCACATGGGAATCACTAACTGATTTAGGTCTTTTTTTTTTTTTTTTTTTTTTTTTTTACCCCTTTTGAAGATTTATTTATTTGAAAGGGAGAGTTACAGTGAGAAGGGTAAAGACAGCATCCATACTCTACTCTTCAAATGGCCACTGGCTGAAGCCAGGAGTCTGGAACTCCATCCAGGTCTTCCATGTGGATGGCAGGGACCCAAGCACTCTGGCCATCTGCTTTGTTCCAGGGAGCTGGATCTGAATTGGAGCATCCGGGACTCAAACCAGTGCCTATATGGGATGCTGGCATCACAGGCAGCAGCCTAAGTTGCTGCGCCACATTGCCAGTCCCTGATTTGCATCTTAAAAAGATCACTGTGTCTGCTCTGTGGAAAATGAGATTTTAGGGGCAATGTAAAGGTAAATTAATAGGATACTACAGTAATATGGGCAAGTTAAAACAAAAAAACACAAAACTTTCTTTTGAGGCTGAAAGAGACAGACCAAGTTCCCATCAGCTGATTCACTCCCCAAATGCCCACAGAAGGTTGGGGCTGGGTCAGCCTGAAGCTGGGAAAGAGGAACTCATTCCAGGTCTCCCATGTGGGTGAGACTCAGTTACTTGAGCCATTATCACTGTTTCCCAGGATTTACAGCGGCAAGAAGTTGGAATCAAGACCTAGAACTAGGAGTGGAACCCAGGCACTCCGATTAGGGATGTCATAAAGTCATGAGTCAACAGTGAAGAATGCTACTGAGTGGACATGTAGGATAGACAAGGGACCCCGCAATCACTGGTAACCTTAACAGAGCAGTCTCTGTGCAGCTGGAACGGGCTGATGACAGTGTGAAGCAGAGTGACTATGAATGGCTCATTGAAGAAGTTCTGTGAAGCAGAGATGAGAAATGGGGCAGAAAGTGAAGGGGAGCTGTTTCTGATAGTACTGTATGTACTACAGCATCTGTGCTGACTCATGGGATGATTCAGTAGAGAGGGAGTACCGATGATGGAGGAGAAAAGGGAAAACTGCTGGAGGAAAGCCCAAAGATGAGAGGCTGGGATGCAGAGTACAGCTGCACAGATGGCTTTTAACAGGAGCAGGAACCATTCGTGTCTCTCTCTCTCTCTCTCTTTTTTTTAAAGGCTTATTTTTGTATTTGAAAAGCAGAGTTAGAGAGGGAGAGATGGAGAAATAGATTTCCATCTGCTAGTTCACTCCCCAGTGGCTGGGGCTAGGCTGATCCGAAACCAGGAGCCAGGAGCTTCTTCCAGGTCTCCCATGTGGGTTCAGGGGCCCAAGAACTTGGACCATCTTCCACTGTTTCCCCAGGCATGTTAGCAGGAAGCTGGATGGGCAATGGAGCAGCTGGGACTCAAATTGGCAACCACATGGGATGCTGGCTGGCACCACAGGGAGCATGGCTTTACTCGCAACACCACAGCGCCGGCCCCTTCATCTATTATAGAAGGAAGGAAAGTGACCACATATGCGGGTGAATTAGAACAGGTGGTGGGAAGATGATTGAGTTCCTGTTTAATGAACTCTTTTCTCAATGAAATATGAGGCATATTCTCTTAATAAATACGAGGAAGCAGAGAGACAATAGAGAAAGGGGAAGGTAGAAAGTCTAGAGGAAATGTGAAAATAGTTGTCCTGAAGAATGGACTACCCAGTGTTCAGTACATTCTAAAATCTGTAGCCATGTAGCATAACTATCTACATAGTTGTATTTTTCTTCCCAGGTACAGGCAAGTTGGGTTTAACCAGAAAAGTGGTACAGTGGGAGGACGTAAAGGAGACAAAAGAATTTATAAGGGAATGATTTTATACACCATGAAGTCTGAGTAGCTGGGCTGGAAGAGCAGGGAGGGGAGATCAGACTTCCGAGGTGATAGTGCATTGTGAATAAGGCAGAGGGGCATGAGAAGCGGTAGTAGGAGGGACAAACATGATCACTGGAGGTGAAGCGCTCAGATACCCGAGAAACCAAATGATTGACAAATTAATCATCCTTGTTGATGCCGATGCTTAAAAGTACTCTTGGTTTTTTCTCTCCCAGTGGTTTGCATTATTAAAATCAGAAATCAAGTAATCTTGACTACTCTTCCTTACTTCCACCCCACCAAAGTCCTACTGCTGTCTGTTCCTAAATCAGTCTCAGACCAGTCCATTTTCCATCAGCTAGTCTTGCAGCCTACTCCAGGACAGCATCTTCTTTCCTGAGCTACTTTATTAACCACTCACCTGGTGTACCTGCCTCCATTTCTGACCTGTTCTCATCAGTTTTTCATAGAGCACATGTCTTCAGTAAGTCGGGTCATACCACCCTCTGCTTTTATAAATCTTCAGTGCCTTCCTGTTACTGTTAGGCTCAAGACAAAACTTGAAGGCCCTGCAGGGTCTGGATCCCTGCTTACCTCTCCAGTGACAGCAGATAAAACTTGCTTCAGGGTTAATAATTTCCAGACACAGAAGCCTCATTTCTGTCCCCTGACAAGTCTTCCTGCCTCTTGGGAACTGCCCTTCATCTAGTACGTATTCCTTCAGTTTTTTACAGTGACATCTCTCTCCTCCATTAGCTCTCAATAAAACCAGCTAGCTTTGTGATTACTTTTTGCTATACACAAATCTAGCAGCTCTACCTGTATTCCTTATATTCACTGCAACCCTGTGGAATAGTGCTGTTACAGTAATATGCCCATTTTAAGCAGAACACAAGCTCAGAGGAAAAATAACTTGCTGAAAGTCACATAGTAGGTGAGCAGGATAAACTTAAATGTTACCTCAGAAGGTCTTCCTTGAAAATTTAGTCTAGATAGGTCCCCCGTTTCTCTTCATCACATATCACATCATTTTTATTTTTTTATGACGTAACATAATTTAGTAATTTACCCTCCTCTAAGATTATAAATTCTCTGAGGTCAGGAACATAATCTGTGATGGTTTACCATCTGTGGTGCCTACCACATTGTCTAGCATAGAGACCTGATAAATATACATTGTGTGTGTATGAATGAGTTGTGCCAGTGAATTTATTCTGTATTGTTTGATCCTACTTTACCTTTCAGTCCCCACATCAGAGCTATCTCCGGGGCATCCCCCAGTTGGGCCTCCACCTCCGAGTAAGGCTCCCGGGCCTCCACCTGTGGAGAGCTGTCCTTCCTCTTGTGTGGTGCCCACAAGTTCCCCAGTCATTGAGCCTGAGGCCCTGTTGGAGGATGTGCTGAGACCTTTGGAACAGGCACTGAAGGACTGTCATGGCCACACAAGGGTAAGCCCTGGCATTCCAAGTGGTACAGAGGGTTCCCATCCATAGGCAGACGCCTGTAAACAAGGGCTCTTCATTCTTTCAGTTATAGACTTCTGCAGAATCTGGTAAGCTCTGTCCAGAAAAATGTACACAGGATTCAAGGGTTCACTGGACTTCCAGAAACCAATTAGTGGAAGAGGCTGTAAGAATTCAGTTTCCATTAATGAACCAATTAACAACCGGATAATCTGTACCTCTAGGCCATACATAGCATACTGTTGATTCTATGCTTGGGTACTTCCTATCTATAGTGTTTCCCTAGATTCTCTGGAGGCAAGGGATACGTGGAAGTAATGCAGTAATTTCAAGTTTTTCAGCTTTTAGTTTTCTTAATTGTAAAGTAACAAATGAATTTTTGGGGACCTGAAAAACCCCTGAAATTAAAAAATTTTAATCATACATGCAGTTTTTGGCAGGGGGAGGAAATCCATAGGTTTTATTAGGTTCTTAGTGGGAGCCTCTAACCTTTGGATAAAGAACCACATTCTAAGGTCTAAATGTAAATTTCCTGGGCCAGAGAAAGCAGGTCCTTTTTCTAGTGATAGCTTCCCTCTCTGTTGGTCTGGCAACACTGACTCCAAGGGCATTCTGTCTCTCAGAAGCAGCTATGTGATGACATCAGCCGACGCCTGGTACTGCTACGGGAACAGTGGGCTGGAGGGAAGCTGTCAGTGCCGGTAAAGAAGAGGATGGCTCTGCTGGTGCAAGGTATGGGTGGGTTCTTTGACACAGCCTAAGTGTTTTGTTTTGTCTTGCCATGGCTGATTGAGCTGGAACAGGTGCTGACATTTTGGCTGATTGGGATGGGAGGCATGAAGTCTGTCTTCTATCCCACATAGTTTGCTCAATCCCTGTCTCCTCTTTAGAGCTTTCAAGCCGCCAGTGGGATGCAGCAGATGACATCCACCGCTCACTCATGGTTGACCATGTGACTGAAGTCAGTCAGTGGATGGTGGGAGTTAAAAGATTAATTGCAGAAAAAAGGAGTTTATCTTCAGAGGAGGCTGCCAAAGAAGAGAAATCAGCAGCTGCAACCGAGAATGAGACCATGTCAGGCCTTCAACAAGCTCCATAATCCTGTTGGTTCCCTGAACTCACTTCACATCATCACCAATGCCTTGGTGTGGGAGGACTTCTCTCACTTGGCTCCTTCTTACCACCAGGGAGACCATCCCATGGGCCTGACCCACTTGTATGGGAAAAGGGTCCCACCTGGGTTACCTGAACATGCATTTTAATAAAAACATCTCAGTGGTGGGCCTTGGGTAGGAAACGAGCCCTTCCTATGCGAATTCTGTCCCCTCTGGTGTCCTCAAATGCCCTGCTCCCTGTGGACCCTGCAGACCTCTGTTCATTCATCACAAAGGGCCTTACTGGGCAAGACCAGATTGGTGCCTGCCTCTTTCACCAGACATCCTTTGTGGAGCAGCCCCAACTTTGATTTCATTTAAGCATGAGAACAGACTCAGACTGCTCCCCCTTTGAGGTATATTGGTGTTACAAGAGTAAGAATCAGCGAGTGGGGTTATGCAGTGTACACTGAAGAGAAAAAGACCAGATTCCTGAGGTTTGGGATTAGGACTCTGACTCGCCAAAGAAGGTACTATCTGATTTTGGGCTTCAATGTGGGTGCCACAGTTTCTTCTGAACCTTTGAGAACAAGCCTGGGTGGAAGGGGCCAGAGAGGTTTTAGTTGGACACAGTGCTGTGAGAAGAGAGAGTACAGGTTTTCAGTGTTGGAATGGGAGATTGGTACTTAATAGGTAGGAAGCAGAAAAGGCGTGTGAAGTAACCAGGGTGGTTGTATAGATGGGAACAGCAAATCTTTTCCAAGCGTTCAGCTTTGGAATGAATTAGGGAGGTCAGAGGCGGCCCAGTTCTATGAAGACTGCTTCCTAGAAAGACAGGAACAGCTCTTGACAAGCATAGGCTATTACTGTTTATGGCTTGGCAGTTCTTGTAGTTTGCTCTCAGAACCTTCCTTGGCTCTAATTGTTGCCAGTAGGCCTAATGGAACCTGGGAAAGAACCTGGTGACAGTTAGGAATGTCAGCATTGAGAACACTGGAGCCAAGACATTTCTTTGAATGTTTACTAAGCAGACAGAGGTGACATACTCCATCCCACAGTCCCAGCCTCTAAGCTTAGAGGGATGGGGGTTGGGCGGAGTACCTACAGACCAAAGACAAAGTAGAGCTAAGGGCTTGGCAAATTGCCCACTCTTATCCCTGGTCTAGCTGCCTCTTAACTAAGAGGCCCAGAAGCAACAAGTCACTCCCTTCCAGATCAGATGAGGCCAGCTGGCCTTTGGATACCCCAGAAAGAGGTGGTGGCAGCAGCGGCACGAGGGATCCCTCTATAACTCCACACACAGGGTTCATCTGCACTGGATTAGTTGTCCATTTCAAATTGTGCGTCATCTGGAGAGAGAAAAAGCAGGACTCGTTGCTGGTCAGGTTGTGCAGAAACCCCGCTTGGAGTTCAATACCCATTGTACTTCAAGGGCATCTGAACTCAAGAGCTGGGGGCATTTCTTAATATTAGGTCCTGCTTTCCTTACCGAGTATCTCTTCCTCTGTCTCCTTCTGCTCCTTCAGCTCCTCTAGCTTGAAGGGTGGGGCTGTTGGAGGAGTTGTGACCCCGGGAATCTGAGGGAGGCAGCAAGGGGGTGTCCGGGCAATGGGTGAGTTCTTGCACTCCAGCAGGAACTTTCGGTCGTAGATGGTCCTGGTGCCTGTTAAGGGGTAGGGTCTCAGGTAAGAGTCAGGAGACTGGGTACAGACGTCACTGGGACCCAAAAGGCTTTGGAGAATGGAGGTAGGGGGTATGTGCCCATGTTACCCTTTGTATCAAAGACCACCTGCTCTGCAATGCTAGGATCTCAGCTGACAAGAAGCATTCACTTAAAGACTTTTGGGCCTACCCCAGATGTGGTAAGTACCATACAGCAAGTGAGGCATTCCAGATGGTCAGGGCAGGGGCTTTATGTTTGGGGGAGCTTCAGGTCTTGGCTCAAAGAAGAGCACCAAACACAGAGCCTGGGCACTTAAGGGTGCTCCTCTACCTCTCCAGAACTTCCTTGTTTGACCATTCAGCTTCAGCTGGATTAAGAAATGAAGGGTTTCACTCAGTGCCCCAGGGACATGCTGTTCTTATCTGGACTTCTCCCAATTCCTGTAAGCCTCAGCCTGCAGAAACTTCGTCTTGGCCCTCAGTGTTCCCAAAGGGCCCTGCCCAGGTCTCACCCCTCCCCTGTGCCTCCAGGTGGCAGCAACCCCTGGGATCAGGAGCCCAGCAGCTTGTGATCCCAGGCTGCTCGCCCAACCAAACAACCACTGCACATCTTTGAAGCTTTTACCCCCAGCTTCCAGACCTGATGCTCTCTGCTAAGGCCTTCAGGAGGACCCGGAGTTTGCCTGAGGTGCCCAGAATCCAAGCCAGAGAGGAATCATAGCCCAGTTATCAGGAAGCTGGGCTCAAGGCATTGTTAAATCACTTGAGGTTTATGGAAACTAAGCCTCAGCTTCAAATACCCTCCCTCAAAGCTGCAGCCTGCAGAGGGAACTGCAGTACTAAACACACAACTCCCCACCCCTACCCCGTGACAGCTCACACACACTGGTCTGCTGGCAGCTTGTCGACCTGGCCCGCTGACCTCCTGGGGTAGCGGCGTATAGCGTGCCCCGTGGCGTGGTGCTGTAGCAGCTGGGCAGCCAGTCCCTGCCCTCAGGAATCGGACAGTTTGTGGATGTGGACATAGAGAGCGGGAGGTTCAGGAAGGTGACCAGTTAGTGTTGTGGGCACGGAGCACGGCACTGAGTCTGAGACAGACTAGTTGAGTAAGTACCTGTGGCCACAGGCAACAACATCAGGACAACGGCATGCCCAGGGCGGGACACCTGCCATCACTCAACCTGAAAGCCCCGCCCCAGCCGGCAGGGAGCAAGTCCCTGCTGGGCCAAAACCATTTAAGGGTTGTGAGCCTCAGTCCTAGCAACTGTGGCCAGTGACTCCTGGGCCAGCGTTGGCCAACTAGCCTAAAAGTGCTGTATTAGCTGGGCTATTTACTGTTAGCCCTTTGACCTTCCCACCACAGCTAAGGAAAAGTAGGGAGCTGGCGAGGAGGGCTTGGTCTTTAGTTAAAAATAAAGGTCAGACAGTCTAGCTTTGGAGGTGTTTTTTTGATGTCAGTACAGTGATATGACAGGCAGGAAAGAAGTGGTGGGAGAGTTAAGTCTAGTACCCATGTACAGTAAAAACATTTCAGCTTCAGCCAGTGGTCCTGTTTGGCTTCCTCAAAATCAGCACTGCTCCCCCTCCCAACCCAAACTTACATACAGAATAGAATCCTTGACTGCACTCATTTATGAAAATCAGCTCTGGCTTCATCAGATTCTCCTTTAGCTCTAATTTCTTTCTTTCTTTCTTTTTTTAGCTGTAATTTCTTCACTCATTTGTTTTAAAAAAGGCATTACTGTGTATATCAGTGTTTCTCAATTTTAATGTACACATAAATCACATGCATATCTTGTTAAAATGAACATTCTGAAGCCAGCACTGTGGTGAAGTGGGTTTAAGCACATGCCTGAGATGCCAGAATCCCATATGGAGGCTGGTTCGAGACCCAGCTGCTCTACTTATGATCCAGCTCCCTGCTGATGCACCTGGGAAAGTAGTGGAAAATGGCCCATGTGCTTGGGTCCCTGCACCCACGTGGAAGACCTGAAAGAATCAGGCTCCTGGCACAACCCCAGCCACTGCAGCTATTTAGGGAGTGAACCAATGGATGGAAGATCTCTCTCCTCTCTGTAACTCTGCCTTTAAAATAAATACCTTTTTAAAAAGATGAACACTCTGATTCAGTAGGTATAAGAAAAAATTCTAAATTTTTAATGCAATCCCAGATAATGCAGATGCTACAGGTCCTCAAACACACTTCAGGTAGCAAGGCTATATTGTTAGAAAAAAGGTTTTTTGAGCCAAATGCACTTAAAGTGTCTTAATAGTATGGAAGGGTAAAGCTTTGGAAAAGACTGGACAGCCATTTATTAAAACAGCTTTTAAGCAAGGTGAAGAATTAAGTCTGTTGGGGGAAGAAGTGTGGGGTAAAGGATAGTGAGAATGAAGGTGAGAACAGCCTAGTGAAACCAGGTGGGACAAAGGGCAGTAGCTGTGGGGATGGTCAGAAGTGAATGAGATTCAGATAAACAGAGGAGGGAGGATAAGGTCACCCAATCAAGGTTGGGGGAGGTACAGGAAGATAGAGTCTCGGTAGCTGGTATACTGTATAACAGGGAAAACAAGAATAGGGGCATATCTTACAGTGGGAAATGAATAATGTTTGTGGAATATCCAGGTGGAACACAAGAAGGAGCTAGATCTATTAGTCTGAAGTTCAGGAGGGAACTCTTGGCTACTACTCCAGATTTGAGCAGTGTGAAATCCAAGAGTGCAGGAAGAGGTTACTGGGACATATCAACATTTGTTTAAGGGGTTGCAGAGGAAGAGGATTCATCAAGAGAATAAGAAAGAGGAATCAGAAATAGAACTAGGAGAGACATATCAATGATTTTCACGAAGGAACAGTGTGGAAATGGGTTTCCCTTCTACTAATCTCTATTACAAAACAGCCACAGTTACTACAATAATGACTACTGCTTGCAGCTAACTTTCCTAGACAAAGTATGTGCTACTCAAGAATGGGAAACTTGGCTGGCACCATAGCTCAATAGGCTAATCCTCCACCTGCAGCACAGGTACCCCAGGTTCTAGTCCCGGTCAGGGAGCCGGATTCTGTCCCGGTTGCCCCTCTTCCAGTCCTGCTCTCTGCTGTGGCCTGGGAAGGCAGTGGAATATGGCCCAAGTGCTTGGGCCCTGCACCCGCATGGGAGACCAGGAAAAGCACCTGGCTCCTGGCTTCAGGTCAGCACCATGCGCTGGCCGCAGCAGCCACCGAGGGGTGAACCAACGGAAAAAGGAAGACCTTTCTCTCTGTCTCTCTCACTGTCCACTAGCTGGATGAAGGACTGAGTTTAAACCAGAGACAAGATTAATTATCCATTAGAATATGTAAGCTTAAAAATAAATTAAACCCAGGCCCCACTTTCAGAGTTGTGATTAAGCATATTAGGAAATACAGTCTTGACTACCAGGACAAAACAGGAGGTAGCAAGTAATCACAAAATAGACTTGCAGTCACAAATTTCAAAATTTTCCAAATTAGGTCTTAAAGTCCAGCCTCGTGCCTTTATTGGAGGTGGTCTTAACACACTTAAGTTTCGACACAACCTTTAGCTCTCACCCATTTCCCACAGGAAATGAAGGTGAAGGAACCTGGCTTTTGGCAAAAGACCGATCATTAATAAAAAATAAAATGCAGCATTATTAGAGTCCCTTGCCCCCAGGGCAGAGTCCACTGAGAACAACGTTACAACCAGTCACATTTCTTGGTAGAAGTGCATCTTGCTAGTTAGAGAACAAAATGTTCAGCAGCAGTGTTACTCCAGGTTTATCTGTCTCTTCCTGGGTTTACAATATGGTCCAAAGGAATTAAACAGTAGGACATAACCACCTATATGAAGCACTCCTTTCTGTTTGGCTTTAAATCATAATGTGACCATATTTCCCCTTTCACAAGTTAACTCAAAACTGAGGATGGCCCACTTGTACACTACTTTTGAGGTTGGGACAAGGATTTGGCCAGAACCTACGCAAACAGATGGAAACCAAAGTCTCAAGTCCTGAGATTTCTTACCTCTGGTTAGGAGAGGCCACCATTGGCTGTCCAACTCTCTTCTTCGGCCTGGTTAGCTGAGGTGATGGGATTTCCCCTTTGAGAGCAGGGACTGAAGGAAGCAGACTGGCCTATAAAAGGGCAAGTCAGCACACTGTAGCCACAACAGGTTTAAAGGGTCTTAAAACATCAATAATTTTGTTGGTGGTGGAATTTTATTACATTGAACAGTACTTGAAGTGGGTCCAGAAACCTTGATGTTATAGATTTATTCGTGAAAGAGCCATTACTCTCACAGGGTGTGATTGTGCCTTAGAAGGATGTTTCTTAATGGCTTGAGGGCTCCCTATGGATTATGCAAGGTTTTCTTCTGCCTCCACTAAAATCTCAAATACTCTCCCCTATAGTAGCAGGCCTTTTGATTGCATGTTAGAACCAATAATAAGGGCTCTCAAACCTCTGCACTGCAAACATTCTAATTCCCTTTTTTTATATTCTCACTCACAAACACAAGAAAACCTGCATTAGAACTAGAAACTCCATTTTGAGTTAATTTAAGTTCAATCTCATTTTCAGATTAAGAAAGTGAAGGTCACAAAGATGAAATTATTTGCCTAAGGTCATATAGCTTTAAGTGTTAGAAATGAAGACAGAATGTCAACTTCTGACTCTTGTTCATTGTACCCATGCTACCTCCCCCATATCCCTTGTGTATTTTGTAAGTAACCAAGTTCTTACCTGAGCTAGGTTTTATCCAATGTTCAGGTTGGTAAAATAGCAATACAGTAATGCCAGGAGAGGTAGGCAGAGGAAGAAGAGATTTTATCAGGCGAAATGGGGTTGGGAGTAGGCTACTGGGATCCAAATACAAAGAAAAGAAGGCAGTGCTGGTAAGAGGAAAGAGAGGAGGGTATCCTAAAGAACTACCTCCAACTGCATAACTCCTGTTTCCTCCTGATTCTCCCAGGTTTCTCATAACTGCCTTTTTGTTTTTCTTTATGTGTTCTAGTTCTTAACCTGAGATAAAATTTCTCATTCTACTGTCCTCAAGGTACAGAATACAGATATACAGGGCTCCTCCAGACAATTCAAATATATTGTAGATAGTTCAGACAAAACATACATCTCACTGAATTCATTTACTTCATATTTTTTCTCACTACTATATATTTCTTTAATTTTTTCTTTATTTTGCTAATTTTAGGTGGTATTTTTTGTTAGTGGTAAGTGGAAACAGCAATATTATGTACATGATTGAAGGGGTCTTCTGTTGCTGCCACTAAGGTGAGGGGACCTCTGGAGACTGCCTGATATGGTCATTGACCACCCAAAGGCAGTAGCTTCTACACCAGTGATAACTTTCCAAATCTACTAAAAATACAAAATAAGAATTGCACTTGAGGAAGCTCTCTCATATTTTAAACTGATATGGAAAACAAAAAGACCAGCTTATGTCTAACAAGAACAAACACAGTGTGAATGATCTGCCTTTAGGACTTGGGCAGAGAAAACTAAGAATTCCTATTGGTAGAAGTAGAAAAGTGCTACCTGCACGGTTCTACCCACAGTTACTACCCTTTTTCTGTGTATCCTCCTTTGCTTTGATATTTTTGGCTTTTTAATCAACCCCATTTTCTTTTTTATATTGTGTATATCTAAGACCAGGAGATATTCAAACATGGACAAGTTGATGAATGTGCTTTTCAATGGAATAATTTTCTATTGCATCAGATTCTTGGCATAGCCTATGATTTGGTCAAGACAACCCATTTCACTGTTCCTATTTTTAGTTTGTTGAACATACTGTCTCTTTTCTACTCATACTAAGCCCAGAATTAGTCACATATTTATAAACATTACTCAGCTGATTCAACAATACAACAGGCTAACAGTAGTCATTCCTCTTTATGTCTCAACTAAAACACCTATAACAAGATCAGTATTTTAGAAAAAAGACTCAGGAAACAGGAGATAGCATTGTGACATGGTGGGTTAAGCTGCTGGCCACAGCACTAGCACCCAGTATGGGGCTCCAGTTCAAGTCTCGGCTGTTCCACTTATGCTCCAGCTCCCTGCTAATGTGCCTGGGAAAGCAGTAGAAGGTGGCCCCAAGTGTTTGGGTTCCTGTGCCCATGTGAGAGACCTGGAAGAAGCTCCTGGTTCCTAGTTTTGGCCTGGCCTAGCATTGGCTGTTGTGGCCATTTTGGGAGTGAACCAGTGGATGGAAGACCTCTCTCTCTCTGTCTTTCCCCCTCTCTGTCTCTCTGTAATTCTGCCTTTCAAATAAATAAAATAATAATAAATCTTAAAAAAACCTCAGGAAACACAAAAAGAACTAGAAATTGATGATTTAGGTGTCCTCAAGTTTGTTCAGTGTAAACTGATTGAATCCAGCTGTTCTTATTGACATACTCTTGGATCCATAAAGAGTGAAAACTATCAATGGCTTATCTGCTAAATTCAGATAAGACATATTGCCAAGGCCTGAAACTTTCTTACATGTAAAATGATACTGAAGGGAATAAGAAATGTTTAACACAGAACAGACAACTAGTTTTAAAAGAGCTCTTTCAAGTCAGTACTTAAGAATCAACTCTAAAGTATAAAATGTGAGAAACCTGTTGCAAATACAGTTTTAACAATCAATATGATTGTGGATTGGGCAGTTATCTTCATGACCACTGAAAGGATCACACCCCACTTCTAAACACTGTTCATCTTTTTATTGAATATTCTGGTAAATATTTCACATTAATACAGGCTATATTAAGTAGAGCTACTATATGACAAGAAATTTACTCAATTTTTTCCTTTAAAGCATGTAAACAATTATACATGTATTTACCACCCTAAAATGTTGAAACATGTAATCAACTAATTCTCTTCTGCATACAAGTAGCATCCAGTATGTTTAGCCAAAAGCACTACGTTCATGTGATCTTAAGTTGAAAATGGCTAATCTAACCAAAGAACATAATCAGGTGGATAGGAAATCAACTTGTTTTTATACAATGGGCAATCATATTTCCACTGCTAAAGCCTCAGAAAAAATATCTTAATTAGGCACATTAAAGAAAAAAAATCCCCAGTGTTCTTCCAAGGTCATAGGTTTCTCAAACAGGGCTAAAGAGTAAAGACCTTCTAACTTAGTTGACATATTTGAGATGCATGTTTCCAATATGAGGTGCCCATGTGCCAGGCCAAATCTGAAAAGGGGGAGGAAAAATTGGAATTTCTAATTAGGAATCTTTAGACATTTACAAAATGAATATATAAATGCAATGGCAATTCACTGTTTCTGCCTAGGAAGAATACGTATACATGAAATAAAATGTTTAGTAGCATCATTTTGAGATTGAAAAACATTCCGATCAAGGTGGTCAGTCATGACTTTTAATATTCAAAATTGTCATTACCAACAGAATTAAAAGAATGACACAACAAATCTGAAAAACAGAAAGAGAATTAAGCACATTTTACCTGCTGGGCCTCAGTGCATTCAGCTGAATTTTGGATAACTTTTATCATAGGGTTCCAAGCAGGATCTGGGTTGTGAAGTCCATTAAACAGTGGGCCTCCTGGAACATCAGCAAGCTGAGGATGAGAGGGTATTAGAGCGCCTCCGTACATGGAAATTGGCAAACCCTAAAACAGCGAAAGAAAAAAAAAGTTTAATTCTGAAGCAATTTTAAATAATGATTCCTGTAACAGCTTAGACCTTTTTTTTTTTTTTTTTTTTTTTTTTTTGACAGGCAGAGTGGACAGTGAGAGAGAGAGACAGAGAGAAAGGTCTTCCTTTGCCATTGGTTCACCCTCCAATGGCCGCCACAGCCGGTGTGCTGCGGCCGGCGCACCGCGCTGATCCGAAGGCAGGAGCCAGGTGCTTCTCCTGGTCTCCCATGCGGGTGCAGGGCCCAAGCACTTGGGCCATCCTCCACTGCCTTCCCTGGCCACAGCAGAGAGCTGGCCTGGAAGAGGGGCAACTGGGACAGAATCCAGCACCCCGACCGGGACTAGAACCCGGTGTGCCGGCGCCGCAGGTGGAGGATTAGCCTATTGAGCCGTGGCGCCGGCAGACCTCTTTAACTTCCCCAAATTCAAAGAACTCCAGAGAATCCTGTAAGTACAGCATGGTAAAGTGTTGAGAAACTGAATGTTTATTGGCATACACATTCTCCAACAAGAAAGAGGGAAAAAATACAAAAATACAACTAGACCCAATGTCAAATCATCAGCCAATTTCCCCAACTTGATGAAAATATGTAATACTCTCAACTTTCCCATATTTTAGTTTCATGAATAAGAATGTCCTAAGAATGAAAAGGGATTGTCTGCAGCCATAATCTAGCTTTAGGACAGACAGGAAGCTGTCAGAAAAGACAAGATGGCATTGAACAGGACACAGCAAGCTTTTTAGAGGGGTAGGAGCCATCTCCAAAGCTGGGTCAACAGAACACAAAGTAGCAAAACCTAAATATGAGGATAGGGACATCTTCAGGATGGTGTGAGGATGAACTACAGTAGACAACATTCTCTCCTCTTGAAATTCAACAAAGAATTGACATAGTCATGGAAAAGAGAATTATTTCAATATAAACTTCCTTAACATGTGACTACAAAGGTTGGCAAAGTGTCAAACATGTCACAAAGATGTTTGTCAACTCACTTTGGAAAAATCCACAAAACCGCTTGCCATGGGCTGATGAAAAATGTTAGAGGGGGCTACCATTCCAGAATCATCTCTCTCCATTGGTTGATGCTGGGAGAATGTGCTTGGGTCTGATAATTGTTGATGCATTGGATGGTTCCCTATCACAGACTGAGACCAACCTGATAAGCCTTCTGAAAAAAAGAATTGAAAATATAATTCGATATTTAGGTAAGACAACAAAGCATTACCACTTCATTCTTTTTTCAAACCAAATTTTATAAAAGTAAATCCTCTGAAGAGGAACAGCACAGAAACTACAATCTCACTAGCGGTGGGGGGAGAGGGGAGACATGGAAAACAATGAAGTCTACTGACTATCTTGCCACTCTGAAAGAACTTAAATGATTGTTACACTCTACACTGGCAAGCTTATTAAGAGGGAAGGGAAGCTTGTTTGAATCTTTTCTTTTTTTAAAGAAGATTTATTTTTACTTATTTGAGAGGCAGAGTTACAGACAATGAAAGGGAGAGAGAGAGAGAAAAAAGTTCTCCATTTGCTGGTTTACTCCCCAAATGACAGCAACAGCCAGAGCTGAGCCAATCCAAAGTCCAGTGCTTCTTCCATGTCACCCACCTGGGTACAGGGGACAAACACTTGGGCCATCTTCCACTGCTTTCCCAGGCCATTAGCAGAGAGCTAGATTGGAAGAGGAGCAGCTGGGACAGGAACTGGCATGGCGCTGCAAGTGGAGGCTTAGCCTACTACGCCACAGTGCCAGCCCCAAATCTTTTATTTCTAATCAACTCTAGACTCTTAGATTGGGCTGAATTCCTCAAAGGTTTAACTACCTTTCCTTGACTGAAAGTTAAACACAGAAACTAAGTTTTGTTTTTGCTTTTTTAATGGAACTGTGTTTTAATGGCAAACTCTTAGGAACTTATTTGAGATATGCCTTTAGAGAGAGGGCCAGATAACCGTACCTGACACAGCATTAACACCGAATGACCAGATTCCACTGTGTCCAACCGGAGCTACAAAACTGGTCCCCATAGGGGCTTGTGCAACAGACCCTCCTTGCCGAATCCGTGCCAGTCTCTCTGTTCCAATGGGGGGAGGTATCTTCCGATCCTGACTGGCACTGCCTCCTTTGGCTTGGCCCAATGTTGGTGCAGCAGAAGTGGCTGAAAGAGGTGAAGATGATCCCGAAGAAACAGATGGAATAGGAGTGTCACCTGGTGGCAAAATATGTCTCTATTGTTTTATTACATATAAAAACTATAATAATATGAGAAACCTTGTTGGAAAGATCTACTCCAAAACATAGATTCTGTAAAGAAAATTTCATTTTATAAAATCATTCTAATGAAAATATATAATTTTTGCAAGCATTATCCTAGAATACTTCTGTCAATAATGTGTATAAACAAATACCCCCAAAATTTTTTTCCCAAGTAAACTGAACAAAGCTAGAAAGGAAAAAGGCCACATTTATTCTCATTCTAGTTCTAAATAATCTTCTCAAAACATATATTGTCACATTTTAAATTAGCTAAAATTTGGCAGTGTTTACACAGTACCTAGCATAATGTCAAGAAAACACTTGGCCCTCTATATCTGTTCTTTTCTTTTTCCTTTCTATCTCTTTTTTGCTATAAGGAAGAAAGGGTAAGCACTGAGTAAGGTATTTCAGGATTCAATTCATTGTAGCATTCACAGCTTTGTCTCTTAAAGAACCTCTCAGGTAATCTGGGCAGTTTTCCTTGTCAAAAGGGCCTCATGATATTTAAAAATATAAAATCCTGTTCAATTAAAAATACTTTATCTATTCTAAATATTGCAATAACTCAGAACAAAGGAATATTTTTACTTATAAATATCAACAATATAGTTTCATAAAAGGTAAAAATAAGAAATCATACCAATCATATGTATAAATGCAGCTTCTTTTCAGATTTCAGAAATTATCTCACAACACTGTCCCCAAAGGGTCCTTTTGTAAAACTACCTCTTTTCATGGTCCAAATCCAAATGTAAGCATTTCTGGTTTGGAAGAATAGCTTGACCCTTCTCAAGTTTTCTATCCTATAAATGACTGATGATTGCGATACAAACCTTGGGGATCTGCAAATCATTTAGCTTACAAAAGTAACAACATAGTATTCCCTGAAACAAACAGTTTAATAACTTATTCAAGACTCTTTGGGAAGAGTTCCTCCAGGATTCCTACATGAGTTTGAGGCGCTTGTCCAAGGATGGGGAGAAAAATGTTGTCTGTTGAAACTAGGAGTCCCAACAGGAGCTGGCCCTTGTAAGAAAACTCTTGTTCCTGGTATGCTGGAAAAACTTGTCAGAGGAGCAGAAGAGGAAGATGGAGAACTGCCTGATGGGTCAATGGATGGTAACCCTGAAATAAAACAGGTGCAAGACATACAATTAGGCAAAGGTTTAAAATTGAAAGTCACCTGTTTATTTAATTATTGGTATCAACCATCATTATTATTAATTTTAATTCCCTTTTTAAAAAGTATGTGGTTTATTTTTGTAGCACTGCAAAAATAATTCACTTATATGATATTGTAAGGCCAAATCTATTTTTTTCATACAATCCACAATACCAACACATACCACTAGATACAGAAAAATAGAGTCCAATGTTTAGGGATGGAAGTCACCTGAAGTAATGTTCTAGATAAATCTCAAAGCTTTTCATTAGAGGTATGACTCAGTGGTATCTATCAAAAACCTATATTCCCTTCTGTGGAAAATCTCTAAATATAGCTTTTCATCATATAACTATATTCATTTCCTATGGAAGATAAGTAACAAAGTCTCCCAATGATTGTATCCACACAAAGAACAAAAACATACTATTAAATATAATTTTAGTATTCTATCTGAGGCAAAAAATATCAAGTTGTAAGCTATATCAAAATTTCTATTCAGATTATAAAAGTATGAACTTCGCAGTATTCTCAAATTCTACCATATTCTCTGGAGAATCTATTAGATAAAGGAACAAGGGCAAAAGTGATTATAGGTGCTCGTTTCAGGAAAAAGTAGTTAATATCAATAAAAAATTATCAAAATTTCTCTCAAGCAGGTCTTTTTTTCTCATTTTCAAATAGATTGATTTCTCCATGATTAAAAGAAATAGCTTACCATATAATCAATTCACTCTCATATAATCATCTGATGGTTTTCAGTACATATATCCACAGGGCTATGTAAACATCATCACAATCAATTTTAGAACATTTCTGTCTTCTCTAAAAGAAACTTCATATCCATTGCTTGCCACTATCACTTGTCATCCCTATATCCCCACTTTTAAGTGACATTAATCTTTCCACTTAGGTAAACTGATGTTTCAGACTTTCATTATGGTACTGGCAACTATCACCATGTGCCTCTTTCCAAAAAAGAAAAAAGTATTTTGTAGTGCTAATCAGAGTAGATGTTAGCAACATCTAAAGGTGGTAACAATTCTCAATGTGGCTTTCAAAGCTGCACTAAGTAGGGGAAAAATCATTTTTAAAACAATGTTTTGGCCGGCGCTGTGGCTCACTTGGTTAATCATCCGCCTGCGGTTCCGGCACCCTGGGTTCTAATCACGCTTGCCCCTCTTCCAGTCCAGCTCTCTGCTGTGGCCTGGGAAGGCAGTGGAGGATGGCCCAAGTGCTTGGGTCCCTGCACCTGCATGGGAGACCGGGAGGAAGCACCCAGCTCCTGGCTCTGTAGCGGCCATTAGGGGAGTGAATCAACAGAAGGAAGACCTTTCTCTCTGTCTCTCTCTCACTGTCTAACTCTGCCTGGCAAAAAATAAAAAAAATTTAAAAACCCAACCTTTTGTCTATTTTTACAGTGAAATCTGTCAATATTTTATAAAGATTACAATAGTGGCATTTTTGGTAAGTGAAACAGATGCCACATATATGTAATTAACAGCCCTACTTAGATTTAACTCACATCATACTACTCACCTATTTAAAGTTCTGCAATTCAGTGGCTTTTAATATATCCCCAGAATCGTGCATTCACTACCACAACCAATTTTAGAATATTTTCATTATCCTAAAAAGAAACCCTGCATACAACACATCAATTGCCCCATCCTCCACACTGCAATCCCTCTACCCTAGGTAAACACTAATATTTCTGTCTCTACAAATTTGCCTATTCTAGAATCTTCATATAAATGGAATCAATATGTCTTTTGTGACTGGTGCTTTCACTTAGCAAAATGTTTTCAAAATTCATTATTCATGTTAGAACATGCATCGGTACCTCATTTCTTATTTCCAAATTAAGAAAGTATTCTTTTATACAACAGTGCCACATTTCATTCACCAGCTGGACACTGAATTGTTTCCATTTTTTGTTTATTATGAATAATGCTACTGTGAACATTTATGTACCAGTTTTTTTTTAATATACCAGTTTTTCTACAGACATACGTCTTAAGTATTCTTAGGAGTGGAATTATTGGATCACACAGTTTATGTTTAATAACTACTCCTCATCTGCTTAACAAGTCGTATGTATAATAATTCCATTTGTAGGTATGTTTAGCTTTTTAAGGAACTGTGAACTGTTTTTCCAGATTGGTTGTTCTACTTCACATTTCTAACAGCAGCATGTGACGACTTCAATTTGTCCACATCCATCCTCATATAAGGTACTGCTACTTCTTATCTGAAAACTATATTCATGAGGCCGGTGCTGCGGCTCAATAGGCTAATCCTCCACCTAGTGGCGCGGGCACACCGGGTTCTAGTCCCGGTCAGGGCGCCGGATTCTGTCCCGGTTGCCCCTCTTCCAGGCCAGCTCTCTGCTGTGGCCAGGGAGTGCAGTGGAGGATGGCCCAAGTGCTTGGGCCCTGCACCCCATGGGAGACCAGGATAAGTACCTAGCTCCTGCCTTCGGAATAGCGCGGTGCACAGGCCGCAGCGTGCCAGCCACAGCGGCCATTGGAGGGTGAACCAACGGCAAAGGAAGACCTTTCTCTCTGTCTCTCTCTCTCACTGTCCACTCTGCCTGTCAAAAAAAAAAAAAAAAAAAAAAAAAAAAAAAAAACAAAACAAAACCACACACACACACAACTATATTCATGAAAGTAAACGATAATCATGAAAGAAAAACATCAACAAAAGAAACCATGAAGGCAGTTAAGAAATGAGGCTGAGTTTCTTAACCCTGGGCCTCAAAAGGAACATCAAGGACGAATGCTTTCTATCACAGCCTGAGCACTGGCAAAGAAGCTCTTCTTTCATCGTATGGATTCTGAAAATCTCTACCAGTTTATCAAAATGAAAAGTTAACAACAGATGCCTAAAGGTAGGAAGGAACAAAATCCCAGAGAATATTTTAACTACAGCTGTCCTATGCAGTCTTATATTTCTGTTTGAAAGATGATATAACAGCTATGCTTTCCTGGAAAGACAAGTAAATGGAAATACATCTAAAATGAGGGCTAAGACATACCATATCCATAGCTCACAATTAATTTTAAACAACACAGATCAGTTTATAATTTTTTTTTTTTTTTGACAGGCAGAGTGGACAGTGAGAGAGAGAGACAGAGAGAAAGGTCTTCCTTTGCCGTTGGTTCACCTTCCAATGGCCGCTGTGGCCGGCACAAGGCGCTGATCCGAAGCCAGGAGCCAGGTGCTTCTCCTGGTCTCCCATGGGGTGCAGAGCCCAAGCACTTGGGCCATCCTCCACTGCACTCCCGGGCCACAGCAGAGAGCTGGCCTGGAAGAGGGGCAACCGGGACAGAATCCGGCGCCCCGACCGGGACTAGAACCCAGTGTGCTGGCGCCGCAGGCAGAGGATTAGCCTATTGAGCCCCGGTGCTGGCCAGATCAGTTTATAATTAACAAAAAAGTAGCGTGGGATAGTTTTCTAACCAGAAGAGAAACACTATGTGGCAATAGTGCTTCTAAGATTCACTCTGGGTCAGCCACATTTCTAATTTGTCCTTCAGAATGGTACAGATCGAACTAAAATTTGGCTGTTAAATTCTGATTGGGCTTTTCCAAAGAGCTCCAAGCCAACACTGGCCTCAGACTGATCTGTATCTTTTCTTAATGTCTTAGCAGATAATTTCTAATTTTGAGGAATCAGCCAAATGTAAGTTGGTTGCTTTGAAATAAGAGCTTACAAATGACTAAATCTTTTGATATAACTGCATTTAATGTAACTAATATAGAGTACTATTAAACAATGTAAATTATGAAATGCCTAAACACTTCTGCAATTCTAATTTTTCTTTTATTTATTTGAATTGCAGTGACAGAGAGAAAGGGAGAGACAGAGACAGAGATCTTCTGATGGTTCACTCTCCAAAAATCTGCAACAGACAAGGCTTCAGCCAGGCTGATGTCAGGAGCTAAGAACTTCATCCTGTTCTCCCAAGTGGGTGGCAGGGGCCCAACTACTTGGACCATCTTCTGCTGCCTTTCCAGGTGCATTAGCAGAAAACTGGATCAGAAGTGGAGCAGGTTGGACTTGAACTGGCCCTCCAACATGGGATGCTGTCATTGCAACCAGTAGTTTAACCTACTGAGCCACAATCCTGGCCCCAGAATTCCAATTTTTTAGATATGAGAATCATAATCAGTACAATTTCAAAAAGTCTGAATTTGGAATCTTTTTTAATAGCATCATTTGATACCAATCCTAGAAAATGGACTTTCACAGACATAACTTCCTTATTAGGAGAAATAAAAGATCATACAGAATACAGAATAGCTCACTGTCTGTGAGTGATTTAGTTATGCATCCTTTTTTGTTCAATCAATAATCAATAAGGGTCTTTAACACTTGAGACATGTTACAATTTCTTCCAATCATGTGGTATTAGGTTCAAAACAAACACTTTATTATTATCTTGGAAGATGAGAATAGGCTATGAGAGCCCCAAATTAACCTGTAATAGTAAATAACAACTTACCAGCAGGACTAGTAGAAACTCGTTGGGAAGGTGGTCTGAAACCAGGTGCCTTGGAGTTGTCAGGGTGCACATTTTCCAAGTGTCCAAGAACAGAGTTACCCAGGAATGCTGACTGAACAGTGAAAGAAGCATCTGCAGCAACTCGTGAGGACAATGGGCCATCTCCCCAACCCTGGTTAGCAGGCACCTGACTGCTATCAAAAAGACTACTGAAGTGATTAAAAAGTGTGGCTGGGCCAAATGCAGGGGGTAAAGACTTATTTGCTGGGTTGATGTGCATCTGAGAACCATTCATTATATTCACGGCTGAAGAAAGCTGCACAGTAGCTGGTGGGCCTTGAGGTGGTGTTAAAGGTACTGGATTTGTAACAAAAATAGACTGGGGATCCTGGTGAATAGCTGCATTTGGTACCACTGAGTAAAAAGAACCTCTTGGCTGCATTCGATGAGAAACACGAGGTGCTGGTATAGTTAACTGAGGTAAATTACTTGTGTCCTGATTATCAGCAGAAACCAATCTGGGTGACGTCAAAGTCAGTGGAGCAGGTTCTGAGTTCGATGCAAATGGTATTGACATTGGACTTAAATCAGATGCACTGGATGGTTGTGCCTCCTCCTGTGTGTTGCTGGAGGTAGGAGTGGGACTACTGGATGGGTGAGTTTCTGGAGCTCCTGGAGTGTTGCTGGCGGAGCTACTGCAACTATTTGTAGTTGGAGATGGGGTGCACAGATTTGCCATGGGTTGGTCCTGTGCGGACACCTTCTCTTTGGGGGATGGCACAGTAGAGAAAGACTCCATCTTTTGTGAAGAAAGCTGTGCTTGAGGAGTACTTGTAGGCAGAAACGTGGTGGGAACTTGCCCACTAGTGATAGACGCAGAGGAGACAGAAGGCAGGGAACTACAAGTGCTTGTCACAGAAGAAATCACTGTTGTTGGAGGACTTGTCTTAGGCACACAGGCAAACAACTGCTTCCTGACTGATGAAGGAGTCCGGGTATTAGTCACACACAGTTGCTGACTGGCGGCAACTACAGAAGAGACAGTGATGGGACAACTAGCAGTAGTCAGTCCAGGAGACTCTGATGGTAAAACAGTCCCATTCTGGTTAGGTAGACGGTTGCTTGTATTATTATGCTTTGGAGAGCTATTTGTGTTGCTAGGATTCACAGGTCTCACTGGGAATGGTCCCCAAGTGTTAGCAGAAGGTGAGAAGGTTCCTCCAAACTGGGCCATGGGTAACCGCGGATGTCGGATCTGTTGCATAGTTTGAGCAGCCAGCAAGGCAAAATGAGGGTGGGGATAAGCTAAGGGTAGAGAAACTGGGAAAGAAGAACGTACATTTGTTGCAACATTCTTACTAAGTTTATTAGTAGGCTGGAACGTAGACAATGTTGTCCCTTGTGAAGTTACAAGAGTTGGAGCACCCAAGGGAAATGTATTTTTACTGGAAGCTGTTGTGGTGCCTACTCCAGATGAGAAGTTTGCATGAATGGATTTGTTATTGGCAGGTGTTCTGATATGATTTTTTGGAATCAAGTCTTCCAGTTCCTTAGCAGGATCTTGAATAAGTGCATTGATAAGTTGAACTGCATATCTAGTTGATTCTGTACCACCCCTGGAAAAAAATAAAAACAAAGTAAGACCAAAAAAACCCTAGATAACTTTAAGCATCAAATAAAATCCTTAATTGTACCATACCCAACAAAAGTATGCTAATTATAAAATATAATTCCTGACTCAGAGTTAAAGTGCACTTTTTACAATTACCTTATTGTGATCATTCTTTCGCCATTCTTATCTTTTTGTTTATCCACATCAATATGTGCCCCAGTAACATCTTGTATTGCAGTGATGTTGCATCCTCCTCTTCCCATTATCCTGGATACGACTGAGGCTGGAACAGACAATTTCTTTGACCTATAAAATAAAGACTACACATGACCTTATGAAATCAAATATTTTTGAATAGAATAAATGTTTTTATTTAGAAAGACAGTCATGAAATCTGTTCTTTAATAAAAATTTTAAAAAATAATATTTCTAAAACATTAAAATGAAAATTAAAAGTTATTGTAAAACCTGACCTCTTTGGGGGCCAGCAATGTGGGGTAGCGGATAAAGCCACTGCCTATGGTGCCGGCATCCCATATGGGTGCCGGTTTGAGTCTCGGTTGCTCCACTTCTGATCCAGCTCTCAGCTATGGCCTGGGAAAGCAGCAGAAGATGGCCCAAGTCCTTGGGCCTTTGCACCTGCATGGGAGACCTGGAAGAGTTCCTGGCTCCTGGATTCGGATCAGCTCAACTTTGGCTACTGAGGCCATGTAGGGAGTGAACCAGTGGATGGAAGACCTTTCTCTCTGTCTCTCCCTCTCTCTGTAATTCTACTTTTCAAATAAATAAATAAATCTTAAAAAAATTTAGAACTATATATATACACACACACACACACACACTTTATATATATATATATATAAAAAAAACCCTGACCTCTTTTACCTCTCTCTCTCTTTTTTTCTTTTTTTTTTGAAAGGCAGAGATAGAAAGAGAAAGAGATACACCTTCTATCTACTGTTAACTGTCAAAACGGCTGCTCAGCCAAGTATGGACCAGGCCAAAGCCAGGAACCAGGAACTCTACCTTGGTCTCCAACGTGGGTGGCAAGGCCCCAAGTAGGCCATCCTCTGTTGCCTTCCCAGGCACATTTGGAGGGACCTAGATTGGATGCAGAGTGAGCTGGGACTTAGTTTCAGGCATTTGGGGGTAAACCAGCAGATATGAGATCTGTCTCTTTTTCAAATAAATAAATGAAGCATTTTAGAAAGCCAATTTACAGGATGTATCATAAACAAATCTGCATATAAAATTTATATTCTGCTTTACCATATTATATATTTTGTAAGGCACTAGAATTTGAAACACTAGCTATATGCAAATTATTCATTAACTGGGGCTGCTGTTGTAGTGTAGTGGGTAAAGCCACTGATTATGACGTCCGCATCCCGTATGGGTACGGTTTGTATTCTGGCTGCTCCACTTCTGATCCAGGTCCCCAAGAACAGCCTGGGAAAAGCAGTGGAAAATGTCACAAGTGTTTGGCCCCTGCTACCTACATGGGAGACCTGGAAGAAGCTCCTGGCTCTGGCTTTAGCTTAGCCCAGCCTGGCCGTTGTGGTCACCTAGGAAGTGAACCAGCAGATGGAAGATCTCTGTTTCTTCCCCTCTCTCTCTGTAACTCTGACTTTCAAATAAACAAATCTTCAAATTCTACTTACCTTCTCACAACTTCTTTCCACCCTTCTTCTCTTTTTTGACCCCTTTTAGGGCTAGTGAGATTCAGCTTTATGTTTGGAGAGCTTAATGGTAATGACACTGACTTGTAGCTTGTTGATAAGGAATTAGAATTCACTTCACCTTCAAGTCTGAGAAGAGAGAAATATCAAGTCCAATAAAAGATAAATTATAAGACAGAAATTCAAGTGACTATTCCTTTAGGGAATTAAAATTTGGCACACTGAGGCCAGCATTGTAGCCCACCAGGTTAAGCCTCTGTCTGAGAAACTGGCATCCCATATTAATGCCAGTTCAAGTCCTGGCTGCTCCACTACCCATCCAGCTCCCGCTAATGCATCTGGGAAAGCAGGAGAAGATGGACCAAGTACTTGGGCACGTGCCACCATGTAGGAGACTCAAATGAAGCTCCTGGCTCCAAGCTTCGGCCTGGTTCAGCCCTGGCAGTTGAGGCCATTTGGGGAGTGAACCAACGGAAGAAAGATCTCCCTGTCTCTCCTTTACTCTGTAAATAAATCTTAAAAAAATAAACAAAATTTGGCACATTAATGGACTAGCATTGTGGCATAGCTGGTTAAGCTGTTTGTGAGATGTGCATCCATTATTAAAGTGCTGTTTTGATTTCCTTCTACTCTTTCAATCCAGCTCCCTGCTAACACTCCTATGAAAAGCAGTAGGAGGCCGGCGCCGTGGCTCACTAGGCTAATCCTCCGCCTAGCGGCGCCGGCACACCGGGTTCTAGTCCCGGTTGCCCCTCTTCCAGGCCAGCCCTCTGCTGTGGCCCGGGAGTGCAGTGGAGGATGGCCCAGGTGCTTGGGCCCTGCACCCCATGGGAGACCAGGAAAAGCACCTGGCTCCTGGCTCCTGCCATCGGATCAGCGCGGTGTGCCAGCCACAGCGCGCCGGCCGCGGCGGCCATTGGAGGGTGAACCAACGGCAAAGGAAGACCTTTCTCTCTGTCTCTCTCTCTCACTGTCCACTCTGCCTGTCAAAAAAAAAAAAAAAAGGAAAGCAGTAGGAGATGGCCCAAGTACTCGGGTCCCTGCCACCCACAAGGGAGACATGGATAGGGTTCATGGCTCCTAGTTTTGGCATGGCCCTGACCCAGCTGTTGTGGCCATTTAGGGAGTGAGCCAGCAGATGGAAAATCTTTTTTTTCCCTCTCTCTTTTATTCTACCTTATACATAAAAGAAATCTTTGGTGCTGGCGCTGTGGCATAGCTGGTAAAGCTGTCCCTGAAGTGCTGGCATCCCATATGGACACCGGTTCAAGTCCCAGCTACTCCACTTCTGATCCAATTCTCTAATATGGCCTGGGAAAGCAGAAGATGGCCCAAGTGCTCAGGCCACTGCACCCACAGGAAGAAGCTCCTGGCTTTTGGCTTCAAATTGGCCCAGCTCCAGCTGTTGCAGCCATTTGGGGAGTAGATCAGCAGATGGAAGACCTCTCTCTCTCTCTCTCTGCCTCTGCTTCCCTGTAACTCTGACATTCAACTAAATAAATAAAACTTGAAAAAAAAAAAAAGTAAAAGACAATATAAATCTTTAAAAGAATTTCTTTGGCATATCAAATAGTGAACAGAGATAATCAATTTTACTATTAAAATAGACTCAGGAGCCAAAAGCTGGGATGTAACTGATAAATACTGAAGACAAATAATCTGATAGACTTAAATTGTTTTATACAAGTTGTGCTTGGATAAGGTACTTCAGATTCTTGTACTAGGTATGAAAAACCAAAGGTGAATGTAAAGTTAACAAATCAAACAAATTTACCGTGTTTGAGTTTTGGAAGTTGTGGAACTTGTCTTTTCTTCTTGGGAATGGAGGAGCAGTGGGGGGTATCTCCTATCATTAGAAGAATTCACATCCATAGTGAAATTTAACTCTTGGCTTTTACCACCACTACTACTCTCACTGTTGCAGTCTGTGCTGTCCAAATTATCTGAATCACTATTCCCACCTGTACCACCACCTCTAGGTTCTCCATTTATTTTATTTTTATCTGCCTTTTGTTGTGCTAAAGATATATGTTGTTCTGGTAGTATTAAATGTGATGTGGGAGGGGTCTCTTTTGTTTTATTCTTCTTATTTTTCCGATTGGTGCTGGGGGTTGTCACCACGTTGGCCCTTTTTTTCCCAAACACGTTTGTGAATGTTGCAGATGTTGCAGAGATTCCAATTGTGGTAGTGGTAGTTGCACTAGGAGGCTCTATGGGAACTTCTTGCTCCACTGAAATTATAAAAAAGGATAAAAATCACACTGAGAGCCACAGATCTCAAAACAAATATGACAGAATATACCTAATAATCCATAACAATCAATCTTTTAGGTCCTATTTCACCAGTATTTAAATAAAGAAATTCTTACTATTGTTACAATATACAATATGATATTTTGATGTCTAAATTCATTAATATATTTCAGATGTGAAATGCTAGTCTCATGACCTAACCAAAAACTATAATATAGTTTGAATTCAGGAAAATTTTCAAATATTATTTGTTTCAAATTAAAATCTAGGTACACCAAAATTATTTACCTAGTACAGTCACTGCCAGATGACACAATATACAACTCTGAGAGTAATGAATCTTAGCTTCTACTGACATTTCTGTCTTGATCCTTGGTTAACAATTTATTTTAATTGATTAATGAGTGCGTGTTTCTCTAGTTTCTAATCAGGGGAAGAAGAAAAACTGAAGAAAATCTGGTAAATCTCTTACTTGACTATTATTAGTATATCCACAGTATTTTAAAACATGACAAATTATAACTAAACTTCAAATTATGTATTTGATTTCCTCTTTTTTTGCTTTTTTTTTTTTTGCCTTCTCCTTTTTATTTCTCTGTGAGGAATTATAGTATATATAGTATATAACATTTAGAAATACTATAAAAGTTACTTTTCTGATTCCAATTAAAGTAATCAAATCTAGCCAGAATTACCTATAGCAAAAACACTCAAAATGAAGTTGATAAACAGCCAATTCAGATAGATCACTACTCACCATCTTCATCATTTTCCTCTTCATCTTCATCTTCTGGTAGTTCTGAATTTTCCTTTGGTTTGTTTTCCTCATCCTCCTCCTGTTTTCTTTTCTGCTCTTCTTTTTTCTTTTTTCTCTTTTCTTTTCTTTTCTCCCTTTTAGCCGCAAGAGCCTGCTTCCTACTTTCTTCTCTTGACTACAAATCAAGTACATAATTTTAGTAGTAATACAATATTTTAAAAGACAAGTCAGGGGCCAATGTTGTGGTGCAGCAGGTTAAGCCACCACCTGTAACATCGGCATGCCATGAGTGCATGAAATTGAGTCCTGGATGCTCCATTTCTTCAAATAGTTAAACAGAGAATTACTAGATGACCCAGCACTCCATCTTAGGTATATCCAACAGAACTGAAATTATGTTCATATAAAAACTTGTCTGCTTCTATCTATAGCAGCTTTAATTATAATAATACCCAAAAAGTGAAAACAATTTGATGTTCATCAACTAATAAACAGATAAAGAAAATGTAATATATCTGTACAATAATTTATTTGGCAATAAAATAAAAAAGTACTGATTTATGCTTTTAGATGAATGAACTTTGAAAATATTTTGCTAAGTCAAAATGCCAGGCACAAAAGACCAGTAACATATGATTCCATATATATGAAATGTCCAGACTAGGCAAATTCACAAATGTAAAGTACTAAGATGGAGGGATTTCAGGATGAGAGGGTAGGTGAGGAAAAAAGCTATAGTATACAGAGTCTGTTTTCAGGATAATTAAAATGTTCTAAAATTGAGCTGATGGAATGAAAAATTCTGTGAATATACTAAAAGCCACTGATTGTTTAACTTTAGGGGAATTAAATATCAGGAAAGCTGTTAAAAATGCTTATCTGTATGCTTGCTTCAGCAGCACATATACTAAAAATGCTTATCTGAAGCATTTATTGACCTAAATTCAAGATCTTTAGAAAAAGACATGCAGATTTCATTGTAAAAATTTTTAAAAAGCTTAAAAATGATCATTTTACTAAGTTTACAGAACTTTGAAAGCCATATTCTGAATTCTCACCAACTTCATTTTTTTCAAAATATTTATTTTCATCTACTTGAAAGGCAGACCAAAAGCAAGAAAACAATCTTGCATATGTTAGTTCACTAACCAAATACCTACCTAGCCAGGGCTGGGGCAGGCTAAAGCTGAGAACCCAGAATTCCTTCCAGGTCTCTCACATGGGTGGGAGAAGCCCAAGCACTTGAGCCATCATCTGCTGCCTCCCAGGATGCATCAGCTGAAAGGTGTATTAGAAGCAGAGCAGCCATCAGAGACTTGCGCCAGCATTCTGATATGAGATGTGGGTGTCTCAAGTGGTGGTTTAATCTACTGCAACCCAACACTGCTCACCTGACACGTACCTTTAGGTTTTGTTAATATCTATTATGGTTATAAGCAGAAAATATAGTATTAGCTTTTCAGAAAAGGATGCATAGGAGCAGGTGTTGTGGCTCAGCAGGTTAAGCTGCCACCTGTGATGCTGGCATCCCTTAAAAGTACCATTTTAAGTCCCGGTTGCTCCACTCCAAACCAGCTCCCTGCTAATGTACCTGGGAGGCAGCAGAGGATGGCCCAACAGTTTGGGCTCCTGCTATCCAGGTGAGAGACCTGGATGGAGTTTCTGGTTCCTGACTGCAACCTGGCCCACCGTCAGATGTTGCAGCCATCTGGAGAGTGGACCAGTGGATAGAAAGGTCTCTCTGTCTCTCCTCTCCCTAATTCTACCTTTTAAGTAAATTAATTTATGCTGAAACTTTTATTTATTAAATTAGGAATGGGCAAACTATGGCCTGAGTGCCATATTCAGTCTGTTGCCTATTTTGGTATAGCCCCAAAGCTAAGATTAGTTTTTACATCTTATATGGTTGAAAAAATTAAAAAGAACATTTTGTAAAATGTTAAAATTTCATGTGGAAATTATACATTCCAGTAACCATGGCTAATATACTATTGGAACACAGCCATACTCGTTCACTTACCTATTGTTTATGGCTCCTTTCATGCTACAATACCAGAAGAGTTTTGAGAGACTACATAGCAAACACAGCCTATATTTATGTGGCATTTCATAAAAAAAGTTTACTGATCTCTGATGCAAATGAGAAAAAAGCTGAGGGTGGAATAAAGATAACATCTTCTGCTAAAAATCATTTCATTAATTTATTGGCATAGAACGAAACTGCTATATGGAAAATTATATCCCATATCCCTGGGTAAGTACAAAAATATAGACATTGGACAATAGCATTTTCCTAACTTTAAACTCTAACTTATTTTAAAATGAATATAAATTTTTTCCTTCTTGATTTTAAGTATAATCAAGCTCTCCATAGAAGTACTAGAATTTATTTGACCTCCTAGTGGTAAGATTTAAATGTTATCTTATCCACTATTAAAAGCAATGCAACGGCCGGCGCCGCGGCTCACTAGGCTAATCCTCCGCCTAGCGGCGCCGGCACACCGGGTTCTAGTCCCGGTCGGGGCGCCGGATTCTGTCCCGGTTGCCCCTCTTCCAGGCCAGCCCTCTGCTGTGGCCAGGGAGTGCAGTGGAGGATGGCCCAGGTGCTTGGGTCCTGCACCCCATGGGAGATCAGGAAAAGCACCTGGCTCCTGGCTCCTGCCATCGGATCAGCGCGGTGCGCTGGCTGCAGCGCGCCGACCGCGGCGGCCATTGGAGGGTGAACCAACGGCAAAGGAAGACCTTTCTCTCTGTCTCTCTCTCTCACTGTCCACTCTGCCTGTCAAAAAAATAAAAAAAATAATAATAATAATAAAAAAAAAGCAATGCAACAACGAATATCCTTATAAATCCACATCTTTGAGCATTTGTCTAATTATTCACCTCAGATTAAATTTCTAAAAATGGAACAGCTGGAAGTAAGAGTTTATACTTTTTTATGGCTTCATTTGTCAAATCCCCTCCAACAGTTATACTGACTTACACATCAAAAGTCACAGTAGAGTGCTAATTTCACCACACCTTTGCTATCAATAAATATTAAAGGGCCAGCATGGTGGCTCACTTGGTTAATCCTCCACCTGCGGCACTGGCATCCCATATGGGTGCCAGGTTCTAGTTCCGGTTGCTCCTCTTCCAGTCCAGCTCTCTGCTGTGGCCCGAGAGGGCAGTGGAGGATGGCCCAAGTGCTTGGGCCCTGCACCAGCATGGGAGACCAGGAGGAAGCACCTGGCTCCTGGCTTCAGATCGGCGCAGCGCCGGCCGTAGCGGCCATTTGGGGAGTGAACCAAAGGAGTGAGTGTCTCTCACTCTCACTATCTGTAACTCTACTCGTCAAATAAATAAATAAATAAATAATATTAAAAATATTAAACTTTTAAGCTTTGCTAATCAGGGAAAAATTAAATTGCTCTTCTACTGTGCAGTGCTTTGTTTACTAATAAAGTTGAGCATTGTCCATCTGCTTATTAGACATTTATTATTTCTTTTTTTGTGAATTGCCTATCCATGTGATCACTTTTTATTCTGTTATTTTTTTAAAAGATTTATTTATCTGAAAAATCAAGTGAGAGAGACAGAGACACACACAAAGAGAGAGAGAGAGAGAGGTCTTCCATATGCTGGTTTATTCCCCCAATGGCTGCAACAGCTGGGGCTGGGTTAGGCTGCAGCCAAGACCAATGAGCTCCTTCTGGGCCTCCTACCTGGATGCAGGGGTCCAAGTACTTGGGCCATCTGCTATTGCTTTCCCAGGTGTATTAGCAAGGAATTGGAATGGAAGTGGAACATCAGGGACTTGACCAACAGTCCACATGGGATGCCAGCACTGCAGGCAGCAGCTTAACCTGCTAAGCCGAAGTGCCAGACCCAGTGAGTTATCTTTTTATCTCATTGATTTATAAGAAATCTTTTCTTCTGTTTTTACCATACTGTTTTAATTTTAAAAAAAAACTTTAATTTTATTTCAGAGACAAAAAGACAGACAGAGCTCCCATCTGCTGGTTTACTCCCCAAATGCCTGCAAGGTCTGGGGCTTGGCGAATTTGAAGCTGTGAGCAGGGAACCCAGTCCCAGTCTCCTATGTGGGTGCTAGGGACTCAACCACTTCAGCTGTCACCTACTGCCTCCCAGGTATGCATTAGCAAGAAGCAGGAAACAGGAGCAGAACCAGACCTTGACTCCAGGCACTCTGATACCGCACAAGAATATCTCAACTGGTGGCTTAACTGCCAAGCCAGACACTTGCCACAGCTTTTTTTTAAACCAAGAAAGAATATATCAAAATTTTAGTATCATTCAAACTGATTATACTTTTTCTCTTTTAACTATCAACAAAATATCTTCATCTTATCCTTTTCTTGCATTCCTAGAAAAACTCCACTTAATAGTGGCATTTTCTCATTTAATACAAATTCTGGATTCAAAAATCAATACCCATATTTTCCAGATAAGCAGGCTGAATCTCAGAATCCTTTTTTTTCTTTTAAATCTTTTTCAATATACCATACATTCTAGGAAACTAGATACTTACTCTGCAATTGGGAATCTAGTGAATCAGTTACAGTTCAGTTCATTTTTTTAAAAGGTTTATTTATTTATTGGAAAGGCAGAGTTACAGAGGGGCACAGAGAGAGAGAGAGACGTTCTCCATCCACTGCTTTACTCCCTAGACGGCTGTAACTGCCAGAGCTAGGTCGATCCGAAGCCAGGAGCCAGGAGCTTCTTCTGGGTCTCCCACAAGGGTGCAGGGGCCCAAGGACTTGGGCCATCGCAGAGAGCTGCATGGGAAGTGGAGCAGCTGGGACTCAAATTGGTGTTCATATGGGATGCCAGCACTGCAGGCGGTGGCTTTACCCACTATGCCACAGTGCTGGCCTGGCCCCTACTCCAGTTCTTTTAAAGAAATTATTTCCGATGCTTTTATTAAATTTCCTTTTAGATCTTAATTTAAAACCACTTAAGCAGTAATGTCATTTGGTAAGTTGGGACTTTGCTCAAAATTAAGTACCTCACGTATTTGTTCTCAAAATATTTTTTATGAATGAAATAGGTCAGAATAAAAAAACATTTGAGACTCTATTAACCATTTCTTTTGAATGATGTTTTGTTAAGATCACTGGCAATATAGGTGACATATACATTATAGCAGACTTTTTTCTTTTATAAATATCCATTTATTTCAAAGGCAAAGTTATAGAGAAGAGAGGGAATTACACAGAAGGAGATATCTATATCTATATCTATATCTATATCTATATCTATATCTATATCTATATCTACATACACAGAGAGAGACAGACAGACACTGAGGTCTTCCATATGCTGGTTCACTCCCCAGATCAAAATCAGGAGCTTGGAACTCCATCTGGGTCTCCCATGTGGATGGCAGGGGCCTAAGTACTTGGGGGCATATTCCACTGCTCTCCCAGGTATGTTAGCAGGGAGCCAGACCAGAAATGGAGCAGCCGGGATTTGAACTGACACCCATATGGGATGCTGGCATCTCAGGTGGTGGCTTAACCTATTATGACACAACATGAGCCCCTCTAGCAGTCTTTTTTTTTTTTTTTTTTTTTTTTGACAGGCAGAGTGGACAGTGAGAGAGAGAGAGAGACAGAGAGAAAGGTCTTCCTTTGCTGTTGGTTCACCCTCCAATGGCCACCGCGGCTGGCGTGCTGCGTCCAGCGCACCGCGCTGATCCAATGGCAGGAGCCAGGTACTTATCTTGGTCTCCCATGGGGTGCAGGGCCCAAGCACTTGGGCCATCCTCCACTGCACTCCCGGGCCACAGCAGAGAGCTGGCCTGGAAGAGGGGCAACCGGGACAGAATCCGGCGCCCCGACTGGGACTAGAACCCGGTGTGCCGGTGCCGCAAGGCGGAAGATTAGCCTAGTGAGCCGCGGGCACCGGCCTAGCTGTCTTTAAACAATTTGTATTAAGGAAAATTATTTTTCCCACTCACCTTTTCTAGATCAAGTTCCTTTAAAAGAATACTTGCATTCTTATTTGCTTCTGCAGCCTGTTGGTCTTTAGCCTTCACAATTGTCTCAACACATTGGTGACATTTTTTCAACAGTTCCTACAGGAGAAAATGCAATTACAGAAGTATAGACTCACATAACAAGAAGCCAAATAAAAGTTGAGCTGATGAGCATGCCAAACCATTAAATCTCAAACAACTGAAAATTCACTAAATCTCACTGTTTTTTTTTTAGTAAAATCATATATCAATCTTCCATCAAAATAAGGCATCTTTTATAAAAAAATTCACATGTTCTTAGAAAACTTAACCAAGCTAATGGTTTAGTAATAAACAATAATGGTCACAATAAGAAAGAAATCTTAAACTATTTCATTAAAAGTACTATTATCTGTTAATTTACATATGGAAAAACTGAAGCATAGAAAGATTAGGTGAATCAACCTGTTAAAGAAAAACTGACCAAGTTCTTAACTGCACACATTTAATGCATATAATTCACAAAGAACTGAATTGTGCATCAATAGCAAATGTGACTTACCTTATCAGCAATTGTTGCTATATATCTCATACATTCTATATCAGAAGGGAACTGATTGACTTCTTTCACCAAATACTGAACAACTTTTACATGACCCTGTAAGGAGTACAACAAAAAATATATAAAAAATTCCCTTGAAATTCTGTTCATATGCTTAAAAACATTTTACTAAATTAAAATTGAAATTACGAAAATAAAAAGAATAGTATTCAGTTTCTAAAAAGAGATCTTGCTCAGGAATTTATGGTAGACCAAAAGATAATCTATTTTGCATTGAAAGTAAAGAGCTTTTTTTTTTTTTTTTTAAAACAGGGACAGTCAGGAGGAGGACAGATGTGGGAAAAAGCCTCAAAGATGCATCCAAGAGAGACGACATGTTCCATCTCAAAAGAATGATGGCAAGACCAGTACACAAGAAGCACAATGGAGGCCACTCTTGACTTCACAGTCTGGGTACCGGGGGAAGGTGTTCTTCCTGGAGGGTAGTGAGTGGAGGAGAACAAAGGCAAGACTAAGCCTGTCACCATGAAGGAGTCTGATGGTCTAGGAAGGACAGCTTTCAGCTGCAAAGCATTCACAGGGAGCACACTAGGTGCTGGGGAAGCAAAGGGCACTAATGGACCCAATGGATGTCAGTGACACGTGTATAACACAGCAGTGGCCGGCCAGCGCCGCGGCTCACTAGGCTAATCCTCTGCCTTGCGGCGCCGGCACACCGGGTTCTAGTCCCGGTCGGGGCACCGGATTCTGTCCCGGTTGCCCCTCTTCCAGGCCAGCTCTCTGCTGTGGCCAGGGAGTGCAATGGAGGATGCCCTAGGTCCTTGGGACCTGCACCCCATGGAGACCAGGATAAGCACCTGGCTCCTGCCATCAGATCAGCACGGTGCACTGGACACAGTGGGCCAGCCACGGCGGCCATTGGAGGGTGAACCAACGGCAAAGGAAGACCTTTCTCTCTGTCTCTCTCTCTCACTGTCCACTCTGCCTTTCAAAACAAAAACAAAAACAAAACACAGCAGTGGGCAACGGGTAGGACACATTAAGGACTTCAGAAAGATTTCTTAAGGCGGCCATTGGAGGGTGAACCAACAGCAAAGGAAGACCTTTCTCTCTCTCTCTCTCTCACTGTCCACTCTGCCTGTCAAAAAAAAAAAAAAAAAAAAAAAGGAAAAAAAACACCACCATTTATTGTGTGCAGTAAATATCGGGGAGTGTGTTAAATATTTTGTATGCAAAACTTTTCATTGCAGAGACTGTAATCCACATGCTGTATATAAAGAAAATTGAGACTCAGAGAAATTAAATTACTTGCCGGAGTGTAGATTGATCTGATTATCATTTAACTGTATTGTATTACTGATGTAGAAATGTCAGTTTTCTGTGTTTTTTCTGTATACTAATGATCTTACTCTTTTAAGTGAAATGTAGCAATATGAATTTTGTTTTTCAGCTGTGAGTAGCAGAGTACCCACTGGTTCAAACAGTTCTCAGACCACAGATCGTGGAAGCAAGGGCCAAGCTGAGAACAAAAGCTACATGAGATCTGCCATTTATTCCTTTGTATAGCAAGAATATGAGAAACTCTTACTGCTGAGCATCAGTGTAGTGACAGAACAGGGCATGACTGCAAGGCCCAAGTGATCCTCTCTAAAGTCTAGAATAAGGGTTGGGAGGAGGAAGGTGGCCACTTTTTGTCATTCAGTCACTGTCTTTGTAAAAAACTTCTGAGAAAAATAGTATCTTCTAGAATAAATTAACTAATAAAAATTGGTAGTATGAAATGAAACTCAGTATAAAAGAAATATTAGCCCTAAAATGAAGAGGATAGTTTAAACTTTAAAACATTCATTTGGCTTTATATTACTCAACTAAGCAAGGTGCACTAGCACATTTTTCTGAGCCCTATTGATCTGAATCTGGATAGAACACTTTCTCAATGCCATTATCAAGGGCTGAATAATCTATAATCAATTCTAAGCGCATCTATTTTAAAATAATTTTCCCTCTTACTAAGGTTCTAAAACATCTTCAAAAATCAGTTTGGAGCCAAACTAACTGGGGCAGGACACTATCTAAAAATGGGCAGGGCCGGCGCTGCAACTCACTAGGCTAATCCTCCGCCTTGCGGTGCCGGCACACCGGGTTCTAGTCCCGGTCGGGGCACCGGATTCTGTCCTGGTTGCCCCTCTTCCAGGCCAGCTCTCTGCTGTGGCCAGGGAGTGCAGTGGAGGATGGCCCAGGTGCTTGGGCCCTGCACCCCATGGGAGGCCAGGATAAGTACCTGGCTCCTGCCATCGGATCAGCGCGGTACGCCGGCCAACGCGTGCCAGCCGCAGCGGCCATTGGAGGGTGAACCAACAGCAAAGGAAGACCTTTCTCTCTGTCTCTCTCTCTCTCTCTCTCTCACTGTCCACTCTGACTGTCAAAAAATAAAAAAAAATAAAAAAATAAAAAAAATAAAAAAATAAAAAAATGGGCAATAGGGAACCTTCTAGGGTTGTGGAAGTATTTTATATCTTTATGAGGTATGGGCTACAAGGATATATGCATTTATTAAAATTCATGGAACTATATGCCTTAAGATTCATGTTTTTCACTCCATGTAAGTTATACTTTTATTAAAAGAAAAAGACTTTCTAAAGAATTGTATAGAAAAACTATTTTTTTTACATTACTGTCATTTAACAGCTATTTAGTGACTACCTAGTGCATGTCAGGTACCGTCCTAAATGACTGCGCATAAACAGTGGTAAAAAAGACAGTCATGACTCTTGCTCCTGGAACCTTCCAGTCTAGTTGGCAATATAGGCATGAAAGCAAGGGTAAAGGCATGTTTGAATATATAACTACAATGCAGGATAGGCAAAGTCAAAATTCAACTGTAAAGAAAATCAGAAGTATCCTTTTCAAATTGGGTACCAGGAAAGACTCTGAAAAGTGACATTTAAAATATGAACTAAAGCAAAACAATATAAAATAAAAAAGGGAAGGATGAGTACAGAGGTAAACCAGGTCAAGAGAAAGGGAAAACATTTCAGGAAAAGAAAACTTGTGAGCAAAAGACCTGAGGAAGTTAAAAACTTAGTGCATTCAAGGTAATTTCAGAGTCTAGTGAGCAAAGGAGAGTCTGAGGAGATAAACACAAACTGTATATTATGCAGTGTTTTTGTAGCACGTATTAAATAGTGTATTATTTGTTCTTAATTGCAACGGGAGAGTTTTAAAAGGTGCTAATAACGAACTTTCACACAGCTCTTAGGTTTGGCCACTAAAGAATAGAAAACAGCAGTTATTTTCTTTTTTAAAATATATTCAGTTATCCAAAATCAACCTACCTTTCTGTCACAGTTTCAACTAGAATTGATTTAAAATCATTAACTTTTTATCTTTTTTCCTGCACATCAAATTACCTTGCGGAATGCTGACATAAGTGGTGTGATTTTCCGGTTATCTGCTGCATCCACATCAGCACCTGCTTGAACTAGTAATTGAACTACATCAAAATGACCGCCATTGGATGCCAGCCAAAGTGGTGTATTTCCCTTCTTGTTACGAACATCAATATGAGCTCCCCTATAAGCAAAGAATGTTAACATAGTTTGTTTCTCAGACGAAGCAGTTAACATTTTTGAGGTTTTTTTTTTTAATTTTTAAAAAATAACATGGAAAAAAGTTCTTAAAAATCTAAAAGAATTTAAACTTTATAGACTGAAAAGTCAAAGAGATGACAGGAAGTTCTGTATATATTAATAGAAAATTACTCACCTATTAATCAGGAGCTCACAAAATTTGTAGTGACCTTTGTCTGCTGCTATTGTTAAAGCAGTATCTCTTGAGGAAGGCACAGGGGGAGCATTGACATCTGCTCCTTTATCAAGGAGAACTCTACCAACTTCTGCATATCCTCCAGAAGCAGCTTCCATTAATGGGGTAAGACCGGTCTGTTCAAACCAATAATTTACACAACTAAATTACATAACCTGTTTTTAAATACCTTTAACAATGTTATTTACTTACTCTCATTTTATTTGAAAGGCAGAGAAACAGACAGAGATCTTCCATCTGCCGATTCAAATGACTGGGCCAGGCCAAAGCCAGGAGCCAGGATGTGGGTCTCCTACGTGGATGGCAGGAACCCAAGCACTTTAGCATTATCTGCTGCCTCCCAGGGTATACACACCACAAAGAAGCTGGAGCAGCCACGACTCCAGGCGCTCCCAGCACAGGATGTATGCATCCCCAGTGGGACTTACCTGCTGGGCCAAACATCTGCTCTTACATAATTTCTTCGAAAGACTAAAGCAATTGACTTTGAAGAGATTCCATTTTTGATTTTTCTCTCAAAGAGCTAAGCAATATTCAGTCATGAATTTTACTAAACAGCAAGTAGAAATTGTTACCTTTTGTCAGACATGCTAGAATAAATTCACTTATATTACCTTTTACTAAAAGAAACAATTTCATAACTTACAATGAATACTTGCAATAAAAAAACAAACTGGATAGCAGGAAAGGTTCATTTTCGTATATGATGAAAAGTCTGATGGAAAACTACAATAGCTCATTTCATAGATTAAAAATATATTGGGGCTGGCACTATGGCACAGTGGGTTAAAGCCCTGGCTTGAAGCACCGGCATCCCATATGGATGCTAGTTCTAGTCCCGGCTGCTCCTCTTCCAATCCAGCTCTCTGCTATGGTCTGGGAAGGCAGTGGAAGATGGCCCAAGTGCTTGGGCCCCTGCACCCACGTGAGAGTCCCAGATGAAGCTCCTGGCTCCTGGCTTTGGATCAGCTCAGCTCTGGCTGTTGCGGCTATCTGGGGAGTGAACCACAGTGGATGAAAGACCTCTCTCTCTCTGTCTCTACCTCTCTCTGTAACTCTGTCTTTCAAATAAATAAAATAAATCTTTTAAAAAAATGTAAATGTTGCATTGAGTTTAAAGAAACATAACTAATGAAGTTCAGGGAGAAAATTACTACCAGATTAGCTGCTGTCTGATTATAAGGAATTCCATTTAAGCTCTGTTTTTCTAGGGGTTTAAGTATCCAACAGTTCTAACCAAAGAAATCCAAACCTTGGAGCAGATATTAGTTGCAGTGGTTAAAACACTATCTGGTTGGCCAGCGCCGCAGCTCAATAGGCTAATCCTCTGCCTGTGGCGCTGGCACCCTGGGTTCTAATCCCGGTTGGGGCACTAGATTCAGTCCTGGTTGCCCCTCTTCCAGTCCAGCTCTCTGCTATGGCCCGGGAAGGCAGTGGAGGATGGCCCAAGTCCTAGGGCCCTGCATCCGCATGGGAGACCAGGAGAAGCACCTGGCTCCTGGCTTCGGATCAGTGCAGTGGCGCCAGCTGCAGTGGCCATTGTGGGGTGAAAAGGAAGACCTTTCTCTGTCTCTCTCTCTCACTGTTCACTATGCCTGTCAAAAAACAAAACAAAACAAAACAAAACAAGCACTGTCTGGGATACTTATGAGTCTAGCTTCCTGCTAATATGCACTTTGGGGGCAATTGCAGCCTCCTGACTTTGGCTTGGCCCAAGTAAGGCTGTTAGAGGCATGTGAGAAGATACCCAGAGGATGGGCCGGCGCCGTGGCTCACTAGGCTAATCCTCCGCCTTGCGGCGCCGGCACACCAGGTTCTAGTCCTGGTCAGGGCGCTGGATTCTGTCCCGGTTGCCCCTCTTCCAGGCCAGCTCTCTGCTGTGGCCCGGGAGTGCAGTGGAGGATGGCCCAAGTGCTTGGGCCCTGCACCCCATGGGAGACCAAGATAAGTACCTGGCTCCTGCCATCAGATCAGCGCAGCGCGCTGGCTGCGGTGGCCATTGGAGGGTGAACCAACGGCAAAGGAAGACCTTTCTCTCTGTCTCTCTCTCTCTCACTGTCCACTCTGCCTGTCAAAAAAAAAAAAAAAAAAAAAAAAAGACTATATACTTTTTTTAAAACTAACTTCTATGTTTTAAATGCCAAACAGTCATGAAAGTCAGAATCTGAAATGGTCAGATTACATCTTATAATCTATGAACTAATTTTTTGTTTGAGGTTCTTAACAATGGTAATATGAGGCTGGTGTTACAGTTCAGGGCAGATACAAATAACCATTTAGCATCCATATTGGAATGCAGGCTTCAGTCCCAGCTACCCCACTTCCTATCCAGCTCCCTGCTAATACACCTGGGAAAGCAGCAGCAGATAGCCCTGTTATCTATTAGGAGACCACGATGGAATTCCTGGTCTGGCTCAGCTTAGCTCTGGACATTGTAGCCATTTGGGGGTTTAACCAGCAGATGGAAGATCTCATTCTCTCTCTGTCACTCTGCCTTTCAAATAAATAAATTAAAAAAAAAAATCTTTCAATAAAAATAAAAATTACATTCAATTGAGTTGAAATATCACATTCTTTTCACTAGAAATATATCCGAAATAGCAAACAAGATACAAAATGCTTACCTTTGCCCTGTGTTCCACATTGGCTTTTCGGTCCAGAAGCAAACTCACTACTTCTGCTCGGCCCTGGAAACAGGCCAGGGTGAGGGCTGTGTTCCGATTTGTCTCTATCTGAGCATTAATGTCTGAACCCATATCAAGTAGCAGTTTCACTGCAGGAACATGTCCATTCATTGCAGCCAACATCAGGGGAGAAATACCTAGTTTACTCCCAGTCCTAGGAGGGAAAATGTGCTCAGAAAATTGTAATATGTTACTTATGCTTTTTGTAAAGCATTAAACATGAAAATGTTTCAGTAAAAAGAAAGATTTATAACACCAATGAAGAGATTTTCTATTTTTTACAGGGGTAGAGAACCTTTTTTCTGTTAAGGGCCATATTGATATTTATACTATCATTTGTAAGCCATACAAAATTATCAACTTAAAAATTAGCCAGCTAACAGATTTATTGAATTTGAAGTCCTGCCTGTGGCTACGCTAACAGGACCAGACCAATATTCTGTGGGTATTATATGGCTCATGGGCTGATGTTCCCCACCCCTAGTTTAGATCAACAATAAATAACAGGAAAATCTCACAACTAAAAACGTAGCTCCTATTTAGGGGTTACAAACTTCCAACTACATATAACAAAGTACTTTTTGAAGCAACACCTATTAAAAGCACCCACATTACTGAAATATGCTTAGATTACTTATATTACTTACAGGTACATTATAAGAAGAACTGACTTTGCAACTTCAGAACTGTCTTAGTTCAAAATGATATCTGTCCAAAGATCCAGGAGAAGACACTAACTCCAAGGTAATAATATACTAATCATGAGTAATAAAATGAATGCACAGGTGATACCTTGAATTAATTTCTGCCCCCGCATTAAGCAGAATCTTAATGATATTAACATATCCTCCAGACGCAGCTAGACTCAGTGGTGTATAATCAGACACATTCCTATGTTCCTTATTTGCACCTCGAGCCAGTAGCAAGTCTACTACCTAAAAAGTAAAATGTTAACAGAGAAAGCCAGGTTACACTAAAGGATCAACTTATAATGAAGGAAGCACAAAGAAACAGAACCTACAACTTTCTGTTCCAAATTTCTCACATTTTAATTATTTTCATTGGCCCTAAATATTTAAGTATCAGCATTAGAGAAATGGATTCAAATTAACAGCTTTGAAATCCCTTATATTGAAATAACGAGCTACCCTATTTGCCAAATTTTAAGCAATGAATTTATGTCATATATATTAGTACTGGGGTTCATCCAACTCCAATAAGTGTAAAAACAAAGAGAATTTGGACTTAAGGGCAAGAAACAGATTCCTAAAAAGAGCATTTCCATTCAACATAACCCCATTTCTCTGAAAGTATATGGAATGTGTTAAAATGCATGTAAAATTTATTCATGTATCTAAAACACTATAATCATATGCATACTGAAAAAATATAAGCAAAAATGTTTACAAAATTAAAGTCAACATTAACACACCTCCTGACGTCCACCAGAACACGCCAATGAAAGCGGAGTATCCTTAGTTCGTTCAGACTGTGCTTCTATATCTCCACCTTTATCCAGAAGAATTTCAACAACCCCAACATGCCCTGCTGTTGCAGCCAGGATTAGTGGTGTGAAACCTAAACCAGAATATACAAATGTCAAACAAATTTACATCTTTTACTTACTTAAAAATCCACTATTTTAAATTTTTCTTTTCTTTTCTTTTCTTTTTTTTTTTGACAGGCAGAGTTAGACAGTGAGAGAGAGAGAGACAGAGAAAAAGGTCTTCTTTTTTCCGTTGGTTCACCCTTCTAAGTGGCCACTACAGCTGGTGCGTTGCGGCCGGCGCACTGTGCTGATCTGGAGCCAGGAGCCAGGTGCCTCCTCCTGGTCTCCCATTCAGGTGCAGGGCCCAAGCACTTGGCCCATCTTCCAATGCACTCCCGGGCTACAGCAGAGAGCTGGCCTGGAAGAGGAGCAACCGGGACAGAATCCGGCACCCCAACTGGGACTAGAACCCGGTGTGCCGGCGCCGCTAGGCGGAGGATTAGCCTAGTGAGCCCCGGTGCCAGCCTAAATTTCCTTTTTTTTTTTTTTTTTTTTGACAGGCAGAGTGGACAGTGTGTGTGTGTGTGTGTGTGTGAGAGAGAGAGAGAGAGAGAGAGAGAGAAAGGTCTTCCTTTGCCGTTGGTTCACCCTCCAATGGCCGCCACGGCTAGCGCACTGCGGCCGGCGCACTGCGCTGATCTGATGGCAGGAGCCAGGTACTTCTCCTGGTCTCCCATGGGGTGCAGGGCCCAAGCACTTGGGCCATCCTCCACTGCACTCCCTGGCCACAGCAGAGAGCTGGCCTGGAAGAGGAGCAACCGGGACAGAATCCGGCACCCCAACTGGGACTAGAACCCGGTGTGCCGGCGCCGCTAGGTGGAGGATTAGCCTAGTGAGCCCCGGTGCCAGCCTAAATTTCCTTTTTTTTTTTTTTTTTTTTTGACAGGCAGAGTGGACAGTGTGTGTGTGTGTGTGTGTGTGTGTGAGAGAGAGAGAGAGAGAGAGAGAAAGGTCTTCCTTTGCCGTTGGTTCACCCTCCAATGGCCGCCACGGCTAGCGCACTGCGGCCGGCGCACTGCGCTGATCTGATGGCAGGAGCCAGGTACTTCTCCTGGTCTCCCATGGGGTGCAGGGCCCAAGCACTTGGGCCATCCTCCACTGCACTCCCTGGCCACAGCAGAGAGCTGGCCTGGAAGAGGGGTAACTGGGACAGAATCCGGCTCCCTGACCGGGAATAGAACCCGGTGTGCTGGCGCCGCAGGCGGAGGATTAGCCTAGTGAGCCGCGGCGCTGGCCTAAATTTCCTTTTAATAAAGAAAAAAAGCCTTCTGAGCAGATACAAATAACCATTTAGTATGAAATTGTTCTAAATCTTTTGTTAGTAACAAAACTCCATAGACTATTGAAAAAAGTAAATGGCAAGTCAATAAAAACTATTGAAATTAATGCCCATAATAAGCTTTGATGCCTCTGTATGAAGTGCCTTTGGGTTAAGAAGCAACCAATTATTGATCTAATTCACTGATGTCTGTCATGTTTTTAATTACTGGAGAATTATTTGCCTATGCAGATTAATGAATCTGGATAGTCCTAACTGAAATGTACATATATATCTAATCACTGAGATGGTCTTGGAACAACTTACTTACAGTGAAAAGGCTACAACTCTTTTCCGGTGTAATTATAGTCAGATTTTACTTCTTACCTTTTTTATCTCTGTGCTCAATTTTAGCATCTCTTGCAATGAGTACAGACACAAGTTCTTCATGACCACCTGCACAAGCTAATGTTAATGCTGTGTCATGATTGCTTTCAGTCTAGAAGAAAAAAAAATTTCTTTAAAGACTTATTTTATTTATTTGAAAGTCAGAGTTGCAGAGAGAGAGGGAGGAAGAGCAGAAAGAGCTTCCGTCTGCTGGTTCACTCCCCAAATGGCCCCAACTGCTGGCACTGGGCCTGGCTGAAGCTAGGAGCCAAGAGTTTTAACTGGGTTTCACACGTGGTTGCAGGGGCTCAAGCACCTGGGCCATCTGCTGCTGCTTTCCCAGGTGCATTAGCAGGGAACTGGATTGGAAGCAGAGCAGCCAGGACTCAACTAGAATGCCAGCATCAAAGGTGGTGTCTTTACCCATTAGGCTACAACACTGACCTTTAGATTTGTTTGTTTGTTTGTTTTTACAAGGGGGTTATCAATTGAAAAGCAAATAATATTTCTTTTCCCCATAAAGATACAAAAATTTCCCTTTTCAAAGAAAATCATAGCATATAAAATAAATTTAAGTAAAGCAATCTACTCACATGTGCATCAATGTCAACTGATGGATACACAGAGGGGACAGACTGGGAAGCCACATTGCTTGAAGTCTGTGAACAGGATTCAGGTGCAAAACGATCTGCGGTCTGAGAACTGTTTGAACCAGTGGGTACTCTGCTACTCACAGCTGAAAAACAAAATTCATATTGCTACATTTCACTTAAAAGAGTAAGATCATTAGTATACAGAAAAAACACAGAAAACTGACATTTCTACATCAGTAATACAATACAGTTAAATGATAATCAGATCAATCTACACGCCGGCAAGTAATTTAATTTCTCTGAGTCTCAATTTTCTTTATATACAGTATGTGGATTACAGTCTCTGCAATGGAAAGTTTTGCATACAAAATATTTAACACACTCCCCAATATTTACTGCACACAATAAATGGTGGTGTTTTTTTTTCTTTTTTCTTTTTTTTTTTTTTTTTGACAGGCAGAGTGGACAGTGAGAGAGAGAGACACAGGGAAAGGTCTTCCTTTTCCATTGGTTCACCCCCACAATGGCCGCTGCGGCCAGGTCTTCCTTTTCCATTGGTTCACCCCCACAATGGCCGCTGCGGCTGGCGCGCTGTGGCCGGTGCACCGAGCTGATCCGAAGCCAGGAGCCAGGTGCTTATCCTGGTCTCCTATGCAGTTGCAGGGCCCAAGGACTTGGGCCATCCTCCACTGCCTTCCTGGGCCACAGCAGAGAGCTGGACTGGAAGAGAAGCAACTGGGACAGAATCCGGTGCCCCGACCGGGACTAGAACCCGGTGTGCCGGCGCCGCAGGTGGAGGATTAGCCTATTGAGCCGCGGCACTGGCCAATAAATGGTAGTTTTCAATGCTGTCTACACAGAAAAAATAATTTCCAATTAAAAAACATTTTACATTTTTATATTTTACTTTGTAAAATCTTTTACATTTTACTTTGTAAAAGGCAAAAATCAGATAAAAATATGTTGTGGATAATGTGGGGAAAAAAGTGGGGGTAGGGGAATAAGGAAGAAAAGCAAACTAGACTACATGATACAAAAACACCACGCAGTACATGTTTTTAAATTTAGTGTTCACTTTGAAAATCTGCTAAAATAAATAAATGAAAATTAAAACATTTTTAAAATTGACAATGAAACTTTCTATTTGGAACCTTAAAATCTAGGTGTGTGAAAACAGAATTAATTGGAGTTGTATATTTCTTGTCTCTGAATATTTCTTATGTTTCAAAAAAGATAAAGTCTGACCCACAGAGCAGGAAACAGGACTCATCTCAGAGGCATGTTTGTGAGTAGTCAAGGAGGAGAATGTATAACACATGCTGAGTATTAAATAAATGTAGCTAGCAGATATTTTATAGGATTGTCGACACTGTTACACTATATTACAAACTACTAAAGAAAGAAAAAACTCAGAAAAAATACAATTAATAATACAAGAAAAAATAAAGATTCAATAATAGCAATAACTCTTTATTTTACAAACTTATATCTGTACCTAGACTAGAAGTTAATCAAGGACTTAAAGGAAAATGTAAGCAACTAGTTAGAAAATGTTTTCGGGGTTGGCACTGTGGCATAACTCTTAAAGCTGTTGCCCGCAGTGCCAGCATCCAATATAGGCGCCGGTTCGAGTCCCAGCTGAACCACTTCTGATCCAGCTCTCTGTTATGGCCTAGGAAAGCAATAGAAGATGGCCCAAGTGCTTGGGCCCCTGCACCCACATGGGAGACCGGGAAGAAGCTCCTGGCTCCTGGCTTTGTATTGGCTCAGCTCTGGCTGTTGCATCCATCTGGGAGTAAACCAGCGGATGGAAGACCTATCTCTCTTTCTCTATGCCTCTGCCTCTCTGTAGCTCTGCCTTTCAAATAAATAAATAAATTTTTATAAAAAGAAAAAATGAAAATGTTTTCCCCCTACAATTTTTATTTGACTGGAACCCAATCAAGGATACTGTTCACAACAAGTGTGAATCACTCAGTTTAGTATATTTCCAGCTTAAGTAACTCATTTATTATGCTTCTACATGAAGTATCTCCACTTCCTCCCCAATATCTTGGGAATATAAATTTCTACAGCTTCTTTCACTACAAAAATAACATAATTATCCAATGACAAATGGGAAATATTATATATGTATGTTTTACCCATAAAATGGACAATTGAAACAGGGCTTCAAAAATTTAGTTATTCAATGAATTAAAAAGCAGACAGTATTTTGTTACTCCTCAAAATAACTGCTTTGTTTATAAGACAGCTAAAAAAAATACTTTTCAACAGTGGCCCTATAATTAACATATATCATTTTGTTTTTCAGATTATCTTTCTCATTATGAAAAAGGGATATTTAAAACATTTATATAGGTGATTAGAGTGCTATGCCAGAATAGCACTTCTTCACAGAGTTGGCTTTTAAAATATACTTTAATGCATTTAACAACTCTTTTATCAAGTATGTGTTGTAATACGAATACTATACAATTTTTGAGCTACATTATCCTAGAAGATTTTTTCTCCTTATTATAATGATAATCAGGAACATTCCACAGAAAATTACTTTAACAGGATTAATTACAAATAAAAAGTTGTAAAAAGATAAAGCTAGACAGTTGCAAGGTACTTTAAAGTTACATGTGGAATAAAGGTTATACTACAAAAATTATATTAGGACTACATTTTCATAAATCTTAAAATGTTTCCTGCCTCTGAATGACATGTTTCTGAAAATGACTATCACAAAAGTCAAGACATAATTCAAATTAAATTTATATATTACCCTCAGAACGGGAGATATAACAATGAGGTGCAAAACTCTACTTGAATCTTTTGGAAGTTGCAGAACAATAATTTTATAGGCAATATGGAAGATAATAAGTCTTACCATAAAAAATCTTACTGATACAAGATTTATATAAAATATGTTGTGAGATTAAGAAATTTAATTGCTCTGTTATAAATAATAGTAACTTCATTAAGTAATTGCATGTAAATAATATCTATAAATATTAACATTAATTAGATGCTAAAGGCATTTTACTGTAAGCATCTCATTTATGAAGATATCCTATTTTAAAAAAAAATTTTTTTTGACAGGTAGAGTGGACAGTGAGACAGAGAGACAGAGAAAGGTCTTTCTTCCGTTGGTTCATCCCCAAATGGCTGCCATGGCCGGCGCTGCGCTGACCCGAAGCCAGGAGCCAGGTTCTTCCTCCTAGTCTTCCATGCGGGTGCAGGGCCCAAGCACTTGGGCCATCCTCCACTGCACTCCCTGGCCACAGCAGAGAGCTGGACTGGAATAGGGGCAACCGGGACAGAATCCAGCGCCCTGACCGGGACTAGAACCCGCTGTGCCAGCGCTGCAGGTGGAGGATTAGCCTAGTGAGCCGCGGCGCTGGTGATGTCCTATTTTTTTTAAACCAGCAAAATATGAGAGGTCTTTAAAAGTTTCATGGAAAATGTGCATTATGAAAAAACAAATCATGGATTTCAAGATTATTTTTGTAGCAGACTACATTTATCTTTTGATTCCATCTTCCCATGAACTTTCTGAAGGCCCCTCACACTTTAAACTTGCAACTTCTTTTGGAAAAGGCTATTAAGGTGCCAACAACAGTAACAATACACCCAAAAGTCACAAGAGTATTTTAAAATTTATATGGTATGTCAAATCAATATAAAAATAATGAAGGTAATCTTTATCTAATAAAATTTAGATGGCTAAGGAAATAACAGTATCTTTAACTTAAAACTTAAGTTGAATCAGATGAGTGTATATTATACCTCAGGTTCTTTAACCTGGCTTATCTGAGTTTGAATCATGGTATTTATTAGCATCTTAATTTCCCTAAACCTCAGTTTTTCAAAAGACATATCAGAGCTCAGACAGGGACCTATTTTATAGGGTGAATATCAGTAGCTCACAAGGTAATATGTGTGTGTGTGTGTGTGTGTGTGTGTGTATCAAGCATTCAGCACAAAGGCTGGCATATAAGTACAAACAGATATTAGTTGAATTTTAACAAATGTTTATGTATTAAGAGTAACAATTTTACTAAGTATTTCTAGAATTACTCAATTACCAAAGCTACTCAGAATTTCTTTAAATCGTTTTGTAAATTTCAAGAACTTGAACTTCAAGAATCACTAGCTATTATGGTTAACTACTGAAGTCTCAACATTCACTATCAGAAGAAAAGGACTGGAGGAATCCTGCTCCTAATCAAAGACTTACATATATTCTGTGTGGGACCAAATCAAAGAGAACACATACAGGACTACATACTAGAAGGCTAAGTTAGTCAGCTAATCAAGTAACGGCATGAATAAAACCAAATCATTATGATATGTATTTTTAGAGTAGAACATCAACAGAGAAAACACACTTCTGAATGTAAGGAAATTTATTGCCACTATATATAGGAATTTACATAATATTCTAAAAAGTAAAAGAGATATTATAATTACTCTAAAGTAAAACCTAAAATACATTGTATTCTCTACTAAAATTTAAAAGAAAGTTGGAATTTGAAAACAATTTTAAGTGAAGCCATCTTCTTGAACAAAGAAAATATAATTATTGCTATATATTTCTGAACAGCTTTGTGTGAACTCTGAAAAAGACTATATTTCAATTTAAGAACAAATTCCAATGAAATAAGCAAAATTTCACCTTCTATAAATACTACCACAAAGTTGACACCTAGAAGTTCCCTTTAGAGCTGTTTCTAATTCTTAAAAAAAAAAAAAAAAGATTATGACTATAGAGTTTCCTATCAGAAAACTGAAAACTTAATTAAGAATATTATGATGGTACTTACAGAACACTACATCTTAAATATATTATTCCCATTCACCAGTTTCATCATTATTCAAAATAAAGCTTAACATTATAATATCTGCTTTTATCTAGATTAGAAATTAAAACTATAAAAATTGTAATTCATTCATACTTTATAACATCTTTCCATGATAATGACTAAAGCAGCTACAGCCTGAAGCTATAAAAACCCGAATTAAAGAATAAAGAACCTAACTCTTCAAAATACTTCACAGCATTTTACTTTCTTTAAGAAACTAAGACATTCTTCCTCTGCACAGCAATACCTTACTTATCAAAGAAGCCTCAAAGGCAGTCACAATTCTATAACCATTGGAAGTCACACACATGCCCAATAAAATTCCTGATTTATGCAATCTTATTTCACATTTTTAAAGATCCAGTAAAGATTAGGAAGATAAGGGCTCACAAAAGAAGAAAGAAAACTGGGATAGCATTACTGGGATGGGAGGAGGGGAAGAGAATGACAAGCGGAAACAGACAACAGTAAGGGAAAAAAAATGTTGCAATCAAGAGACAGAGGACTGGCCTGCCTTTGAATATCACTCCAGCTACATCTTAGTTGTTGGTCTTCATCCACTGTCAACAGCCATTCTGGCTGCATTTCTGAACTGGGCTCTCATGGAGGTGATACATTCACCAGCCATCTTTAGGAAGGTAAATGATTAATTGCACTGTTTTCCCACTGCTGCAAGGACAATGAAAGGGAAAGTAAACTTGTGCACCTCATTTCAAATCTAGTTGTAATTTTCCACACAACAATAAACAGAAACATATACTTTAAGGTTATAAGGCCTTTCTTTTTATTCTTTACAAAAATGCATGTTGGTGTTTGGGAGTGTATGTGTGTGTTTGTGTGTTTGATATGTCTGTGTGTTTTCATAGACAAAGGTAATGTAAAAATCCCATTCTCAAAATCATTAAGTGGTAGCAATTTCAATGTACATTAATTTTCTAACCACAAATATTTTAACTGCAATGCTAACTTTTTTCTGAACATCTCATTTAATTAGAAATATTGAAACTCATCTAATAAACTTATACAGAAAAAGCAATGCTATTTAAAATTATGATTTCTAAACATGAAAATCACCAGGACAATTTAATGTATAATCTTATGCAAATATCCTTAAACCCTAAAGGAGTATGGCCATTTTATTTCTTTGCCTTTGCAGTATGACAAAAATGAAGAGTTGGAAACATACTTTTGTGTGTTAGTGCTGTTGAACTTGGTTAAATTCATTTCCAAAATATAAGAAACAAGTAATTTTACAAAGATAGTTCTAAAATGGGAAAGTATAAAGTATATGTTTTTGGAGGGACATGTAAGGAAGTTGAGAACAGAGATTAAAGAGAAACTATTACAGATACATTTCTTAACCCACCTGCTATCAGGTCATCAAGAGTGTCGGTAAGCGTCTGGGCTGGAGTTGCCACCATTAGTCCATCTGGTTCTTGAACTAACAGCCCCTGATCATGTCCAGTAATAGCAATCTGAGGCTGTCCTACAATCTGCTGATTACCTGATAATTTCTGAAGTTCAAGAGAATTTGTCCCGTTAGAACCTAAATCACTGGAAAAGTTACACTGTGGAGATGATAAAGGCTGGACCGGGACAAAATCAATTTGTTCTGCCGATGGTGGAGGCTGTTGCTCATCGTCAACATCATTATCTTTAAATAAGATTGTGTCAACCTGAGGTAACTCTGAAAAGTGATCCTCTGGGAGACTACCATCTCCTTCCCCTTCCGGGAAGACTCCTCTATGAGAGCATTGCTGGTGTAGCGACACTGTGTCTTTCTGACCTTTGGTTTCCAAGTATTCTTTGGTAAATTGCTGCTGTGTTTTCATTTGCAACTGCCTTTCCACTTTCTGCAGTTCTTTCAGTATTTTCTTCTTCTTCTGGACTTGTTCTTCTCTGTTCTTTTTAAGTTCTTCTATCTTATCTTTGTTCAGAGGTTCACCTTGAATTAACTCCAATGACTTAAGCTGTGCTTTTTCAATAGCACTAATTCTTTGTCCCAGTTCATTCAGCTTGCCTTCAGTCTCCTCTACTATGCACTCCAAAGGCTGGTATGGGTGAAAAGGTGGCAGTAGGTCCTGATCTGCTACCTGCAGGGAACTGGACTTCTGCTTGGATGGACCTAAGCACATGAAAAATGTTTGAAAAAGTGCCATGCTAAAAAAAAAAAAAAAAATCACTCCCTCCTCCCACACATATGGACCTCCCCCCACAAAGCCCTTATAACTAATGCTGCAGAATGAATGTTCAAAGAGTCACACAAGTGTCAGGCCAATTAAAACCTATACTAAGCTATTTCACACAGCACAATCTAGGATGCTGCCAATTCAAAATGTGAATTTTTAAAAACCTTGTCTTTAGGAGGATTTTCAAAAATAAGAAAATCAAGGCAGAGAAAGGAAAATAAAGAGGAAACAATCTCAAAATCCTTTTGATTAGATTGGATATTTAAAAAAGAACATTTAGGAGTAACAAAATAGGGTTGAGGATACCATTAATGTTAGTTTCACTGTTCATTTAGAATAACTGTTCTTTTAACAACATTAACTACACAAGTAAAGCCTACTACAAGAGACTCAGTTTACACTTCAAAGTAAGCATAAGTGTTGAATTTCAAGGTGGGAAAAAACATTTCTCTTACTATATGAAAACATAATGGAAATCATTTTTTCCAAGATGTATCTTTCTAAAATTCTCCACTAAGTATTTAACACTTCTGTACCCAAACATTACTTTAAACTTACTGACAAAGGACAATTATCCTAATTTCAAATAAAAACACTTCAAATAAAGTCTACCTATGAGAAAGACAATGATGAATCCATATAGGATTACCCATTATGATAGTGAGGCTAAAAATGAAGGAAAATAGTTATTTTAAGGTTTTAAATTACACTTAAACTACTCCCCTTATAACAAGTCCATTAAAAAATAATTATTAATATTGACAACCCTAACAACTAGGAATTAAATTAAGGAAATATGCTTTTTGATGTACAATAACTTATTCTGCAGAAAATTCAAAGTTCTTGCTTAGTAAGAACTCAGACAACTTAGCAACAGGAAGGAATAAACTACTGACACATACTACAATATAGATGACCTCAAAAACATCATGTAAAGTTAAAAAAAAAATCCAGATACAAAAGACCTCATATTGTATAATGCCAATTACATCAAGTTTATAGTAAAAAAGGCACATCTACAGCAACAGAAAGTAGAGTAGTGGTTGCCAGGGTTTATAGCAGTAAAAATAAGGATCAATTCCAAACAGAAACGAGTGCTCATTTAGGAAGGATGGAAAGTTTTTTTGTTTGTTTGTCTGTTTTTTACAGGCAGAGTTAGACAGTGAGAGAGAGAGAGAAAGGTCTTCCTTCCGTTGGTTCACCCCCAAATGGCGGCTACGGCCGTAGCTACACTGATCTGAAGCCAGGAGCCAGGTGCCTCCCCTTGGTCTCCCATGTAGGTGCAGGGGCCCAAGCACTTGGGCCATCCTCCACTGCCTTCCTGGGCCACAGCAGAGAGCTGGCCTGGAAGAGGGGCAACCGGGACAGAATCCGGTGCCCCAACTGGGACTAGAACCTGGGGTGCCGGCACCGCAGGTGGAGGATTAGCCTAGTGAGCCGCAGCACCGGCTGGAAAAGTTGTAAAACCAGATAATGATGGCTATACTTCTTGGTAAATTTACTAAAACTCACTGCACTACATATCTAAAATGAGTATGCTATGTAAAACACTCTCAAAAAACAAAAAAACCTGTATAAAGACTAGGTAAAAAAAAAATTGTCCAGTTTTCTTGAGTGCAGTTAAGATACACGAATAACATGGCAATTTAATACTTTTGTTTAAGGATTTATATTTACTCATTTGAAAGACAGAGAAGGAGAGACAGACAGATCACCTATCCTCTGGTTCACTCCCCAAATGCCTGCAACAACTGTGGCTAGGCCAGGCAGGAGCCAGGAACTTCTTCCAGGTCTCCCATGTGGGTGCAAGGATCCAAGGAGTTAATTTTTCCCTAAAAGCAAACTTCAGCCAAGTAATATTATCTATATTCAACTTTATATTTCTATCTGAACAAAATGTCAGGTAAAGACTAGATTCACTACTTCTATAAGACCTTAAATCTGGGGCTGGTGTGGTGACATAGCAGGTTAAGCTGCTACCTGTGTTGCTGGCATCCCACATGGGTGCCAGTTTGAGTTCCGGCTGTTTCACTTTTGATCTAGCTTCCTGCTAATGGCCTGGGAAAAGCAGTGGAAAATGCCTCAAGTACGTGGGCCCCATGTGGGAGACAGGGAAGAAGCTCCTGGTTCCTGGCTTTGGCCTGGCCCAGCGCCAGCCATTGCAGCCATCTGGGGAAGTAAACCAGCAGATGGAAGATCTCTTTTCTTCCCCTCTCTCTCTGTAACTCTAAAATAAAATAAATCTTTACAAAAAGGCCGTATATCCATGTTTTTTCGTTTGAAGTGTTCAATGACAATCAATAAATAAGAAAAAGGAGATGCACTGCTTTGAGAAAGCAATGTATAAATCAACTTGCAGGGTAAATAAATTTTCAGTTGTGTAATAAAACATCAACATCAGACATCAACACAGAATTTTAGAAGTTCTGAGAAAACTGACTATTCCTTTACATTTGTTAATTTCAAAATACCTTTCTACATTAAACACTAACCAGATTGGACATTTACATATTTTGAATCTTTAAAAATAGATGACCCAAAATGAGAATGGGATTTTGAGGATAATAACAGGAATGTACCCAGCTTGTTAATAAATATGCAAGAAGCTTGAAGCACAAAATAACTAAGAATAATTTATTTAACTGGATAGGGGGACCTTCCCAGAACAAACATAGCATTAAATAATGTAAGACAATGACAAGTAATGTACAAAAAGCAGTTCTTCCTCAAAGTGTGAATGGCTGAATGTCTGCAACCATGGAGTTGGTGGAATTGCCTAGATACACATCAAAGCAGTAACCTAAGCTTAGTATCAAGAATAAACCAAGTTGGTGGGGAAAAAAATAGAATGTCACCTAATCTTTCCTAGAAGCTGAAACAACACCAATTATTGGGTAGAGATTGTGACAAGTGTTCTTTTAAGCAATATTATTTTCAACAGGTAGTAGACAGTAATATAACACACCAGAAAATAAAAGGGTTCCATCTCCTCTAGACATCTCCCACTGTCAGACACAAATAAATAAATCTATACAGGGGCAGGCATTTAGCCTAATGGTTAGAATGACAACTATAGTAAGTACCTGGGTTCTGACCTGGTTCTGACTCCTGACTCTAGGTTGCTGCTAATGTAGACCCTGGCAGGCAGTGATGAATGTTCAAGTGATTGGGCTTCTGCCATCCAGATGGGAAACCTGGATTGATTTCCTGGCTCCAGATTTTGGCCTGACCCAGTCCCAGCAGTTATGGGCATTTGGTGAGTAAGCCAGGAGATGGGAGCTCTCTCTGTCTCTCAAGTCAATCAAAAACGTGTGTATGTTTGTGTGTGACAGAAACAGTATCACTGAGTAATATTATAAAATATTATTTAGAAATAGGAATAAAGTCACCATCTTTTTTAAAATTTCTATTCTATTCCCTTTGCTTCTCACTTTTCTCCCATCAACAAAACTACAAAAAGTTTATAGCATCAACCACGACATAGAGATAAACAGCTTTTTTTTTTAAATGCACAATGAGGGAATGGGGTGAACATATACAGGTCCAATATTTAGTTCACTGATGAAATGAGCTTAATTCTGCCATCTTTGTATCTAATCAGTATACTCTGCAATAGAAAAATAATGGCCAAATGGCCACAACAGCCAGATCTGTGCCTATTCGAAGCAAGGACCCAGGAGCTTCCTCTGGGTCTCCCAACCGGGTACAGGGGCCCAAGGACTTGGGCCATCCTCTGCTGCACTCCCAGGTCAGCAGAGAGCTGGATCTGAAGTAGAGCAGCTGAGACTCAACCAGTGCCCATATGGGATGCCGACACCGCAGGCAGCAGCCCTACCTACTATGCCACAGCACCGGCCCCTTAATTCAATTATTTACACTTAAACTTCTATCTTCAATCTTTTTCTCACCACTCTGGAATAATACTTCTTGCTTAACATTTTTAAACATTCTTTTTCCATCACAGTATCTCTCTTCTTAAAAATTCTTAATAATTTTCTTCTGCCTTCAGGATAATCTATATTCATGGCCTGTCACTAAATTCATTCAACAACTACTTGAATCTCTAACAAGTAAGGCATGGTGGACCACACAGAGACAAGCAATGTAAATCCTGCCCTTGAGGAGCTTACAGTCTAAGAAGAGAGATAACATTCCACAGAAATCCTTATACTATACAAAGATTTTCATCAAAGAACTTTCTGTGTTGATGAGGAATTTAAGGCAACCTGGGTACCCACCCATCACCGGGAGAAAGAAAAAGTAAAATACGGAGGATACAAAAGGTAAAGTATTGTGTTGCAGGTATAAACAATCTAGAGATAGACACATGGACAGATCATAAAAACAGTGTTGAGTAAAAAAGTAAAAAACAAAGGGCATCTACAGCACAACACCATTTATGCAAATTTAAAATATACACAAAGTAGTAAACATTTTATAAGAACTTTTAAGAACAAAAGGCTGTGCACATCAAAAACTTTAGAATGACTGCTTATGGGAAAAGTAGGAGAATGCAAAGAGGGATAAAAGAGAATAAACAAAACAAAAACCAATCAATCATTATGAAGCACCAAGAACTGAGTATAACTGATATAGCCGTCTATATTTGGGGTCCAAAGGAGAAAGGAATGTGTGGGAAAGACAAGAGCCAGAAGGATGCCAATAAAATACCACAGAAATTCAGAGAAAAGATATTAATACTCTAGCGGGCTTGAGGTATGTTTTATGTTTCCTGTCATTATTTCAATGTTCTGTAGCAGATCAGGTCTAAGCTGTAAGTTTTGCAGATCAAAATGAGTCTTCTTTTCCAGAATGACAGTTAGATGCAAAAAGCAGGGGTATGTATCGGCCCTGTGGTTAAGATCTTCATGTTCCACACTGGAGTGCCTAGGTCTGACAGTCAATTCCTCTCCTAACTCCATTTTCTTCAAACAGACCCTGGAAGGCACCATGTGTGAGACCTGGACTGAGTTTTTCAGTTCTACATTTAACCCTTAGTCCAGGTGGGCCCAGGTCACTGTGAGCATCTGGGGAATGAACCAGTACATGGCAACTCTCTCAAATAAATAAATAAATAACAAATGTGGCTGCAATCAAGTTTACACAACTGCCTTTAAAAGGCAAAAGTTTTACATTAACTCACTTATTCTTTCCCACCTAATATTTATTACTATAATTAATAAAGCTAAGTACTGCTAGAAAACTGAACATACCACTCTCAGTTGTATATTTTGTTAGAGAGGTGATACTGAGGCCTCTGTGAAATGCCACTTAGAATCTTGAATTTTTTTTTTAAGATTTATTTATTTATTTGAAAGTCAGAGTTACAGAGAGATAATGAGGGAAGGAGGTAGAGGGAGGAAGAGAGAAAAAGATGGTCTTCCATTGATCAGTTCACTCCCCAAATTGTTTCAATGGCACAAGCTGGGCCAGGTCAAATCCAAGAGCCTGGAACTCCATCTGGCTCTCCCATGCAGATGCAGGGGCCCAGGGACTTGGGCCATCTTTTCTGCTGCCTTCCCATGAGCATTAGCACGGAGCTGGATCAAAAGTAGAAGAGCCAGACCACACACTGGTGGTGATACGGGAATGTCAGCCCTTAGGATCTTAAATTCTTGAAGATCAACAATTGATAAATGAGATCAACTGCCTCAACCAGGAGGATATGGATCAAGAAGGATAGAGCTTACAAAATGGTATATAAGGGGCATGAAAGAAGAGTACCTGTTTTTAACAAAGAAGTCAAGTGCACAGAGATGCAGATCTTTGTGAAGACCCTGAAGGGCAAAACCATCGCCCTCAAGAGTGTCAAAGCCAAAATCCAAGACAAAGAGAACATCCTGACTGACCAGCAGCATCTGATATTTGCTGGCAAACAGCTGGCAGATGGCCACACTCTTTCCTACTATAATATCCAGAATGAGTCCACCCTGCAGCCAGTGCTTCACTTTTAAGGAGACATCATCGAGTCCTCTCTCCATCAGCTCATGCTGCAGTATAAATGCAACAAGATCATCTGCAGCCTTACATTGCCTGCACGACTCTGCTGTCAACCGCCACAAGAAGAAATGTGGTCACACCAACAACTTCCTCCCTGACAAAGTCAAATAAGGACCCTCCCCCACAGGGTAGCCTCCTGCTCAAGCACCATGAGCAACCTCAATAATGCCTTTTGTTGAATGGACTAGTAAAACAAACAAAGGAAAGAATATCTGAGTAGGGTGTATGTCAAATTCATGGGTAATATTTAAGGGTGTATGCAGGGGCCAGTGCTGTGGCGTAGCAGGTAAAGCCACCACCGTCTGCAGTGCCAGCATCCTATGTGGGTGCCAGTTCTAAATCCTGCTGCTCTACTTCCAATCCAGCTCTCTGATATAGCTTGGGAAGGCAGTAGAATTGGACTAAGTGCCTGGGCCTCTGTATCCGCATGGGAGACCCAGAAGAAGCTCCTGGCTTCAGATCATCCTAGCTCCTGCAGTTACGGCCATTTGGGGAGTGAACCAGCAGACGGAAGGCCCCCCACCACCTCTGCCTGTCTGTAACTCCGCCTTTCAAATAAATAAATACATCTTTTTAAAAAAGAAAAAAATTTAAGGGTACAAATATATTTTAAAAGGATGAGAATATAAGTAATAAAAGCATTTATTTATTTGAAACAAACAACAGTAAAATGAAAGACCCTGAAAGGACTAATTGCTAGAAGAGGAAGAGTCCTGAAGAATAAGAATCTATTTCTAATTATATATACTACAGAGAAGTGATATATGGACTGAGAAGACTCAAAACAGTAAAGCAGCAATTTTATTGCTCAAAGGAGCTGGAGATTTAAAAGACAATTTCAGTAGAAAAAAAAATACTATATCTTTAATTACTTAGATAGGATTTTTCCTATCTTGGTAATTCATTGTGTGCTTTTAAATCATCAGTTGGTTTTTTCTAACTCATAGCCCCAAAATATTCTGTGATAAATATGGTTTGTACTAAAATGACACCTTAACACCGTGTAATATAAGCTTGGTCCTGCATAAATAATCGTTAGGTTGGCAATGCCACTTGGGAGCTGGGCAACAGAAAACACACAAGTGTCTGGATACAAGTATTTTTTTCTTCCTTAATAATTTAGTAAAATGAAAGATTCCTTAGGGTTAGTTCATTTCTACACTATTCAGCAAATAATACAACATTAAAGAAAATAAGATACTCTGCATAAGACACTTATGTAAGATACATAAGTAAGGAAAAATGACATTTGAGTATCAACTTAAAATCACTACGCAAACATTTCAGTTTGCTTACATATTAACTTTAAAATATTTCATTTTCTATCTATAGATATTTTATCTAGCATATTCCTCTGTCATTTTATTGACTCTATGTTCATTTTTAAAATTATTTCCTTTTCCCAAGCCACAGGGTTTAGCCAAACAAAAACAACAAAAATAGTGGCCATCTGGTTTTAAATATTTTAATAATGCCTATCAACTGGTTATGATTAAATTGTTAAGATTAATTTTAAAAACGCAGGAAAAGTTTGAATAGTTAAGTATCCAATAGAAAAGCGCTAGAATTAGCTGAAGTTAGAGAGACTACAGATAGATATTTCGTATCTGAAATTAATACTCTAGAATCTAAGCAATCTTTGGCAAAGGCCTATAATACTTTTAGTTACTAAAATTGGCATAATTTGAAAGAAGTTTGTTTGTTGTTTTAATAGTCACCTATACTTAATTTTTCTTAAATCATATCATTAAAGATACTAATAAAAACCTATCTCACTGTGATTTCAATATGTTAAAACATATCACTCTACACGGAATGAACTATGCTCATAACTTTCTTTATAAAAGTATTTTTTAATCTACAAATAAAGATAGCAGAAAAATATCAGAGCTCTAAACCTGAGTTCCTCTTGGTAGCCATTTGGATCTTATTTATATATATACTTTGATAGTTACTTGTCCAGGTTCACATATTGACAGATGTTAATCTACCACCTTCAGCATCACCCAAGTGAAAATGAATTTAATCGAATCAGCGCTACAGATTTAGGTAGACAGCAAATAAGCATCTACATTTCTCATAATACAATATTGTTTAGCTAAAGAATTATCAAATGGAAAATGAATGTCCAATAAATTCTTGCTACTTTAATATTATCAGGAACTTAGTTTGCCTAAGTATTTTCATCTACGCCAGATATAGGGTAAACCCAGCAATACATTAACAGAAAAACAGTAAGCCTTTTTTCTAGTACTTATATCTTTTCTATTTTAATAGACTAAGAATATTTAATTTGTGAGAATTATCTACCTCAACTAACAAAAACTATATAGTATTGCATATCATTAACTTTAAAGCACTTTATTTCTTAATTAGGTTAAAAATAAGTATTTTAAGGAAAATAATTTAATAGCTAACCTTTCTGTAGTCCTATAAGGGCAGGAGAGTTCTCCTGCAAAGTTCTGTCAGGTTCCTGTGGAGGTACAACCATGGCAAGTGTATGCACTGGTACACGTGGAACCTAAAAAATCAACTCACAAAAAAAATATCTCAGATCAAGGAAGAAAACAAAGAACCATAAATAAAACAATGATGCTGTTTTAGATTTTCATCATATACCACCACTTTCACTTTATTTCTTAGAGCTTAAAAATATAAGCTTCGCTTCAGCAAGGAATAATTTCTGAGAATATTTATTGGGCAGACTTAATCTATAATTATGTAGATTATTGTGAGTGAATGAAACTAAATGGAACTAATAGTACTCTCTTGCTAAAGCGAATGTCTTGTTAGTCCCAATTATACCTTGGAGTACAAGTTGAATATTCAGTATTCACTTGCCAATTTACTCATGTTCAAATTCTACATGGGTCAAACGAAAAATAAAAACAAACATATTTCCTGACTTAAGGTATGTTAGCAGTTCTCAAAATAACTGTAGAACAGAATTTGAGATTCCAATGAAATTAATACACTTAAGTGTTTTCTCTGTAATCTTTCCATAATTTCAGATAGTTACTTTAAAATATTTTTAAATCAAGTACCCTGGCCAATTACACCTTCTTGGTTGACAAAAGTCACTATCACTAAGATAATTAAAACTCCCTTGTGAGGTATTAAGGAAAAAACTTCTTTTGGTTCAAGATCACACTCAAAAATCTCATTAAAAAACAAAGAAAAAAACTTACTTGTAGCATGACAATAACTTGGAATATTTATATTAATGTCTGCTATTAAGTGATTTCTAAAAACCCCTATTTTAACTAAATGAGATAATAAACACTCCATGTATCTTGAAGAAAAAAAATCTTAAAAAGAATTTAACATCATGATCACCTTAGTATGTAACAGAAAACAAACTCATTTTGCTTAAAACCGGATTCAAATAAAAACTTCCAATCACTTTGAAGAATATTTATATTAACCAATAAGCTCTTATTTTACCTGAGATTGATCTTGAGAAGGTGGGGTAAGCTGAGATACATCTGTAGTAGGAACTGACAGAACATTATTTGGATAATCCAATAGATAAGAAACAACATTAGTATGACCACCCTTTGCTGCTTCAATGAGCATTGTGGAGCCATCCTGAGAAAAATTTAACATCATAATTAATTCTTTATAAATATATTCTTATAATTTGATTTATATACACATTTAATTTCTTAGCAGCTTGCACAAATCAAATATTTAAACAACAGCAGTAAGTACTAAGAAATAAAACGTGTTTCTATAATAATGCATATTACTTGATTGACTATTTTACAGTAAAATACCTTGAGTCGATGAGTAGGATCAGCACCATGAGCCAAGAGTAGTTCAACTACTGCCAGGTGGCCTCCTGCACATGCCAACGACACTACTGTATGGTCATTATTGGCTGTAGCCCTATTCACATTGGCACCTTCAAATAAAAATAAACAACAATCTCAGAAAAGAGTAAAATCAGGCCAGTGCACAAATAGTAACATTTTAAAGATCTTTTTAGTGTAACAGATAAAAAAAAAGTACATGAATCAAAAAGTTCACAAATAGTTCACAAATTTTTCACAAAGTGAACACACCTGTGTAACCAGCACCCAGATCAAGAAACAGGACATTCTCCACATACCAAAGTTCCATCTTGTGCCCCCTTTCAGTCAGTACCTCCCCACAAGAGTAACTACTACCCTGACTTTCAAACTGGTTTTAGTTTTTGAGTTTTATATGAATGAAATCATACAAGGTACTCTTTTGTGTCTGGCTTCTTTCGCTCAATATTATATTTGTGAGATTCATCCACAATTGTTGCGTGCAGTTGCAGCTCGTTCATTCAATATCACTTTTAAAATGGAAAATCTAGAAGACTAAGATTGATAAATACATACAGGTTAACATAAGCATCAAGTAATACCATTGTATGTAACTCTCAAAATGTTTCAAAGACACTTTTGACCCAGAAAGTGGCAAAACAGCCAGATCTGAAAGTAGAGAAACAGACGTTTTTAAACCTGTAGTTAAGTGATATGTAATTCCTTATGTCATGGATTTTAAGGGCCAGACAACATGGATATGGAGAAGACAGAAGATTATCCAAAGGCTATTTAGTAAGTTGTTCAACAGCTTTGTACAATAGGACCTGAAGAAAAATCTAAATACACAATATTTTCTTAGCCTCTTTAATTATTTTTATTTTTTAAGAAAGGAAGGTCCAAGTACAGGAAGCACACAGAACTCTTTTTTTTTTTTTTTTTTTTTAATTTGACTGGTAGAGTTATAGACAGTGAGACAGACAGACAGAGAGAAAGGTCTTCCTTCCGTTGGTTCACTCCCCAAATGGCCACTACAGCCGGAGCTACGCTGACCTGAAGCCAGGAGCCAGGTGCTTCCTCCCGGTCTCCCATGCGGGTGCAGGGGCCCAAGTAGTTGGGCCATCCTCCACTGCCCGCCCGGGCCACAGCAGAGAGCTGGACTGGAAGAGGAGCAACCGGGACTAGAAGCTGGAGCCCATATGGGATGCGGGAGCCGCAGGCGGAGGATTAACCAAGTGAGCTAAGGCACCAGCCCCCTGCCTCTTTTTTAAAAAATGATTTTTGACCCCTTGATAAAGTACTGGTTTTCAGTTCAGCTATAACTTCTAAAGTTTTCAGCTAGAAAGTTTATTATGAATATGCATTCTTCATTAATTTTAGACTCACTTATGTAACAGGAAAATAAGCCAATACGTGAAACAACTATTTGAATTTATTTAATTTTCAGAAAACATCCAGATGTACCTAATCCTAACTTCTCAAAAGAACCTTTTAGAAAGAATAAGACAAAGCAATGAACATCCTTACATGAGCAACGTGAGATTATTTTTAAAGTTGTTAACCATAAACTAGAAGGTAGTATTGTTTAGCAATTACTATAACCTAGAAAGGCTATAATCAATGTTTGGGTATGATCAGATGCTCTTTTTTAGTAAAGAGGCATAAAAGAGCTCAAAAAGTTATTCATCTATTTCTCACTTCTGTGTGGTTGAGGTAAATAGATTTCACAGATAATATTATAAAACATTATGTAAAAATACATACATTAATTGGCAATAAAAATGTAATATAAAGCAAATCAACCTAGTTTATCTAATTAAAGAAAACAAGTATCTCTAAGAGATAAAATTTCACACTACTTTTTGTTTTACACTAGCTTTTTTTTTTTTTTAAAGATTTATTTATTTGAAAGTCCAGTTAAGCAGAAAGAGAAGGGAGAGAGAGAGATTGATCTTCCATCTGCTGGTTCACTCCCCAAATGGCTGCAACAGCCAGGGCTAGGCCAGGCTGAAGCTAGGAGCCAGGAGCTTCCTATGGGTCTTCCACTCAGGTGCAGGGATCCAAGCACCACTGTCATCTTCCACTGCTTTCCCCTTCAGCAGGGAGCTGGATTGGAAGTAGAATAGCTGGGACAAGAACTGGCGCCCATATGGGATACTAGTATTGCAGGCAGTGCCTTAACCTGCTATTATGCCACAATGACAGTCCCTACACTGCATTTTTAATGTTATAAAATATCAGAATTCTGTCAGAGTACAGATGCAAAATTTTTATTTTAAACATGATACCACCTGAGTAGATCTTTCCTGTATTTTACTTTCCTATCCTAGGATCTTTCATAAGATATCACAGTACTTCTGATACTATTACAAAGAGTCAAATGAAATTCCTGACATTAGCATTTTTGACCTGTAAAATGACAAGTTTATATAGCTTGACCTAATACGAGTTCAGCATCATTTCACTTTTCTATAGTAAATAGCCTCCAACTAATTCTTCATCCATCACCTGAACTTCTTTGCTTATATATATTCTCCTATACCAAATATTTTTTAGAGGAATATAAAAATAAATAAGATCCTTGGATACTCAGTTAATTAAAATGTACCACAACAAGTACCACCATAGCAGACTTTCTCTCTGTCCTTCACCTCTACATCCAAAAGAAATGCCTATCATTAAGTGTTGAACATTTACGTGAACACAGCTAGACACTTCACATTTGGCTTTTCCAATTTTAGGGAATAATCATATGCCATTTTATTGACAGAAATTTAAAACTCAAAACTACTAAAATTCCTTTACCTCACAAACTCTATGCTAGATTAACAAAATAAACCAACAAAAGACTAGAATACAACAGTTATACTTTAGGAAAGCAGTTTTAACATAAACTGCAAACATTTTGAATCTTTATTTCTAGAAATTGTAGCCTCTTGGAAATTATTACTTGTATTTTCTTTACCTTTACTAATAAGAAACTGCACAGTACACAAATGACCAGCTCTTGCAGCTTTCATCAAAGGGGTTCTTCCACCTTCAGATTCATGCTCCTGTTAAAGAAACAGAAAAAATAATCAATAATCCATCAAGGCCAACTGATTAATCACCTTTTAAACATTTAGTACTGTTAGAGAAATAATAAGAATGTAATACTCAATGTAGCCACTCATATTATCTTAATTCCTTCAAATATTTGTAATTAATGGTATACCTTTTTGTGAACAAGTTCTGTTTTATATACCAAACAATAACCAGTTAAGATAATACTAATGTTTACTACTTATTAGAAATGACTGCAAATTTCTAATTCTAAGGCTAAAAGTATGTTTTCCCAACTATTTATGTGAACTATGATTAGAAGGACCTGGATCTGATATCAGAAGCCAAAAAGAGCTCTCTCAACAGAAACAAATCCCTGTAGGAGAAACTATGGTATTTTAGGGATAAAAGAAAAAAGAAAAAGAAAAAGATATTAATGGGCATATATTTTTTAAATAGTAGGAATTAAATACCAGAATAATATAGTCAAAAGTAAAAGATGGAATCTTATAATAGCAGAAAGGTTTTTATTCTTTCCAGAAGTTTGCCAGCAAGATGAACAAATGATAAAGTAGTTTCTTAATGGTGACTTATCAAATGCCACTAAAAGGAGTAGTACTGTCTGACAGGACAATCATGAATTCTCATTACATTCATAATCAGTATTATCATGTAGCTGATACTTTACTGCTATGAAAAGTTCTCTCACCTAGTTCTTCTCTCACTATGTATACAAATTCAAATTTCTGTTGTTATAAAGAAAAGTTGATAAATGGTTGTTATATAAAGCTTTAATTCAGCTCTATTCTTTTAATCAATTCAGAAAATCGTTTAGTAACCACAGAGTCAATTTACTATTTTTAAATTATTTTTTCCCCAAAGGATCAGTCAATTTAAAAAATAGGTACTTGGATGGCGCCATGGCTCACTAGGCTAATCCTCTGCCTGCGGCACCGCACCCCAGGTTCTGGTCCCAGTTGCTCCTCTTCCAGTCCAGCTCTCTGCTGTGGCCCAGGAGTACAGTGGAGGATGACCCAAGTGCTCGGGCCCTGCACCTGCATGGGAGACCAGGGGGAGGCACCTGGCTCCTGGCTTCAGGTCGACGCAACACGCCCACTGTGGCAGCCACTTAGTGGGTGAACCCATGGAAAAGGAAGACCTTTCTCTCTCTCTTTCACTGTCTAACTCTGCCTGTCAAAAAAAAAAAAAAAAAAAAAAAAGGTACTCACCCTTGCTGGTAGTTCTGGTCAGTTCTGGTCACTATTCTGTACTGAAGAAGTTTCAGGCTGCCCTAGGGCCTTCACCTCAGGCTAATGCTGGACTCAAAGACCCTTCTTCTTCTTCTTTTTTTTTTTTTTTTTTGACAGGCAGAGTTAGTGTGAGAGAGAGAGAAAGGTCTTCCTTCCGTTGGTTCACCCCCCAAATCCCAAGCACTTAGGCCATCCTCTGCTGCCTTCCCGAGCCACAGCAAAGAGCTGGACTGGAAAAGGTGCAACCGGGACTAGAACCTGGAGTACTGGCGCCACAGGCAGAAGATTAGACTAGTGAGCCTTGGGGCCTGCCTGACCCTTCCCTTTCAAAGCCAAAATCAGCATGGGAGGGAGATGTTTCCAACCACAGAACCTTATTTAAGTGTAATTTAACTTTATTTAAATATATATTGATACGAAAGATGTTTTCTCATCAAGAGACTGCACAATTTGGCAATATGCTTTACTAGTTTTTCTAAACATTATAAAAGCTTGTTTCTTAAAAAAAAAAAGGCACTCTGCCAACAGAATACAATTTAGTGTTTTTTAAACTGTATTTTACCTGTAACTCAGGCAAAATAACAATAAGAGTAGAATGTCAACCCAATGAGAACTTTGGAGTGTAATGACAGGAATTCCACTATAAAAGAGGTATTTTTTTTTTTTTTACATCTTGATAGTTCACTGCTCAACTGCCTACAAAAATTATCTTATATTTTGATTTGTTATACACATTGATTAAACAAAAATCTATTAGCTATACATTATAGAAGAATGAATAAATATAAGTAATATAAAAAAGGCTTTAGATTTTGAACTTACATTTAAATGGAGGTAAATCTAACATCCTGGCAATTTATTTAAAACAAAATATAAACTATACCTGAGACCTTAGTCAGAAAGATCTAGAAAATTGTCCAGCTTTTCCACTCAATTTATTTTTTTTTAAAGATTTATTTATTTATTTGAAAGGCAGAGTTACAGAGAGCCAGAGGTAGAGAGAGAGAGGTCTTCCATCCACTGGTTCACTTCCCAGATGGCCACAATGGCCAAAGTTGCACGCCAATCCAATGCCAGCAGCCAGGAGCTTCTTCCACGTCTCCCACATGGGTGCAGGTGCCCAAACACTTGGGAAATCTTCTATTGCTTTCATAGGCCATAGCAGAGAGCTGGATAGGAAGTGGAGCAGCCAGGACTCAAACCAGCACTCATGTGGGATGCCAGCCCTGCAGGCGGCAGCTTTCCCGCTATGCAACGGCACTGGCCCCACTCAACTTATTTCTGGACTATCATTACAATCAAGCAGATCCTCAAACTTAACTGCACCTTTAGCAGTTTGTTATTCTCCACCCTGACCTGCCCCACCTTATGCTGGCCCTTCTTTATGATACATCTCCACTAAATTGTTTTTAACCTACAGTTCTTAGGTCTAATGACTAGATCACTCTTACTAGATTTATAATTTCATGAACTTTCATAAACTGCAATCATGTTAGTTTAAGTATTTAGTTAACATATCTCTCTCACTAAACAGTAAGTTCTTTAAGAGTGGCAATCATGTCCATTTTTGCACCTCATTAAACACTTAATGTCTAAAATAAGGAACTGACTGAATATTGTTTACTAAGCAGGGACCAAAGCATAACTGATCTTTCAAATCTTCCCTCTTTTTTTTTGGACTGCCGGCACCGTGGCTCACTTGGCTAATCCTCCGCCTGCGGCACCGGCACCCCGGGTTCCAGTCCCCGTTGGGGCGCCAGATTCTGTCCCGGTTGCTCCTCTTCCAGTCCAGCTCTCTCTCTGCTGTGGTCCGGGAAGGCAGTGGAGGATGGCCCAAGTGTTTGGGCCCTGCACCCGCATGGGAGAACAGGGGGAAGCACTTCGCTCCTGGCTTCCGATCGGCACAGCGCGCTGGCTATAGCAACCATCTGGGGGTGAGCCAACAGAAGGAAGACCTTTCTCTCTGTCTCTCTCTCTCTCACTAACTCTGCCTGTCAAAATCAAACAAACAAACTTTCCTCTCATAGATGCTTTTATTTTTATTTTTATTTATTTTTATTTATTTTGACAGGCAGAGTGGACAGTGAGAGAGAGAGACAGAGAGAAAGGTCTTCCTTTGCCGTTGGTTCACCCTCCAATGGCCGCTGCGCTGATCCGATGGCAGGAGCCAGGTACTTATCCTGGTCTCCCATGGGGTGCAGGGCCCAAGCACTTGGGCCATCCTCCACTGCACTCCCTGGCCACAGCAGAGAGCTGGCCTGGACGAGGGACAACCGGGACAGAATCCGTCGCCCTGACCGGGACTAGAACCTGGTGTGCCGGCGCCACAAGGCGGAGGATTAGCCTAGTGAGCCACAGCGCCGGCCGTCATAGAGGCTTTTACTAGTAAATAAAAGAAAGAAAAGTTAAATAAGAAATTAATAATAGCAGCTAAACTTGAGAGTAAGACATTTATTATTTGCAACTGATAATAAATTATTAGAATATCGATAGGCAACTTTGATGTCACCTTTTATTTTTCTCTTCAGCCTGGCATTAACACCGATTAATACAATTAGGTTCCATAAGTAATGGCAAATACAAAAGATTTTTAAAGTTCTGCTTTACAATTAATTCCTTTTTTTTTTTTTTTTTTTTTTTTTGACAGGCAGAGTGGATAGTGAGAGAGACAGAGAGAAAGGTCTTCCTTTTGCTGTTGGTTCACCCTCCAATGGCCACCACGGCTGGCATGCTGCGGCCAGCGCACCGCACTGATCCGATGGCAGGAGCCAGGTGCTTCTCCTGGTCTCCCATGGGGTGCAGGACCCAAACACTTGGGCCATCCTCCACTGCCTTCCCGGGCCACAGCAGTGAGCTGGCCTGGAAGAGGGGCAACCGGGAAAGAATCGGGCACCCCGACCGGGACTAGAACCCAGTGTGCCGGCGCCGCTAGATGGAGGATTAGCCTACTGAGCCATGGCGCCGGCCTACAATTAACTCTTAAAAGCAACTGCTAATTCTACATATTTGAAATATTATCATAGCTGTCAGAAGAAGTTCAGAGATTCAACATACCAATAAAATTCCTGAAATACAAAGTGTGAAGCTACTTATTATTTTCTTCCTTATTCATTCCTTTGGTTTTGACCAATGGTTGAAATAACAATGGTTAAGATAATGCCACAATTTTATAATGTACTTACAATAATTTATGTCCAAAAATTAAAAATGTATATCCCACAACAAGTAACACTTGCTCAAAATATCTACTTTGCAATTTTTTTTTACTGGGATTGCCTATTAACTGCACAAATTGAATATTTTTTCTTCATTTTCTAAATGTGTCAGATCAAAAAATATTTTGTTGATTGGTAATTTTAAAGCAAAAGATCAGAGAATATAAGTCAAGTGAAAAGGAATTTGAGAGTCTCTTAGGAATTTTTTGTGGCCTGAAACATGTACAATTTTTATAATGTTCCATTTATTAGAAAAAAGTACATTTACTGGAAACAGAAAGTTATCTGTAACATTAAAACAATGTTTCTATTTAAAAAAATTTATGTTATTATTTAAAAGCAGAGAAACAATCTCCTATCTGCTGGTTCACTCTCCAAAAGGCCACAACCACTAGGGTTGGGCCAGGCTGAAGCCAGGAGCCTAAAATCCCATCCAGGCCTCCCACAAGGAAGGCAGGGATCTATCTACACATTTGGGCCATCTTCTACTGCTTTCCTAGGTTCATTAGCAGAGAGCTGGATTGGAAGCGTATCAGTCAGGACTCAAACTTTGTATTCTGATATGGGATCATTGTTTACCCTACTGTACCACAACATCAAAAAAAAAATTTTTTTTTTGGACAGGCAGAGTTAGTGAAAGAGAGAGAGACAGAGAGAAAGGTCTTCCTTCCATTGGTTCACCCCCCAAATGGCTGCTACAAAGCTAGGAGCCTGGTGCTTCCTCCTGGTCTCCCATGCGGGTGCAGGACCCAAGCACGTGGGCCATCCCCCACTGCCTTCCAGGACCACAGCAAAGAGCTGGACTGGAAGAGGAGCCACTGGGACAGAATCCGGCACCCCAATTGGGACTAGAACCTGGGGTGCCAGTGTCGCAGGTGGAGGATTAGCCAAGTAAGCCGCAGCGCCGGCCCAATTGTACTTCAATATCAACCCTAATTTTTCTATTTTTAACAATTATATCTGATAGAACTATCAGTTTCATAGGGAAGAATGAGAAAAAAAGTCCTACCACTAAAAACATGTATGTGATCATTTTCCTTATAATTTTACAGTTTTCTATTTTATTTGGAGGGTAGATTGTTAAGTTATTGATAAGTAACTTTTGTCAGTTAGAGGAATACCCTCTGAAAATACTTTGGCTCAAAATTCCATTGTCTGATATTTATATTGCCTGACATAACTTTTTTTCTATCTTCTTTTTGTTTACTCTTTCACTCTCATTTTGCTTTAGGTTTATGTCCTGAAAACAGCATTTGTTAGACTTTCATTCTGAATCTTATTCAAAAGTCTCTGCCCTTTAACAGAATTCAATAGATTGTTTTTGTTCTGATTACTTGTAAATTTTTCTAAAAAAGTCTATAGTTACACTTTACCTTTTCCTCAACCTTTACAAGAAAAGGATGCTGGGTCAGCTTTTTAACCTTGTAACACATCCTTCTGAGTTTAATGCGTCTGCTATCTGGAATTTTAGTAGCACTTTGGTTTTAAGATTACAAATTTACATCTTTTAAAAAAAATGGTTTATTTGTTTATTTCAAAGAGTTACAGAGTGAACGAGAGATCTTCCATCTGCTGGTTCACTCCTCAAATGGCTTCAACAGCCAGGTCTAAGCCAGGATGATGCTAGGAACCAGAAGCCTCCTCCAGCTCTCCCACTTGGGTTCAGGGTCCCAAGCACTTTAGCTGGGAGCTGGATCAGAAGAAAAGCAGCCTAGTCCTGAACCGGGATCCTATGGGATGACAGCATTGCACGTGGCAGCTTTACCCACTACACCATGATGTTGGCTCCTATTTAAATCTTGTTAAAATTTGTTATTGGCCGGCGCCGCAGCTCACTAGGCTAATCCTCCGCCTTGTGGCGCCGGCACACTGGGTTCTAGTCCCGGTCGGGGCACCGGATTCTGTCCCGGTTGCCCCTCTTCCAGGCCAGCTCTCTGCTGTGGCCAGGGAGTGCAGTGGAGGATGGCCCAAGTACTTGGGCACCCCATGGGAGACCAGGCTCCTGCCATCGGATCAGCGCGGTGTGCCGGGTGCGCCTGGCCGCGGCAGCCATTGGAGGGTGAACCAACAGTAAAGGAAGACCTTTCTCTCTGTCTGTCTCTCTCACTGTCCACTCTGCCTGTCAAAAAAAAAAATTTTGTTATTAAAAGATTCATTTATTATTTCAAAGACAAGAATTAGAGAGAGAGAGAAGAGAGAAAGGTATCTTTCATCTTTTGGTTCACTCCACAAATAGCCACAATGGCTGGGGCTGGAGCAGACTGAAGCCAGGAGCCTGCAACTCCAACCTAGTCTCACATGGGGGCAGGAGGCAAGGACTTGAGTCACCTTCAACTGGTTGCTTTCTCAGATGCATTAGCAGGGAGCTGGCTCAGAAGCTGAGCAGCTGGAACTTAAAACAAGCATCACGAGCTGCAGCTTAACCTGATGTGTCACAATACTTGGGCACCCCACACCCGCATCTTTTTTTCATTTTTTTTCCTCAGATATAACAAATGTAAATACTGTACACTAAGACTGTATTTCCTAAGTTTAAAAAGAATGAAAAAAGGTAAACAACTTTAAGAAAAAGGGTGACAAAATAGAATTTAAATGTTATTAAACTATGACAATGGTATAATAAAGTAATTCATGAAAATCTTGTAGTAGAAAATACATTAATCTCCTTGTCTTTCTGAATGCAGACAACTTACCCTAACTGAAAATTTGACTTTAGGGGGCTGGTGCCATGGCATAGTAGGCTAAGCCTCTGCATGCTAAGCTGGCATCCCATGTAGGCACCGGTTCATGTCCTGGCTGTTCCTCTTCAGATCTAGCTCTCTGCTATGGCTCAAGAAAGCAGTGGAAGATGGTCCAAGTGCTTGGGCTCCTGCACCCATGTGGGAGACCTAGAAGAAACTCCTGGCTCCTGGCTTCAGATCAGCCCAGCTATAGCCATTGTGGCTATTTAGGAAGTAAACTAGTGGATAGAAGACCTTTTTCTCTACCTTTCAAATAAATAAATAAAATCTAAAAAAAAATTGACTTTAAAAAACCAACTAGAGGGTCTGACGTGGCCTAGCAGGTAAAGCTGCTGCTTGCAATGCCAATATCCCACATGAGTGCTGGTTCAAGTCCTGGATGTTCCACTTCGATCCAGCTCCCTGCTAATTTGCTGGGAAAGCAGCAGATGATGGCCCAAGTGCTTGGGCCCCTGCACCCACATGGGAGACCTGGAAGAAGCTCCTGACTCCTGGCTTCAGCCTAGCCTAGCCCTGGCTGTTGTAGCCTGTTGGGGAATGAACCAGCAGATGGAAGATATTCCTCTCTCTCCGCCTCTCCCCTTCTCTCTGTAACTCTGCCTTTCAAGTAAATAAAAGTAAATCTTAAAAAAAAATCACCTAGAGAAGGGCATTTAGCCAAATGGACTCGAACTGGTGCCTATATGGGATATCTGCATCACAAGTAGCAATTTTACTCGGTAGGCCACATCGGGCTCCTCTAGTTGATTTTTTAAAATCAAAACAGGCAAAACATGTTTTTCATATGAGGGTATCTGAGTTCAATACCAAGCTCCTGATTTTAGCTTCCTGTTAACGCTGACCCTGGGAAACAGCAATAATGACTGAAGTAACAGGATTCATGCCACCTACATGGGAAATTTGTATTGAGTTCCCAGGTCTCAAGGTTTGGTCCCAACATGGTCCCAGCTATAGCCGACATTTAGGGTGTATACCAGCAGATGGGGAAACTATTTCTCTCTTTGTTCTTCAAATACAAAAAAATTTAAAATAAATAATTTAAAGATAAAAAATTTTGAAATTAATTTGATTCTTATATAAATTTATAAAATATTTAACATTCTCGCCGGCGCCGCGGCTCACTAGGCTAATCCTCCGCCTAGCGGCGCCGGCACACCGGGTTCTAGTCCTGGTTGGGGCGCTGGATTCTGTCCCGGTTGCCCCTCTTCCAGGCCAGCTCTCTGCTGTGGCCAGGGAGTGCGGTGGAGGATGGCCCAGGTGCGTGGGCCCTGCACCCCATGGGAGACCAGGAAAAGCACCTGGCTCCTGGCTCCTGCCATCGGATCAGCGCGGTGCGCCAGCTGCAGCGTGCCGGCCGCGGCGGCCATTGGAGGGTGAACCAACGGCAAAGGAAGACCTTTCTCTCTGTCTCTCTCTCTCACTGTCCACTCTGCCTGTCAAAAAAAAAAAAAAAAAAAAAAAATTTAACATTCTCAAATTTTTTAAGACTGATTTATTTATTTGAAACGTAGAGTTACAAAGAGGCAGAGGCAAAGAGAGAGACTAAGAGGTCTTCCAACCACTGGTTTACTCCCCAAATGGCCCTAACAGCTAGAGCTGCAGCAATTTGAAGCCAGGAGCCAGGATCTTCTTCCAGGCCTCCTACATGGGTGTAGGGGCCCAAGGACTTGGGCCATCTTCCACTGTTTTCACAGGCCATAGCAGAGAGCTGGATAGGAAGTAGAACAGCTGGGCCTCAAAATGGCGCTCATATGGGGTTCTGGCACTGCAGGTGATAGCTCTACTCACTATGCCATAGAGCCAGTCCCCCCAATTTCCAAATGATGTCTGAACACTCTTCCAGAAAGAAATGTTACTTCTGTTTTCTATTTCCTTGAAGCTTTGGGAACACAGTGAATTTTATTTTATTTTTTTAGATAAAGTAAACTTAAGGACAATGATCAGAGATTTGAAAATTAAAATGAAATCATTCCATTAAAAGAAATAAAGAAGAAATGTATTCACGTTTTTGAGAATATGGAGAGTAAATCTGTGGATAGTAGATCTGATCATGCTCTCCTTGCCTTTCAAATAAAACTAAACATGTAAATAAAGAAAATCTAAATCTGCCAATAGCTCATTATAAATAACTCCAAAAATAATTATGTTTGGGGTAATTTATAATATATCTAAATACAAAGATTTGAAGGGAATAACTTATTTAACACTTATCATTATTAGTACTGATATCTTAAAAATTCATTTTCTTTGGGATCTCATCGTACTTTACTCATCTTTGAGTTAACAAAGAACTCAAGATCATCTAATCTACCTAATAATTCCAGACAGGTAGTTGGGTTAACTGGTTCTCTAGAAATCATATACTTGGGGCTGGTGCTGTGGCACAGCGGGTTAAAGCCCTGGCCTGAAGCACCGACATCCCATTGGGGCACCCGTTCCAGTCCCAGCTGCTCCTCTTCCAATCCAGCTCTCTACTATGGCCTGGGAAAGCAGCAGAAGATGGCCCAAGTCCTTGGGCCCCTGCACCCACGTGGGAGACCTGGAAGAAGCTCCTGGCTTCTGGCTTCAGATCAGCATAGCTCCAGCCATTGCAGCCATCTGTAGAGTGAACCAGCAGTTGGAAGACCTCTTTCTCTGTCTCTACCTCTCTCTGTAACTGTCTTTCAAAAAAAAAAAAAAGAAATCATATATTTGGGGCTAGCACTGTGGTGCCACGGGTTAAATCCCCAGTCTACAGCACCAGCATCCCATATGGGCGCTAGTTCAAGTCCCTACTGCTCCACTTCTGATCCAGCTCTGCTGTGGCCTGGGAAAGCAGTACAAGATGGCCCAAGTCCTCGGACCCCTGCATCTGCATGGTAGACCCAGAAGAAGCTCCTGGCTTCGAATCAGCACAGCTCCAGCTGTTGCAACCATCTGGGGAGTGAACCAGTGGATGAAAAACCTCTCTGCCTCTCAAATAAATAAATTAAATCTTTAAAAATAAATAAATAATATACTTAAAATTTAACTACATTATTAAGAAATACCTGCTCCAAACCCCTTACTAAAAAAGAAAAATCAAGAGGAGGAAAAAAATGAAAAGAAGTCTAGAGAATTTAAGAGATCTGCTCAAAGACAACCAGAAGAGCCAAAATAAGAATCCAACTTTCTAGAAATTTCCAGGACAAGAATGCTATTCTATACTGTTTCCCTTCCAAATCTTAAATTAATAACATTTACATGACCTTGGCAAAATAGCCCAGAAGATTACATTAAATTTCATTTATTAAAATAGTGAGGCAAGTGTTCGCTCATAAGTCAGTGATTTGATATCCAAGATGAACACTTAGGTGCCTTTTCTAATGTTTGGTGGCAGTGTTTTCTAAACAATGAAGTACAGTCTTTCTCACTCATTAAACTTATCTTCAGATACAGGATTATTTTTCACAAGCATTTCTTTATAGTTGATGTATTTTTGAATAGCAATGCAGGTCTATAAAATGCTAAACGAGATCACAAAATTTCTTTGTATGAATATATAACTAGAATGTGTTTACTTCATCTAATATCTATATTAGCTGTTTATTATGGGAAAACATTCCTTGAGTTCAAAACCTACTGATCAGTAATACTGTGGTATACCCCTTCTAGAAATGAAAGGCCAAAAAACTATAGGGAAGGAATATTTATCTGATTTACATACTGTTCTTCCTCTCACTCCAACTTCAGCTTTATTTATAAATACAGGAAATTCTACAGATGACAAATATGTCTTCTCTCTTAACAAATATATCAAAGTTTTAATACGGAAATCACCTCTAAAATGTTAGTTAACACAATGTTGTTACCTAAACATAAGTGACTATTCATACTATCATTAGGGTCTTTGAAAAACCTGCCATGATGGAGTCATATTTCATCAACAAGTTATAGTTACTGTAGATAACAATAAAATTCTTGGGCATGGAACAGGAAAACATGAACGTCAAAGTAGGTCAAAATTAAAAACAAGTAAAAGAAAGAAGTAGAGTAGTGCTTTATAATCCAAATTATACTGTTGAACAGTTAACCATATGGAAGTTCTCCATCTTGAACTTCAAGAATTCATAATGAAGAGGGACTAAAGAAAAGACTGTGGTAAATAAGTTAAGCTATAACCACTTTGACCAAGTATGAAATATCAAAACTTTGTTTCCTGTCCTAAAATTCAGTAATTGGGAAAAAAAAAAAACACTGGAGTAATACAGGACAGTACAGCAGTGACTCAAAAATACTACGGGAGTTGATCACTTTCAGTTTTGAAGTGGTATTTATTGGTTATTTTTGATCAAGTAGCTCAGCAAAAATTTTACAAGGACATTGATAATATGTAAAATTATTTTCAGAAAAACACAAGTGGTTTACAAAGACCTTTTAAAAAATATTTTCTGGGCTCGGCACTGTGGCATAGGGGGTAAAGTCGCCGCCTGCAGTGCAGGCATTCCATATGGGCACCAGTTCAAGTACCAGCTGCTCTGCTTGCTGATCCAGCTCTCTGCTATGGCCTAAAGAGCAGTAGAAGATGGCCCAAGTCTTTGGCCCCTGCACCTGTGTGGGACACCTGGAAGAAGCTCCAAGCTCTTGGCTTTAAACAGGCCCAGATCCTACCGATGCGGCCATTTGGGGAGCTAACTAGCAGATGGTAGACCTCTCTCTCTCTCTCTGCCTTTCAAATAAAATCAATAAATCTTAAAAAAATTTCCTTTAGAGTCTATGTATTGGGGCCAGTATTGTGGTACAGCAAGTTAAGCTGCCACCTGCAATGTCAGCTTCCCATATGAACAACTAAGTCCCAGATGTCCCATTTCTCATCCAGCTCCCTGATAATGCACCCCAGACAGCAGTGGAAGATGGCCTGGACCCCTGCTACACATATGGGAGACCCGGATGGAGGTTCAAGTGCCTAGCTTCAGCCTGGTCCAGTCCCAGCCATTATGGCTATTTGGAAAGTGAACTAGCAAATGGAAGATCTCTTTATATCAAACTCTTTCAAATAAATAAAATCTTAATATGTACTAGGAATGCCTAAGTGTCATTAATAAAAACTTTCTTACAACTGGTTTATACCATATTATACCTATAATTACACCAAATCCTAGAAAAACAAAAACAAAAAACCTGGGCTCAGTAAACAAAGGCTAGGCAGAAATGGAAAATACATAAAAAGGAATAATCTTTATTTCCATATACAATGATTCTCACTGTTGTAGTAATATGAAATGCACATAGCAGGAAGGCATGGACTGACTAATTTGTTCAAGACTCTATTAGAGAGTAGTTAAAATGATTCAGCATGTTAATAAGGAAGATCTTTCAAAAAACTCTGGAATTAACGGGCAACTTTATATTTCATTTAATTTTTTTATTTCCAAAAATACCATTTAAAGTGATATAATTAAGAATATTAAACTTGGGGCTGGTGCTGCAGCATAGCAGGTTAAGCTGCCGGCTGCAGTGCCAGCATCCCATATGGATACTGGTTCGAGACCCGGCTGCTCCACTTCCGATCCAGCTCTCTGCTATGGCCTGGGAAAGCAGTAGAAGATGGCCCAAGTCCTTGGGTCCCTGCACCCGCGTGGGAGACCCGGAAGAAGCTCCTGGCTCCTGGCTTCAGCTCGTCGCAGCGCCTGCCATTGCGGCCAACTGGGAGTGAACTAGTGGATGGAAGACCTCTCTCTCTGCCTCTCCTTCTCTCTCTGTGTAACTCTGACTTTCAAACAAACAAATAAATCTTAAAAAAAAAAAAAAAAGAAGAAGAATATTAAACTAGTACAAAAGTTTTAAATACTATGAGTTTTATTATTCAAATTTATGTAATTATTAAAGTTAGACAAGCTATTACATCAATGAGCCAAAATGTAACCCATTTTCTACTGTTCTCTAATATATAAAATATATTAAATGCACAAACTAGAAATATCGATAAATAGTTTCGATTTAAACTGGTTTAGACTAGAAAAAATGAAGTTTCAAACAACCATTTCAAATACACAATGAGAACATGCACCAATTTTGAAGATCTACATGAAAATGCTCAAGTCTATCGTGAGCTGTGGCTACAAATTTTTAAAAGGCAATAATTAAGAAAATTTCTAGATATTTCTTTTAAATTCAAGTTCTAAATTATGCCTACCACACATTCAAACCAAAAGGCCTTAAACTTCTCAGTTTCATCTGAGGAAGTAATAAAACCAAATTGTTACATAAAATATTTCTAAACTATCACTAATATCCTATCTCAACTTGGTTCAGAATATTTTAACAAATAGAAACAACAGCATTTAGGCCGGCGCCGCGGCTCACTAGGCTAATCCTCCGCCTAGGGGCGCCGGCACACCGGGTTCTAGTCCCGGTCGGGGCGCCGGATTCTGTCCCGGTTGCCCCTCTTCCAGGCCAGCCCTCTGCTGTGGCCAGGGAGTGCAGTGGAGGATGGCCCAGGTGCTTGGGCCCTGCACCCCATGGGAGACCAGGAAAAGCACCTGGCTCCTGGCTCCTGCCATCGGATCAGCGCGGTGCGCCGGCTGCAGCGCGCCGGCCGCGGCGGCCATTGGAGGGTGAACCAACGGCAAAGGAAGACCTTTCTCTCTGTCTCTCTCTCTCACTGTCCACTCTGCCTGTCAAAAATAAATAAATAAATAAATAAATAAAAAAAAAGAAACAACAGCATTTAATTCCATTTAAAATTCCATAGAGGCCAGTGCTGTGGTGCAGTGGGTTAAAGCCCTGGCCTCAAGTTCCACCATCCCATATGGGTTCTAGTCTTGGCTGCTCTTCTTCCTATCTAGCTCTCTGCTATGGCTTGGGATAGCAGTAGAAGATGGCCCAAGTCCTTGGGCCCCTGCACCTGCGTGGGAGACCCGGAAGAAGCTCCTGGCTTCGGATCTGTGCAGCTCCAGCTGTTGTGGCCATCTGGGGAGTGAACCAACTGATGGAAGACCTCTCTTTCTGCCTCTCCTCTCTCTATATAACTCTGACTTTCAAATAAATAAAATAAATCTTTAAAAAAAATTCCACAGAAAAACAAATCTTAAGAATTAGCAAACCTAAACCTCAACAACACACTTTAGGATACCAGGAATGAAATCCATCCCCACTCCATGCATAGGGGATGGACAGTGTTCTATCTGAAAGTCAACAGAGGAAACACTGAAGCCCGAAAAAGATACTAGGAAGTAGCAGCAAAGACTGGGGGACAACAAAGATGGTACTGCCTTGAAAGGGAAAGCTAGTAAAAATTACGTCCCTTTTTCTCAGGACAAGAGATTGATCTACTTAGATTACTCTCTGATATGTCTTATTTTTCATGAGAACTATTTCTTTGCTCTATCCTAAATACAGCTTGACGTTATAATACTTATTTATAGGTTCTAAATATCAAAATTATTATACTTTCCCATACTTTCTAGATTTTCTATTAAGAACAGCTATAGCCTCTTATTATCAGGAAAATATTAAAATGGAAACATCTCTCAACAGATAGCAAAAGTATGGAATAGGTAATCTATTTTTAAAATTTAAAATCAATATGTGAAATAATTCAAAAGAAGAAAAAGGAAACAGTTATGAACATGAAGTTATTAAATCTAACAGTACTTATAATGGTAAAAAATAAAAACCAAGTTAAAAGTTTAACAATTAAGTAAATTATTATGGTTCATCAACCTGATAATAGATATAAACACTAGGTATTTTAAAATGTATTTAATAATATGCAACAGCTAGGACAAATAGCCAAGCTTTTTAAAAGTTATTTTGTATGAAGTATGCAAAAACATCTTCATTAGTGTTTTCTAAATGTTAAATATATTAACATTTATGCAAAAATACTTAAAATATCTTACTAAATCAGCCCCTGCTTGAAGTAAAACATCTGCAACATCTGTGTGTCCATTTTCACAAGCATAGGTTAAGGCCGTGTCTCCTGTTGCTGTTGTAGCATGCACATTAGCCCCTAGCAAACAGAAAACAATCATATGTTTACTTTGTGAACTGTAAAACTATATTAGTACAATTTTACAAACTGGAGAAATTGAAAAATTCTAAATGCAAAAACATCAGGATGCATTTTAAGTATTCTAATTTTCCTTTAAATATGCTTCTTAAAAACTTATAGCCTTACAGAAAGAACCAAACCAAATTATTTTAAAACACAGTAATCTGCCTCTATGATCCATAGCAAGATATACCTCAAGGAATAAAAGAGTTGAAAAAGCAAAAAATATTAAACAGTTTTCAGAAATCATGTTGGTGGTAGTACTGGTTTGTATTACTGTGAATATGTGGTATAAATCAAATGAGTACTCGGTGAATCAGAATATCTGGTACAATTAATAAAAGAAAACATAAATATAAATACTGTTGAGGACAAATAAAACCCCCATAATTCTGAACTGAAAGAACATGAATTAATGATGCATTTTATCCATGAAAAAACACATTTCCTAATCCTGACCTTCTAAAAAGGTCTGAAGACAGTGTCAGACTAAGCAGAAATGGCATTTCTATCTTAGATTATGGCTGTTAGTACGATTTCCTACAAAATGAAATTAAGGCTTCTTAGAGAAATGATTGATTTCAAAAAGGGAGCACAAACTGTACAAGATGAGCCTGGAGCACTTTGCTATAACAGAAAGTAATCAAACTACCAGACACTATGAGGTCATATCAAAATGATTAGGAGCTAAACTCAGTGACCAAAGATACTGAAACTGTTAGATCTTTATCAGAAGATGTCTGCATCAAAAAGAACTGTGATGAATTAAAATCATTATATTTAAATTCAAAAGTTCAAAGTGATGTTCAATTTAAAAACAAAGAAAACCACATCAGTAGTCACCTTTGGAAGATGTTACAGAACTACCTCATTATTTTGGAAACTGGTAAATAAAAGAGGAAAATAATCAAACACTTATTCTGCCATTCCTATATAATCTGTACTCAAGAACAAATAGTTGATGAGGGTGTTTCTCTTTAGAGACATACTCCAGAAAATAAACAAGAAAGGAATAATAAAAATAGAAAATTACCTTAGTGTAAACCTTAGTGAATTAATGGATCTAAGCAACAATCATTAATGGCTAATAATATTAAAAAAAGAGGAACAAACATTCATTATCTTCTAAACACAGTACACAAATACTATTTTTAAGATAATAAAAACAGAGGCTGGCGCTGTGGTGCAGCGGGTTAATGCCCTGGCTTGAAGCGCTGGAATCCCATATGTGCACCGGTTCAAGACCTGGCAGCTCCACTTCCTTTCCAGCTCTCTACTATGGCCTAGGAAAGCAGTAGAAGATGGCCTAAGTCCTTGGGCCCCTGCACCTGTGTGGGAGACCTGGAAGAAGCTCCTGGCTCCTGGCTTTGGATTGGCACAGTTCTGGCCGTTGCAGCCAATTGGGGAGTGAACCATCAGATGGAAGACCACTCTCTCTCTCTCTCTGCCTCTCCTCTCTCTGTGTAACTCTTTCAAGTAAAATAAATAAATCTTTTAAAAAAATTAAAATTAAAAAAAAAATCAAACCTGACTAGTCTATATCTAATTACTAATCTACAGAAAATCCAAGGGACAGTAAAACAAATTATATGAAATCACAGAGATATAATCAGCAAATAAATTCTACACTCTAGGAAGCCTAAAGGATAAGCACTCCAGTTCTTCAACCAAAAATCTTCAGTAAAATGAATGATGAAAGGAAGCCCACAGATTGAGAGACTTAAGAAACATATTTAGCTACAGTGATTATGTGAATTTTACTTGAATCTTGATTAAAACAAACATATAAATATACATGTTTCTAAGACTACCAGGAAAATATGAAAACTGGTTGGATATTTGCTTAAATAACTATATGGGTTGTTAAATAACAATATGGGATGTGGGTGCCCCAGGTGGATTAACCTACTACATCACAGTGCTGGCTCCTTGCTGATAACTTCATAAAACTCTAAAATAACTTATTTTCAAATTATACAAAATTAAAACTCAAAAATGTTTATTTTAAATCAAAATAATTTCAAAGGGTCAGTATTGCAGCACAGTGGGTTAAGCCATAGCTTGCAAAGCCAGTATTCCATTTGGGAGCATCTGTTTGAGTCCAGGTTGCTCTGCTTTTCATCTAGCTCACTGCTACTGTATTGGGAAGGCAGAAGATGGCCCAAGTACTTGGACCCTTGCCACCTTCAAGGAACACCTATACATAGTTTCAGGCTCCTGGACAAGATCCAGGTATTACATCCATTTGGAGAGTGAAGCAGTGATGGAAGATCTCTTTCTCTCTCTCTCTGTTATTCTGCTTTTCAAGTAAACAAGCAAAAAAAAAAAATCCTTCATAAAAATAAGGGAAGGGCGGCACTGTAGCGCAGCATGTTAAGCTATCATCTGCAGTTCTGACATCTCATATGGGTGCCAGTTCAAGTCCCAGTTGCTCTGCTGCCAATCATCCAGTTCCCTGATAGTGTGCCTGGAAAAGCAGCAGAGGATGGCCTAAGTCCTTGGACCTCTACACCCATGTGGGAGACCCAGAAGAAGCTCTTGGCTTCGGACCAGACCAGCTCTAGCTGTCGCAGCCATTTGGGGAATGAACCAGCAGATAGATGATATCTCTCTCTCTTTTCTCTCTCTCTCTCTCTGTAACTCTGCCTTTCAAATAAATAAATCTTTTAAAAAATAAGTAAGAGATGTGGAGGACTATAGATGGAATAATAAACACCCATAGATGGAATAAATTAAACATCACCCAGTTAAAAGTGGGTAATGGGATCTTAGGATTCCTTATTCTATGTACTCTATATATTTGGGGGAAAAATGCCATAACAAAGATTTTTAAAATGTTTTTAATTGTAAAAGCAATTTATTAAAAGACCTATTGGATTTTTCTTTAGCTCTATACTATAAGAACTTAATGTAAATAAATCAGCCTGAAACCCCTAAGATAGTTCTGAGAACTACATACTTCAAATCAGCAAAAGGAACTAAATATGAGAATCAATGGTGATGAAACAAAACAAAAAAACAATGACAGGAGTTCTAAGCTGAAATGCTGATTCTATCACTATTAGCTTTGTTACTACATGGATGTTAGATAACAGCACTGCATTAGTTTCATTACCCACAAGAATGTGTTTAGTATTTCTCACTATAATTAATAGAGGTAACAAGAATTGAGAATTATTTTTAACGGTTTATTTATTCATTTGAAATGCAGAGAGGAAGAAACACAGAGAGAGATGTTCCATCTGCTGGTTCACTCCCCAGATGCCTGCAACAGCTCAGGCTATGCCAAGCCAAAGCTAGAAAGCCAGGAACTCCATCTAGATCTCCCACATGGGTGGCAGGAGCCTAAGTATTTGGGCCATCTTCTGCTGCCTTCTCAGGCACATTAGCAGGGAGCTGAATTAAAAGCAGAGAAGCTAGGACTCAAACCAGCACTCAAACATGTGGTGCTAGCATCATAAGTGGTGGCTTGACCCACTCCCCCATAACCCTAGTCCCATGAATAATTTCTTAATGAACATTTATATGTTCTTTTAGTTTGTTTTTTAAGATCTATTAGAAAAGCAAAGAAACAGAAACAGACAAAACTCCTATCTATTGTCCCACTCCCAAAATGCTTTTCCGTGGACAGGGCAAGCCAGGAGCTGGGTATAAAATACAAGTTTTCCACTGAGTGGCAGAAATCTAATTATCTGAGCCATCACTGCTGCTTTCCAGGGCATATAACAGTAGGAAGTTGGAATTAGGAGCCAGGGCCAGGCATCAAACCCAGATCCTCTATTCTGAGATGCAGATATCTTAATCATTAGGCCAAATGCCCACTTATTTATTTCTTATTTTAAAAATATTTGGGAAGAGGAGTTGATGCTGTGATTAAGCTGCTGCCTGCAACATTGGCATCCCATTATGAGACCCAGCTGGAGTCCTGGCTGCTCCATTTCCCATCCAGCTTCCTGTTAATGTGCCTGGGCAAACAGAAGAAGATGGCCCAAGTGCTTGGGTCCCTGTCACCAACCTGGAAAACCCAGATGGAGTCCAAGCTCCTGGCTTTCACCTGGCCCAGCCTAGGTCATTGTGACCATTTGGAGAGTGAACCAGTGTACGGAAAACCTTTCTGTCTTTCCCTCTCTCTCTAACTCTGCCTTACAAATAAATAAATAAATTTTAAAGTAAAGATAAAAAGATAGGGGCTGGTGCTGTGGTACAGTGAGTAAAACTGCTGGCTGCAGTGCCAGCATCCCATATGGGCACCAGTTTGAGTCCGGCTGCTACACTTCCAATCCAGCTCTCTTCTGTTCCTGGGAAAGCAGTAGAAGATGGCCCAAGTCCTTAGGCCCCTGTACCCACGTGGGAGACAAGGAGCTCCTGCTCCTGACTCCTGGCTCTGGATTGGCCCAGTTCTGGCCCTTGCAGCCATGTGGGATGTAAACCATTGGAACCTTTCTCTCTTGTCTCTCCCTCTCTCTGTCTATAACTCTAACTCTCAAATAAATAAAATCTTAAAAAAAAAGAAAACCCCCCAAAAATGAATAAAGTTATGCTAAATATTTTCCTTTATATATAAATTTATGTATCAAGTTTTAATATATATCAATTCTATATTATTTAATATGTATCAATTCTATATTATTTCCAAAGGACATATAAAGATTTACATCATCTAGATGAATCTTTCTCTGGCATATCTTATAAAACTACAAATATCTTATGTAAAAATAATTATTGCTTACCACTACTTAACAATGAATAAAGTAAATTCAGTATTTTACTGAATTTATTTTTGAAGATTTATTTATGTATGATGTCCCCAAACACAAATATTTTAAAACTAAAGACTGCAAAATGGGGCCAGCGCCTTGGCTCACTTGGTTAATCCTCCTCCTGCGGCGCTGGCATCCCATGTGGGCGCCGGGTTCTAGTTCCGGTTGCTCCTCTTCCAGTCCAGCTCTCTGCTGTGGCCTGGGAGGGCAATGGAAAATGGCCCAAGTGCTTGGGCCCCTGCACCCGCTTGGGAGACTAGGAGGAAGCACCTGGCTGCTGGCTTTGGATTGGCGCAGCGCCAGCCGTGGTGGCCATTTAGGGAGTGAACCAACGGAAGAAAGACCTTTCTGTCTCTCTCTCTAACTGTATATAACTCTGTCAAATTTAAAAAAAAAAAAAAGGCTGCAAAATAAAATAAATTAAAAAAAAATTCTACCTGTTCCTTTTTTTCTTTTTTGAGATGACTTAGAAATGTTAAAAATATGAGCAGGTTTAAAGGTACCAAATTATAACCTCTACAATGTCATCTCTTACTTCTTATTAATAGGAACTAACTAAAAGGAACTACCTTCCCCCTCTCAGATGCCACAAACCATTAATGGAAACAAGTGAATGAAAAAATTTACGGTCATTAAGCAAACATTAGCAACAATAAAAAAATCTTTCTTGAAATTACTTTTTGTTTTTAAGGACAGGCATTGTGGCACAGCAGGCTAAGCTACTGCTTAGGACACTAGTATACCATATCAAAGTGACTGGTTTAGTCCCAGCTACTCCACACTTCCTATCCAGTTTCCTGCTAATATGCTGGGAGACAGCAGAGGATGACCCTAGTACTTAGGTTCCTACTACCCAAGTAGGGTATCTGATTGGAGTTCCCAACTCCTGTTTTCAGTCTGGCCTAGCCTTGGCGACTGTGGCATTTGGGGAGCAAAACCAGCCGATTTAAGATATCTTTCTGACCTCCCCACTCTGTCACTCTTTCAAATAAAATGAATACAATTTTAAAAATAAAATAACAATTTTTAGAGATTTAGGAGTCTAAAGAAGAAAAGTTAAATTGTGAGGCCATCTTCCAACTTCTATAAAAATGAAAAAGTTAATTTGTTAAAGTTAAGAAAGCAATACAAAAGGTGATTTTAATTTTTATTTTTAACTGACAACTACATACAAGGGAGGTTCAAAAAGTTTGTGGAAAATCTTTTTTTTTTTTTTTTTTTTTGAGAGGCAGAGACATATAGAGCTCCTATCCAGTGATTTAAATTTTCAAATGCCCACAATGGCCAGTTGGGCTGAAGCTAGGAGTCAGAAATTTGATTCAGGTTTCCCAAGAGGGATGAAATCAAATACTTGAGCCATCACTGCTGCCTTTTGGGGTCATATTAGCAGGAAGCTGGAATCAGAAGCTTGAGTCAGGAATGGAACACAGGTACTCTTTCTGACATTGGATCCAGGTGTACTAACCAGCGTATTAATTGCTCGTTGAATGTGTACCCTACATCATCTTTTAATTCATTTCCCACAAACATTTTGAAGACCTCTCATGTGTTTATGGAGTACAATGAGATATTATAAAATATGTATATGCTGCAGATTGAATAAACCAAGTTAGTTAACACTCAACACCTCACATACTTATCATTTCTTTGTGATGAGAAAATTCAGTCTACTTTTTTTCCCCCCATTTTTGTCTAACACACAGAAAGATGAAGAGGCAGATATCTTCCAACTTGGGCCAGTATAGCGGCATAGCAAATTAAGCTGCTGCCTGCAATGTCAGCATCCCATACAGGAACACCGGTTTGAGTCCTGTTCACTTTGCTTCTGATCCAGCTTCTTGCTAAGGTGCCTGGGAAGGCAGTACAAGATGGCCCAAGTGCTTGTGGCCCCTGCCATCCACATGGGAGACCAGGATGAATTCCAGGCTCCTGGCTTTGGCCTGGCCCAGACCTGGCTGTAGTGGCCATTTAGGGAGTGAACCAGTGTACGCTCTCTAGCTTCCTCTCCTACCTTCACCCCCTTCCTCACTTTCTTTTTTAAAAAATTTAAATAAAAGGAACATATTTCATATAAACAGCTTTAAGAACAAAATGACATTTCATCTTCCATCTGCTGGTTCACTCCCCAAATGCTCATGGCTAGGGCTGGGTCAAGTCACCATCAACAGGCTGTGCATTAGCAGGAAGCTGGAATTGAAATGAAGCCAGGACTAGAACACAGATATTCTGAAATGGAATGCAGTATCCCTTTCAGCACTTTTGAAAGATAGATTTGTTATTAACTACAGACATCATGCTATGCAACAGATCAGTACACCTATTCTTCCTATCTAAAGAAAAATTACTCTTCTCTTTTCACATCTATACACTTTGACTCGACCCTTAGACTTGGGCAGCATTATACTTTTCTCTACTTCTAAGAGTTCAACTTTTTTAGATTCCACATGTAAGTGAAGTATTATTTGTATTTGTCTTTTTGTACTCTAAGACATTTTAAAGCCACTTACCAGCAGTCAGCAAATATTTAACTAACTCCAGGTGTCCCTCCTGAGACGCTTCCATCAGAGGTGTGGAGCAGCCAAGTTCTATGTCAGCCCCTGCCTTAATCAGAAAGTCTGCAACTTCAGAAAATCCTCCACAGCAAGCCAAGGTAAGAGCAGTTTCTTGGGTTTCTTCTGTCTGGGCATTAATATTTGCTCCTAAGAAAGTATAAAAACAGATAAAAATAACTGCAGGCGACTTCTAAGGATATTAGTGTTCTGAAATGTGAGTATCATCTCTACTTTCTCTGCTCTGTAGCTCTCTTCAGAATTTATTTTATCATCAATGCCAAAAAATATTCTAGTTGTAGTAACTTCACTGATACTGACCAAAAAAATGCAAAACAAATTGATTTTTCTAAAGCAGTAAAACTGCCTTACCTTGTGCTAAGAGCAGTGCCACCATCTCTTCATGTCCTTCTCGAGCAGCTTCCATCAAGGGAGTATAACCTTCATCATTAACTTCTTCAAGATTTGCTCCCCTTTCAATGAGTAGAGCTGCCAATTCAACATGTCCTCCACAGGCAGCTAACGTCAATGGAGACTCAAATGAATCTGCAGGCATGTTTACTTGAGCACCACTATCCAAAAGTAAACGTGCCACTTCTACATGTCCATCCTGCAGATTTTCAGAAGTAAAGCAAAAAGGAGAGATATTTTAAGTGGGAGAACAGATTGAACACAGAAAACAGGTAAGTTTTAGCTTACATGGCATATTTATTAGCATGCTTATCTGAGTCTTACCAAAAATCAATTAATATTTTTAAATTATTTTACCTTACTTTTGAGCAAGCCCAAAATCTTCCAAAGAATTGGACTTGGTGTCATCCAATCATAATTCTTAATTTACACAAACTTTGAAGCAAAAACTTAAATCCACATGGTATCTCAAATTAATTACTGTTTATATACTGCTAGGTCATACAATCAAATTCAGGTGTCATGTTCCAGTACAGAAACTGTATTACATCTATTTTAGAAACAAAGGTTTAACAAGAAATATAATACAACAAGCACTGTGAGGTCATTACCACTGGAATTTTGTACCTAAGATAAACCCCTGTGAACGGATACTACCTAATATTTTTCATCACAACAGCTTGTTGCAATGAGGCAAAGGCTTTTACAGAAGTGTAAAAATAAATATCTAACATATTTAAAAATAATTTTATTATGGGCCCATCTGTTAATTGCTATTAACAATAAAACATTCTATTGGAAGGTAACCATTCAATCCCTCCATCACCATAAATACTCTTCTCTAAAGAACTTCAAATACTTGACTTCAATATTTATGAAAGCCATGAGGTTAACTGTGGCATATAAAGTATGATGCTATGTTGTTGTTTTTTTCTTTTTTTTAAGATTTATTTCTTTATTTGAAAGGCAAAGTTAGAGAGAGGTAGAGACAGAGGGAGAGGGAGAGACAGAGAGAAGTGAGAGAGAGGGGAGAGAGAGAGAGAAAGAGAGAGAGATGAGAGAGAGAGGACTTCCATCTGATGGTTCACTCCCCAAAAGGCCACAACGGCAAAAGCTGGGCTGATCCGAAGAACTTGGGCTATCTTCTACTGCTTTCCCAGGCCATAGCAGAGAACTGAATGGGAAGCAGAGCAGCCGGGACTCGAACCAATGCCCATATGGGATGCCAGCACTGCAGGTGGAGGTGTAGCCCAAATTGCCACAGCACCAGCCCCCCTGTGTTGTTTTATATTTCAAAGTAACCAAAATACTGCTACTGAAAAGAAAATACTAAGTATGGAAAAAAATTCTTTATAAGGTTAATTCTCTCATTAAAGAAAGTTTAATTTAATGTTAAACTTCAATAGCCATCAAAAGTTGCATTATATCTACTAAATAGCTAAATTTAATTTTTGATACAATACTAAATATAGACGATTACATATTTTAAAAGTATAAGGCCAGCGCTGTGGCTCACTAGGCTAATCCTCCACCTTGCGGCACTGGCACACCGGGTTCTAGTCCCAGTCGGGGTGCCGGATTCTGTCCTGGTTGCCCCTCTTCCAGGCCAGCTCTCTGCTGTGGCCAGGGAGTGCAGTGGAGGATGGCCCAAGTGCTTGGGCCCTGCACCCCATGGGAGACCAGGAGAAGTACCTGGCTCCTGCCATCGGATCAGCGTGGTGTGCTGGCCGTGGTGCGCCAGCCGCAGCGGCCATTGGAGGGTGAACCAATGGCAAAAGGAAGACCTTTCTCTCTCTCTCTCTCTCTCTCTCTCACTGTCCACTCTGCCTGACCAAAAAAAAAAAAAAAAAAAAAAAAAAAAGGTATATATAAAACATTTTTAAACAAAATTACTGAGTTACTTCATATCTGAAATACATTTCTAATGCTGAAGTGCCAGCATTCCATATGGGTTCTAGTCCTGGCTGCTCTTCTTCCGATTCAGCTCTCTGCTATGACCTAGGATAGCAGTAGAGGATGGCCCAAGTCCTTGGGCCCCTGCACCTGCAAGGGAGACCCAGAGGAAGCTCCTGGCTCCTGGCTTCAGATCAGCGCAGCTCCAACCTTTGCAGCCATCTGGGGAGTGAACCATCGGATGGAAGACCTCTCTCTATAACTCTTTCAAATAAGTAAAACAAATCTTAAAAAAAGAAGAAGAATCGTACTAGGCACTTTTTGATATTAACTAGCAATATTAATTTGCCAAAGGAAAAAAAAGAAAAGAAGAAATAAAAATAATGCAATCTTAGAGGTCTAATATCAGCATTCATTAAAATTGTTTTTCAGGAGCCAGATTGTGGTACAGTAGGTGAAGCTACTGCCTGCAATGCAAGCATCCCATTGCACCTGTAGACAGTACAAGTACCTAGGCCCTGCCAACCACATAGGAGACTCGGATCAAACTCCTGGTTCCTGGCTTCAGACCTGTCCAACCAGGGTCAATGCACTCATTTGGGGAGTAAACAAGTAGATGGAGGATCTGTTCTTCCACCACCATCTACACCCCCGCCTCTCTGTTAACTCTGACTTTTCAAATAAATACATAAATATTTTTAAACAATAAAATAATAAAAAAAGTTAATTTTCTGACTGCTTTTTGCTATGGAAAAGTAATGGAAATAAGACTAATCTACGATAAACAACTATAACAGCTAAAAATAACATGAGGATACTTCAAAAAGTTAAGGAAAACAAAAAGTTTATTTTGTTGCAAAAAAGTTTTAGAAACCCATGCATAGTTTTGATAATACACATTTTTCATGAACTTTATGAAGAATGTCACATAAAGCAACTGTTTGGGGGCATTATAGCAGCCAAGCTAGGGCTGTATCATTGAAAGCAGCACAGGAAACGAAGCCGAAATTCATTTCAGCTTTCTTCCTAGTGGCATCTTCCAAACTGTGGCCATGGGAAACATAGTCCACACATAGTGAACATTTTGCTGGGATAAAGGAAAAAAGATCAGAATACAAGGCAGCGAAGATAGTTAGGATCTAGGGACTACTGGCAGGGTGCCCCCCCCCAAAAAAAAAAAAAAAGAGAGAGAGAGAGAAAATACAGAGTAGGAATCCTGAATCTCTATAAAATACTTTTCAAATATTTACATAACTCCTGAGGTGAGCACACCAAAAATGAGACTCTAGGATGCCTAGAAGAGAAGAGCTATTAGCTCAGCCAAAATGGACAGACCTTGGCAAACTCGTGGCTTTCAGCTGAGATGGTAGAAGGCCATCCCCAAGGACTAATGGAACACACAATAGGAATAGGGGCAAAATTGAAATCAAGCCTCATCAGGATCAATGTGATCCACTGCAAATTCAGTTGTTTGCCGGAACAAAATTTAACAGTCTTGGAGCTGGAACTGTGGCGTAACAAGTGAGTCTGCCGCTGGCACTGCTGCCATTCCATACAGGTGCCATTTTGAGACCCAGTTGCTCCACTTCCAATCCAGTTCTCTGCTGTGGCCTGTGAAAGCAGTGGAAGATGGCCCAGGGCTTGGGCCCCTGCAACCACGTGGGAAACTTCAATGAAGCTCCTGGCTCCTGGCTTTGGATCAGCCTAGCTCCAGCCACTGAGGCCATTCGGGGAGGGAACCAATGGATGGGAGATTTCTCTCTGTATCTGCCTCTCTGTAATTCTGCCTTTCAAATAAATAAATCTTTTTTTTTTTTTTTTTTTTTTTTTTACTTTTTGACAGGCAGAGTGGACAGTGAGAGAGCGAGAGACAGAGACAGAGAGAAAGGTCTTCCTTCACCGTTGGTTCACCCCCCAATGGCCACTACGATTGCATTGCAGCTGGCGCACTGCGCTGATCCGATGGCAGGACCCAGGTGCTTCTCCTGGTCTCCCACGCGGGTGCAGGGCCCAAGGACTTGGGCCATCCTCCACTGCACTCCCGGGCCACAGCAGAGAGCTGGCCTGGAAGAGGGGCAACTGGGACAGAATCTGGCGCCCCGACTGGAACTACAACCCAGGGTGCTGGCGCCACGGGTGGATTAGCCTATTGAGCTGCGGCGCCGGCCAGTAAATCTTAAAAACCGTCTTAAAAGAAGGACAGCATAACCCAGAGCTTCTAAAAGGTTACACTTACAAGGTATGGTTTACAATAAAAGAAAAGTTAGCAGACATCAGAGGAAAAAGTGACTTACAATCAAGGTATGAAATAATGAAAGGAATACTACAAGTGAATCAAGGGCTGGCACTGTGGCACAGCAGATAAAGCTGCCGCCTGCAGTACCAGCATCTCATATGGGCACTGGTTTGAGTCCCAGCTGCTCCACTTGTGATCCAGCTCTCTGCTATGGCCTGGGAAAGCAGTAGAAGATGGCCCAAGTCCTTGGACCCCTGCACTCGTGTAGGAGACCCAAAGGGGCTCCTGGCTTCAGATCGGTGCAGCTCTGGTCACTGCGGACAATTGGGGAGTGAACCAGCACATGGAAGACCTCTCTCACTCTCCCTCTTCCTCTCTCTCTCTCTCTTCTCCTTTCTCTGACTCTGACTTTCAAATAAACAAATAAATCTTAAAAAAAAAGTGAACCAGGCCGGCTCACTAGGCTAATCCTCTGCCTTGCGGCGCCGGCACACTGGGTTCTAGTCCCAGTCGGGGCACCGGATTCTGTCCCGGTTGCCCCTCTTCCAGGCCAGCTCTCTGCTGTGGCCAGGGAGTGCAGTGGAGGATGGCCCAAGTGCTTGGGCCCTGCACCCCATGGGAGACCAGGATAAGTACCTGGCTCCTGCCATTGGATCAGTGTGGTGCGCCGGCCGCAGCGCGCTGGCCGCGGCGGCCATTGGAGGATGAACCAACGGCAAAGGAGGACTTTTCTCTCTGTCTCTCTCTCTCACTGTCCACTCTGTCTGTCAAAGAAAAAAAAAAAAAAAAAAGTGAACCAAATATAGGCATTAGCAGAAATGGACCTCAAAATAACTATTAATGATACACTAAGGAAATAAAATTAAAAATGAAGGAAGGGGCTGGCGCTGTGGCACAACAGCGCCCCAGCCTGTGGTGCTGGCATCCCATGTGGCAGCCAGCTGAGTTCAGGCTGCTCCACTTCCGATCCAGCTCTCTGCTATGGCCTGGGTAAGCAGTAGAGGATGGCCCAGGTCCTTGAGCCCCTGCAGCCGCATGGCGGGCATGTAGGAGGCTCCTGGCTCCTGGCTTCGATCGGCTCAGCTTTGGCCATTGTCGTCATTTGGAGAATGGACTAGCGGATGGGAGACCTCTTTCTCTGGCCTCTACCTCGCTCTGTAACTCTTTATTTCAAATAGATAAAATAAATCTTTGAAGAAAAAAAAAATGAAGGAAAAAAACTCTGACACAATACAAATTTTAAAAACCTATATCAATAATTATCTTAAATATAAATGGTCTAAACAAAACAATTAAAAGACAGAAGAGATCTGGGTGGTTGTTGTGGTGAGCAGATCTGTCTTGCTCTTTCTCTCTGTAACTCTTTCAAATAAATAAATAAATTCTTTGATTAAAAAAAAAACTTCCCACCTATCAGTTTTACTCCTAAATATACAATCACTTATGCTAATCAAAAAGACATAAACAAGAATGTTCACAACATTTTTATTCTGAACATTTGGAAATAAAAATCCATCATAGTTACTGTATAAAGGAAATAGTAGCAGATTTATGCAATGTAATACCACACAAAAATGAAAGGGCAAACTACTATAAAATGAAATATGAGTAATCTTATACATATAATGTTGAGTTAAAGATGTCAGGTACAAAAGCATATTTATGAATTATATCATCAAAAACAGAAAAACTAATCATGGTGACAGAAGTTGGAATCATGGTACTCTTAAAAGGAGGCAGAGGATGTGTAAGTAGCCCTCTGGGATACAGTATCTTGATCTGGTCACTACAAGTCTACATATACATATAAAATTTCAAGCTATACACTTGATATACAGCAGTTCACTGTACGTGAATTATACTAAGTTATTTTTGTTTTTTGTTTTTCAATTATTTGAAAGACAAAGTTAGAGACAGCAAGAGAAATTTCCTATCTTCTGGTTCACTCCCCAGATGGCCAGAATGACCAGGGCTGGGCCAGTCCCAAGCTAAGAGCCTAGGTGGCAGGGGCCCAAGTATTTGGACCAGCTGCTACTGCTTTCCCAGGAGCATTAGCAAGGAGCTAGATTGGAAGTGGAGCAGCCAGGACTCAAATCAGTGCCCATTACGGGATGCCAGCATCGCAGGCAGTGGCCTAACCCACTGTACCACAATGCCGGCCCTGTGCTATATTAAATTTTATATTATATATAAAAATATATTAAATACTTTAATCCATCATTTCCAACAGTTTGAAAAAGTTTTTCAAAAACATGTTTCTAATTTACTCTGCAATCAGTTATTTAGAAGAATAATTAAGCAAATAAATTAAATCTTTCTACTGTTAACTGTTTATATAGGTTGTTACCTCATTTTCCTAAATGTACTCTACTGATTACCATAAAATATTGTTATATTCTTGGTAAAACAATGATACAAAGATACCTCATTCAGAAACATAGCATTACATGATGGCAGATTCTTAGGAATAGTGCAAAAGGGCTATAAATTTTCTATCAAACACCCTCATCAAAGAGTAGGCAATAGGCTTCTTGGTTAAGGGGGCTGACTGGGATGCCCAGGTTCCATATTATAGTGCCTGGGTTCAAGTCTTGGCTGTGCTTCTGATTGCAACCTTTTGCTAATGTGAACCTTGGAAGGCAACACATGACAACTTAAGTGGCTGGGTTCCTGCCACCCACATAAGAGACCTGCATTTAGTTCCTGGCTTCCAGCTTCAATCAGACCCAGCCCCAGCCACTGTGGGTTTCTGGCTAGTGTGGCAGTAGACATAAGTTCTCTCTGCCTCATAAATATATATATATATATACATATATATATATATATTTTTTTTTTTTTGACAGGCAGAGTTAGACAGTGAGAGAGAGAGACAAAGAGAAAGGTCCTCCTTTGGCGTTGGTTCACCCTCCAATGGCAGCTGCGGCCGGCGCACCGCGCTGATCTGAAGGCAGGAGCCAGGTGCTTATCCTGGTCTCCCATGGGGTGCAGGGCCCAAGCACTTGGGCCATTCTCCACTGTACTCCTGGGCCACAGCAGAGAGCTGGCCTGGAAGAGGGGCAACCGGGACAGAATCCGGCGCCCTGACCGGGACTAGAACCCGGTGTGCCGGCGCCGCAAGGCGGAGGATCAGCCTATTGAGCCACAGCGCTGGCCCTGCCTCATAAATATATAATAAACAAACAAGTACATTTTATAAAGCACTCATCAAGAAAAGAACTTTATTCCCAATTCCCTACCTGGAACCTGGGCTGCTTCATGACTGCTTTAATGTACAGAATTTAGCAGAAATGATATTGTGCCAGTTCTCAATCCCTCTTGGAATGCTAATACTTAGGATCCAGCAAACTTAAACCCAAGTCACATGAAGAGACTGCCCCTGGTCTGAGGTCTCAGTCTTCCAGTGATCTCCACCAAGGTGCCAGGCATATAAATTAAGTCAATTTAGAAATTTCACCCAACCATTATCTGATGGCAACTACATGAGAAACTAACCACCAAGGAAGACCAGCAAAAGAACAATCCAATTGACCCATTGAACCATAAGTTAAGTGGTTGTTAAGCCATTATGTCTTAAGTGATTTGTTATACAACAGTAGCCAATAAAATAACACAGGCAGGGGCCGGCGCTGTGGTGCAGTGGGTTGACACCCTGGTCTGAAGCGTCCACATCCCATATGGGCACCAGTTTGAGACCCAGCTGCTCCACTTCCGATCCAACTCTCTGCTATGGCCTGGGAAAGCAGTAGAAGATGGCCCAAGTCCTTGGGCCCCTGCACCTGCACCTGCATGGGAGACCCAGAAGAGGCTTCTGGCTCCTGGCTTCAGATCGGCGCAGCTCCGGCCGTTGCAGCCAACTGGAGAGTGAACCATCAGATGGAAGACCTCTCTCTCTCTGTATAACTCTGACTTTCAAATAAATAAATATATCTTTAAAAAAGATAACACAGCTAACAATGAACTTACTTATTCACATCTCAAAAACATTTATACTACCAGGTAATTTTCTCATGATTAAATAAATATGCCTTAAAACCTTCGCAGAACACTCTGAATTTCTTTGGATTTAACGTACTCTTTACAGATTCACATAAATGTATGATATCCATGTGCTTACAAAGGAAGATGAAAAATGATTTCTGGATTGATAGCATTAAAGGTGATTATGCTCTTTGACACATATCATGTAGATTAAAAATGTAATCCCAGATTATCCTTAATAATCAATTACATGTTTTTAGGACATTCATATAGTATAAAGTCAATATATTTTGACATCAATCTGCACAAGAGTTTAACATAAACCTTTAAAAGCATTATAAATAGGTCTATGATCTCAAAATTAAAGTTTAATCAATAATATCCCCAACGCCAAATATAAAACTTTAGGAGTACATTTTACTGTCCTCTTCAAAAAGCAGATACTCAAGCATTAACTGTTTAATTTAAAATCAAATCAAGAAACTATAGAAATCAAACATTAGCTAATAATTCACAAAGGCTTAAGAACATATGACCTTTCCTTCCCATAAAATCTCAAGTGAATGCAATTTAAAATTACCATGCAAGCCTCCATTAAGGCAGTGTGCATCTCATCTGTTTTGTGCTCTTGATCTGCACCAGCTTCAAGAAGAAAGCGAACCATATCCAAATGGCCTTGAAAAAAAAAATTTTTTTTAAAGGATTGACTATCAATTTAATATTTAAGTATTAAAATGGGGAATCTTTTTCTTTCAGATGTCTATATAAAAATTATGCAAACTTATTTTGCATTCAATAAATAAATCAATAATTTTTTACAAAGCCAATCCAAAACAATGAACAGGCTCTCATCAGGTCTTACTATCTAGGTTTTACAGAAAAGTAATCCAAAGCACATAATTCAAGTTAGGTCAAGCAATAATGCTTCCTTTCTTTAATCTGTATAAACTATCAATTCAAAACACTGAGCTCAAACAGAAAGCTGGGTAAAGTATCTTTGGATCTTATGCTCCAGGAAAATAGCTTTAAAATAACCATAAACTCACTATGACACTGGGTAGGCACAAAAAACTCCATTCAAGATAATTCCAATCCTCTGGATATATTTAATATACAAAAGCCTTAATAGCCAGTAAGAAAAGGACACAAACACTTCAATAGAAAAATGGGTGAAGGACATGAAATGATAGATCAAAAAAGGAATGCAAACAAATATTAAACTGATGAAAAAAATATTAAACCTTCCTATTAAAGAAATACAAATTAAAATGAGACACCATTTTTTTTAAACTATCAAAATGGTAAATATTAAAAAGAATGATAATACCCAGTGTTGGTGAGGGTGTAGGGTGGGGTAAAGGGCACTCTCAAACACTGCTGGTGGGAGTGTAAATTGGCTCAACCTTTCTAGAAGGCAATTTGGCAATATGTATCAAAAGCCTTAAAAATGTCCATACCCTTTGACCCAGCAATTCCACTTCCAGGAATTTATCCTAAGGAAATAATCAGAGATTAGGCAAAAATGTCTGCACAAGGATGTTATCACAGTGTTTTTAATAATAGTGAAAAACTGGGAACAATTCAAGTGTCCAACAATAGGCAATTACGGTGCATCCATCTGTTGCATTTGGCAGAGACAGCTAGTACCCTACCCAATATCCATTCTCATTCTTTCTTAGCAGAACTCCAGTTTTATCTGGGTGGTAACATGCTTAACAAAAAGACTACATTTCCCAGCCTCCCTTGCAGAAAAATGTGTAGCCAATGAAATGTAAGTGGGAATTTTAAGATGGAACTTCTAGACTCCCTTAAGAGAATTTACTAAACTGGAAGGCACTTCCTATTTTGCCCTTACCCTCTTTATCATTCCTAGAATATGGATTATTGTGGCCCTCTCTAACATTTTGGCTCAGAAGTAACCACGTACATAGAAACCACATACCAGGATGGTGAAGGAGAAAAAGAGAATTTTGAGATCTTGATGACAATGGAACTGACATACCTGCAATCAAATGGCTTACCCTTGGAATTTTCTTTTATTCAAACTAACTTAAGTTTTGTGACTATTCAACAAAATCTAATCCTAACTGAAATACTATGTGATCATCAAAAATTGTGTGGCAAGAATATTTATTGAAATGTAGAAAATCTTCATGATATACTGCTAAATAAAATAAGCAGACTATTACATAGTGTTAGATTATTTTGTTTAGAAAATATGAGCCCATATGTATATATGTATTTGTTTATAAACATATATAACACACTGAAAGTACACAGTAAAATTTTACATGCTTTTTATCTTTAGATAGTATTATATGTAATTTTAAAATTTCTTTGTGCTAGTCTGTATTTTTCAGGTTTTCTACATCAAGTGTGTATTATTATTATTATTATGTGTATACATATATTTTTAAATAAAGGTTAGAAAAATAAAACAAAAGTTACTAAATAATGGAAACGCTCTAAATCTGTGCTAATTTCATAGGCAACAGAATAAATTTGAATTAAAATAATAAAAAAGATACACTGGGAAACTATACTACAGGAAATAAGCCAAAATGGACTTTTTTATAAACCTCTAATAAACTAGACCATTTTACAGTACAAGGAAAACAAATAATATAAAGTTAACTCAAATACTCAATCCTCAAACATCCAAATATTCAGAGTTGTTATGAAAAATAATTATAAATATTTACATATATGAGTACCTTTGTAGCATGCAAGTGTAAGAGCACTTTCTTTGAATTCATTAGAGTGAGTGTTGATGCCTGCGCCATGATCTAGAAGAACTCTTGCAACTTCCACATGACCTGCACTGGCTGCTTCCATTAAGGGAGTGTGTCCATTTTCATTATGATCTTCTATATTTGCACCTTCATTAAGTAGCACTTTCACAATGTCAACAAATCCTCCAGCACAGGCATATGTCAGTGCAGTGTTTCCTAACAAAGAGCAAAAAGAAATAAAATAAGAAACAATAGATACCATTAAGATTATGCTACATTCTACTTAATACCTCTTCAATTCACTTACATTTAATCACTGCTCTCATCAATGAGTATGCGCACACTGTCAGGTACATAACATCACTCCTTCCTTCTACATAGTGTAGCCACTTCAGTTAAAACAAAAAAAACAGAGCAGCGATGGCGGCAGCAGCTGGGGCTGCAGGCGGTCAGGGCTCCGGGCCAGGGCGGGGGCGCCATCTTATGCCCGGGGCCAGTCGGGAGGCCGGAGAGGGGGCCCCAGGGGGCGCAGGGGACTACGGAAACGGCCTGGAGTCTGAGGAACTAGAGCCTGAGGAGCTGCCCCAGCCCCGCACACCCCGGGAACTCCGGGCCCTGGGCCTGGCTCGGGAGCCTCCGGCAACCAGGAGGAGGAGGAGGAGCCGGGACTGGTGGAGGGTGACCCGGGGGACAGCGCCATTGAGGACCCAGATCTGAAAGCAATCAAAGCCCGAGTCATGGAGATGGAGGAGGAAGCTAAGAAGCTAAAAGAGCTGCAGAACGAGGTAGAGAAGCAGATGAGTATGAGTCCACTTCCAGGCAGTGTTGGCCCAGTGATCATGTCTATTGAGGAGAGGATGGAGGCTGACGCCCGTTCCATCTATATTAGCAATGTGGACTATGGTGCAACCGCAGAAGAGCTGGAAGCTCACTTTCATGGCTGTGGTTCTGTCAACCGTGTGACGATACTCTGTGACAAGTTCAGTGGCCATCCCAAAGGGTTTGCATATATAGAGTTCTCAGATAAAGAGTCAGTGAGAACTTCCCTGGCCTTAGATGAGTCCCTATTTAGAGGAAGACAAATCAAGGTGATTCCAAAACGAACCAACAGACCAGGCATCGGCACAAACAGACCGGGGTTTCCCACATGCCCGCTACCATGCCAGGACCACCAACTACAACAGTTCCCGCTCTAGATTCTACAGTGGTTTTAACAGCAGGCCCTGGGGTCACATCTACAGGGGCCAGGCTAGAGCGACATCATGGTATTCCCGTTACTAAAAAAAAAAAAGTATGTATTAGGAGGAGAGGAAAAAAAGAGGAAAGAAGGAAAAAAAAAAGAATTAAAAAAAGAAAGAAAAACAGAAGATGACCTTGATGGAAAAAAAATATATATAAAAAAGGTATACTGTGGAAGGGGGGAGAATCCTATAACTAACTGCTGAGGAGGGCCTGCTTTGGGGAGTAGGGGAAGGCCCAGGGAGTGGGGCAGGGGCTGCTCATTCACTCTGGGGATTCGCCGTGGACACATCTCTACTGCGGGAGCTGCTCCAGTGTTTCCCTGCCCCACTCCACCACCTTGGGGGCTGCTCAAGGGTAGGTGGGCAAGGGTGGTGGGAGGGTCTTTTTATCCAGGGCTCTGGAAGGACACCAAACTGTTCCGCTTGTGACCTTCCCTCCATCTCCTCCTGCTTCTCACAGTCCCCTCCTGCCTGCTCCTGTCCTGCCAGATCTGCCGCCCACCCCACCCTTCTTTTTCCAGCTCCCTGCCCCTGCAGATTGCCTGGTGATCTATTTTGTTTCCTTTTGTGTTTCTTTTTCTGTTTTGAGTGTCTTTCTTTGCAGGTTTCTGTAGCCCCAAAGATCTCCGTTTGGCTCCCAGGGGCTCCAGTGTAAATTCCCCTCTCCCCTGGGGAAATGCACTACTTGTTTTGGGGGGGTTTTGGTTTCTTTTTTTTTTTTTTTTTTCTGTTTTTTCCTTTGCCTTTTTTCCCTTTTATTTGGAGGGAATGGGAGGAAGTGGGAACAGGGAGGTGGAAGGTGGATTTTGTTTATTTTTTTAGCTCATTTCCAGGGGTGGGAATTTTTTTTTTTAATGTGTCATGAATAAAGTTGTTTTTGGGAAACAAACAAACAAACTTGACCTCTCCCAGGCCCTAGCCTCTCAAAATGTCTCACTTTCCTTTTAAAATTAAAGATGCTAGGACAATCTGTTACTTTTCAACTATGTTCCAAAGGACTTTAGAATCTCCCTCTTTCCCCAATACCAAGAAGTTCCTCAGAGACCACAGGAAACAGGAAAGCCTGGGGACCAGGAATGTAAGCTCCCATCTATCTCTATTTATTTGACAGGCAGAGTGAGACACAGACACACAGATATACAGAGAGAGAAGGAGAGACAGAGAGTCATGATTTCACTCCCAAAATGCCTCTAACTGCCAGAGATGCACCAGGTGGAATCTGGAAGCCAAGAACTCTGAGTCTCCCAAAAGAGTGGCAGGGATCCAGCTACTTGAGCTACACCTGCTACCTCCTCACACGTGCATCTGCAGAAAGCTGGATCAGAAGCAGAGCTGAGACTCCAACCCTGGGACTCCAATATGGAATGCAGGCATCCCAAAGAGCAACTTAACTGCTACACCAAACTCATCCCACCCTAACTCTAATTTCAGTAACTCCCCTTTTATTGGCATACTATTATATTTTTGCTTTCACATAGTATTTTGTTTAAAGGTTCGTTGAGGGCCTGGCAGTGTGGCACAGTGGGTTAATGCCCTGGCATGCAGTGCTGGCTCAAGTCCCGGCTGCTCCTCTTCCGATCCAGCTCTCTGCTGTGGCCAGGGAAAGCAGTACAAGATTACCCAAGTCTCTGGGCCCCTGCACTCACGTGGGAAACCCAGAGGAAGTTCCTGGCTCCTGGCTTTGGCTCAGCAAAGCTTCAGCCGTTTCGGCCAATTGGGGAGTGAACCATCGGATGAAGACGTCTCTCTCTTTCTGCCTCTCCTTCTCTCTCTTTCTAACTCTGACTTTCAAATAAATAAATAAATCGTTAGAAAAAAAAAAAAGGTTCTTTGAACAACTTTAAAACCCAATGGATCTGATAATCTCCAAAAATTCTCAAGGAGAAATTAAAATTTTCCTTGATGGCAGCAACCTCTTCGTTGTGTATTTTTTAAAGATTTATTTATTTGTTTGAAAGTCAGAATTACAGAGAGGGAGAGACAGAGAATGAGAGAGAAAATGAATGAATGAATATCTTCTATCTGCTGGTTCACTCCCCAGATGACTGAAACAGCCAGAGCTGGGTCAGGCCAAAGACAGAAGCTTCATTCAGGTCTCCCACATGAGTGCAGAGGCCCAAGCACTTTGGCCATCTTCCACTACTTTTCTCTGGCCATTAGCAGGGAGCTACATTGGATGTGGAGTAGCTGGAACTCAAACTGGTATCCATATGGCATGCCAGTGCCACAGGCAGCAGCTTTACCCACTACACTACAACTAGTCTCTACTGTGCATTTGTCAAAGTAGTATGTATGTACATAGCAAGATGCTATTAACTAAAGCAAGTTTTTGTGATTTTTTTAATTAAATACATTTATTTATTTATTTATTTATTTTTGGACAGGCAGAGTGGACAGTGAGAGAGAGAGACAGAGAAAAAGGTCTTCCTTTGCCGTTGGTTCACCCTCCAATGTCCGCCGCGGCCGGTGTGCTGCGGCCGGCGCACCGCGCTGATCCGAAGGCAGGAGCCAGGTGCTTCTCCTGGTCTCCCATGGGGTGCAGGGCCCAAGCACTTGGGCCATCCTCCACCACACTCCCGGGCCACAGCAGAGAGCTGACCTGGAAGAGGGGCAACCAGGACAGAATCCGGTGCCCCGACCGGGACTAGAACCCGGTGTGCCGGCGCCGCAAGGCGGAGGATTAGCCTATTGAGCTGCGGGGCCGGCCAGTGATTTTTTTTAACCATCTACTTCCTTCTTTGCTTGAAAGGTAGAGAAAGATACACACAGAGAATTTTTTTTAAGATCGACTTTTTTGTTTGAAAGGCAGTGTTACCAACAGACTGAAGGAGAAAGAGGGAGGTGGAGACAGAGGAAGGGAGTGATGGATCTTCCATCTACTGCTTTACTCCCCAAATAGCTACAACAGTAGGTGCTCCATTCTGGTTTCTCAAATTGGTGGCAGAGCCCCAAGCACTTGGGCTATCTTTGACTGCCTTCCCAGACCCATTAAATGGAAGCCAAATAAGAAGGAAAGCAGCTTTGGTTGGAATTGGCACTGATATGGAATCCAGCATCCCAAGTTGTAGCTCAAACCACTGCACTAAAACAGCAGAGCACAAAGAAAGTTTTTTACTTTTATCATCTTAATTTTATTTTATTTATTTATAAAGGTTTTTTAAAAATTTTATTTATTTGGAAGGCAGAGTTACAGAGAGGCAAAGGCAGAGAGAGATCTTCCATTCGCTGGTTCACTCCCCAACTGGCCGCAACTGCTGGAGTTGGGCCGATCTGAAGCCAGGAGCTAGGACCTTCTTCTGGGTCTCCCCACATGGATGTAGGTGCTCAAGTACTTGGACCATTTTCTACTGCTTTCCCAGGCTATAGCAGAGAGCTGGATTGGAAGTGGAGCTGCCAGTTCTCGAACCAGTGTTCATATGGGATGCCGGCACTGCAGGCAGCGGCTTTATCCGCTACGCCACAGTGCTGGCCCCTATTTTCTTAATTTTAAATCTTTTGCTATGCTTCAGCAATCAGTAAATGCTCCCACACCAAAAATTGTGGTACAGCAATACAATGGGACACTGTGCAACCTTTAAAACATATTTGAAATGATAAAAGAGAAAATAAGTGAAGTCAGAACTACACAGTGTCTAGTATGTATGTATTTTTTAATAGCAGTATGACAATTCAATAGCAAGGCCAGCACTGTGGTGTAGTAGGTAAAGCCCCATCTATACTGCTGGCAACCCATAAGGGCAATGGTTCAAATCCTGGAACCCATGAGCAATGGTTCGAGTCCTGGCTGCTCTACTTCTGATCCAGCTCCCCTGCTTAATGTGCCTGGGAAAGCAGAAGATGGCTCAAGTATTTGGGCCCCTGTACCCATGTGGGAGACCTAGATTAAATTTCTGGCTCAAGTATTTGGGCCCCTGCACCCACATGGGAAACCCAGATTAAATTCCTGGTTTCTGGCTTCAGCATGCCCTAACCCTGGCTGTTGTGGCCATTTGGGGAATAAACCAGTGGATGGAAGATTTCTCTCTTTCTCTGCCTCTGCCTCTTCCTCTCTGTAACTCTACCTTTCAAATAAATTAATTAAAAACAAGAACAACAATGCAATACCTACCTTTATATACCAAAAACATTACAAAAAATTAACATAATAATGGTTACTTCTGCGCCACAAAGATTATAGGACAGTAATCTTCGATCCCTTCCACTTGTCTGCATTGTTTAAATATTCTTAGAATGAGCATATACTGCTTTCATAATCAGACAAAAAAATTAAGTAGGTCTAGTGGGTCACCAACTCTCTCTAAAATGCATTTAACGTTTTCTTTCAATGCATACTCATTTCTTGATTTTCTTTTACCCACCCTTTTATCTTTACAAATTTAATAAGACAGTTTGTTGAGAAATGCTTTCCCCTGATCTTTAACCTGTATTTACAACATGAACCAGAAAAGACATGTATATGCCCTCCTCAGCATAACTCCTTCAAAGAAACATTTTTCCAAAAGATCACTATTCTTGTGATCTGCCACTTGTTTCTTGATTTTGTTTTGTGGGCTTTTTATTAAAGGAAGAGAGGAGGTCGCTTAACCATGCAACAGCAGGGGACAGAAGACTTTTTTAAAATTTTTATTTAACTTACCTAAGTTTCATGAATTTCATATATACAAATTTAGGCAGAGAAGACTTTTAAAGAAAACTATCATTTCAGAACTCAATCTGTGGGGCCAGCGCTGTGGTGCAGCATTTAAAGCCGCCACCTGCAGTACTGGCATCAGATATAGGCGCCGGTTCAAGTCCTGGCTGCTCCACTTCCAATTCAACTCTCTGCTATGGCCTGGGAAAGCAGCAGAAGATAGCCCAAGTCCTTGGGCCCCTGCACCCACATGGGAGCTCCTGACTCCTGGTTTCGGATCATCCCAGCTCCAGCCATTGCGGCCAACTGGGGAGTGAACCAGGGGATGGAAGACCTACCTTTCTCTCTCTCTCTGCCGCTCCTTCTCTCACTGTGTAACTCTGACTTTCAAATAAGTAAATAAATCTTTTAAAAAAAAAGAACTCAATCTGTTTAGAATTCAACTGTTCAACTCTCTCAGACATAATCGAAGTATATACTACTAAAAGACAAACTAGACAGCAAAATGACCTACAGTCCTTTATAGAATGTCGTGTTCATTTTGAAAATAAATTAGACTATATCATGCTATGAAAAATGGCAGTGTTTTCATTATTTATTTTATTTTAAAAAATCATATGGTTGCCTCTTAAAGCATAATACATCCAAGGAAACTCATTATCAAATCTACATATTTAACTCAAGATATATGAGGATGCTTCAACAAGTTCACAGACAGGGGTAGGCATATAACCTAGAAGTTAAGACATCTATATCCCACATTAGGGTTGGCCAAGTCCAGTGCCCATCTCAGGCTCCAGAATTTAGCTTCCTGCTAATGAAGACCTTGGCAGGCAGCAGTGATGGCTCAAGTGGTTGAGTCCCTGTCAACCATGTGGGAGTAGACTGATTTCCCAGTTTCAGGGAGTGAACCAGATGGCAGTTCGTTTGCTCTGTCTCTGCCTCTCAAATAAATATACACATAATTTTTTTCAAACTTGTGGAAAAGCAGAATTAAAACATAAGTTTATTTTGGTACAAAAAATTTTTGGAAATCTATTGCTTTTCCTCAGGAATCAAATTTTTAGCTCTCAGAATAAGTATGGTAACTTAATTTCTTTTTCAATTAACACATAATTATCTACATACCTGTTGCAGACTGGGAATTGACATCTGCATCATGAAGTAGTAATAATTTCACAATATCTAAATAACCTCCACTGGAAGCTGCCATCAGGGGAGTTATGTCTCCCTTATTCCCTCGATCTTCAACATTAGCATGCATCGCAAGTAATACCTTTAAAACACATATACACAGGGAGAAAAACTGTCAGTTTTTACTATTAATAGCATTTCCAGAAAATATATCAAACCTGGGAAAATATACTTTTACAGCAAGGGTGACAAAAAATCAAAAATCAACATTGTGGGAAAATATGCTAGTTTTTACTGCTCAAAATGCCAGGTAAGATACTATTACTTTACAGTATAATGGTACTTCAAAAAGTGTGGGAAAAAATGAAATAAATTGAGTTTATATGACACAAAAAATTTCTGAAACCCATACATAATGTTTAAGTAAGTAGGATTTGTTTTAAGTACATAGCAGAAAAATGAACCTCCGTGCATAGCCAACAAAATGAATTCTATGAGAGGCTTGAAAAAGTTGGCAGGTGTTGGTGTGGTGGCACCACAAGTTGAGCCACTGCTTGGGCATCCCATATTGGAGTGCTTGTTTGAGTTGAGCTCCTCTACTTTCAATCCAGCTCCCATTAACGTGCCTGGGAAGATAGCAGAAGATGGTCCACTAGTGAGAAAGACCCAGATGGACTTCCTGGCTCATGGTTTGGGCCTGGCCCACGCCAGGTTGTTGTAGCCATTTGGGGAGTGAACCAGTAGATTAAAGATCTTATTCTCTGTTTCTCCCTATCTCTCTGCCTTTCAAATAAATAAATAAACCTCTTAGGAAAAAAAGAAAATAAAAAAGGTAAACTCATTTTGGTGTAAGCAGTTTTGAAATCCACACAGAATTATTTCATAACATACATTTTCCATGAGCTTTGTATGCATGGATTTCAAATGTTTGGACCAATACAAATATTTTTTAAAGATCTATTCATTTATTTGAAAGGCAGAGTTAGAGAGAGAGAGAGAGAGAGAGAGAGAGAGAAATTGATCTTCCATCAGCGTGCTGGTTCACTCCCCAAATGACTGCAATAGCTAGAGCATGCCAACCTGAAGCCAGGAGCCAGGACCTTCTTCCAGGTCTCCCACATGGGTACAGAGGCCCAAGTGGTTGAGCCATCTTCTGCGGAATTCCCCACATTAGCAAGGAGCTGGATTGGATGTGGAGCAGCTGGGACTTGAACTGAAGTCCATATGGCATATAGGTGCCGCAGGTGGCAGCTTTACCCACTACATCACATCGTTGTTCCATAAATTTATCTTTTAATTCCCCTTCCCATGAAGTAGTCTAGTATATCTCGGTTTTTTTCAAAATTTTATTTCAGAACAGCTTTAAATTTGCAAATCAAAACCTGTAGTAGTAACATAAACGGTTCCCATATACTTCTTACCTACTTCCCCTAACATCTCTTATTACTATATTTGTCATTGTACATCTGTGCCATTAACCTACTCCAAAAAATGACCCTGGCAACCAATCATAATTTCTTTTTAAAGAATAAGAATGAATAAAACCACAAAATCTTTGCACAATTTTCATCAGTACGGATTACTTCTGCTTACTTGTGCTAATTCATAATACCCTGCTGAACAAGCCAAACACAACAGGCTTTCTCCTTCTTCTGTATGCTCATTTACGCTTCTTCCTTCATCTAGCAATTTGCGTACAGCATTCACATCCCCATCCGAACAGGCTTCTGCCAGACTTCGACTGAAATTAAAAGCATTCAACAATTAACTAATATAGAAAGACTCAGGATCCAAAGACAAAAATACATTAAGTATAAAAAGAAAAAAAATTGTATGAACAAATCTTACTTGCTGAGCATCTTGTTTGCAACTTTAATTAAATATATATATCAACCAAGCCAGAAAGTCAGATGGGAATTTCAAAATAGTTGCTATTTTCACCCTTCAAAATCTAATAATATGTAACAAAACTTTAAAAAAAAGTATTTAAAAGCATTATATGCACAAGTTTTTAAATTCTATCAGTGTAATAAAGTATTCTGAGCTATAGTTCTATGGCTTAAAATTTTATTTGGTAACAATGGAGGTAAAAATCTAAGAAAACAATTTTACTGCAAAATGACTAAATCAATGAGTTTCAAACTTTAACATGTGGCTAATCCTCCGCCTGCAGCGCCGGCACCCTGGGTTCTAGTCCCAGTTGGGGCGCTGGATTCTGTCCCAGTTGCCCCTCTTCCAGTCCAGCTCTCTGCTGTGGCCCAGGAAGGCAGTGGAGGATGGCCCAAGTCCTTGGGCCCTGAACCTACATGGGAGACCAGGAGGAAGCACCTGGCTCCTGGCTACAGATCAGCGTGGTGCGCCAGCCACAGCAGCCATTGGAGGGTGAACCAACGGTAAAGAAAGACCTTTCTATCTGTCTCTCTCTCTCACTATCCACTCTGCCTGTCAAAAAAAAAAAAAAAAAAAAAAACTTTAACATGCATAAAAATCACTCACATTTCTCGTCAAAATGCAGATTCTGACTCAGTAGATCTGGGTAGGACCCAAGATTCTGCATTTCTATCAAGTTCTGAGGTGATGCTGATATTGCTAAGACCAAAGACCATTTTTGAATAGCATAACCAATCAGATTATTCCATTATGTGTAGTAATCCATGCGTAAATCATGTGTAGAAACCATGTATTATTCAACTTGAATTTCCCACAGACTCTAGCATAGTACATTCCATAAGAATGCTAAATAAATAAGATGTGGACCAATTTTTATAACCATATAATATAACATATACACATTCATATATACACTTAAATATAATAGGCATTTGGCTAAAAATGATAAGCTCTTCCAAAATATACATTATACCAAAGCTACTTTCCCAAATCCACTCAAGAAAATGTCTAATACACAGCAGAAGTCATTAAACACATACGTGTCTACTTGTCCTGCATTGTGGCTGTTTTCTGCTCTCATCCTTGTCAGTGCAGCAGCAGCTTCATCCAGCGCACAACTAACTGAGGATGTCAGTCTTCGGAGTACCTCAGGATCTGCAAAAGCTTTACCATCAGCAGTTGATAATTTGCCGATTCCTTCCGTGTGCATCAATAAGGTAGCGCAGGGGAAGAATAAGCATAAAAATGCAAATTGTAATTACATTTCTAAACACTTTTATCTATGACAAAAAAAATGGCATATGCTCCAGCAGTAAGACTGATAGAAGGTAAGTCTAATAATTTCAATTGTCACTAATGTTAAAAAATGATATAACCACCTATATTTTAGTGTATCTTCACAATGCACATATTACCTTGCCCTTAACTGAATTCCAAATTTATCATAATATGAAGTTTATCAAATGAATACAGTGTCTCTTAAAGTGTACATACAAAAAGATCGCTTAGATAACTATGTTATTTTCATGGACAATGAAGGAAAAAAATTCTGTCACGTAACAATCCAACAGTTTCTTCCTTTGGTCAAATACCCACTTAGCACCAATTTCTGGGTCAACATTTTTCTCCCCCATGATTGACTGACTGATTCATTCATTCACCATTTTCAAAGGCAGAGAGAGTGACAGAGTGACAGGGAAAGAAAGAAAGATAAAGATCTTCCATCTGCTAGTTCACTTCCTCAGTGGCTGAAATAGCCAAGTGTGGGTCAGACCAAAATCAGGAACCACGAAGTCTACCTGGTCTCCCACATGGGTGGCAGCTGCTTAAGTACCTGAACCATCTTCTGGGCCTTCCCAGATCCCTTAGCAGGAAGCTGGACTGGAAGAACTTGAACTAGCACCCCAATATGGGATGCCAGCAATGCAAGCAGTGGCTTAACCTGCTGCACCACAATGCCAATTTCTGGAGCAACATTTTGAAGTAATTAATTACTATGAATAAACTAGTTCCTTCTTGTAAACACTGTAACTAAACTTAAAGCAAAATAATAATGAAGAAAGTCATACAACTACATACAATGAATTTATATCATTATTTATAAAAAGCTACCACACAATTTACTAACAAAATAAAGATGAATACAAAGTAAAATTGTAAGATATTATTTTTCATCTATTAATTTAAATTCACAAGAAAAAAGTTGTCTTAGGTGTAAGGTCCTCTTAAAAACTGGTGATAGGAATGTATTCTGATAAAAACTTTGGGGCTTTGGGAACCAATTTTACAATAGTTATCAACATTTTTTCTAAAGATTTATTTATTTACTTGAAAGGCAGAATTACAGAGGGAGAGAGACAGAGATCTTCCATCCACTGGTTCACTCCCCAAATAGCTGCAACAGCTGAGGCTGAGCCAGGCCGAAGGCAGAAGCCAGAGCTTCTTCCGGGTCTACCACATGGATGCAAGGGCCCAAGCACTTGGGCCATCTTCCACTGCTTTCTCAGGTAAATAAGCAGGGAGCTGGATTGGAAGTGGAGCAGCCGGGACTCAAACTGGTGCCAAAATGGGATGCCGGCACTGCAGGCAACAGCTTAATCATTTATGCCACAGCATCGGCCCCAGTTATCAAGATTGCAAATTCAAAAAATCTTTGTAACTCTGCCTTTCAAATAAATAAATCTTAAAAAAAAAAAAAAGATTGAAAGAGTTACAGAGAGAAAGGAGAGACAGAGAGAGAGATGTCGTCCATCTGCTGGTTCACTCTCCAATTGGCCCCAATGGCTGCAGCTGCACCAATCTGCAGCCAGGAGCCAGGAGCTTCCTCTGGGTCTTCCCACGCAGGTGCAGGGGTCCAAGGACTTGGGCCATCTTTTGCTTTCCCAGGCCATAGCAGAAGGCTGGGTTGAAAGTGGAACAGTAAGGACTCGAACCGCTGCCCATATGGGCTGCTAGCACTGCAGGCAGTGGTTTTACCCGCTACACCACAGCACCAGCCCCAAATAAATAAATCTTTAAAAAAAATTCAAATATCCTTTGACCCAGTCATATTGCTTTCCAAATATCTGTCCTATAGAAATATTTCTACAATGTATGAAAAGTTGCAGATATATAAACATATAACAACAGCATTAATTGTAATGTTGAGAAACTGGATATAATCTAAGCATCTTTCAATAAGGAATTAATAAAATGAATTATGATATATCCAAGCAAGAGAATTACTACTATACTCTTTCAAAAGGAGACAGATAGGGGCCAGCGCAGTGGTGCAGTAGGTTAATCCTCCACCTGTGGCACCAGCATCCCATATAGGCACCAGTTTTAGTCCCAGCTGCTCCTCTTCCAATCCAGCTCTCTGCTGTGGCCTGGTAAAGCAGTAGAAGATGGCCCAAGTCCTTGGGCCCCTGCACCCACATGGGAAACCTGGAAGAAGCACCTGGCTCCAGGCTTCGGATTGGCGCAGCTCCAGCCATTGCAGCCATTTGGGGAATGAACCAGAGGATGGCAGATCTCTGTCTCTCCTTCTCAATGTCTCTAACTCTACATCTCCAATAAATAAATAAAATCTTTAAAAAAAATAAAATAAAAAGGAAACATATCACAGCCACTGTGGAAAACAGTATGGAGAGTTTTTTTTTTTTCAGTATTTTTTTTAACTTTTATTTAATGAATATAAATTTCCAAAGTACAGAATATTGATTACAATGGCTTCCCCCCCGTAACGTCCCTCCCACCTGCAACCCTCCCCTTTCCCACTCCCTCTCCCCTTCCATTCACATCAAGATTCATTTTCGATTCTCTTTATATACAGAAGATCAGTTTAGCATACATTAAGTAAAGATTTCAACAGTTTGCTCCCACACAGAAACATAAAGTGAAAAATACTGTTTGAGTACTAGTGATAGCATTAAATCTCAATGTACAGCACACTAAGGACAAAGATCCTACATGAGGAGTAAGTGCACAGTGACTCCTGTTGTTGACTTAGCAAATTGACACTCTTGTTTATGGCATCAGTAATCATCCTAGGCTCTTGTCATGAGCTGCCAAGGGTATGGAAGCCCCCTGAGTTCACTGACTCTGATCATATTTAGACCAAGGCCACGGTCAAAGTGGAAGTTCTCTCCTCCCTTCAGAGAAAGGTACCTCCTTCTTTGATGACCCGTTCTTAGTATGGAGAGTTCTTTAAAAAAAAAAAAAAAAAAAAAACTAGAAACAGACTAGCTATATGATCCAGCAATCCCATTATTGGGTATATACCCAAAAGACATGAATTCACTGTATCAGAGAACTACCTGCACCACCATGTTTACAGCAGTATGTTGATAATAGCCAAAATACAGAATCAACTAAGTGATCTAAAATCGGATCAATGGATAAACAAAGTAAAATAAACAATATTATTCAGCTATATAAAAGAATGAAATTCTACCATTTGCATCTAAACATATGCAACTAGAGGAAATCATGTTGAATGAAATAAACTGAACACAGAAATAAGCTAAATCTCATATTCTCCCTTATATGTGAAGCTAAAATTAAAAAAAAGAGAGAGAGAGAGAGATCACAGGGGCTGGTCTTGTGGCCTAGCAGGTTAAGCTGCTGCCTGCAACAACGGCAACTCATACAAGCACTGGTTCGAGGTCCCACTGCTCCACTTCTGATTCAGGACCCTGCTAATAGACCAGGGAGAGTAATGGAAAATGACCCAAATGCTTGGGCCCCTGCACCTACATGGGAGACCTGCAGGAAGCTCCTAGCTCCTGGCTTCAGCCTGGCCCAGCTCTGGTCGTTGTGGACATTTATGGAAGATTTTTCTGCCTCTTCCTCTTTCTCTCTGTAATTCTGCTTTTCCAATAAATAAATATCTTTTTTAAAAAAAATCATAAAAGCAAAACAAAAAAAGAAAGGCCTGTGTGTATCAGTATTCTTGTAAATATAAAACTTTCATATCTTAGTCAAACCAATGGTTCAGAATAATATACTACTTGAGACAGGTGCTGTGGCACAGCAGGTTAAAGCCTTGCCCTGCAGTGTCAGCATTCCATGTGGGCACTGGCTCAAGTCCCGGATGCTCCCCACCTTCCTGCTAATGCACCTTGGAAAGCAAGAGAGGATGGTCCAAGTCCTTGGGATCCTATACTCACGAGGGAGACCCAGAAGAATCTCCTGACTCCTGGCTTCAGCTCAGCTCAGCTCAGCTCTAGCCTATGTGGCCATTTGGGGAGTATACCAGTGGATGGAAGACACCCCCCCCACCACCACCATCTTTACCTCTCTGGAACTCTTTCAAATAAATAAATCTTTAAAAAAAATAAAAGTTAAAAAGATTGATATACTACTATAGTTTTAATGACCTGTGATTATTTAAAAATCTACTGTATAATGAGTGAAATGGACATCTTTTTATTTGATCATTGTTTATAGCCCTGCCCTATAATCCCAGCAAGCTATGATCTTTTTACTTGTTCAAGTTTATTTTTTTTAAAGACTTTATTTGAAAGTCAGAATTAACAGAAAGAAAGAAAAATCTTACATCCTCTGGTTCACTCCCCAGTTGGCCACAATGGCCTGGGCTGGAGCAGGCAAAAGCCAGGAGCCAGGAGCTTCATCCCATCTCCCATGTGAGTGGCCGGGGCCCAAGCACTTGGGCCATCCTCTGCTGCTTTTTCCAGGCACATTAGCAGGGAGCTCTATCAAAAGTGAAGCAGTCACTTAAAACTGGCACCCAAATTGTATGTTACAGGTTGCAGCTTAATCAGCTACCACCACAACACCTGCCCCTTTAACTATTTAGTGCAGCATTAAATCTTTATTATAATGTAAATTTTAAAGGTGAGAGAGAAAGAAAGAAGGAAGGAAAGAGGAGGGAAGGAAGGAAGAAAGGGAGAGAAGAAGGGAGGGACAAGAGAGAGGGTGGGAGGAGGCAAAGTATTACATTCTTAGAATTTTATCTATGGGGGCCCGGCGCCATGGCTCACTTGGTTAATCCTCTGCCTACGGTGCCAGCATCCCATATTTGCGCCAGGTTATAGTCCTGGTTGCTCCTCTTCCAGACCAGCTCTCTGTTGTGGCCCGAGAGGGCAGTGGAGGATGGCCCAAGGGCTTGGGCCCCTGCACCCACATGGGAGACCAGGAAGAGGCACCTGGCTCCTGGCTTCAGATCAGCACAGCGCCAGCCATAGCAGCCATTTGGGGAGTGAACCAAAGGAAGGAAGACCTTTCTCTCTGTCTCTCTCTCTCTCACTGCATATAACTCAACCTGTCAAATAAATAAATAAATAATTTTATTTATAAATTTCATGGACTCTGGCAATGTGGCACAGCGGGTTAAAGCCCTGGCCTGAAGCGCCAGCATCCCATGTGGGCGCTGGTTCTAGTCCCTGCTGCTCCTCTTCTGATCCAGCTCTCTGATATGGCCTGGGATAGCAGTAGAAGATGGCCCATGTCCTTGGGCTCCTGCACCCATGTGGGAGACCCAGAGGAAGCTCCTGGCTCCTGGCTTCGGATTGGCACAGCTCCAGCCGTTGTGGCCATCTGGGGAATGAACCATTAGATGTAAGACCTCTCTGTCTCTACTTCTCTCTGTAACTCTTTCAAATAAATAAAATAAATCCTTAAAAAAAGAAAGAATATGTTCAAACACATACACGCATTTCAATATTTTAAGAGGGGGAAAGTATGAAAGTTCATTAAAACCCTGACCATGGAAAGACTTTATTATTTACTTAATACATTTCATATTGCCTTGTTTTATAATGTTCTAAACTGATAACTTTAAAAAGAATTTTTTAAAACTCTTATTGATATATTCTTAATTTTCTCTAAAAATACTTATTTTCAATTTTATTTTGTTTAAAATGGTGTCAAGAGAAGCAGGTATTGTGACACGGCAGGTTAAACTTAGGTATGGGATACGGGCATCCCATAATACAGTGCCTGGTTCAAGTCCAGGCTATTCCACATTTCTGATCCGGCTTTTCTACTAATGAGGTTTGGGTGAAGCAAATGATGGCCCAAGTACTTGAGTTTCTGCCACCCACAAGGGAGACCCAGAGGGAGTTCATGGCTCCTGGTTTTGGCCTGGATCAGCCCTGGTTCTTGTAGGCAATTGGGGAATAAATCATTAGGTGGAAAATTCTCTTTCCTTCTCTCCCTCCCCATATCTCCCTTTCTCTGTCACTCTGAGTTTCAAATAAACAAATTAAAAACGTTAACGGCAAAGCTGGTATTGTGGCACTGCAGGTAAAACTGCCAGCTGTGATACCAGTATCCCATATGGCACCAGTTTGTATTCCAGCTGCTCCACTTCCAAACCACTTCCCTGCTAACGGCCTGGGAAAAGCAGTGGAAGATGGCCCAAAGTATCTGGACCCCTGTCACAAACATGGGAATCCTAAATGGAGCTCCTGGCTGCTGGCTTCAGCATGGCCCAGCATTGGCCTTTGTGGCCCTCTGGGGAGTACACAAACACATAGATCTCTCTCCTTCTCCCTCTCTGTAACTTTTTCAAAATTAAAAATCTTAAAAATAAATAAATAGGGCCGGCGCCACGGCTCAATAGGCTAATCCTCCGCCTGCAGCGCCGGCACACTGGGTTCTAGTCCCAGTTGAGGCGCCGGATTCTGTCCCGGTTGCCCCTCTTCCAGTCCAGCTCTCTGCTATGGCCCGGGAGTGCAGTGGAGGATGGCCCTAGTTCTTGGGCCCTACACCCACATGGGAGACAAGGAGAAGCACCTGGCTCCTGGCTTCGGATCAGCGCGATGTGCCAGCCGCAGTGGCCACTGGAGGGTGAACCAACAGTAAAGGAAGACCTTTCTTTCTGTCTCTCTCTCTCACTGTCCACTCTGCCTGTCAAATAAATAAATAGGGGCCAGCACTGTGGCCTAATGGGTAAAGCTGCCGCCTTCAGTGCTGGCATTGCATACGGGCGCCAGTTCGAGTCCCAGCTACTCCATTTCCAATCCAGCTCTCTGCTATGGCCTAGGAAAGTAGTAGAAGATGGCCCAAGTCCTTGGGACCCTACACCTGCGTGGGAGACCCAGAAGAAGCTCCTGGCTTCGGATTGGTGTAGCTCTGGCCATTGTGGCCAATTGGAGAGTGAACCAGCAGATGGAAGACCTCTCTCTCTCTCTCCCTGCCTCTCCTCTATGTAACTCTGACTTTCAAATACATGAATAAATCTTTTAAAAATAAATGAATAAGCTCTATCTTGCTTAAGAAGGACTATTAATATCTAGCACAATCTCATAATTAAAAACCCAAATATAAGTCTAAAAATTACTCTAACATGCCATAGGCTCAACAAAGTGGCCATAAAGCAAATGAAAATACTGAAGCTCCAAAGAATTTTTCATTAAATAATTGACTTGCACAGGTCTTATTAAAAGACACATTATTTTAAAACTCATCTGACAATTTGGATACAATATCATATTCAACCTATCTAAAAATGTCTAGAGTTTAAGTGCCAATACACAAAAATTTAAAATTAAGTAGTTTATGATACTTCCTAGAAGACCAAGAATAATTATTTTCAAGCTTTTTTTCCTCCCTAACAATCTAGGATTCTCATTTTTATCTTGACCCAAAAGCAATGAAAAATGCTTAATGCACCAGAAAAGAGTTAAGCCTGGAATGAGAAACCTAAGGTAGCGAGAAGAATGGAAATGATTAAAAATCCTTAATCAGGGATCACACAAAGTAGTACAATATGGATGAAGTTTCAATCTGAACCAGAGAATTAAGATGTACTATCACCAGAAAACAAGCCTGCACTTGGGAGGCAAAAGACGTTAAGTCTAGGGGCCAGCACTGTGGCGCAGTGGGTTAAGGCCCTGACCTGAAACGCCAGCATCCCATATGGGTGGCAGTTCAAGACCCAGCTGCTCCACTTCCGATCCAGCTCTCTGCTATGGCCTGGGAAAGCAGATGTCCCAAATTCTTGGGCCCCTGCACCCATGTGGGAGACCTGAAGAAGCTCCTGGTTCCTGGCTTCGGATCGGTGTAGCTCCAGCCAATATGGCCAGTTGGGGAGTGAACCATCAGATGGAAGATATCTCTCTCTCTCTCTGCCTCTCCTCCCTCTGTGTAACTCTGACTTTTAAATAAATAAATAAATCCTTAAAAATAGATAAATAAAAAGAATTAAGTCTAGAAAAGAGCAGAGGCGCCAGCGCTGTGGCACAAAGGGTTAATGCCCCAACCTGCAACACTGGCATCCTAGATGGGCACCAGTTCGAGTCCTGGCTGCTCCACTTCTGATCTAGCTCCTTACTAATCCACCTGAGAAAGCAGTGAAGGATGGCCCGTGTCCTTGGGCCCCTGCACCCATGTAGGAGACCCAGAAGAAGCTCCTGACTACTGGCTTTGGATTGGCTCAGCTCCAGCTATTGTGGCCATTTAGGGAATGAACCAGCAGACGTAAGACCACCCCACTCTGCAGCTGCCTATCTGTAACTTTGCCTTTTATTTTTTTTAAAGATTTATTTATTTTACTTGAAAGTCACAGTTACACAGAGAAGGAAAGTCAGAGAGAGAAAGAGAGAGAGAGAGAGAGATCGATCTTTCAACCGCTGGGTCACTCCCGAATTGGCCACAACGGCTGGAGCTGCAACAATCCGAAGCCAGGAGCCTCTTCCAAGTTTCCCACGTGGGTGCAGGGGCCCAAAGACCTGGGCCATCCTCCACTGCTTTCCCAAACCATAGCAAAGAGCTGGATCGGAAGTGGAACAGCCAGGTCTCCAACCAGTGCCCATATGGGATGCCGGGATTGCAGGCGGCAACTTTACCTGCTATGCCACAGTGCCGGTCCTACCTTTGCCTTTCAAATAAACAAATAAATCTTAAAAAAAAAAAAAAATTTACTATCCCTGTCCTAAATTCACCGGTCACCTACTAGATAATTAAAGATTTTGTTCAACCTAATTCTAAGCTTCTGTCAGTTCCAAAAATACACATTAGATGATCTAAAAATCACAAAGTTTAAGGAGTTTAAAATTAATATCAGGTAAATATTCATAACACAATATCTAAGAATACTATAAAAATGTTCAATTTGCTTTACATTCCAGCCTCACTTTATTCATTAATTGTTGAAATGCAATAGGTTTTTCCCTTTAATATGAAACATGTAGGCCGGCGCCGTGGCTCACTTGGCTAATCCTCCGCCTGCGGCACCGGCACCCCGGGTTCTAGTCCTGCTTGGGGCGCCAGATTCTGTCCCAGTTGCTCCTCTTCCGGTTCAGCTCTCTGCTGTGGTCCGGGAAGGCAGTGAAGGATGGCCCAAGTGCTTGGGCCTCTGCACCTACATGGGAGACCAGGAGGAAGCACCTGGCTCCTGGCTTCAGAGTGGTGCAGCGGGCCAGCCTTAGCGGCCATTTGAGGGGTGAACCAATGGAACAAAGACCTTTCTCTCTGGCTCTCTCTCTCACTGTCTAACTCTACCTGTCAGAAAAAAAAAAATAAAATAAAATAAAATAAAAAAAGATGTATGTTAAAAGGTGATTATGGGGGCTGGCACTGTGGCACAGCAGGTTATAGCCCCAGTGTGCAGCATTAGCATCCCATTATGGCCACCAGTTCAAGTCCTGGAATGCTCCACTTCTGATCCAGCTCTCTGCTATGGCCTAGGAAAGCAGTAGAAGATGGCCCAAGTCCTTGGGCCCCTGCACCTGTGTGGGAGACCCAGGAGAAGCTCCTGGCTCCTGGCTTTGGACTAGCCCAGCTCCAGCCATTACAGCCATCTGGGGAGTGAACCACTGGATGGATGACATCCCCCTACCCTGCCTCTGCCTCTCTATAATGCTGCCTTTCAAATAAATAATCTTAAAAAAAAAAAAAGTGACTATGAAATTATGTTTACTGGGAGGGAGCATTTAGCTTGGTTAAGATTCCCATAGCCTTCAATAGAGTATTTGAGATTCCTGGCTCTTGCTCTGAAACCAGCTTCATACTAATGCAGACCCCAGGAGGCAGCAATAATGCCTCAACTATTTGGATTCCTGCCATTCACATGGGAGACCTGGGTTGCATTAGCGCCTCCCAGCTTTGGCCCTACTCATAGCCCAACCCTGGCCACTGCAATTATTCGGGAAATGATTCAGTGCATGGGTAGGCTTCCCCTCTGGCAAATATTTTTTCCTTAAAGAAAAAGGCAGAGTTACAGAGAGGCAGAGGCAGAGGCAGAGGCAGAGAGAGAGAGGGGTCTTTCATCTGCTGGTTCATTCCCCAGGTGGCCACAATTACTGGGGCTGCACTGATCCAAAGTGAAGAGCTTCTTCCAGGTCTCCCACATGGGGAACAGGGGTTCAAGCACTTGGGCCACCTTCTACTGCTTTCCCAGGCAAAAGCAGAGAGCTAGATAGGAAGTGGAGCAGCCGGGACTCAAACTGGCACCTATATGGGATGCAGGCACTGCAGGCAGCGGCTTTACCAGCTACACCACAGCACTGGTCCCTGCAAATATTTTTTTGAAAAGCTTATTTTTTTTAAATAAAATTACATTGAACAAAGGACCCAGAAACTGGCTGAAATTTTCTATATGTATCTTCATCTAGATTAAATTTTTATGCACATATAAATACATTAAGAGATCAGATAAAGAGTGTGTCAGGGGGCCAGTGCCGTGGTTCACTTGGCTAATCCTCCGCCTGTGGTGCCAGCATCCCATATGGGCACCGGGTTCTAGTCCTGGTTGCTCCTCTTCTAGTCCAGCTCTCTGCTGTGGCCTGCGAAGTCAGTGGAGGATGGCCCAAGTGCTTGGGCCTCTACACCTGCATGGGAGACCGGGAGGAAGCACCTGGCTCCTGGCTTCAGATCGCCATAGCTACGGCCGTAGCAGCCATTTGGGGGGTGAACCAAAGGAAGGAAGACCTTTCTCTCTGTCTCTCTCACTAACTCTATCCAAAAAAAAAAAAAAAAAAAAAAAAAAGTGTGTCAGGGCAATAGTTTTGCCTACAGTTAAGCCAACAGTTAGGATGCCTATATCCCATATGTTGGAGTGTCCGGATTCTAGTTCCAGCTCCGTTCCCAATTCCAGCTTCCTGCTAAAGTGCTCCCTGTGAAGCAGGTAATAGCTCTAGTGATTGGTTCCTTGCCATCAATGTAGGAGACCCGGATTGAGTTTTCAGTTCCTGACTTTGGCTTGACTCACTCCTGGCTGTTGTTCACATTTGTAGAGTGAAATCAGCGATGGGGGAGCACATTCTGTCTCTCAAATAAAAAAAGAGATAAAATTATCTTTTAAAGAGAAGGGCCAGCATGTGGCACACTTCATTAAGCTGAGGCTTATAATCCTGGTGTCCCATATTGGACTGTCAGTGTCCCAGTTGTTCTGCTTCCAATCCAGCTTCCTGTTTATGGACCTGGAAAACCAGCAAATGACGGCCCAGGTGCTTGTCCCTGCCACCCACATGAGAGGCCCTGGATGGAGTTCCTGGCCCTGGGCTTTGGCCTGCCCAATCGTGGCTATTGTAAGCCATTTGAGGAGTGAACTAGCAGACAGAAGCACTCTTTCTGTTGCTCTACCTTTCAAATAAACAAGTCTTAAAAAAAAAAAAAAAAAAAAAAAGAGGAATGTCAAACAAAGTAAACATGTTGCAGAGGCCATAAACAAAGATCAGAAAATGTGGGGCAGGTGGTTGATGTAGCAGTTAAGACACAGCTTAAGACACCATATGCCATACTGGAATGCCTGGGCTCAAGTTCCAGTTCTCCCAATTTGAGCACACCTTGGGAGGCAGCAGTTAATAACTCAAGAAGCTGGGTTTCTGTCACCCATCTGGGAATCTCAGATTGAGTTCCCAGATCTAGCTTTGGCTTGACTCAACCAGAGCTTTTGTGGGCATTTGAGGAATGAACCAGAAGAAGCAAGAATCTCTGTCTTTGTCTGTCATTCAAATAAAAAAAATTTATTTAAAAATCACAGTAACTTCCTTCTCAAAACAAACCATTTAGGAAACAGAAAAGGTTTCCATTACAGTGTAACAAACTTTGCATAACTAATATGCAGACTGCATAATATAAGTAAATAAATATGTATTATTTTGAGAAAGTATACTTACCAAATTTGTTTCTGCTACAGAACAAAAATGGATATAGCTTATTACATCTCAAGCTTGTATTCAATTTTTATTTTAGTGTCTATTAAAAACACCTATTCATAATACATAAAGTGAATAAGCAATAAATCAACATGCAGAATTCCCTAAATCAGTTAAGACAAAGTAACAATGTGATGAACTAAATTTATCACTCACATTTTTATTTTATAAAGTAACTGATAATAGGTTAAGTTTTCCTTGATAACCAGCTGATTTTCTTAATACTTTCTAACTATCAAGGCTGAGCCTAGAAATCATTTATTGATAACTTTTAAGATTTATTTTTATTTGAAAGGCAAAGTTTAGAGACAGAGAGGGAGAAATGGAGAGAGGTCTTCCATTAGAAATGGAGCAGTGGGGTTTTAAATCAGTGCCTATACGGGATGATGGCACTGCAGGCAGCAGCTTAACATGCTATGCCACAACAATGACCCCTCACTGAAAACTTTCAACCAAGAATTTTTAAAAGCAAAATGTGGGGGCCAGTACTGTGGTATAGGGGGTAAAGCCACTGTCTGCAATGCAAGCATCCCATATGAGTGCCAGTTTGAGTCCCGGCTGCTCCACTTCCAATCCAGCTCTCTGCCATAGCCTGGGAAAGCAGTGGAAGATAGCCCAAGTCCTTGGACCCTTGTACCCATGCGGGAGACCCAGAAGAAGCTCCTGGCTCCTGGTTTCAGATCAGCCCAGTTCTGGCTATTGCGGTCATCATGGGAAGTAAACCAACAGATGGAAGACCTCTCTCTCTCTCCCTCTCTCTGCCTCTACCTCTCAGTAACTCTGCCTTTCAAATAAATAAACAAATCTTAAAAAAAAAAAAAAAAAAAAGTAAAATGTGTAGGCTAAGCCACAGCCGGCAATGCCAGCATCCCATATGGTCACTACTTCAAGTTTTAGCTGTTCTACTTCCAATCCAGCTCCTTGCTAATGCCCCTAGGAAAACAGTGGAAGATGGTGGGCCCCTGAACCCTCTCTGGAGGCTCAGATAAAGTTCCTGGCTCTTGGGTTTGGCCTGCGCAGTCCTAGGAGTTGTGGCTATTTGGGGAATGAACCAGCGGATAGAAGAACTCTCTGTTTCTCTCTCTACCTCTCCCTCTCTCTGTAACTCTGCCTTTCAAATAAATAAATATTTTTGTAAAAAAAAAAAAAAAAGAAAGAAAGGAAAATCTGAACATTTTTACAAAAAATAAATTTTGCAGATTTCAAATTTTCTCTAACATAATTCTGGGATAATCTGGTAAAACTACATAAGGAGATCTAGACTTTTTTTTAAAGAGATGAAAAGAAAAACCAAAAAAAAGTACCTGCTGCTTCCAGCAAAGCTTCTAGTCGTGCCTGCGTCTCTGGATCCACAGTGCGTAAGTCTGCTCCTTCTGTAGTACTGGATAAGAATATCTCCGAGGTTGTTTTAAGTACTGGGTTATCCAAATCTTCTTGGTCCAAAATAAATGATTCAACCTGTTTATAAATTAAAGATGTAATATCCATGAAACTGATTATCCACATAAGAACAACTAAAATTTAAGGTAACATAACTTACTCGGAATTTAAATGTAAGCAAATAAACTACCATAGAAACACAGGATTATGGGAAAGGACTTGGAGGAAAGACTCAGACTGCTTATCTTCAGACACGACTACAGGTATAAGTCAAATACTCTATAGCCTTCTGGAGAGTAATATATCTTCTGTGCCTAGCAAAGAGCATGAAAAGTACTTTTTTTTTTTTTTTTAATGAAACAAATACATGAACTTAATTGCTGGGAAGATATATACAGGATTAGTTAGTTTTTTGGTGTTTTTTTTTTGTTTTTTTTTTTTGACAGGCAGAGTTAGACAGTGAGAGAGAGAGAGAGACAGAGAGAAAGGTCTTTGTTCCATTGGTTCACCCCCCAAATGGCAGCTACGGCTGGCCTGCTGTGCCACTTTGAAGCCAGGAGCCAGGTGCTTCCTCCTGGTCTCCCATGTGGGTGCAGAGGCACAAGCACTTGGGCCATCCTCCACTGCCTTCCCGGGCCACAGCAGAGAGCTGGAATCGAAGTTTTTGTGGTGTTTGTTTGTTTGTTTGTTTGTCTGACAGGCAGAGTGGACAGTGAGAGAGAGAGAGACAGAGAAAGGTCTTCCTTTACCATTGGTTCACCCTCCAATGACCGCCGCACCGTGCTGATCCAAAGCCAGGAGCCAGGTGCTTCTCCTGGTCTCCCATGGGATGCAGGGCCCAAGCACTTGGGCCATCCTCCACCGCACTCCTGGGCCACAGCAGAGAGCTGAACTGGAAAAGGGGCAACTGGGACAGTGCCCCGACCGGGACTAGAACCCAGGGTGCCAGCGCCACAGGCGGAGGATTGGCCTGTTGAGCCGCGGCGCTGGCCAGATAGTTTTTAAAAACCTAATAATGTAATAGGTTGCTAAGGCCCAATTTATATCTCATAAACAGTTTCTTCAATTCTGATCTTAAATATTAAAAACATTAACCCACTATCAAATATCTGGAGACCTCTAGACACTTAGACAGGAATGCTCCATGAAGTTATAAACCATACCTGGTACATAGTACATATTCAATACATAGTTGTTGAAATGAATGAATGGTATAAGGGAAAATCAACTTGCAAAAACTAAACATGTAATTTCAGACCTCAGATCAAGCCCAATTTCAGATCAAGTCAATTATGAACAAATTTTCTTAAAATATGCACATTCTTTCTACAAAACAATTGGAAATGTATATCAAAATACTTTAAAAATGTCATGCCATTTGATCCAGTAATTCCATTTTAAGGAATTTATCCTTTAAAAACTAGGGCACACATTAGATATCGTGATTAAAGCACTACTTGGGACACCTGCATCCCATGTGGAGTACCTAGGTTAGAGTCCTAGTTCCACTTCCACTTCCAGCTTCCTGCTAATGTACACCCTAGGTGGCAGCAAGTAATGGCTTCAGCAGCTGGGTTCCTACCACCAACTAGGGAGACCAAGATTGAGATCTGGCTTCCTGGCTTCAGCTTTGGGAAGTGAACCAACAAATGTAAGGTCTGTCTTTCAAAATAAAATAATTTTTTTTAAAAAGTATGTTACAAAAAATTTATCTGAAAGCCAGACAAAAATTAATATGAAAGGAAATTCATTATAGTGTTCATTAAAACAATTACAGGGAATTTTGTAAATGTACTTTGTACATGCACATGACAGACAATTATGCAGTCATTAAAAACAATGCTTTTGAAGCACTCTTAATGGCACAAGAAAATATTCATGGGGCCAGTGATCTGGTGTAGTGGGTAAAGCTGCTGCCTGCGACACGGGTATCCCATATGGGCACTAATACAGGTCTTGGCTACTCCATTTCCAATCCAACTCCCTGCTAATATGCCTCGGAAAGCAGTGGAGAATGGCTTAAGTGCTTGGGACCCTGCACCCACATGGGAGACTCAGAAGAAGCTCCTGGCTCTGGACAGGCCCAGCTCTGGCCCTTGGGGCCATTTTGGGGATGAATCAGCAGTTGGAAGATCTCTCTCTCTCTCAACTCTGCTTTTCAAATAAGTACATTTTAAAAATATGTATTCATAAAGTGAAATTCACAAGAATGAAAATATGTTTACCTTGCTAAAAGTTTTATGTGCATGTGTATGTAAATATGAACTTATAAGTATGTGCATATATGTTCAGAGTACATATATTTATATACCTAACATGTCCACTAATTTGTAAATATGCAAGGCCATGAAGTTAACATATTTGTAGACAGAATTTTTTTTTTTAAAGTATTCTATTGGCCAGCGCCGCGGCTCACTAGGCTAATTCTCCGCCTGCGGCACCGGCACACCGGGTTCTAGTCCCAGTTGGGGCGCCGGATTCTGTCCCAGTTGCTCCTCTTCCAGTCCAGCTCTCTGCTGTGGCCCGGAAGTGCAGTGGAGGATGGCCCTGGTGCTTGGGCCCTGCACCCCATGGGAGACCAGGATAAGTACCTGGCTCCTGCCTTCGGATCAGTGTGGTGCGCCGGCCACAACGGGCCGGCTGTAGCAGCCACTTGGGGGATGAACCAACGGAAAAAGGAAAACCTTTCTCTCTGTCTCTCTCTCTCACTGTTTAACTCTGCCTGTCAAAAAAAAAAAAAAAAGTATTTTATTTATTTGAAAGGCAATGTTAGGGCCGGCGCTGTGGCACAGCAGGTTAACACCCTCGCCTGAAGCACCAGCATCTCATATGGGCACCAGTTCGAGTTCCAATTGCTCTACTTCCAATCCAGCCCTCTGCTATGGCCTGGGAAAGCAGTAGAAGATGGCCCAAGTCCTTGGGCCCCTGCACCTTTGTGGGAGACCTGGATGAAGCTCCTGGCTCCTGGCTTCAGATCGGCGCAGCTCCAGCCATTGCAGACATTTGGGGAGTGAACCATCAGATGGAAGACCTCTCTCTCTCTGCCTCTCCTCTTCTGTGTAATTCTGACTTTTAAATAAATAAATAAATCTTTTTTTTTTTTTTTTTTTTTTTTGACAGGCAGAGTGGACAGTGAGAAAGGAGAGAGAGACAGAGAGAAAGGTCTTCCTTTGCCGTTGGTTCACCCTCCAATGGCCGCCGCGGCTGGCGCACTGCGGCCGGCGCACAACGCTGATCCGATGGCAGGAGCCAGGAGCCAGGTGCTTTTCCTGGTCTCCCATGGGGTGCAGGGCCCAAGGACCTGGGCCATCCTCCACTGCACTCCCTGGCCACAGCAGAGGGCTGGCCTGGAAGAGGGGCAACCGGGACAGAATCCGGCGCCCCGACCGGGACTAGAACCCGGTGTGCCGGCGCCGCTAGGCGGAGGATTAGCCTAGTGAGCCGCGGCGCCGGCCTAAATAAATAAATCTTAAAAAAAAAAAAAAAAAAAAAAAAGGAAGGCAACGTTACAGAGATATCTGTAACATCTGCTGGTTCACTTTCCAAATAGTCACAATGGCCTGGGTTGAGCCAGGCTGAAGCAAGGAGCTTGTTCTTGGTCTCCCAAGTGAGGACGAGGACAGGACCCCAGGCTCTTGGGCCATCCTCTGCTGTTTTCCCAGGCGCGTTAGCAGGGAGCTGGATTGGAACAGGAGCAGCCAGAACTCGAACTGGCACCCATATGGGATGCAGCTTCGCAGGCAATAGCTTAACAATGCCAGATTTTAAAAAACGAGAATGCTGTGGCATGACAGATAAAGCCACCATCTGCACTGCCAGCATCCTATATTGGCACTGGTTCAAGTCCCAGCTGCTCCACTAAGATCCTGCTCCCTGCTAATGTGCCTGGAAATGGAGTGGAGAATGGCCCAAATCACTAGGCCCTTGCACTCACTTGAGAGACCTAGAAGAAGCTCCTGACTCCTAGCTTTGGATCAGCCCAGCTCCAGCCATTGTAGCTATTTGGGGAGTGAACCAGCAGGTGGAAGATTTGTCTCTCCCCGCCTCTCTCTCTGTTACCTTTCAAATAAATAAATAAATCTTAAAAAAGAAAAAAAATTAAGGTAATACCATTATAAATGGCAAAATCAGGTTTCAACCAAGGCCAGATGGCTTCAGATTCCATGCTTTTAACCACTATGGCATAATATCTCACAAATCTATAAGCAAAGAACCACAGTATCTAGTCTGATGTTTTGGCTAGTTGGTCATGAATATTTACGATGGACACCAAATTGAGATCTCCTAATAAAATTTGTAAAGTGAAATAATTAAAAATATATATTATATTATACATATTTATTTATATATTTTTATCACTTTATTATATCATTTATATCACTTTATTACTTAGTGATATACTAAATACCATAAAGTCATAAAACATTATCTTTAACTTCAGCCATAGTAACATTGAGCCATGTATTATACTGCAACACAACCTTTTTTTTTTAAAGATTTATTTTATTTATTTGAAAGACAGAGTTACAGAGAGAGACAGAAACAGAGAGAGGTCTTCCATCCACTGGTTCACTCCCCAGATGGCCGCAAAGGCCAGAGCTGCGATGACCCGAGGCCAGGAGCCAGGAGCTTATTCCAGGTCTCCCATGTGGGTGCAGGGGCCCAAGGACTTGGGCTATCTTCTACTGCTTTCCCATGCCACAGAAAAGAGCTGGATCGGAAGAGGAGCAGCCAGGACTCAAACTGGCGCCCATATGGGATGCCGGCACTTCAGGCCAGGGCTTTAACCCACAACACCACAGCACCAGCCCCAACACAGCTTCTAAAACATGTAATTATAAACACCAACATTCTAGATCTAGTTCCATATCAACAAATAAAATGTAGACAGTCATCAAAGAACCTTGAAAGGTAACCCTGTACAACAAAGAGCTTGTTGAAAGGCAAAAAAATTATAAGATATTTGTAGATATATAAATCTGCCACTGGAAATTCTTTTTATTAAAGATGGTAGTTTTTATGTTAACATTTTCATGAGGAAGTTTCAAAAAGTTCACAGAAATGGCCAGCACTGTAGTGTAGCAGGTAAAGCTAACGCCTGCAGTGCCAGCACCCCATATGGGCATCAGTTTGAGTTCCGGATGCTTTTTTTTTTTCTTTTATTTGACAGGTAGAGTTACAGACAGTGAGAGAGAGAGAGACAGAGAGTAAGGTCTTCCTTTTTCCGTTGGTTCATCCCCCAAGTGGCCACCACGGCCGGTGCTGCATCGATCCGAAGCCAGGAGGCGGGCGCAGGGACCCAAGCACTTGGGCCATCCTCCACTGTTCTCCCAGGCCACAGCAGAGAGCTGGACTGGAAGAGGAGCAACCAGGACTAGTACCCAGCGCCCCAACCAGGACTAGAACCTAGGGTGCTGGCGCCACAGGCGGAGGATTAGCCAAGTGAGCCATGGTGCCGGCCTACTTTTTTTTTTTTTTTTAAAGATTGATTTATTTATCTAAAAACCAGAGCTACGCAGAAAGAGGAGAGGGAGAGAGAGAGAGAGAGAGAGAGAGAGAGAGAGGAGAGGTTTTCCATCTTATGTTTCACTCCCCAGTTGGCCCCAACAGCCAGAGGTGCGCTGATCTGAAGCCAGGAGCCAGGAACTTCTTCCAGGTCTCCTATGCGGGTACAGGGGCCCAAGGACTTGGGCCATCTTCTACTGCTTTCCCAGGCCATAGCAGAGAGCTGGATCAGAAGTGGAGCAACCGGGTGGCGAACCAGTACCCATATGGGATGCTGGCACTTCAGCCCAGGGCATTAACCCACTGCACCACAGCGCCAGTGGGATGCTCTACTTTCAATCAGCTCTCTGCTATGATCTGAGAAAGTGGTGGAAGATGGCCCAAGTCCTTGGTCCCCTGCATACCATATGGGAGACCCAGAGGAAGCTCCTAGCTCCTGGCTTCAGATTGGCCCAGCTCCAGCAGTTGCAGCCATTTGGGGAGTGAACCAGCAGATGGAAGACAACTTGCTTGCTTGTTCGCTCGCTCTCTCTCTGCCTCTGTCTCTCCCACTCCCTCTCTGTAACTCTGCCTTCAAATAAATAAATACTTTAAAAAAAAGTTCATGGAAAATGTATATTATGAAAAAACTGTATGGTTTTCAGAATCTTTTGCACCAAAGTAAATTTATCTTTTCATTCCATTTTCAATGAATTTTTTTTTTTTTTTGGACAGGCAGAGTGGACAGTGAGAGAGAGAGACAGAGAGAAAGGTCTTCCTTTTGCCGTTGGTTCACCCTCCAATGGCCGCCGCGGCCGGCGCGCTGCGGCCGGCGCACCGCACTGATCCAATGGCAGGAGCCAGGAGCCAGGTGCTTTTCCTGGTCTCCCATGGGGTGCAGGGCCCAAGCACTTGGGCCATCCTCCACTGCACTCCCTGGCCACAGCAGAGAGCTGGCCTGGAAGAGGGGCAACCGGGACAGAATCCGGCGCCCCGACCGGGACTAGAACCCGGTGTGCCGGCGCCCCTAGGCGGAGGATTAGCCTAGTGAGCCACGGCGCCGGCCTCAATGAATTTTTGAAGTTCTCTTGTATTTTATAAATATGTCTTATGTAACATTTAAAAAACCTAAGTAAGGATTTCCAATTCTCTCCCATTAATTTTCCATTTGGTTAAGGCCTATACTACACAATGTACCATGAGAATACAAAAATGTGGCAGAAGAAATAAGGAAGATTCTAACAAGTACTACAAACAGCCCCAAAGAGATATAAACAGTACAACTATATGCATTTAAAGGGGGAGAAATAACTTCCAGCTCTAGTTATCTATGAAGACTGTGGACAAGAAGCAGCATTTGAAAACTTCGAAGGATGCAGAGAACTTCATTAAGAGGTCAGATAAATGGGTGAAGGAGGCAGAAAGATAAAAGTATTTCGCGTACAGGGGCCGGCACTGTGGTGTAGCAGGTAAAGCCCCAGCCTGCAGTGCCGGCATCCCATATGGGCACCCGTTCAAGATCCAGCTGCTCCACTTCCGATCCAGCTCTCTGCTATGATCTGAGAAAGCAGTAGAAGATGGCCAAAGTTCTTGGGCCCCTGTACCCACGTGGGAAGACTCAGAGGAGGCTCCTGGCTCCTTGCTTCAGATCGGTGCAGCTCCAGCCATTACAGTCATCTGGGGAGTGAACCAGGGGATGGAAGATCGATCTCTCTCTCACCAGGGGATGGAAGATCTCTCTCTCTCTTTCTCTCTGCCTCTCCTTTTCTGTGTAACTCCAACTTTCAAATAAATAAAATGTTTTTTTAAAAAAGTATTTCAGGTACAGAAAGGAATGAAATAAATTTTTAAAAATGCTCAGAGTGGGAGCCAGCGCTGTGGCATAGTGGGCTAAGCCTCCACCTGTGGCCCCGGCATCCCATATGGGCACCAGTTCTAGTCTTGGCTGCTCCTCTTCCTATCTAGCTCTCTGCTGTGGCTGGAGATAGCAGCAGAAGATGGCCTAAGTGCTTGAACCTTTGCACCTGCACAGGCAACTCGGAAGAAGCTCCTGGTTTTGGATCAGCTCAGCTCCAGCCATTGCGGGCATCTGGGGAGTGAACCAGCATATGGAAGACCTTTCTCTGTGTCTCCCTCTCTAACTCTACCTCTCAAATAAATAATAAAATTAAAAAAAAATTTTTTAGGGCTTAGAAATCCATTGGCGAAGTCATGAATGCTCTGCTCCCAAAAACAGTAGTTTCTTATGCATTAGTACTGAAAGTAAAAATGGTGTAACCAACCGTAGAAAACAATCTGACAGCACAAAAGTTAAACAAAGAATTACCATATGACCCAATTATTCCACTCTTTGGTATATAAATCTAAGAAAAATGAAATACAAATATTTGTAGTGACATTATTCAGAATAGGCAAAAAGTGGAAAAAAAAAAAACAAATATCCACTGACCAATGAATGGCTAAACAAAATGTGGTACAGCCATACAATGAATTTCATTCATTCATAAAAAGGAATACATACTAATACATGCAGTAATATAGATGAACCTCAAAAAAACAGTGAAAGAAGTCAGACACAAAAGGTTACATATCACATGAATTCAGTTATATGAAATGTTCAACATTGGAAAATCCAGACAGACAGACTATATTAGTGGTTGCCTGGGAAATCAGAGAGGGAAGAATGGGAGGGGCTGCTAATGAGTCTGAAGTTTTTTTTTGGAATGATGAAAATATTCTGAAATTATTCTGCTACAAAACCATAACCTCACAAATATACCAAAAGTCACTGAAATGTGACTTTAAATGCTAATTTGTATGATATTTAAAGTATATAATAATTGTTTTTTAAACAGACACAAAGGTGCCTAGAATACAACTATGGCATTAGACAAGAAAGAACAACTGAGAATATTGCATTACATCATATAAAAGTTGCCTCCCTGGTCACTATCACTAGGTGGAGAATTAGTAACAATGCTCTCCTGGGTGTCAATAATGTCAGCATCACAAAAAACAACACATTTCTAAATGCTTGAAAAGAATCAAATTCAGAAGAAAAACACAAAACAGAAATGTGTCCCTTGTCTTCAGAAAACCTAATAACTATTCTTTGAAAAGCACAACACCTAAGACAATTTGCTGAATTATTCTGTGTCTTTAAAGTGCACATAAATCAACAGGCAACAGGAATTAATAGAAAGAATACTGCACTAGAAAGCAGGAGAAAAAGTTCAGTATCAGCTCCATAATGTATTTTAACTTCAGGTATCTCATGACTTTCCTTTATTTTAATTATCACTCAAAACTCAACCTTTCTGACATTCAACTTTTTCAGCAATAAAGACAACATCTGCTCTGATGTTACAGTGTTATCGAAATGGTAAAACAAGGTAACATAGGTAAAAGCATTTTGAAAATAATAAAATTTTGGCATAGTAGTTTAGCTATCCCTTAGGAAAACTGCATCCTATATTAGACTACCTGGGTCTAAGTCCCAACTCTGCTTCCAGCTTCCAGTCCATGCATGTTCTAGGAGGCAGCAGGTAATGACTGAATAATTTGGGTCCCTGCCACCACCACGGAGACCCAGATCGAGTTCCAGGCTTATGGCTTTTACCTGGCCCAGTCTCTGTTGCTGTGAACATTTGGAGGGTAAACCAGTAGATAAAAAGTCAATCTCCATCTCTTTGCCTTTCAAATTAGTAAAAAAAATAATTAAAAAAAACAACAACAACAGTGTATTACTCATGAAATCTGTACTCATTAAATAAAAGGCTTCTTTGGAAGAAATAAAACCAACTGTATAAAAATAATTTTTATGGGTCAGCATCATGGTGCAGTGGGTTAAGCCACCACTTATGACACCAGCAGCCCATATGAATGCCAGTTGGAGTCCCAGCTGCTCCACTTCTGATCCAGCTCCTTGCTAATGTACCTGGGAAATCAACAGAAAAAGGTCCAAGAGTTCCTGGCTCCTGGCTTTGGCATGGCCCAACCCTGGCTGTTGCAATCTTTGGGGGAGTGAACCTGAGGATGGAAGGTCTCTGTCTTTCTGTGTCACTCTGCCTTTCAAATACATAAATCCTTTAAAAATATATAACTTTCAGAATGTAGTTCTATGTAATTACAATTCTTTTGTCCAGTCTCTCAACACAGTGTCTATTTTCTGTACCTTTCAAAACAGGAAAAATCATAATGACTGAGAATCTAGCATGACCCATTTTTATCAACATTTACTTGAATTTTCAATTCTGGTTTTAGGCAATTTATATGTAAGATATGACTCACGGCCGGCGCCGCGGCTCACTAGGCTAATCCTCTACCTAGCGGCGCCGGCACACCGGGTTCTAGTCCCGGTCGGGGCGCCGGATTCTGTCCCGGTTGCCCCTCTTCCAGTTCAGCTCTCTGCTGTGGCCAGGGAGTGCAGTGGAGGATGGCCCAAGTGCTTGGGCCCTGCACCCCATGGGAGACCAGGAAAAGCACCTGGCTCCTGCCTTCGGATCAGCGCGGTGCGCCAGCTACAGCACACCAGCCGTGGCGGCCACTGGAGGGTGAACCAACAGCAAGGGAAGACCTTTCTCTCTGTCTCTCTCTCTCACTGTCCACTCGGCCTGTCAAAAAAAAAAAAAAAAAAAAAAGATATGACTCACAAGATCAATGTTTTTAAATTTACTTATTGGAAAGGCAGACAGAAAAGGAAACAGAAAGACAGCTCTTGCATCTGCTTGTTCATTCCCCAAATCCCTAGGGCTGGACCAGACTGAAGCCAGAACCTAGGAACTCAATTGGGATATCCTATACAGGTGGCAGGGACCCAACCACGTAAGCCATCACCTGCTACCTCCCAGGGTGTTTATTAGGAGGAAGCCAGAACGGGAAGCAGAGTTGGGACTTGAACTCACACACTGGAATATGGGATATGGGCATCTTAACTGCTGTGCCAATTAACTGCCCCTAAGATCAAATTTTAAATATCCACAAAACTAGTTTTCCATCTGATGGTTCACTCCTCAAATGGCCATGACAGCTTTGGCTGGGCCAGACCAAAACCAAGAGCCTGGAATTCCATCTGAGTCTCCCATACAGGATGGCAGGGACATAAGCACTTAGGCCATTAATTGCCTCATTCTCAGGCACATTAACAAGGAGGTAGATCAAAAGTCAAATAGCCAGGACTAGAATGGGTGCCTGCACAAGCAGTAGCTTAACCCACTGCACTCCATGCTGGTCCCTCCATTAACTTTTTGAGGATCCCTCATATCTTACCAGATAAACCTGCTGAATCATACTCTTGCAATTCACATTTCATTACCTCAAAAAATATGGGGTAGGGGCCAGCACTGTGGCATAACTGGTAAAGCTTTGGCCTACAGTGCTGGCATCCTATATGGGCACTGGTTCAAGTCCCGGATGCTCTTCTTCCTATCCAGCTCTCTGCTATGACCTGGGAAAGCAGTAGAAGATGGCCCAAGTCCTTGACCCTCTGCAACTGTGTGGGAGACCTGGAAGAATCACCTGGCTCCTGGCTTCAGATGCACGCAGCTCCAGACATTGCAGCCAGTTGAGGAGTTGAACCAGCAGGTGGAAGACCTCTCTCTGCCTCTCCTTCTCTCTGTAAGTCAACTCTGACTTTCAAATAAATAAATAAATATTTAATAAAATAATATATATATATATATATATATCGGGGCAGTCAAGATGAAAATCATGTACAGCTAGCTACCAAGAGATGTTAAATATGACCAATTATGTATATTCAATATAAAAGGCTTGCTGATAATACAAAAGTGACCATATATGACAGATAAGCTCAACATAAATGGCATATCTAATGAAATTAGTATTCATCATGCAAATGAATATAAAAGGCTCTTATTTTCTTACATATAGCTAAAGAGCACGGCAATTTCCTTACTGCCTAATGATACTATTAACATAGCTCATCTCTATCCCACAGCTACATTCATAAGTAAATACACCCACTTACAAAATACTATTTTTGCTAATTTCAAGTTTTAAACATCGTAGAATTTTTTTTTTTCTGATTAGGTACAAGAATAAAAGATGAAGGAAAAAGACTAGTCAGGAATATGGCCAATCAAAAACTACGTATTTTCCCTTTACAGTTATCTCTCCTGAAATTCTGAAGACTAAAAACTTTGTCTTCCTCCTCAAAGGTCTTCCTTTCAACTTTCCTTTTTTAAAAAAGCATGCGACTTTTAGTTCAATTAAAATAAATAAAGGGCAAGACAGTGGGAAAGGGAACAAAAACTCAGTCACATTTTTATCCCATTTTGACATTTCATAAATGAACCACTGGATGGCAACAGTTACCAAGGGAGACTGACCACAGACTCAGTTGTTACCACCAAAAGAACTCAGTCATCCTGGCCAAAATCTAGTTAGAAAAATTTAGGCCGGCGCCGTGGCTCACTTGGCTAATCGTCCGCCTGTGGCGCTAGCACCCCGGGTTCTAGTCCCGGTTGGGGCACCGGGTACTAGTTCTGGTTGCTCCTCTTCAAGTCCAGCTCTCTGCTGTGGCCTGGGAGGGCAGTGGAGGATGGCCCAAGTGCTTGGGTCCCTGCACCCACATGGGAGACTGGGAGGAAGCACCCGGCTCCTGGCTTCGGATCGGCACAGCGCCAGCTGTGGCAGCCATTAGGGGAGTAAACCAACGAAAGGAAGACCTTTCTCTCTGTCTCTCTCTTACTGCCTATAACTCTCTCTCTCTCTCTGTCTCTGTCTCTCTCTCACTGTCTAACTCTGCCTGGCAAAAAAAGAAAAAGAAAAAATAAAGAAAAATCATTTATTAATCCAGCTATAGATTTAACCAAAACTCATTCCCACTGGAAAATAATTTCTACCAATTATGCGGTACATCCTTGTAGTGTAGTTGGCATTCAAACCAGCACTCTGATACAGGCCAACTGAGCCACAATGCCCACCCCACGCACTCTACTTTAAATTGGAATCATTATTTATACCAATTTTCAGAATGCTGGTGGCTTACTACTGATTTCTACCCAGAACAGCAAAACAGGATAGGCCAGTATTCCAAGAGCAACAAAGGTAATTACACAAACTATGAACTCCAAAGGCAAAAAAAAGAGAGAAAGCCATAATTACACAGCAATTCCTTTTTGCAAAATAAACCACAGAACTTCAAAGTTTAAACAGTAGCATCCACTGCAAACATGCCCCAAGACCCATTTGAACAAAGTAATATAGTTGGAATTCAGGGCCCAATATGACAAATTTAGGAATGAATTTCTGACCAAAACTCTAATTTAATCAGCAACATCTTGAAATACTACAAGGAAAAGCCTGTATTCATTAACATAAAATCCTTTTAAGCTTCCTTTCTAAAAAGATTTATTTATTTATTTGAAGAGAGGGAGGGAGATCTTCCATGTGCTGGTTTACCCCACAAATGGCCCCAATAGCCAGGACTGGATCAGGGTGAAACCAGGAGCCAAGAACTCCATCTGGTCTCCATGGTGGGTGACAGGAACTCAAGCCCTTGAACAATCATCTCCTGATTTCCCTCGTACATTAGCACAGGGCTTGATCAGACTTGAGGCAGCCAGGACTCAAAACAGGCTCTCTAATATATGATGCTACCTTAAGTGGTAGCAATCCACTGTACCACAATGTCCAACTCTCAAGCTTCTTTCTACAAAGAATACTATATTTCCAATGTCAGATCCATAACCTCTGGTCAAAGTACCTAAGTAGCATCTTGGGATATCCAAATTGGTTGGCTTCACCACAGCCCAAAAGAGAATCATCACATTTTTCCTAATTGTTAAGTTAAAGCTGAAGAACAATACCTATACCTTGCCCAACTACAAAAACACCATTCTAAACTACAGCTTTAATACAGAATCTAAACTATAATACATTTTTAATACATCATTCTAAACTATAGTTTTTTTATTTTATTTCTTTTTTTTTTTTTTTAATTTTTTGACAGGCAGAGTGGACAGTGAGAGAGAGAGACAGAGAGAAAGGTCTTCCCTTGCTGTTGGTTCACCCTCCAATGGCCGCCACGGCCGGCGCACTGCGGCCAGCACACCACGCAGATCCGAAGGCAGGAGCCAGGTACTTCTCCTGGTCTCCCATGGGGTGCAGGGCCCAAGCACTTGGGCCATCCTCCACTGCACTCCCTGGCCACAGCAGAGAGCTGGCCTGGAAGAGGGGCAACCGGGACAGAATTCGGCGCCCCGACCAGGACTAGAACCCGGTGTGCCGGCACCGCAAGGTGGAGGATTAGCCTAGTGAGCCGTGGCGCCAGCCTAAACTATAGTTTTAAAACAGAAACTATCTCTTAAAGTCTAATTAAAGATGGGAGGAAAAGGTTTTCTAAGAAAAAAAAAAAAAAAACAGCTACCAATGCCTTTAAAAAGAAAGACTATTACCTGCTTAAAAAGTTTTTAAAATAATAGGCCACCACTAATAAAATACCTCATATGTATCAGCATTTTCCATTCAATCTTTTTTTTTAAAGATTTTATATATTTATTTGACAGGTGGAGTTACAGACAGTGAGAGAGACAGAGAGAAAGGTCTTCCTTCTGTTGGTTCACACCCCAAATGGCCACAATGGCCAGAGCCACGCTGATCCGAAGCCAGGAGCCAGGTGCTTCTTCCTGGTCTCCCATGCAGGTACAGGGGCCCAAGCACTTGGGCCTCTTCCACTGCCCTCCTGGGCCACAGCAGAGAGCCGGACTGGAAGAGGAGCAACCTGGACCAGAACCCGGTGCCCATATGTGATGCCGGCGCCGCAGGCGGAGGATTTACCAAGTAAGCCATGGCGTCGGCCCCCATTCAATCATCTTAACTACTCCATGAAACAGGTTAAATAGTTTTCATTTTAAGTAACTGAAATGAAAAGTTAGTTACCTATCAAGATCACGTAACTATGAACGAGTCTGAACATACATCTGAGACTCTACTCCCTTTTCACCACAAATTGTACTACGTGAACTCTGTAAACAACAGAATGTAACTAAATCAACTACTAAACCAATGGAGTAACCAGAGAATCTACAACTGTCCTAAGGTCACAAACAATATTAGAAAAAGCTTTTTAAATTTAAAACTAAATGTAACTGAGTATCAAGTTAACTAACAAAGCTGTCAGGGTTCTCAAAGAGTCAAATACTTTTAGTAAACTGTAACAGCTATTAAAATATTTCTAACCAGCACACACACAAGAAAAAAAAATGCTTGTGCCACCAAAGATTTTTTTTTTTTTTAAGAGAGACTGGGGCTAGTACTGTGGCTAGAAGGTAAAGTCCTTCTCTTTGAAAAGATCAACAATGTTGACAAACTTTAGTGGAGAGACCAAGAAAAAGAGAAGACTCAAATTACTAAAATTAGGAACAAGAGAGAGGATCTTAACACAGAAATAAGAGATTATAATATAATATTATTAAGGCTGGCGCCACGGCTCAATAGGCTAATCCTCCGCCTGCGGCGCCGGCACACCGGGTTCTAGCCCCAATCGGGGCACCGAATTCTGTCCCAGTTGCCCCTCTTCCAGGCCAGCTCTCTGCTGTGGCCAGGGAGTGCAGTGGAGGATGGCCTAAGTGCTTGGGCCCTGAACCCCATGGGAGACCAGGAGAAGCACTGGCACCCCATGGGAGACCAGGAGAAGCACTGGCTCCTGCCTTCGGATCAGTGCGGTGTGCCGGCCGCAGCGGCTATTGGAGGGTGAACCAACGGCAAAAGGAAGACCTTTCTCTCTGTCTCATCTCTCTCTCTCACTGTCCACTCTGCCTGTCAAAAAAAAAAAAAAAAAAAAAAAAAAAAACAAAAAACACTGACTTAGGAAAAAAAATCTGAATAGATCTATAAAAACAAAATTGTAATCAAAATCTTCCTACTGGGGCCAGTATTGTGGCACAGCAGATTAAGATGCCACCTGGGAAGCCAGTATCCCATACAGGTGCCAGTTCAAGTCCCAGCTATTCCACTTCAATCCAGCTCCTTGCTAATGTGCCTGGAAAAGCAGTGGAAGATGGTCCGAATATTTGGGACCCGGCACCCAAGATGAAGCTCCTGGCTCCTGGCTTCCACCTGGTCCAGTCCTGGCAGTTGCAGCCATCTGGGCAGTGAGCCAACAGATGGAAGATCCGTCTCTGTTCTATCTTGCCCCTTCTCTATAGCTCTGACTTACACATGAATAAAATTTTTTTAACTTAAAAAATTTTTTAAAAAAGAGTGCTCAATTACACATTAGAAAAGCCACAGGAATGAAGAACCCAGCAATTAAGCCAAGGGAATCTTAATGCTAAAAAACAAAACATTATTTCCACTATCCTAATAAATGAGTAAGGTTAAGATTACAATGAAGTCTTGACGTCTCACCATCCTAAACATAAGTTGAGCATTGAACAGTCCCAAGAAATACTCACTGAGTAAAAAAAAAAAAAAAAAAAAAAGCCGGCGCCGTGGCTCACTAGGCTAATCCTCCACCTTGCGGCGCCGGCACACCGGGTTCTAGTCCCGGTCGGGGCGCCGGATTCTGTCCCGGTTGCCCCTCTTCCAGGCCAGCTCTCTGCTATGGCCAGGGAGTGCAGTGGAGGATGGCCCAGGTGCTTGGGCCCTGCACCCCATGGGAGACCAGGAAAAGCACCTGGCTCCTGGCTCCTGCCAGGATCAGCGCGGTGCGCCGGCTGCAGCGGCGGCCATTGGAGGGTGAACCAACGGCAAAAGGAAGACCTTTCTCTCTCTGTCTCTCTCTCTCACTGTCCACTCTGCCTGTCAAAAAAAAAAAAAAAAAAAAAAAAAGCCTCAAAGACTCATAAATCTCTAATAGCAATCAGGAGAGGACAGCATAACAAGAACAAGGACTCTTAGAATACGAGCCCACCACTCACAACGTAATCTGAGCTGACTTATTTTACCACTGTTAGCCTCATTTTCTTCAGCTCTAAAATAAGAATAGCAGCAGTTACATCACATCATCATTGATGAGTAAGCAATATATCTAAATTGCACAACAGTGTTTAACACATTGTAATTGCTCAACAAATACTAAACATTATCACTATTAAAATTACCACTGCTACTATTATTAAGGTAAGTCTGCCTACAGATCTCTTCTTCATATTCCTACCTCTCCACTCCACAAAAAATACTACCGAATCCATTAATAATTGTCTTAGGCTAACCAGTAACATGAGCATGAACACAAAAATGCAATAAAGTATTACAGGCACTACAGAAGAGTTACATACAAAAAATGGGAACACAGAGGAGGGGATTATCAATTTCAATTGGGGCAGTACTGAAGGAAATCAGAGAAGGAAACCAGCTACTCCACTTCCGATCCAGCTCCCTGCTAACATGCCTGAAAAAGTCCTTTGGGCCCCTGCACCCACATGGGAGACCTGGAAGAAGCTCCTGGCTCCTAGCTCCTAGCTTTGGATCATCCCAGTTCCTGCCACTGCAGCCATTTGGGGAGTGAACCAGTGGATGGAAGATCTGTGTCTTTCTTTGTGACTCTCTGTAAATCTGCCTTTCAAATAAATAAATGAATACTAAAAGAAAAAAAAAAGTATCCAACAGGATGGAAAAAAGGTTACAGCAGCAGTGTTAGAAAAGTATTTACAGGGGCCAGCGCTGTGGCGCAGGAGGTTAATCCTCTGCCTGTGGCGCCAGCATCCCATATGGGCGCCAGTTCTAATCCCGGCTGCTCCATTTCTGATGCAGATATCTGCTATGGCCTGGGAAAGCAGTAGAAGATGGCTCAAGTCCTTGGGTCCCTACACCCACATGGGAGACCTGGAAGAAGCTCCTGGCTCCTGGCTTCAGATCCGTGCAGCTACGGCAGTTATGGCAATTTGGGAAGTGAACCAACGGATGGAAGACCTTTCTCTGTCTCTTCCTCTCACTGTCTGTAACTCTACCTCTCAAATAAATAAAAAATAAAATAAAAAGTGCTTACAAAGAGACCCAGATTTGAACTCTAGCTCCATCATTACTAGACATATGACCTGGTGTATGTTATAAATTATCTCGAAGCTTCAATTTTCTCATATATTAATTGACAATAACATCACTTTCCTCAGATGATAGCTACAATTGTTTTAAAATAGAGGCATGCATGTTGTACAGCAGTTAAGTCACCACATGGGATGTCCATATCCCATTTCAGACTACCTGGTTCAAGTCCTGGCTACCCTGCTTCAGATCCAGCTTCTGCTAACATACACTCTGGGAGGCAGAAGACAATGGCTCAAGTACTTGGGTCCCTGCCACCCATGTGGGAGACCTAGATTGAGTTCTAGGCTTCTGGCTTCATCCTGTCCCAGCACTGGCTGTTGCAGGCATCTGGGGAGTGAACCAATAGATAAAAGATCTCTCTCCATTTGTCTCTCTGCTTCTGTCTGTCTGCCTTTCAAATAAAAAAGAGAATACATAAAAATCATAAAATATATAGGTTGGGGCTGGCGCTGTGGTGCAATGGGTTAACACCCTGGCCTGAAGCGCCGGCATCCCATATGGGCGCCAGATCAAAATGGGTGCTGGTTCAAGACCCAGCTGCTCCACTTCTGATCCAACTTTCTGCTATGGCATGTGAAAGCAGTGGAAGATGGCCCAAGTCCTTGGGCCCCTGCACCCGCGTGGGAGACCAGGAAGAAGCTCCTGGCTCCTGGCTTTGGATCGGTACAGCTCCGGCCTTTGTGGCCAAATGGGGAGTGACCCAGTGAATGGAAGACCCCTTCCTCCCTCCCTCCCTCTCTCTCTCTCTGCCTCTCCTCTCTCTGTGCAACTCTTTCAAATAAATAAATCTTTAAAATGTGTGTGTGTGTGTGTGTGTGTGTGTGTATATATATATATATATATATGTAAGCAATTAGCTGTGGACAATAAGCACTCAACATATAGCAGCTACTGTTATACTTCTAGAAGACCAAAGCAATGAAGTACATATTTAAAGGCATATAACAGCTTCATATTTTCAAAACTATAGCAATTTGGTATGGTTGGCATATAAAAAGCAAATGAAGTATGGTATAATGAGAATACAGTTGGAAAGATAGACAAAATCCAAATCCTTAACAACCCCGTATGCCAAGGGATGGGAATCTTTTTTCTACCAATAGTCATTTGGATATTTATAACATCATTCATGGGTCATATAAAATTATCAACTGAAAAAATCCTGCCAAGATTTACTAAATTTGAAGTCCCACCTGCAGATGCCTTGGCAAAGCCAGACCAGCTGATTTTGTGGGCCTTACATGGCCCGCAGGCAGTTCATTCTCCACCCCTGCTATCTGCCATACCAAAAAAGTTGAATCCTTACCTAAGGGATGAGAATGATTTTAGTCAAAGGAATGATATAATTGAGCCAACATCAGAAAAATTTACTCTAACAGTAGGCTAGATGAAGAATTGGAGAGCTATAATCCTGGAGGTCAATAACAGCCAGGGATCACTGTAATGATACACATGATGTACACAAGGTTTACAGAAGAAACAATGAGGATACAGAAAAGGGGACTGTTCAGATGTGTGGTGAGAAGCAGTAGCAGATATGAGCTCTGAGATATCTGGCTAGAGTAACTAGCTGGGGGCAATGCCATTTACAAAGATGGGGGTTGGGGAAGAAAGGCTTGAGGGTGGAGGGAAATAATGAGCTCAGCTTGAAAATTAAATGAGGTAATGCAATTAAAGTGCACAGTATCAAGAACACTCAAGTTTAACTTATGTATTAATAAATTCTCCTGAAAGGATCAAAGCAAATATAATCTGAATAAATAATTTACCTTATTTTCTCATTCCCTGAAATGTTCATATTCCTGAAGAGACTAATGTCTTTAAGAGCAAGAAATAAATTTTTTCATCTATTTCATTCCAAAGCCTAAAACAAAGCTTAACAAATAGTAAGGGGCCAGCATTGTGGCGCAGTGGTTTAAAGCTCCAGTCTGCAGTGCCAGCATCCCATATGGTCGCCAGTTCAAGTTCTGATTGCTCCACTTCCGATCCAGCTTCCTGCTATGGCCTGGGAAAGCAGTAGAAGATGGCCCAAGTGCTTAGGCCCCTCCCCTGCGTGGGAGACCTGGAAGAAGCTCCAGGCTCCTGGCTTCAGATCGGCCCAGCTGTGGCCTTTGCAGCCACTTGGAGAGTGAACCAGCGGATGAAAGACCTCTCTCTCTACATCTGCCTCTCTAACTCTGCCTTTCAAATAAATAAATAAATTTTTAAAAATTAGATTCTAAATGTGAATAAATAAACCCAGTCTAAAACACCAATCAGAATTTTTTTCTTTTTTTTTACTGCAAATCAGAATTCTTAAACAGATTCTAATCAAGAACCTGTGAACGAAGAAATTCTACATGTAAGAATTAATAAAGAAGTCCTACCTCAAACTAAACTGACTTCAGTAAATAATTTCAATAAATAAACAACAAGATGATAATACACAATAGTAAGTAACTATATTGTATCATCATGTTATTTTAAATTCTGTTGGGAGGTTGATAAGAGGCCAAATCCATCCATGAGTTAAGTATAGCCTTAAACAACGTCACTTCAAACTAAGAGAAAACAAAATTTTCCTTGTTAACATGTCAGTCTAGTCCCAAGTGAAACTGGTTCTAAAACACAGTACTTGCCTTATTTTTCACAGTTAAAGTAACTAGTAATCTTAACACTAGACCACTTGAGCAGTGACATACTGTAACTGAACCAACAAGGGATTACACCAGCTTGGATGTTAAGCAAAATGCAGGTTACTTAGCTATTGAATTTACACCTCTTTTTTTTTTTTTTTTTTTTTTTTTTTGACAGGCAGAGTGGACAGTGAGAGAGAGAGACAGAGAGAGAAAGGTCTTCCTTTTGCCGTTGGTTCACCCTCCAATGGCCGCCGAGGCCGGCGTGCTGCGGCCGGCGCACCGCGCTGATCCGATGGCAGGAGCCAGGAGCCAGGTGCTTTTCCTGGTCTCCCATGGGGTGCAGGGCCCAAGCACTTGGGCCATCCTCCACTGCACTCCCTGGCCATAGCAGAGAGCTGGCCTGGAAGAGGGGCAACCGGGACAGAATCCGGCGCCCCAACCGAGACTAGAACCCGGTGTGCCGGCGCCGCAAGGTGGAGGATTAGCCTATTGAGCCACGGCGCCGGCCCTGAATTTACACCTCTTAAGGAATTGTCAGAAAATTACTGTGCGGGGCTGGCGCCGTGACGCAGTAGGTTAATCCTCTGCCTGCGGTGCCGGCATTCCATATGGGCACCTGTTCTAGTCCCAGCTGCTCTACCTCTGATCCAGCTCTCTGCTGTGGCCTAGGAAAGCAGTGGAGGATGGCCCAAGTCCTTGAGCCTCCTGCACTGGCATGGGAGACCTGGAGGATGCTCCTGGCTCCTGGCTTTGGATCAGCCCAACTCCGACCACTGCGGCCAATTGGGGAGTGAACCAACAGAAGGAAGATCTCTGTCTCCTTCTCACTGTCTGTAACTCTACCTCTCAAGTAAAATAAATAATCTTTTTTAAAAAATTATTGTGCATTATATTCTATTCCTTTTATTCCTTTGTTTATTATCCTGGAAAAAATATACTCTTTAGTCTTTATATTCCTCTTGCAAACTATTATACCCATAGGATTTACTAAGACACTGTGGTACTCAAACCAACCACCTCCTCTCTCTTTGGTTTTGTATACCCAGGCTTTCTCAGGGAAAGGATACAAGGGAAAAAAAACAAGTATTGATACTATGGCAACTTGTTCTTTTTTCAGTCTGGCAAATTACAGATTTTAAATCACACAAATTCCCCAAACCCAACCACCTTCAACATATACAGAGGAGAAGAAATTCTAAGAGCTAGAATGTTATAGGAGGAGTCTTCTGTGTATTTTAATATTCTGCAGCATTTTAAATACCACCAATAAACATGATTCTTAGAAATTAGATCAAGAGAACAAAAACATATCATATCCATAAACCCAGAATAGCCAAAACAATCTTGAAAAAGGATAGAAGATTTACACTTTTCTCAAAATTCACTACAAAAAACTATAGTAATCAAAAGAGTATGGAACTGGCATAAGGAGACTAATAGATCAATGGACTAGAAAAGACAGTTCAGAAAAGAATCCTCACATTTACAGTCAACTTTTTTTTTTTTTTTAGATTTATCTATTTATTTTAAAAGGTAAAGTTACAGCGAGAGAGAGGGAGAGACAGAGTTCTTCCATCTGATAGTCCACCCTCCAAAAGGCTGCAATGTCCAGGGCTGGGTCAAGCTGAAGCCAGAAGCCAAGAAATTTATTGAGTTCTCTGTGTGGGATGTAGAGTTCCAAGTACCTAGGCAATCTTCTGCTGCTTTCCCAGGCACATTAGCAGGGGGCTGGAGCACAAGTGGAGCAGCCAGGACACCAACCAGCACTCATATAGGATGCTGGCATTGCAGGCAGCAGCTTGACATGTTCACCACAACACCAGCCCCTTACAGTCAACTGATTTTCGAACAGGGTGATAAATCAATTCAATTAGCAAAGAAATATAGTCTTTTCGATAAATGTAGCTGCTAGAACAACTGAATACCTATATTCAAAAGAATTAAGTTGGATCTCTACCTCACATTCTATACAAAAATTAACTCAAGGAGGCATTCAGCTTACCAATTAAGACACTCAATTTCCAAACTGATGTACCTAGGTTCAATTCCCAGCTCCAGCCCAACCTCAGCTTCCTGTCAATGCAAACTCTGGGAGGCAGCAGCAACAATGCAAGTAACCAGGTTGCTGGCACCTGCAAGGAAGACTTGAGACTCTGAGTTCCCAGCTCCTAGCTTTGGCCCCAGCCCAACTGCCACCATTGCAGGAATTTGGGGAGTGAATCAGTGGATGGGAGTTTTCTCTCAAAACAATTTTTTATGTTCTAAATTTATTTATTTTTACTTATTTGAAAGGCAGAGAAAAAGAGTAAAAGATAGATCTCGTATTTACTACTTCACTTCACAAATTCCTGCTATATGCAGGGCTGGGCCAGACAGAAGCCAGGAGCCAGGAACTCAATGCAAGTCACCAGGGTAAAAGACATATGGGAAAAGTTCCTTGTATTAATCTTGCAACTTTCCAGGAACTTTAAAACTGTATCAAAATAAAAAGGAACAAAAGAAAAGAATGTATCCAACATAATTTGGACCACTACCCCTTATGGAATTTTCTCTTTAATAATGATGGTTTGTTTCATACGTTATAAAATTTACCAACTGTTCTATTTTTAAAAGGCAGAAACAAAAATGTAGAAATGTAACAGAAAAATAAGTATATACTTAGAAAAGAAATACAACTAGAGGCTGATAAGAGCTGAACATCCCTTCAAATTGTTAACAGTCAAGGAATTAACAGATATGGGATTTCATAAAATGCCAGTTAAAACTCTCAATTCTACATCACTGTGGCTAGTGCTGTGGTATGGTAGGTTAGGCCTCCGACTGTGGCACTGGCATGCCATATGGGCATCAGTTCGAGTCCCATCTGTTCCATTTCAGATCCAGCTCCCTGCTAATCTACCTGAGAAAGCAGCAGAGGATGGCCCAAGTGCTTGGGCTCCTGCACCCGCATGGGAGACCCAGAACAAGCTCCTAGCTCCTGATTTGGATTGGTCCAGCTCCAGCCACTGAGGCCCTTTAGGGGGTGAACCAGTGGATACAAGACCTCTCTCTCTCTTTCTCTGTCTCTCTGTTACTCTGCCTCTCAAATACATATATAAATCTTTAAAAAAAAAATAAATTCTACATCATTAAAGAATACACTACAGGTTAATTTATTTAAGTTTAATATCATATTGAAATAGTTTTTCCAAAATGAACTCATCTCTATTCACATAATGGATAAAAAGTACTCTTAATAGCATATAAATTGCCGGCGTCAAGGCTCACTAGGCTAATCCTCCGCCTGCAGCGTCAGCACCCTGGGTTCTAGTCCCAGTTGGGGCACCGGTTCGGTCCCAGTTGCTCCTCTTCCAGTCCAGCTCTCTGCTGTGGCCCAGGAGTGCAGTGGAGGATGGCCCAAGTGCTTGGGCCCTGCACCCACATGGGAGACCAGGAGGAAGCACCTAGCTCCTGGCTTCGGATCGGTGCAGCGCACCAGCCAAAGCGGCCACTTTGGGGATGAAACAACGGAAAAAGGAAGATCTTTCTCTCTGTCTCTCTCTCTCTCACTGTCTAACTTTGCCTGTCAAAAAAAAAAAAAAATAGCATATAACCAATACATGCAACATTCTGATCAATCACAAACTAATCAAGGACTAACAAGGAAATAAAGACAAATCAGGAAAAAATAAATATTCAAAACATCCACCGGCCGGCGCCACGGCTCAATAGGCTAATCCTTCGCCTGCAGCGCTGGCACCCTGGGTTCTAGTCCCGGTCGGGATGCCGGATTCTGTCCCAGTTGCTCCTCTTCCTGTCCAGCTCTCTGCCGTGGCCCGGGAGTGCAGTGGAGGATGGCCCAAGTACATGGGCCCTGCACCCACATGGGAGACCAGCAGAAGCACCTGGCTTCAGATCAGTGCAGTGTGCCGGCTGCAGCAGCCATTCGGGGGTGAACCAACGGCAAAGGAAGACCTTTCTCTCTGTCTCTCTCTCTCACTGTCCACTCTGCCCGTTTAAAAAAAAAAAATCTACCAAATAAAGAATTCCATGCTATTTGAGTTTAATGGCTTCAGGGAGATCATCAGTAATGGTCAAGCAGTCTTTTTCTGCTACAGATGCTTTTTAGTATTTTGTGAAGTTCAAACCTTTTGATTTGCTGTATCTACTGTGATGAAGTAATTACATATGATTTGTATCAAAACTTGTTCTCATCCAAAATGATCTAGAGATTTCATGTAATCACTATCAAATCCCAATGTCCCCCTTTTTTTTTCAGATTTATTTGTTTGAAAGAGAAAGAGAGATCTTCCATCTGCTGGTTCACTCCCCAAATGGCTGCCAACAGCCACAACTGGGATGTTCCAGAGCTAGGAGCCAGGAGCCTCTTCCAGGTCTCCCATGTGGGTTCAGGGGCTCAAATACTTGAGCCATCTTCTGTTACTTTCCCAAGCACATTAGCAGGGAGCTGGATCAGAAGTGGAGCAGCCAGGACTTGAACTAGTACCCACATGGGATGCTGGCACTGCAGTTGGCAGCTCAACCTGCTATGCCACAGCGCCAACCCCCCAAAGTCATTTTTTGAAGAAATACAAAGACCCATCCTAAAATTCATATGAAATTTCAAAAGTCCTTGAATAGCCAACACAATATTGAAAAAGGGCAAAGTTGAAATAACACTTATTCCAAAACTTAATACAAGGCTACAGAAATCAAAACAATGTGGTATTAGCAATAAGGACAAACATACAATGAAATATATCAGAAAACCCACATATAAATGCCAATACGGGCCTGAATTAGTGCTGCAGGGTAACCCAACACAGCAATACCAGCAACCCCTATGAGTTCTGGTTCAAGTCCTGGCTGCCCACCTTTTGATCTAGCTTCCTGCTAATGTGCCTAAGAAGGCAGCAAAATTTAGCTCAAGTGGTTGGGCCACTGAAACCAAGTGGGAGACCTGGTTAGAGTTCCAGACCTCTGGCTTCAGCCTAGCCCAGCCCCAGCAGTTGTGGCTATTTGAGTGAACCAGCAAACAGAAAATCTCTGTCTCCATCTCTCCCTCTCTGTAATTCTACCTTTCAAATAAATAAATAAAATTTTAAAATAAAAAATTAACTCAAAATGGATCATACATATAAAATTTAAGAGCTAAAACTACAAAACTCTTAGAAGAAAATGCTGGAGAAAATTTTCATTAAATTATACTTGACGGAGCCGGCGCCGCAGCTCACTAGGCTAATCCTCCGCCTTGCGGTGCCGGGTTCTAGTCCCGGTCGGGGCGCCGGATTCTGTCCCGGTTGCCCCTCTTCCAGGCCAGCCCTCTGCTATGGCCAGGGAGTGCAGTGGAGATGGCCCAAGTGCTTGGGCCCTGCACCCCATGAGAGATCAGGATAAGTACCTGGCTCCTGCCATCGGATTAGCGCGGTGCGCCGGCCGCAGTGGCCATTGGAGGGTGAACCAACAACAAAGGAAGACCTTTCTGTCTGTCTCTCTCTCTCTCACTGTCCACTCTGCCTGTAAAAAAAAAAAAAAAAAGCCGGCGCCGTGGCTCAATAGGCTAATCCTCCACCTTGCGGCGCCGGCACACCGGGTTCTAGTCCCGGTTGGGGCACCGGATTCTGTCCCGGTTGCCCCTCTTCCAGGCCAGCTCTCTGCTATGGCCAGGGAGTGCAGTGGAGGATGGCCCAGGTGCTTGGGCCCTGCACCCCATGGGAGACCAGGAAAAGCACCTGGCTCCTGGCTCCTGCCAGGATCAGCGCGGTGCGCCGGCTGCAGCGGCGGCCATTGGAGGGTGAATCAGCGGCAAAGGAAGACCTTTCTCTCTCTGTCTCTCTCTCTCACTGTCCACTCTGCCTGTCAAAAAAAAAATAAAATAAAAATAAAAATAAAAAATAAAAAAATAAAAAAATAAAATAAAAATAAAATAAAAAAAAAAAAAAAATTATACTTGACAGGCCGGCCCTGTGGCACAGCAGGTCAAAGCCCTGGCCTGAAGTGCCGGCATCCTTTATGGGTGCCAGTTCTAGTCCCGGCTGCTCCTCTTCTGATTCAGCTCTCTGCTATGGCCTGGGATAGCAGTAGAAGATGGCCCAAGTCCTTGGGCCCTTGCACCCACGTGGGAGACCCAGAGGAAGCTCCTGGCTCCTGGCTTCGAACTGGTGCAGCTCTGGCCTTTGTAGTCATCTGAGGAGTGAACCATCGGATGGAAGACCTTTCTCTCTGTCTCTACCTCTCTCTTTAACTGTCCTTCAAATAAATGAAATAATATTTTTAAAAAATTGTACTTGACAATGACTTCAAGAATATAACAGCAAAAGCACAGATAACAAAAGAAAAAATTATTTTAAAGTCTAGGTAAGCCACAGAATTTGGAAATTATATATCTGATAAGGAACTAATAAAAGGAACTACTGCAACTAAATAGCAAACAACCAGGGGCAGGCATTTGGAACAGAGGGTTAGATTTTGGAATGCCCACATCTGTCATCAGAATGTCAGAACGCCTGGTTTAGTTCCCGCTCATCTGCTTCTGGTCCAGCTCCCTGCTGATGCTCATCTTGGGAAGTAGCAGGGTGATGGCTTAGGTACTAGGGTCTCTGCCACCCATGTAGAAGACCCAGGATCAAGTTCCTGGCTCCTGGCTTAAGACTGGCCCAGCCCAGGATATTGTGGGCAGTTGGAGGGTGAGTTGGCAGATTTAAGATCTCTCTGTCTCTATCTCTCTGCCTTTCAAATAAATAAAAACCTAGGAAAAAGAAAACTTAGATTTTAAATCTGTTTTAGAATGTGAATAGACATTTCTCCCAAAGATACACAAACAGCCAATAAGCTCATGAAAAAATGCTTAACCACTCATCAGATCAATATAAATCAAAACCAATGAGACACCACTGCATACCACAGAGGATAGCTATTATCAAAACACAAACAGCTACAAACAGAAAATAAGTGTTGACTAGAATGTAGAAAAGTTGGAACATTTACACATTCCTGCTACAGAAGACAGTATGGAAGTTCCTTTAAAAAATTAAAAATTGGCTCTCGGCTTTAGCGCCATCTTCTTGGAGACCTCCGCGCCATGAGAGCCAAGTGGAGGAAGAAGCGAATGCGCAGGCTGAAGCGCAAAAGAAGAAAGATGAGACAGAGGTGCTGTCACGGCTGTGCGCGTGACGGCCGGGGGCAGGAGGAGGAATGCCCGTCCTGGGACGCCGGTGCATCTGTTGGACTGCGAGCCGCTGCGGCCGGATCACTGCGAACACCTGGGAGACCGCTCCGCTGACACAGAAAGGGCCCCGCAGGCCGCCCTGGGCCGGGCATTCTGGACTAATCCTGCTCTGTTGTGGCCGAGTGTAACGCACGCGTGTACAATAAAAAGCCTCTGCTGTCCTAGCCGAAGAACCAAAAAAAAAAAAAAAAAAATTTTAAAAAATGAATTATTATGATCCAGCAATTCCTTTTCTGGGTATATACCCAAAAGAACTGAATGCACAGTCTAAAAGAGGTATTTATACACCTGCATTTACAGTGGCATTATTCACAACAGGGAAAAGGTAGAAGTAATCCAACTGTCCATTAACAGATGAGCATAGAAAAAAATAGAGTATATATACAATAGAATATTATTTATCTCAAAAAGGAATGAAATTCTAACACATGCTACAACTGGATAAACCCTGAAAATATTACACTAATTGAATAAAGCCAGTCACAAAAGTATGAATACGGCATGATTCCAATTATATCAAGTATGTAGAGTAGTCAAATACACAAACAGAAAGTAGAAGGGGAGTTGTCATAGGCTGGGAAAGAGAATTGGGAAATCACTGTTTAATAGCTACAAAGTTTCATTTTGGGAAGACTAAAAATCTTACAGATAGCCAATGGTAACAGTTACAACAAGGTGAAGTGGTTTAAATGGTAGACTTTGTTATATATATTCTGTCACAATTTAAAAGCACAAAGAAAAAAACAGTTAAAATGCTAAACATTGGGGCTGGCACTGTGGCGCAGCGGGTTAACACCCTGTCCTGAAGTGCTGGCATCCCTTATGGGCACCAGTTCGAGACCTGGAATGCTCCACTTCCGATCCAGCTCTCTGCTGTGGCCTGGGAAAACAGTGGAAGACGGCCCTAGTCCTTGGGCCCCTGCACCTGCATGAGAGACCCAGAGGAAGCTCCTGGCTCCTGGCTTCGGATCAGTGCAGCTCTGGCCAATGTGGCCAGCTGGGGAGCGAACCATCAGATAGAAGACCTCTCTCTCTCTCTCTGCCTCTCCTCTCTCTGACTTTCAAATAAATAAATAAATAAATAAAATAAAAAATGCTAAACTTTGTTATGAATACTTTACCACAGTTAAAAAAAAGTTCTCAATCTAACTATCCTCATTACAAACACACATATTAAACTTACCTTGGCAATTTAATAAGTTGTTTTCTAGTTTAATTCTTTAGTTCTTAGAGTTAATTCCTAGGGGTACATTTGCCTTTCTCTCTTCAAAATTGCATACTAATATAAATAAATCAAGTCACTAGGAAGCAGTGGGATATCCAGATTTTTAAAGAAAAACCCTTTCTACTACTGAAATTGCAACCTATTCAGAAAGAAGAAAATTTTGCAAGAATAAAAAAATGTAATGGGAAAAAAAATCAAAATGTGCTCTTGGCAAACAGTTACCAAATCTCAGTTCAGCAAAGAAAAAAGTGCTTTATATTCAACCATATTTTCTTTGGACGAACTGGGCAGAAAGATAGATAAGCCAGACAATCATAAGGCAACTGATTTTCATTCACAAGAACCATGTCAGTAACTGCCAGTAGAACAGCAGCACACACTAATTTTAATTTTTACAAAAGAACTGGACTGTGACAATATTGCAAAGCCACTGTTTCCTATATTGGCAAAGGTATAAAGTAAGGCATATGCTTTCCTCTATCAGTGGTTTTACTTATTCCTTAACCCTTTTAAAATAATAAGTTCTGAACTTTTCAAGTAAGTTTGTAATATAATTACCTACAAATAATGCCCCTCCTATACTTACTGAAACTCAAAGATATATCTTCTTAATATGCTGATCTAATGGCTATCAGCAATTTAATTAAATAATATAAAATTTTTCCAAAACGGCCAACTATAAATTGATTATATGCCAGCTTGAGGTAAGTACTCATAAATTAAATTCATAGATATAATGCATCAGAAAAAAAGATAGTCACCAGGACAATCTAGCAAGAAAGATAACTAGAATGGGAGTCACATGATCTATTTTCTGCTGACTGCTTACACATTAGCTGTGTAATCCTGGTCAAGTCCCTTAGTTCCGTGGTTCTCACACTTTTCAGGCTTTACAGAGTCTTGACATAAAGTTTTTAATTTGATATTTAGTCAAATGCAGATACTTTTAACATCTATTTTGTAAAACAGAAGAGTATAATCTCCAAACACAAAGAAATTAAAAAATTAGCTTCATGATGAAATTTTCTACATTGTCCTTATATTCCTCATTTCATTTAAATAATGCAGAAACAGTATTTAGTAACCAAAAACTTTGCCTAGCTCTTAATGTAAAGAAGCAAAATAGTAGCATGGACTTTTAATTCAATAATAGATTCAAATCCTAGCTTTACCACTCACTAGCTGTGTAACATTTTAACCATCTTTTTGTTTTCTGAATTCATTATTTCTCTGAACATACTCTATGCATCCATAAAAATGTAGATAATACCTACCTCAAAGGGGTGTTGAAACCATTAAATAAAATAACGAAAGAATCTAGTACGGTACTGGCATATAATAAGCATTCAATAAATGGTAGCAGTTACCTAAAATGAGATGAGATAGGATTATCACCAAGATTCTATGGCTATATAGACAAGCAACAAGAGAGGGAAATGTGATCAATAAGGTTTGAGAGGACAGCTATATTAACAGTACATTCACAGTGTGTAAAAAGTTTATTTTATTTCTTACAACTTTGGTTCCATATTCGCCAACTCAAGACTAATGATTTTTAAAATTGCTTTGCTTTTCTTTAAATCAACATATTCTATTTATCTTATCTATCGTCAAATCAATAGGCCAGAATTGGTTTCAGAGGTCATCTAGTCAGTCCATCATGACTCTACTAACAGGTTCAGAAACAAATGCACTTAAATCCATCCCATGCTTCATTCATAGCACAACTCATCACTTTTAAGAGTCTAAATACGGGGGCCAGCACTTTGGCATAGCAGGTAAAGCTGCCGTCCGCAGTGCAGGTATCTTATATGGGAGCCAGTTGGGAGTCCCGGCAGCTCCTCTTCTAATCCAGCTCTCTGCTATGGCCTGGGAAAGCAGTAGAAGACGGCCCAAGTGCTTGGGCCCCTGCACCCATGTGGAAAACCCAGAGGAAGCTCCTGATTCCTGGCTTCGGATCAGCGCAGCTCCAGCCGTTGTGGCCATCTGGGGAGTGAACCAGAGAACAGAAGACCTCTCTTTCTGCCTGTGCCTCTCTCTCTGTAATTCTGCCTTTCAAATAAAATAAATAAATCTTAAAAAAAAAAAAAAAAAAAAGAATCTACATCCCTCTCAATTTTACCATTTACAATTTTCTCATGACTAGTATGTTACTTTTTGTGGAAAATAAAAGTACATATTTATATTCTCATAAAGAAATTCTGAAATGATATATATGAAAAGTGTAGAAGGCAGAGAGCAGGGGTGAGATCAAGACTTCACTGCATCTACTCATATTACTTCGATTTAGGAGCTATAGGAACGTAATCACTTACTGAAAAGGTTTTAAACCACCCACCAAAAAACAAAAACCAAAAAAATGCCTTATACTTCAAGTTTCACAAAGTTTTCCTCCTACCCATATGAATCAACCATGCACCGACCCACTATTTATAGAATCAGACTCATCAATATTATCAGTTTATATATAAAGTCTTAATGCCTTACAGAATGAAGCCTGTGCAAGACTGAGACTCATGCAGTATATAACAAATTACAGTTATTTGTCTTCAATCGCCATTTCTAATATCTCCAAAATTTGTCCACTAAAAAGCAAAGTTATATTTCCTATTTGACCACTAGTGATAACTGAAGAATAAAGCTACTTCTACCTTGAACAAACTGAAAGCATCCATAAGGTTTTTTTTTTATAAGGTCTTTTTTTTTTTTTAAGTTCACTTTCATGGATAGTAATAACCTTTTATAAACTGTATAATGTTTTAAGTGAAAGTTCCACAAAATATTAATTTTTACCATAGAAAACTGACAGTAACACATGCTGATTTTACATTAAACCTTTTAGCACCTTCTTTCAGTTTCTCCTTGTTCGTCAGGAATATAAGCTCTGAGATGCTATTAAAAGCTGTGACTCACCTTGTTTACCTGAAGTTTGAATACAGAGAGTATTCATGACAAAACTGCCATCTCTGATGAAAACAGTGGCCTCTACACCAGTGATTCTCAACTAAGGGTGATTTTGCCCCCAGGATACATTTGGCAACATCTGGAAGAATTTTTGGCTATCACAAGTGGATGGGTTCTATTGGGGTCTGGTGGTTAGAAGTCACAGATGCTAGTAATGCATAGGAGAGCTCCTCATAATAAAGAACTAACAGAGAATATCCAAAATGTAAATATAACCTGTGCTTTAAAAAAAAAGTGTATTTGAAAAGTAGAGTGACGGAAACAGAGACAGATCTTCCATTCACTAGTTCAGTCCCCAAAGGTCCACAACAGCCAGGGCTGGGCCATGCTGAAGTCAGGATCCCAAAACTCTATGCAGGCTTCCCACATGGGAAGGGGGCTCAAGCAACCAAGTCATCATCTGTGTCTCCCAGGTTACATCAATAGGAAGCAGAGCAGCTGTGACTTGAACCAGTACTCTTAATAGGGAATGCAAGCATCCCAAGCAGGGACTTAATCCACTGTGTCCCAACGCCTGCCGGGATTTGTGCTTTTGCCTTTAAAAGTAATTTTTGGATGAAAAAAATCCCTATAAAGGTTTTGCTATAATTTCAGAGCTGTTTACAATTTTGTGTGCTTTTATGTAATTGTAAATACAGCCTCTGCCTCAAGAAAATTAAGTCTGATATAAAGCTATGCTATTTAATTTGATATGCTTTTAAAGTGTATGTGTATAAACTTACACGCATATCTACATAGACAGGCCTAGAAAATTTATTCAAAGAAAAATTCTAATATTGGTTACCTTGAAGAGTGAGATTTGAAGGGTCACTGGGGGTGGGAATAAAAACTTACTTTTCAGGCCGGCGCCGCGGCTCTCTAGGCTAATCCTCCGCCTTGCGGCGCCGGCACACCGGGTTCTAGTCCTGGTCGGGGTGCCGGATTCTGTCCCGGTTGCCCCTCTTCCAGGCCAGCTCTCTGCTGTGGCCAGGGAGTGCAGTGGAGGATGGCCCAAGTGCTTGGGCCCTGCACCCCATGGGAGACCAGGATAGGTACCTGGCTCCTGCCATCGGATCAGCGCGGTGCGCCGGCCGCGGCGGCCATTGGAGGGTGAACCAAAGGCAAAGGAAGACCTTTCTCTCTGTCTCTCTCTCTCTCACTGTCCACTCTGCCTGTCAAAAAATAAATAAATAAATAATAAAATAAAAAACTTACTTTTCAGCTTATGTTTATTATCTACACTGTTGAATTTTTCACCATGACTATACTTTTGTAACAATTTTTAAAGGAGGATGCCACACACAGATATACATATAGTATGTGCATATATTCTTTATGACAGAAAAATTAAGAACCATAAATCATACTAAAGTCCTTTCTTTAAAATCTGTTTCAATTTGAAAAAAAAATTAACATTTAAAAACTGGTTTTTAAGGAATTTTTAACCTGATCTCTATTGTTAACAATAGGTATATTTCAATAAGACCCAATGCAAGCTCTGACTCTTGTATTCAAGGCCTTAGACAGCTAAGGAACATGCTCAGCAAGACTGAAGAAACACAAAACAAATATTTATCCCAATGTATAAAGCAACAAAATCCAATGATCCCCAAATGGTGGCATTCTCTAAGATAGCAAAATTCCAATATAAAGAATTTGCTAAAATACCTTAGTCCCTTCCTTGAACTAAAAGTTCTTTTGACTTGACCAGCAAGAGAACACAGTAATTTTTTTTTTTTTTCAGCTCTTGGCTCTGATGATAGAAGTCCTTACAGTATCTACTCCTCTGCACACAAAACGTTTAGGACTTCATTTAATTCTACAGCAAATATACTAGGTCTCCACAATTCTCACTCACTTCTCACGTGGTCCTGCTGCTCCATTTGGGGAACAAGATAAACTTCACTCCCAAACTACACACCAACTCATCATCTTTCTGGATGTGTAGGTACTTGGTTCTAAAATATTTAGGAAAGATGAAAATGAGGATTTTATATTATCCATCAATGTCAGTCTGAGTATTTCTTGAACAACATTATTTACGACCTCTTCACATTGGAAATTCAAAGGCAATACTATGGAAGAAAACAGTACATCTTGTCAAAGAGAAAACAAAAAAGGTAAGACATTTGTTGGGTCATTCCATTCACAAACACATAGACTATTCCCTATTAAACATGCTTTATAGCAAAGCATAGAAACTCCAGGAATTTCTTTATACAATATAGGAGAAAATGGGACACAAAAACAAAATTTTCTTTCTCCACAGCTTAAAAAAACAATCTACATACACACGGAGGATCACCTAAGATTAGGTTAAATGGTCTGTGAGTACAATAGAAAACTTCATTCTAAAAATGAGGTCTCTCTCTCTCTCTCTATATATATAATGCCTAAATACTAATCACCACGTGATTTCTACACTAAACGGCAATAAAACACAAAAGGCGTGGACTGTGCCCATAGTTTTAACAATACAGTATGGAAATTCCAAATGAAAAAAATACAAGGAATCTTCAAAACATTCAAGGAGGGGTGGTATTTGGCAAGGTGGTTAACATGCTCACAGTACACATCATAATGCTTTGGTTTGAATTCCAGCTCCAACTCCTGACCCCAGTTTCCTGCTGATGCAGACCCTGGGAGGCAGTGGAGAAGGCCCAAGTAACTGGGTTACTATGGCTCATGTAGGATATCTGGATCGAGTTTCCAGCTCCCAGTTCTCCCAGCTTTGCCCAGGCTGGAGGTTGTGGGCATCTGGGGAGTAAACCAGCAAAAGAGAGCTCTGATAAATTTTTTTAATTTGTTTAATTTCATGGAAAATGTGCTACCTAGAGCCGGCGCCGTGGCTCAATAGGCTAATCCTCCACCTTGCGGCGCCGGCACACCGGGTTCTAGTCCCGGTTGGGGCACCGGATTCTGTCCCGGTTGCCCCTCTTCCAGGCCAGCTCTCTGCTATGGCCAGGGAGTGCAGTGGAGGATGGCCCAGGTGCTTGGGCTCTGCACCCCATGGGAGACCAGGAAAAGCACCTGGCTCCTGGCTCCTGCCAGGATCAGCGCGGTGCGCCGGCTGCAGCGGCGGCCATTGGAGGGTGAACCAGCGGCAAAGGAAGACCTTTCTCTCTCTGTCTCTCTCTCTCACTGTCCACTCTGCCTGTCAAAAAAAAAAAAAAAAAAAAAAGAAAATGTGCTACCTTTTTAAGTTTTCCAAGAACTTTCTGAGGTCCCCTCATATGCATGGATCTCATTATTTTTGCATCAAAATAAACTTATCTTTCAATTCCATTTTCTGTGAACATTTTGAAGTTCTCCTGGGTGTAGAGAGGACACAAGAAAGATTTATAGAGCCGGCGCCGTGGCTCAATAGGCTAATCCTCCACCTTGCGGCGCCGGCACACCGGGTTCTAGTCCCGGTTGGGGCGCCGGATTCTGTCCCGGTTGCCCCTCTTCCAGGCCAGCTCTCTGCTATGGCCAGGGAGTGCAGTGGAGGATGGCCCAGGTGCTTGGGCCCTGCACCCCATGGGAGACCAGGAAAAGCACCTGGCTCCTGGCTCCTGCCAGGATCAGCGCGGTGCGCCGGCTGCAGCGGCGGCCATTGGAGGGTGAACCAGCGGCAAAAGGAAGACCTTTCTCTCTCTGTCTCTCTCTCACTGTCCACTCTGCCTGTCCAAAAAAAAAAAAAAGAAAGATTTATAACTTTGGAAGCTCACTAGCACTCCACCTCTAGAGAAATTTAAGAATATACTTATATAGGGTCTGACACTATGGCACAGAAGGTTAACCATCCGCCTGAGGTACCGGCATCCCATATGGGCACCAGTTCAAGTCCCAGCTGCTCCACTTAGGATCCAGCTCTCTGCTGACAGCCTGGGAAATCAGTGGAGCATGGCCCATATGCCTGGGTCCCTGCACCCACGTGGGAGACCCGGAAGATGCTCCTGGCTTCGGATCAGCCCAGCTCTGGCCGTTGCAGCCATCTTGGGAGTGAATCAGCGGATGGAAGACCTCTCTTTCTGTAACTCTACCTCTCAGGTAAGTAAATAAATCTTAAAAAAAAAAAAATATATATATATATATATATATACTCATATAAAAGCAAACATCACCTTACCCATGACAATTATGTAAAAATGGACCAGAGAATCAAGGACACTCTCTTTTCATCACATTGACAAAATGAACCTTTTCAGATTCTCCAAGTTTCAAAGGAAAATTCTAATCTTGGGACTCTAAAGGTAACCATCTAAATTACTAGCTAAAGAGTACATGTCTTCTAGGTTCATCTCTCATCAAGGTTCACTGTGGCCCAGGTCCTTGGGCCCTGCACCCGCATGGGAGACCAGGAGAAGTACCTGGCTCCTGGCTTCGGATCAGCACGGTGTGCCGGCCGCAGCAGCCACTGGGGGGTGAACCAACGGCAAAGGAAGACCTTTCTCTCTGTCTCTCTCTCTCACTGTCCACTATGCCTGTCAAAAAAAAAAAAAAAAAAAAAGAAGAAGAAGCCTTTCACAAGCCCAAGTGGAAATGCTTTGGAGAATCTCACCATAACTGCCAACTCGGATAAAATCCATGTCTTGTCTTGACGTATAAGCTATTTCCCTTGTAGCGAAACTCAAAGATAAACCCAAGCGAGTAAACCCTTTAAACTCAAACAGCATTTTTTCCAAGCAGAATGCTGGGATCAGAACGTGCTAAGGTTTTAAATCGAAGGAAATCCCTGTACAGAACTAGAATGAAAAGACAGTGTACTAACTATTCCGCAACCCACTAAATTTCTCCTTATGCCTCTCAAACACAGCAGCCAGGATTGTTAGTACACACAGAGAAATTCCCATACTTTAATACCAAGACCAGAGGTTCAAATAATTGGTCACAGGGGATGAACCAGGCACCTAACAACCAAAATGGAAGGTATACTATGAGCACTTAAAACAACAGTCACCACAGGACAGGGCTAAACCCAAGCCAGAGTCAAGAGAAAAAATTTATATATGCCAATAAACCCCCCCTGTTCCCTGGAGCCTAAAAGAAAAGGGTGCCTACCATCCTTGGTTGCTCGGACCTAACCATGTGTGCGCCTGAGAATTAAAAGAAATGCTGGACCTCGTAACCAGCATCACTCACTGCAGAAGGTGCCCAATGGACGCCTCATCTTCCCAGAGCTGAAAAACCTCAGAGTTCTGCCACCCAGCTATTCCGAAGGCCAAGATGCGGTAGAACTTCCTTTTCCTGTCTAACTTCACAAAAACGTCGCAGGAACAAGAGTCACGTGATTTTTCGGAGTAAAGGCTGAGCGCTCCTTAATACTCACCTGCCTCAAACTAAACAAGGACTCTCCGTAAAAGGCCTAAGGCAAATAAACGTACGCCTCGACTCTGCAGAGAGGCACAGCCTAAAAACGCTCCCTGAGCGAGCCAGCTCGGTCAGTCTCTCTGTCTCTCTGTCTCTGTCTCTCTCAGTACCAAGGGCAGGGACTCTGGCAAGACCCCGCCCCCCGCCCCCAACTCCACAGCTCGGCGGGCGGGCGGGAGGTAGTTTGAGCAGTCCTTGTTCCCGCGCGAAGCTTATAGTCCGAAGGGCTCCCCATTGTGGGTCTACAGACGGGGACGGGAAGACGTCCCGCTCGAGCCGCGCGTGCTGAGGCGTAAGCCCTGGGCTCACTAGGCCCGCGCGCAGCGAGCGCCGCCATGGAGCCCAGTGCTGTCAGAGAACCACTGTGCCCGGGACGCGCGAGGCTGACCCCAGCCCTGTGCCACCCCAAAAAGAGTCCACGCCTCACGCTTGTGTGGCAGGCGGGGGTCCCGAAGCCGTACCTCGGACACCTCGTCCTCGTCGCTGCCAGAGGTACCACCTCCACCCCCGGTCCTCAGCACCGCAGCCGCCAACTTGTAATCCAGCGCCGCGTCCCCTCCGCCTGCACCCGTACCGCCGCCGCCGACTCCCGGCGCGGGCCCGGCCTCCCCAAAGAGCCTCACGGTGCGGATCCCCAGCCCGACCCCTCCCGGCGGAGGCGGCTCCGAGGCCCCGGCTGGGGCGGATCGCGGAGCCACAGAGTCCAGGTCCTCCTCAAAGGAGGTGCCGCCGCCCCCGCCGTCGGTCAGCATGGTTAGCACGCGGAACCGGAGACGCAGCCCAGTCACTCGCGGCCAACGCCTCCGCTGATCCCAGGAACGAGTGGAGCAGCAGGAGGAAGAAGCGTCTCCTTTCCCCCGTCCCAGCAGCGCCACTAACTTCTCACTGCCTAACCTGCTGCCTCCCGCCCACTCGACTCACCAGTGGCTGCAGCTCCCCGGCGGCAGCAGATCATTGGCCAAGGTGACCCGTCGCTCAGGCTCTTCGTCACGCGCCGCTCGCTGGCTCGCGGCCCCCAAGCTGCGTTGACCCGCGCAGGCCTAGGCGGTTGCGAACACCCGCCTTCTTACTACCCACGAGCCGACTTCCGGCCTTTTTCTTTGTCTATTGGTCAGCCTCTCTGACGATCGCGTCACGACCTTAAAGTGGATTAGTTGGCCTTGTGGTCAGTCACAGTGACCCCTAACAATGGGAAACTTCATTGGCGCCATGAAGTGTCGGTCAGTTTGTCACAGGACGTCGCGTGGTACAATTGGCCGGAGCGGGATACTCTTCGTCCCGCCCCCAACTGAGGTGACGGGAAAGGGCTGGGAGATTTCCCCTTTTGATGAAAATGACGGCTATAGCGATGACCCACAAGAACTGGTAAAGTCTGGAGTAGACCTAACCCTGCGCTTACTGAGGCTTGTACGTCTGGATGCAAGAGGCGCTGAGATAACGCAGCTCCCACCTGTCGCTCTCTGCCGGGCGCCGAGACTGGCCGGGGTAGCTGCATGGGGATTGGAAGAAAGGAGCAATCCGTCTCTGCGAGGCTCCACCCTCCTGCCATTGTCTGGTTGGAGGAGCATAGCGTCAGTCACTGGAGCGGTCGCCGCCTCTGGGACAGGTGAGGCAGCGTAACCTATCTGCGCCTGGCAATTTAGGCGGGAGCTGGGGACCGGGAGAGGCTAGGGGACAGACGAGGGGTAGTAGGGGCTGATCCTGCCGCGCCTCCGGCCATTGAGAGCGGAGCCCAGCACGCGGAGCTCTGGGGACCGAGGGAGCTCCTCTGGATGGCCCCCTGAGGGTGACTCGACCCGCCCGCGTGCCGGACGTGGCTGAGCGCGGCGGTTCTGCAGCCTTCGGGCGGGATCGCCTGGCAGGGCCCCGTTCTCAGAGGACGCCAGAGGACGGCGGCGGGCCTGAGGGCTGGACAGCGCCGTCCCTCAGTACCGGGAACTGTCCCACGGGGAAGGTGGGGAGACCGCGGGCTTGAACGCGCGGTGACCTGGCTGTGCATAGCAAAGTGCCCGACCGAGAGGAAAGACTCGGGCTTTCAGATCCCGCCGCCTCTTGCTTCAGGAATTCTCGGCCTGCCCCCGGGGCCCGCCAAGTGAACCAACTCCAATCAGGTCTCTGGGATGCAGCACAGAGATAGCGAGGGGGTCTGCCCTCCTCTAAGAGGAGGGTAGAAAATGCTCACGTTCCAACCAATCCTGTGATCAGAGATCACAAGAAAAGAATTTGATGAAGGGAGCATTAACAGGGCGCTGGATCTTAAGTGAAGCAGCCAGGACTCGACCAGCCTGTGCAGGTGGAGGCTTGACCTGCTATGCCACAACTCCCGGCCCAAGAATAAAAAAATTGTAATAGCTTTAAAAGTTGATTCCGCAAGACATTTTTTTTAAAAAAAACATTTCTGAAAATCGTGAACATTTCTTTGAAGCTGTAATTGCTCATTTTGACATTTTTCATCCAAAGGATTATTTGCTATGAACAGAACATGTTAGGTAAATGTTCTTTCTAGATAATAAATATGTTGTAAAAAATGAAAAAAAAAGTCTTTTACCTATTCTATAGAACTGTTTTGATTTAAATGCTGTGTACACTGGCTTTAGTTAGCACTTGTGGAATGTAATTCCCCTGTATCCTCAGTGCCTTTAAGTTTTCAAAGCATATGTGCCTAGGTCACATCTCAAACTTAGAACACCAACAAAAGAAACCTAGTACTGCCCAACCCACTTCAAAGCAGGATTATCCAGAATTGGTAAGGATACATCCTTAGGCAAAAACAGGTATTGACTGGTGCAACATTACAAAGAACTACTTGTCATTCCTACCACTAATACAAAAACAATTTCTGATGCAACTCCCTGAACAAACTCATTAAATTCTTTAAACAAATATAATGAATCGCAAGGACAGAGGGAAAGAAATTTTAGATACATTAGATACAATTTAGATATATTAGATACATTTTCCCCTGGGTATTTGAGAGGGAAAATACACTCTACTCAGTGCCTAGCAACCAACAATGAGTATAGTCAGAGAGATATGATTGAGCAATAATCTGTGTTTCACCTAGACCTTTGCCTGAGACACCTGTCAGTAATTTGAGTCAGAATGGAAGGAATTCCCAGTCTAATAGATTTTGGTGACTGCTATATAGTCTGTATTAAATGCAATTTAATATATTTATATGTACGATATTCCTGTGGTTTTACAAGTGTGAAAAGAGAAATCATTGCCTTATCAAGTAGTATATTTGATGACCATATTAAATCACACTCAATGTGTTGAACATAAAATATCAATTATAAATATGATTTAGTGGGTAGCCTTTGTCTTGGTATATTTTCACAGTGGTATTTTCTAGTAAAAGAAAAGTAATACACTGACTTTTTAAAGGCTGAACCACTGGCTGCTACAAAATCCCCCTTAAAATTGTATTTGTTGGGGCTAGCGCTGTGGCCTAACACTAGCCTGCAGTGCCGCCTGTAGTGCCGGCATCCCATACAGGCACCAGTTCGAGACCCAGCTGCTCCACCTCTGATCCAGCTCTCTGCTATGGCCTGGGAAAGCAGTAGGAAATGGCCCAAGTCCTTGGGCCCCTGTACCCACATGGGAAGATCCAGAGGAAGCTCCTGGCTCCTGGCTGCTGGCTACAGATCAGCGCAGCTGCAGCCATTGTGGCCAATTTGGTATGAACCAGTGGATGGAAGACCTCTTCTCTCCCTCTCTCTCCCTCTCTCTCCCTCTCTCTCCCTCTCTCTCTTTCTCTCTGCCTCTCCTCTCTCTGTGTAACTCTGACTTTCAAATAAATAAATAAATCTTTTAAAAATTATGTTTGTTAGAAATGAGCACTAGAACAAAATGTTTTCTAGGGCATATTTGCCCTGTGTTTGAAAGATCTCTCGTCTTTTTGACCATGTTTCAGATAGGGAAAGAAAAAGGAATTTATAGCCCAAGAATTTTTAAAACTTGTGGGATAATAAGAAATTTAATTCCTCATAATCCGAGATTGACTAAATCATAGACACAGAGACTTTAACTACATGCAGTTCTTTTACATATAACGTGCATTTTCTCAAGGTATTTAGTTTCTTCATGCCAGTTGTTCTCTTATATAGTTCCATCTATGTAAGGAAAGAAGGTGAAGTGGGGCTGGTGCTGTGGCAGAGTGGAAAAGAAGGGGAAGTAAAACTAACAAATTTAAGGGCTGGCACTGTGGCATATTGGGCTAAGCCTATACCCATGGTGCCGGCTGGAATCCTGGCTGCTCCTCTTCCAATGTATGGCCTGGGAAAGCAGTGGAAGATGACCTGAGTGCTTGGGCCCCTGCACCCACGTTGGAGACCCAAAAGAAGCTCCTGGCTTTGGATCTGGCCAGCTCTGGCTGCTGAGGCCATTTCGGGGGTGAACCAGTGAATGGAAGACCTCTCTGCTTATCCTTCTTGATGTCTGTAACTCTGCCTCTCAGATGTTATATCCTTTAACCTTTATGATAATCCTATTAGATTTCATCCATTTTAAAGATAAGGAAGTTAAAATTTCAAAAAGATGAAATAACTTGCTGAAGGATATAAGGCCAGTATATGGAAAAGCTGGGATTTTAATTGATTTCTGCCTAATTCCAATACCCATATTCTTTCCACTGTATCACACTGATTCTTTGGTACCTGCATATATAAGGAAACCTCATCAATCAGGTAGACATACCCCAACCACTAAACCCTTCTTGTAAACCTAATTAGCAGGCAAAACTGGCAGTTTTATCATGTCTGACTGTCCTCAAATGTATCCTCCTATTTTATAGCAGTTGAAACATTTATTTTGAAATTTGGTCTCCTGTGATGGGCAATTGGTGCACTTAGTGCCTACTTGGGACACCTGCAACCAAAATCAGAGCACTGGGCTCAAGTCCCTTCTACTCTGCTTCCCATCCAGCTTTCAACTAATGTACATCTTGGGAGGCAGCAAGTGATATCTCAAATACTTGAGTCTCTGTTACCCACGTGGGAAACCCAAATTGAGTTCTGGGCTCCTGGCTTCAGCCTGGGCCAGGCCTGGCTGTTGCCATCATTTGAGGCATGAACCAGTGGATTGAAGATGTCTTTCTGCCTCTCTTTTTGTTTCTCTGCCTTTCAAATAAAATAAAAGTAAATTTATGATTAAAAAAATCTTTCTCTTGGCTTCTCCAACTATATTGTTAGTTTTGTAGGCCACATTGAAAAATCTAATAGTAAATATGTTGACATAGTTCAAATTTCAAAAATAACACACAATGAAGAACAATTTATTTTATTTTATTTTATTTACGGGCAGAGTGGACAGTGAGAGAGAGAGAGACAGAGAGAAAGGTCTTCCTTTGCCGTTGGTTCACCCTCCAATGGCCGCCATGGCCGGCGCACCGCGCTGATCTGATGGCAGGAGCCAGGTGCTTATCCTGGTCTCCCATGGGGTGCAGGGCCCAAGCACTTGGGCCATCCTCCACTGCACTCCCTGGCCACAGCAGAGAGCTGGCCTGGAAGAGGGGCAACCGGGACAGAATTCAGCGCCCCGACCGGGACTAGAACCCGGTGTGCCGGCGCCGCAAGGCGGAGGATTAGCCTAGTGAGCCGCGGTGCCGGCTAAGAACAATCTTAATACTTGCCTGTTAAATACCCACATCCCTTCTCATAAACAAACCATGTAAGGTTTTTAAGCGTCTACTAGAGGTTTTATACATATGTAAGCAATTTCACACATGTCTGTTTTTTCTGTTACTAACAAAATGGAACAATATACACACTTCCACACCTTGCTTTTTCATTTACTTTGTTCTGGAAATATTCCATGAAGTATATAAAGAGCTTTATCATTTTTGTCTGTTACTTTATAGTATTCTGTTGATTGTTCAATTCTATCACATCCTCCCTACATCCCTCCTTCCCTTCTTCCTTCCCTCCTTCCCTTCCTCTCTCCAGTCTTTTTCTGGTATTAACAAGCAGTGCTATAATACCTAACTTTCTAAGCTACTCTGTCTCCCCAGAGGTACTGGGCACATGATGGTTTAATTGAAAAGCCATGAAATTACACTTAAACTTAGGGCTGCCACTTGTTTGGGTTACAGTTGAATATACCTGCAAGATGTCTAGCAACATCTAGGAAGCAGACATGTGAAAAATCAAGGAGCTTTACTGCAACTGGACTACCCTCAGCTAGCAACCTAAAAATATTATATTAGTCAGGAAACTTAGTAGAATTTAATCTGCTACTGATCCCACCCTTCTTCAAAGGGGAAATGTATATGTGTCTGTGTGTAGATACAGATACAGATGTGACCTGCTTGCCCACTAAAAGTTCTATCCCTGCTGCCGCCCAACAAGAATGAGTCAAATAAATAATATGGCTCCTTTTGATTATATACCTTAAATGCCAAGAGTGTGTTTTTCCCAAACTTCTAAGGAGTACATAAATACCTCTTGTGAAATTACTCAGATTTTCAACACAGGCCAGGAAGGAACAATTAATATCCAACTTCTTTTCTTGGAGCTCTGTTAGGATTCCTTAACCCTTGAATTGTTGAATAAAGAATAGCATATCAAGAATATGCATTAGGATTACAAGGAAGTAGGATTTGATGGGCGTTTCTCAGACCTGAGAATCAAATACTGACTATATTGGAAGTGACTCTTTGTGTCCATTGACCTTTAGAAGTACACTATAAAGGCTCATGACTTCAGCGGCATTTCACAACGCAAAACATAGTCATCACTTCAAATACCAGAACTGCAAAGAAATATTATAGTAGGTTACATGTAAAACCAAGATGTTAATAGTAATTATCTCTGGGTAGTGGAATTACAGAGATTCTTTAAATACTTTTTCTTTAAATACTTTGGAAATTATTTTTTTTTAAGTTTTCCTTCAGCAAAAATACTTTCAGTATAGTAAAAAGAAAAACTAAACTAAATATTTGAAATAACTGTTACAATTGTTTCATTTGTTAATTCAACCAACATTTATTTAATTCCTGCTATTTGTATGGCACTGGGACAGGTACTTTTGAAAAAACACAAGCAAAAACTTAATGTACTTCTTTCTAATTATCCTGACACTTATACTTTTTGAATGATGATTCATTAGACAAAAAGCACCTGGAATAATAGCAAACATCCTTTTTTTAATTTATTTTTATTTATTTTAAGGGTAGACTTAGAAACAGAAGGAGAGAGAGAGAGATCTTCCATCTGCCAGTTTACTACCCAAATGGCCAAAACAGCCCAGGCTGGGTCAGGCCGAAGCCAGGAGCCAGGAGCTTCTTCTGCATCTCCCACATGGGTGCAGGGGCCTAAGCATTTGGGCCATCTTCTGATGCTTTTTCCCAGGCCATTAGCAGAGAGCAGGATAGGAAGTGGAGTGGCTTAACTTGATATACCGCACACATTTATGAGTGTTTGTCCCAGCAAACACTCATAAATAACTTCAAGACAAATTCAAGACAGCCAAAATATTGCAGAAGTATTGAGTAGTTATGAAATAAAAGAGAAGTCAAAAGGGGTGAGTTTATTTAGGAAAAAGCTTGGATTATGAGCATTTTGAGCTAGGACACTTAGAGAAAAATAGAAGATGTAAAGCATTCCAAATGGAAGGGGATGATAGGAATGATAACACAGTTGAAAATCTCCAAGTTGTATATAATATGGATGGTAAAAAGTTGACCTGGTCAGTATACAGAAAACAGAAGGGATTTAAAATGTTGGTAGAGGTTTGTATCTTGGGATAGCTGGTAAAGTCACCCCCTGTGATGCTGATATCCAATATGGGTGCCAGTTTGTGTTCAGGCTTCTCCACTTCCTATCCAGCTCCCTGCTAATGGTCTGGAAAAAGCAGTGGAAGATGGCCAAGTGTTTGCACCCCTGCCACCCATATGGAAAACCTGCTGATGCTCCTGATTCCTGGCTTCAGCCTGGCCCAGCCCTGGTCATTGTGACCATCTGAGAGTAAACCAAGGGATGGAAAATCTCTGTGTCTTTTCCTTTCTCTCTTTCTCTTTCTCTCTCCCTCTGTGTATGTGTATGTGTGTCTTTTCCTCTCTCTCTCCCTCTCTCTCTTTCTCCCTCTCTGTGTGTGTGTCTTTTCCTCTTTCTCCCTCTCTCTCTCTCTAAAACCTGAATCTCAAGTAATACATAACTATTTTAAATTAATAAATAAAATAGAAATGTTAGCAGATATAAGGATTCCATTTGCTTTGGGTGCCCCTAAATCATCAACCTTAAGTGGGAGTTGCTTGAAAGGAAAGCTTTATTTACTTGCAACAAATAAAGGAGACTGGGAAGATAAAGTACCCTAAAGAAACTGTCCTGTACCCCAAGCATTTTGCCAGAGCTTTTGTAGCAGGGGTTACTGAGCATCAAAGAGGAGTGGGAGGGCCCTTCCTGCTCAGGCAGCCTATGTCTTCACAGATTGTGTTGGGGGTGGGGGAGGTCTGGCCACCTCGGAGTACAGTGTTGCAGGATAAGCTTTCTTCAAACATCTTTGAAAAACAAGCTTGAGGGAGTAGACTGATTCTCTGCCCCTGTTCCTGTACATGTCTCTTGTCTTAATAGAAATTTGGTTAAAGAAATGCTGAATACTGGAATGAGAGCTTTAAGTTGGTGGTTCAATAGGTCACCCATCATGGTTCTTGAAAGGCCAAGTTACCAAGGTAAAAATTGTTAGGGGAAAATTATGATTTGTTTTGTTTTAGCTTCATTTTATGAAATGGGTTGAAACAGAGATACTGGAATCTAGGAAACAAGCAGCCTGCTGTTGCCATTCCTCTTAAATGTGAGTTAATAAAGGCCTGGATTAGGAGAGTGGCTATTAGAAGAGAGAAACTCTCTTGGGGCTAGCACTGTGGTGCAGTGGGTTAAAGCCCCAGCCTGCAGTGCCGGCATCCCATATGGGCGGTTCGAGTCCTGGCTGCTCCTCTTCCAATCCAGCTCTCTGCTGTGGCCTGGGAAAGCAGTGGAAGATGGCCCAACTCCTTGGGCCCCTGCACCCACGTGGGAGATCTGAAGGAAGCTTCTGGCTCCTGGCTTCGGATCAGCTCAGCTCTGGCCGTTGCAGTCATTTGGGGAGTGAACCAGTGGAATGGAAGACCTCGATCTCTCTCTGGCTCAGCTTCTCTCTATAACTCTATCTTTCAAATAAATAAAATAAATCTTAAAAAAAAAGAGAGAGAGAGAGAGGAACTCCCAGTAAGCATAAAGAATAAGTATGACTTGATGCCTTGTTAAATGTAGGAAACAAAGGAATGTAAGAACAAAAGTTACTCCAGATAAATTCATACAGACTTTTAAAAAAAATCATTTAACAGGGATAGTTACAGAGAAAGGGAGAGACAAAGAAAGAAAGAAAGAGATCTTCCATCCACTGGTTCTCTCCCTAAATGGCCATAATGGCCAGGAATGGGCCAGGCCGAAGGTAGGAGCACGAGCTTTCATCCAGGTCTTCCATATGGATACAGGGGCCTAAATACTTGGGCCATCTTCTGCTGCTTTCCCAGGCACATTAACAGGGAGCTGAATCCTAAGTAGAGCAGCCGGGACATGAACCAGTACCCATATGAGATGCAGGCATTGCAGGTAGTAGTTTAACCTGCTGTGACACAACACTGGTCCCCATACAAACGTTCTAATAATGTGACATTATATATCAAGATAATTTTTTTATTATTTTATTTTCACCCATTGGAAGGGATGAAATATAAATATCTGACTATCATTTGCTGGCAAGGATGCAAACAAACAAGAACTCTTATTTATTGCTGATGAGAATAAGAAATGGTACAGCCACTTTAGAAGATAGTTAAGAATTTTCTTACAAGCTAAACGTAATCTTACCATGCAATCCACTTGTAGTTATTTACCCACTGATTTGAAAATGTACACACACACAAAATCCTGTAGAGACAGATTATCTATGGATAGTAATGATGAGTGATTTTTGTTTATTTGATCTCAGTTTTTCTATAAGTAATGTATTACTGTGGTAATCAGTAAAGAGTTCAGTGAAGGTCAGAAAAAAAAATCACTGGGTATAAAAATCAGAAGGCCGATCAAGTGGGACATTTATTGATATTATTAGGAAATTGACTGTGAGCTGTTCTTTTTTGAGTGAAAACATGATGGGTTCATCCAATATGCTTTGAAAGAACTTAGCCTGCTTAGAACATGACTTGCTGAGTCAGCCAGAAACCCTTAGGAGAAAATGTGCTGAATGAAACACAGACATCTTTTCTGTAGCTAGAAACAAATTTTAAGATGTGAAGTTGTAGCCTTGCTTTTTGCAAAACATAAGCATCTTTTTGCAGAAAGGTCATATTGGTTAACAATAAAATAAAGCCATTCCTCCCCCACTCCAAGCTGACCTGTGGTGAATATATTATGTGTATTGCATCCACTGGAAAATACATATTGAAAATATGAGCGATAGCAGTTCTGTGAGCTCCCCCCACTTTGGTACTAATTAAAAGTGAAAGCTAAAAATCACACTGTGAAATAAGTACTAACAAGTATATAAGAGTTCAGCCCAGAATCCCCCAGTCCACAATTATACAAGCTCTTTGTTATGAATAGGGTTCTAAGAATCTGGAATCAATAGATCCCTTGGAGAAATCCACAACCCTATCCTGCTTCTACCATACCACCCTTGGGAAACCTGAGGCTAACCACTCCAAACATCCCCAATCTGTAACATTTCCTCTTACACAATGCAGCCTAGAAGCCTCACCCACCTTCTTTAGGTGCTCTCCATGGATAGCAGCATGTACTTCTGCTACAGACTTTAGAAACTACCATTAGTGGTGAAAGTTAATAATCTTAAAGTCTGAGCTCTTTCCTAATGAGAGAAACAGATATCAAGCCTACCAGCAGAATCAGCTGATTTTACAAGTTATGGAGCCTGGAAAAGTAAATCAGCACTTCAGAGTCAGAAAGACCCTTAAGGGTTCCTCTGGTTTTCACACTCATTTCTAATAGAGGGGTAACTGGAGGAGTAGGCATTAGGGCCAGTATCTCCGCTTAGAATCTCTGAGGTGATCTACCAAACCTCATCTATCACCTGATGTTATCTGTGACAATCAGAAGTATATCATTGCTTTCCAAAACGGGGAGGGAATAGGGCGAGGACTCCCGACTCAGGGAGTAATTTTGGCTTGTAAGTGAGGACAAGTCACTCTGAAGGCTGATCTCAGAGACTCTTGTGGAGTGTTTGAACTCAGCTCAGTTTGCCACATCCCTTGCTCATCAGGGCAGGCCCATAAATCAAGAGATTCAGCATAGCATTTACCTGCAAGGCAGGTAACAGTGCCACCTATCAGGTGTTCTTCCCCAAAGAAGTGGCATATTGTCTGCTATGGCCCCAAAAGGACATTTACAGAAAGCCTGGTTGAGGGGGCCAGCATTGTAGCATTGTGGTGTTGTGGGTGAAGCTGCTGCCTGCAATGCTGGAAACTCATATGGGCACCAATTCGAGTCCTAGAAGCTCCACTTCTGATCCAGCTTCTTGATAATGTGGCTGGGAAAGCAGCAGAGGATGACCCATATGCTTGTGCCCCTGCACCCACATGGGAGACCAGGCAGAAGCTCCTAGATCCTTGCTTCAGCCTGGCCCAGTCCCAGCTGGTGCAGTCATTTGGGAAATGAAACAGTGTGGAAGATCTCTGTCTCTCCCTCTTTATCTGTAAGTCTGCCTTCCAAATAAATAAATAAACCTTAAAGGGGGAAAAAAAATCTGGTTGACACATGAGTCTGATGCAAGCTTCCAAAATAGCCTAGAAAGCCTTCTTGGATCCTAGCATTGGCACCACTGGTGGCCAAGGTTAGACTTCTCCAGCAGAGATTCAATTGTTACAAAAGACTTGTCAGTTGAAGAGAATTGCTTTACTATTACAGACCTATAGGTATAATACACATCTGAGAAGTGGGCAGGCCTGTCTGTGGCCTCTGAAGTTTGGTTAAAACCCTAAACTGTCCCAGTGCTTCTGCCCATAAGTTGGCAAGATGTTTAACAAGGATTGAACCATACTTTTGAGTACAAAGAAAACAGCAATTCTATTCTGTGTACCAAGGATTTCAGGTGACTATTAAGATTCCTGCAGAGTGACTGAAGGACTCAGAAATATTTTAGAACCCACTAGAATACTGGTTAGACCACTATTCAGATCCTAGTATTCTCATACCCAACTATTATTCTCATAAACACCCTGTTGCTTGCATACCACTAGCAGTAGTAGAAATTGATGCAGTCTTAGATCAGTCTGGAAATACCTTCATATGTTTAGAATACACATACCTTTTTATTGAGCAAATCCATTTCTAATTCTGAAGGGAAGAGGAAAGTAGTGCAGAAGTATTCTCACATGAACTCAAAAATAGGTGTGCATGGATATTCCTTAAAACCTTACTTGTCCAGCCGGTGCCATGGCTCACTAGGCTAATCCTCCACCTATGGCGCTGGTACCCCTGGTTCTAGTCCTGGTCAGGGTGCTGGATTCTGTCCCGGTTGCTCCTCTTCCAGTCCAGCTCTCTGCTGTGGCCTGGGAAGGCAGTGGAGGATGGCCCAAGTCCTTGGGCCCTGCACCCACATGGGAGACCAGGAGGAAGCACCTGGCTCCTGGCTTTGGATCGGCGCAGCATGCAGGCCACAGCGCACCAGCCATAGTGGCCATTTGCGGGGTGAACCAATGGAAGGAAGACCTTTCTCTCTGCCTCTCTCTCTCACTGTCTAACTCTGCCTGTCAATAAATAAATAAATAAAAACCTTACTTGTCCATCAGTAAAAAGTAGTTTAATGAGTTGTGATACAGCTGTAAAATGACTTACTGCATAATGAAGTGGGGGACTAGCATTACGGTGTAGAGGGTTTAAGCCACTGCATGTGACACCAGTATCGCATATGAGAGTGTCGGTTCAGAGTTCTGGCTGCTTTGTTCGCAGTCCAATTCCATTAATGCACCTGGGAAGGTAGCAGAAAATGACTCAAGTAGTTGGGTCCCTGTTACCCATGTGAAAGATCAGGATGAGGGCCAGCATCCCATATGGGTTCCAGTTCAAGTCATGGCTGCTCCACTTCCAATCTAGCTCCCTGGTAATGCACCTGGAAAGCATCAAAAGATGGCCCAAGTACTTGGACCACTGCACCCACAAAGGAGATCCAGAAAAAGCTCCTGGCTTTGGCCTTACCCAGACCAGGCTGTTGCAGGCTCTCCCTTTCTCTCTCTTTCAAATAGCAAGTAAATATTTTAAAAAGGAAAAAAGAAAAGTAAAATTTAAAAAGAATGAAATAAGGGTCAGTGATGTAGCACAGCAGGTTAAGCCACTGCTTGTGCTGCTGGCAGCCCTTATTGGGGCCTGGTTCAAGTCCCTGCTGCTCTGCTTCAGATCCAGCTTCCTGCTAATACATTTGGGAAGGCAGCAGAGGATGGCCCAATTGCTTGAGCCCTTGGCTTCCAAAAGGCAGACCAAGATGGAGCTCCTCAATTCTGGCCTCATCCTGGCCCAGACTTTGCTGTTGCAGCCATTTGGGAAGTGAACCAGCAAATGAAAGATAGCTCTCTCTCTCTCTCTTGCTGTCCCTCTCTATTGCTCTCCCTTTCAACTAAATAAGTAAATAAGTCTGTCCCATATCAGTTCCTGTATTTGAGTCTCAGTTCCACACCTGATTCCAGCATCCTAAGAGACAGCAGGTTACGACTCAAGTATTTGGAACCCTGCCACCCACATAGGAGACCTGGATTGAGTTCCCAGCTCCTGGCCTCAGCCTGGCCTAAATCCACCTGCTGTGGGCATTTGGGGGAGTGGACCACTGAATGGGAGCTCTCTGTCTCCCTCTCAGATAAAAAATACTTTCAGTAGTACAAGATATCTTAGTCTGGTGGATTTTAATGTAACACACTGTGACAATTTTAGTTACAATTTCAACCTGTAAGAAACTTACAGTTGTTAAACTGTTAATATTGAAGAGAATTTCCACAATTACCTGAAAATTTTTATGAAAATATTCCTGGGGCCAGCACTGTGGGGCAGTGAGTTAATGCCCCGGCCTAAAGCGCTGGCATCCCATATGGGCGCTGGTTTGAGACCCGCCTGCTCCACTTCCGATCCAGCACTCAGATATGGCTTGGGAAAGCAGTAGAAGATGACCCAAGTCCTTGTGCCCCTGCACCCACATGGCTTCAGATCAGCGCAGCTCCAGCTGTTGCGGCTAACTGGGAAGTGAACCAGCAGATGGAAAACCTTTCTCTCTCTCTCTCTCTCTCTCTCTCTCTCTCTCTCTCTCTCTCCCCCTCTCTCTCTCCCCTCTCTGTGTAACTCTGACTTTCAAATAAATAAATAAATATTTTTAAAAAAAAAGAAAATATTCCCTCCTTTTGCAGCTATATAGCTGTATGAGTACAGATTTTCTTCAAAGTCTTCATCAAAACACTGTTGTAGTTGTCTAAATACAAAAGCATATATAAGAATCCTTCTGTCTTTTATTAAGCCAGACATTAAAGATGCCACTGTTCTCATAAAGTTTCTTTGTATTTTAAAATATTTTTTCAAAAAATATGGCACTTATGATCCTAATTATTAAATGAATTAGCTTTTAAAAAATTTATTCAAGAGGCAAAGAGACAGACCAATAGACCTCTCATCTGCTGAATTCACTCACCAAATTCCCACGCTGGCCAGCACTGGGCCAGCTGAAGCTGGGAGACAGGGACTCAATACAGATCACCAACTGGCCGCCGCCGTGGCTCACTAGGCTAATCCTCCGCCTTGCGGCGCCGGCACACCGGGTTCTAGTCCCGGTCGGGGCGCCGGATTCTGTCCCTGTTGCCCCTCTTCCAGGCCAGCTCTCTGCTGTGGCCAGGGAGTGCAGTGGAGGATGGCCCAGGTACCTGGGCCCTGCACCCCATGGGAGACCAGGAAAAGCACCTGGCTCCTGGCTCCTGCCATCGAATCGGCGCAGTGCGCTAGTTGCAGCGCGCCGGCCGCGGCGGCCATTGAAGGGTGAACCAGTGGCAAAAGGAAGACCTTTCTCTCTGTCTCTCTCTCTCACTGTCCACTCCTGCCTGTCAAAAAAAAAATATATAGATAGATCACCAATGTAGATAGCAGACACACAGACGCTCAACTACTTGAGCCATCATCTGCTGCTTCCAGAGTATGCATTGTCTGGAAGTTGGAATCAGAAGACAGCCAGGACACTCCAATATGGGGCATGGACGTTTAAAGCAAGAAAGCCAAATGCTTGCTCCTAAGTTAGATTTTTTAAAATATTTATTTATTTATTTATTTGAAAGTCAGAATTACACAGAGAGAGGAGAGGAAGAGAAAGAGAGGTCTTCCATCCTATGGTTCACTCCCCAGATGGCTGTAACAGCCGGAGCTGCGCCAATCCGAAGCCAGGAGCTTCTTCCGGATAAGTTAGATATTTTTTAAACTCCTGGCTTTTATTTAATTTTTAAACTTTTTTTTTATTTTATTATTATTATTTTTTTTTGACAGGCAGAGTGGACAGTGAGAGAGAGAGACAGAGAGAAAGGTCTTCCTTTGCCGTTGGTTCACCCTCCAATGGCCGCCGCGGCCGGCGCACTGCGGCCGGCGCACCGCGCTGATCCGATGGCAGGAGCCAGGAGCCAGGTGCTTTTTCTGGTCTCCCATGGGGTGCAGGGCCCAAGCACCTGGGCCATCCTCCACTGCACTCCCTGGCCACAGCAGAGAGCTGGCCTGGAAGAGGGGCAACCGGGACAGAATCCGGCGCCCTGACCAGGACTAGAACCCGGTGTGTCGGCGCCGCTAGCAGGAGGATTAACCTAGTGAGCCGCGGCGCCAGCCTAATTTTTAAACTTTTTTAAAAAGATTTATTTATTTATCTGAATAGCAGAGCTGCAGAGAAAGAAAGAGAGAGAAGTATTCCATCCATTGATTCATTCCCCAGAAGGCCGCAATGGCTGGAACTGAGCCCATCCTAAGCCAGGAGCCTGGAGCTTCCTCCACGTCTCCCATGGGGTACAGAGACCCAAGGACTCGGGCCATCCTCCACTGCCTTTCCAGGTCACAGCAGAGAGCTGGATCAGAAGTGGGGCAGCCAGGACTCGAACCAGCGCCCACATGGGATGCTGGCACTGCAGGCAGAGGTTTTACCCTCTAAGCCACAGCATCAGCCCCTAAACTTTTTTTAAAAAAAGATTTATTTATTGGGGGCTGGTGCTGTGGCATAACAGGTAAAGCTGCTGCTTGCAGTGCCAGTGTCCTATATGGGCACCGGTAAGTCCCGGCGGCTCCACTTCCAATCCAGCTCTCTATTATGGCCTGAAAAAGCAGTAGAAGATGGCCCATGTCCTTGGGCCCCTGCACCCTCATGGGAGACCTTGAAGAAGCTCCTGGCTCCTGGTTTCGGAATGGCACAGTTCCTGCCGCTGTGGCCATATGGGGAGTGAATCAGTGGATGGAGACCTCTCTCGCTCTCTCTCTCTCTCTCTACCTCTCCTTCTTTCTCTGTGTAACTCTGCCTTTCAAATAAATAAATAAATCTTTAAAAATTATTTATTTATTTGAAAGAGTTACAAAGAGAGAAAGAGAGAGAGAGAGGCAGGCTGGCCAGAGCTGGGCCAAGGTAAAGCCAAGAACCAGGAGCTTCTTACCGATCTCCTACATGGGTGATAGGGGCCCAGGTATTTGGACCATCTTCTGTTGCTTTTTCCCAGGCCATTAGCAGGGAGCTGTGACAGAAGTAGAGCAACTGGAACACTAACCAGGGCCCATATAGGATGCCAGCGTCGCAGGCAGCCCCTTTACCTGCTATGCCACAATGCCAGGCCCCTTTTAAGTCCCAGTTCTAACTTCTGATGTGAGAAAAACTAATAGGAATAATTCAAATATATAAATATAACCCATGTATATAAATAAGAGCTCTTTGAGTTTTTAATAATTTTTAAAAGAATAAAGGGGATACTGAGACCAAAAGGTTTCAGAACTACCTTAGTAGTCTATAGCACTTCCACTGGAAGCAGAAGAATGGAGATGACCTAAGGAGACTTCACAGGCTTCCAGTCCTTTCCCACTTAGCCATCTCTCGTCCCTTAGCCCCACAGTCAAAACGTGGAAGTGAGGCGCTCAGCAGTGTGCTCTAGGTGTCTGTGAAAATATGAAAGGAAAAGGACACTCCCTTCTCTTCCGCCCCTCTAAATCTCTAGGCAAGACTTGGAAATATACAGGCTGAAGAGAGAAAGTAGGAATGGCAAATGGGAATGAGGGGACTTACCAGTCATTAAAGCATTTATGCAGAAACCCTGGAATTAGACAGTTAGAACAAGCTATCAGGGGCCACAGTTGGATTGCTCTGGCTGAATATCAGGAACTGCTCTGGCCCTTTTCTTAAAAATGACCTAAATCTTTAAATTACCTGTAAAGCTCAACAATTCTTCTAGGCCACGATTCAGCAGAATAGGCCAGCACGGAAAGAAATCAGCTCAAAAAGAAAAAAATAGATATTAAATCAGCATAGTGACAACTAATACTTTACTAAATACCTTACATTCTACATTCACCACCACCCCTCTTCCCCTCCAACTATCAGATCCCTTCCCTTGACCTCAGCTTTGTCTTCCCATAGGCTATTTCTTTTTTTTTTTTTTTTTTTTTTGAGATTTATTTATTTGAAAGGCAAAGTTACAGAGAAAGAGAAACAGAAACAGAGAGATTGCATCTACTAGTTCACTCCCCAAAATGGCTACAACAGCTAGAGCTGGGCAGATCCAAAGCCAGGAGTCAGGAGCTTCTCCTGGGTCTCCCACGTGGGTGCAGGGGCTCAGGCACTTGGGACCTCCTATGCTGCTTTCCCTGGCACATTAGCAGAGAACTGGATCATAACTAGAGCAGCCAGAACTCAAACCAACACCCATATGGGATGCTGGCACCACAGGCGGGAGCTTAACTTACTGTGCCACAGCTCTAGCCCCCTAGGTTATTTCTGATTCATTTTGGATGCAGTCACTTGGGTGGGGGAATTTAGGTGTAAAGTGTTTCACCATGATTTGAACCACCTCCATACCATTTACTGGCTGTATGATTTTGAGCAAGTAACTTTCCATCTCTGTACCCTCAGTTTCTGCATCTTTAAAATGGGGTTTGGGGATGGGGAAAAGTCCCAGGCATTTGTTGCCATGGTTAAGATGCTGCTGGGGACAGCTACATCCCACGTCAGAGTACCTAAGTTCAAGTCCTGGCTCCACTCCCAGTCTCCTGCTGATGTGCACCTGGAAGGCAGCAGGTGAAGGCTCAAGTGTTTATATCCCTGCCATTCACATAGGAGACTTGGACTGAGTTCCTGGAACATGGCTTTGACCTAACTCAGCTCCATCTGATGCAGGCATCTGTGGAGGGTACCACCAGATAGATGTCTCCACTGTCTGTCTCTCTCTCTCTCTCTGTCTCATTGCTTCTCGAATAAATAAAAATTTAAAAGAAAATACTGCCTTTCAGCCATGTGATCCAATGGTTATTAATAAACAGGAGGTATGTCCAGATTTAAGCTGTGGACTCTGAAGTAAATATTCTGTCACTGAGATGAGCAGAGTATATAGAGAAGGAACACAGTGCTAGTTTGCATCACTGCAAGTAATCCCCTTTGGATGGATATATTCATGGGAGGTGAACAAACGTAAGTCTCTGAAAACAACCTAGAGAAACCTCTCAAGGCCATGTTCCTTCCCGTGGGTTCACTTAGCTAGCAGTTTCCTGGAGTTGGTATAGGAGAATTCCCCAGTTCTTGCCTAGAAGTGGTAATTCCTTTGGTCTTAGAGCCTCTAGAGGATTTCAGCCTCCTTGTCTATGACTGCTGATTAGATACCAGGCTCAGGTCCCTACCTTTTTATATTTTTTAATCAGCTTTTTTTTTTAAAGGTTTTCAAAAGATTTATTTTATTTTATTTGAAAGGCAGAGTTACAGAGAGAAGTAGAGACAGAGAGAGAAAGAGAGAGGTCTTCCATCTGCTGGTTCACTCCCCAAATGACTGCAACGGCTGCAGCTGAGCTGATCCGAAGCCAGAAACCAGGAACTTCTTCCAGGTCTCCCACATGGATGCAGGGGCCCAAGCACTTGGGCCATCCTCCACTGCTTTCCCAGATGCATTAGCAGGAAGCTGGATTGGCAGTGCAGAACAGCTACTTCAACCAGATGCTCCAGTATGGGATGTGGGCATCCCAAGCAGTGACTTAACTGCTGTGCAACAATGCCCACTCTTAAAGAAATGTTTTAGCTCTTACAGTTAAGTCATTTGTCCATTTTGAGTTAAATTTTGCATATGGTGTAAAGTATGGGTGCAACTGCATTCTTTTTGCAGGCAGATATCCAGTTTTCCCAGCACCATGTGTTGAAAAGTATTTTCCAGCCGCAGCGCACCGGCCGTGGCGGCCATTGGAGGGTGAACCAATGGCAAAGGAAGACCTTTCTCTCTGTCTCTCTCTCTCTCACTGTCCACTCTGCCTGTCAAAAAAAAAAAAAGTATTTTCTTTCATTGTTGGGCTTTCTTGGCCACCTCCAAAAATTAACTGACTGTAAGTTTGAAGGTTTCTGGACTATCAATTCTGTTCTGTTAATCTGTATGGTAGTAGTACTACATGTCCTGATTATTAAAAGTTATAGAAAATTTTGAAATTGTAAAGTGTAAGTCCTCTATTTTTTTTAAGATTTATATATTAGGCCGGCTCCGTGGCTCACTAGGCTAATCCTCCGCCTAAGGTGCAGGCACCCCGGGTTCTAGTCCCAGTTGGGGCGCTGGATTCTGTGCCGGTTGCTCCTCTTCCAATCTAGCTCTCTGCTATGGTGCAAGAAGGCAGTGGAGGATGGCCCAAGTGCTTGGGCCCTGCACCAGCATGGGAGACCAGGAGGAAGCACCTGGCTCCTGGCTTCAGATCAGCGCAGTGTGCCGGCCGTAGCGGCCATCTGGGGGGGGGGGGTGAATCAGTGGAAGGAAGACCTTTTTCTCCTTTCTCTCTCTCTCACTGTCTAACTCTGCCTGTCAAAAAAAAAAAAAATTTATATATTTATTTGAAAGTCAGAGTTACACAGAGAAAGAAAGAGAGGTAGAGAGTGAGAGAGGTCTTCCATCCGCTGTTTCACTCCCCAGTTGGCCAAAACGGCCAGAGCTGCACCGATCCGAAGCCAGGAGCCAGGAGCTTCTTCTGGGTCTCCCATGCAGGTGCAGGGGCCCAGGGATTTGGGTCATCTTCTACTGCTTTCCCAGGCCATAGCAAGAGAGCTGGATCAGAAGTAGAGCAGCCAGGTCTTGAACAGGAACCCATATGGGATGCTGGTGCTTCAGGCCAGGGTGTTGACCCGCTGCGCCACAGCGCCAGCCCCTTACTATTCTTTTTTTAAGATTGCTTTGGTTATATTGAGTTGACCCCTACCATTCTTACCCCAAGTGACAAGGCCTCACCCACACTGCCTTTTCCAAGCTATCTGTTACGGTAGCTTACAACCCTAATCCTCACCCTCTCCAATCTCATCTTGCTACATGGCTTCTTTCAGTTTCTCAAACATTCCGAAGCCCTGAAAAACTTTGAATTCATATTCCTTTTGCCAAGAATACTCCCCAGACTCCCTCCCATCTAATACCAAGGCTGACTCCTTTTGTCACTGGGATCTCTGCTCAAATGTTATTTTCTCAGAGTAGTCCTCACTAATGCATGATCTAAAGTAGCTGCCCTCCAAACCCTTCCACCCTATCACATTAGCCTGTGCTTTACACTTAGTACTGCCCACAACTGTCTTCAGTATTTAGTTTCTGTCTCCCTTACTAGAATGGAAACTTCAGGAGAGCAAATTTCTTGTCTTACTTAACACTGAATTCCTACACATAGAATCCTGCCTGACATATAATGGATATTTAACACATATTGAATGAATGGATGATCCCTGGATAGCCCTATAGTAGGATTTAGCACTAGTGAGAGAGGTAAGAGGCAGTGAAACAGGCCCTCAACACAAGGTTGCTTTCTTTGTACACACCTTCTTCTCTCATTTTGCACCACTCAGCAATTATCCCTCCTGTTTTAAAAGGTTTTATTTGTGGGGCTGTGCTGTGGCATAGTGAGTAAAGCCACTCCCTGCAGCACCAGCATCCCAAATGGGCTCTGGTTTGAGTTCCGGCTGTTCCACTTCCAATCCAGCTCCCTGTTAATGTTCCTGGGAAAGTAGCAGAAGATGGCCCAAGTCCTTGTGCCCCTGCATCCATATAGGAGACCCTGATGAAGTTCTGGGCTCCTGGCTATGGCCTGGCCCAGCCCTGGCTGTTGTGGCCATCTGGGGAGTAAACCAGCAGATGGAAGACCTCTCTCGCTTTCTCTCTATCTGTGTGTGTGTGTGTGTGTGTGTGTGTGTGTGTGTGTCTCCCTCCCTGCCTTTGCCTCTCCCTCTAACTCTTTCAAATAAATTTATTTGAAAGAGACAAGTGGATCTCCCATTTGACAACAGCCAAATCTGGGCCAGGCCAAAGCCAAGAGCCAGGAACTCAATGTACATCTCCCACCTGGGTGGCAGTGCCCTAATTACCTGAACTATCACTTGCTGTCTCCCAGGGTACACATCAGGAGCAGAGCCAGAATGGAACCCAGCCACTCGAATATGGAATGTGAGCATCCCATGTAGCACATTAACCATTGTCTCAAATTCCCACCACCTCCCTCCTTTCATCCAGAAGTTTACCCCAAATTCTCTACCTAATATCTGTCAGCATTTAAGAAGACACAGATGATAGATACAGATGCATTCCTACTGTCCCCTGTATCTAATGATTGCTCTCAGGAAAAGGACCAAAGATATCTGACCATAATATATATGGACAATTAAGCATGCAGGTCCATTTGCAAAGACAAAAATCTAGAGCGTTGGGAAACATGAGGCACCAGACACTGGTAGAGAAGAACCCAGAACTAAGAAGGCAAGAACACAGAATCTCAGAGAGAATCCAGACCTCAGACACAGAGCCTAGGAACTCACATGATAATATCCTTTGATTCTAGTGCCTGCAGAAGTTTCAGAAGCACTGTCCTATGGTTAGACTGGAGAGCAAAGGCCTAGGTTACTGATTTGGAAGGTTTTTGCCTGGGGCTTGGGAGGCTCTAATAACCCTGTATACAGTTCTGGGTCCTTCATCTAGAGCTCTTGAAGAATGTTACAGGCATTGATTAGCCTTTGCAACACCCCAGACTGAAAATCCAGGCTCTCGGCCTCGTTTTACTAACAGAAAACTGAAGCCTGTGGTTTACAGCCAGGAAAGGAATATCTCAGGCTCATGTGGTCTGGACTGAACAAGCTAATGCCTAACTTTAAAACCACACTGACCTCAAAATCTTTTCCCTTATGGGAGTGATTCTTAATCTGGGAACTTCAGAGCACTTAAATATATGTATATGCTTACTACGCCTTGATTGTAGGCAGATAATTTAACTGGCTCCTTGTTACTCAGGTCTCAGTTTAAAGGTCACCTCCTCAGAGAAGGCTTCCCTGAACACCCATTTAAAGTAATGTCTTCTCTCAGCCCCTATCATATTACCCCTTTTATTTTCTTCAGAGTACCTAACCATTATCTGAAATTAACTTTTATTTGGTTTGCCTTTTTTCTCTTTAATAAGTTTATATTAAGGTCAGAAACCTTATCTGATACTATGTTGTTGATGTTCAATAAGTACTTCTTTGAAGTTTAAATAAAGAAGTCTAAATAAGGATTTTTAACAGTATGTAAATGCTGTTGAAATTAATAAAATATGCATTATTTTTAATCTGAGAGGGAGAGACAAACTCATTGGTTCACTCCACAGATATCCACAAGAGTTAGGGCTGGGATGAGTCCAAAGCTGGGAGCCAGGAACTTGACTCAGGTCTCCCACATGTGTGACAAGAACCCAGTTACATGATCCAGCAACTGCTGCCTCTCAGGGTCTGAATTAGCAGGAAACTGGAGTCAGAAATCACAAACAGGTACCAAACCCAGACACTCCTATATGGGATACAACCGTCTTAACCATGAGGCCAACCGCCATCTTGAAGTTATCTTTTGTTTATTTATTTATTTATGTCAGAGTCAGAATTACAGAGGGAGTGACAGAGAGAAATCTTCCATCTGCTCATTCACTCCCCAAATGGCCTTAATGGCTGGAGCTGGGCCAGTCCAAAGCTAGGAGTCAGGAGCTTATTCTGGGTCTCACATGTGGTTGACAGAGGCCCAAGAACTTGGGCCTCTTCTGCGGCTTTCCCAGGTGCATCAGAAATGGAGCAACCAGGACTTGAACCAGTGCCCTTATGTATGCCTGTGCTGCAGGTGGTGGCTTAACCCATTACACCACAGGACCCGGCCCCCTTGAAGTTATCTTTGACATCCTTTTTTCTCATATCCCAAACAAGTAGGAGGAAAATGGGGGAAAAAAAAGACAAAATTAGTTCAATTAATCTAAATAAGGTGAGAAAATGGAACGAAACAGAAAAACAGGATGATAAAATGAAAAAAAGAATCAAATAGTAATTAAGTATAAATGGACTAAATTCTTTGGCCAAAAGATAGATTGTTATATTGGGTTAAAAACTAAAACAAGGGGCTAACGCTGTGGCACAGTAGGCTGAGCCACTGCTGGCAGCACTGACATCCCATATAGGTGCCAGTTCGTGTCCCAGCTACTCCTCTTCTGATCCAACTCTCTGCTATGACCTGGAAAAGCAGTAGAAGATGGCCCAAATGCCTGGGCCCCTGCACCTGCATGGGAGACCTGGAAGAAGCTCCAGGCTCCTGGCTTCAGATCAGCCCAGCTCTGGCTGTTGCAGCTATTTGGGGAGTGAACCAGCAGATGGAAGACTTTTCTCTCTGTCTGTCTGTCTGTCTGTCTGTCTCTCTCTCTCTCTCTCTAACTCTGCCTCTCAAATAAATAAAATATTAAAAAAAAAACTAAAACAAGAATCAGACATCTGACACATCAGCTAAACTGCCATTTGGCATGGCCATATACCATGTGGGATGGCCTGGTTGAAGTTCCACCTGCTCTGCTTTTGATCCAGCTTGCTGCTAATACACATCCTGAGAGGCAGCAAATGATGGATTAAGTACTTCGTTCCCTGCCACCTACATGGGAGACTCACACGAAATTCTAGGCTTCTGGGTTGGGCCTGGCCCAGCCCTGGCCGTTAAACGGGCATTTGGGGAGTGAACTGGTGGATGGAAGATCTCTGTCTCTCTGCCTTTCAAAAATAATAATAATAATAAATAAATTTGGCTATATTCTGGTTGTGAAAGATATACCTAAAGTATAAGAACATGGAAAAAAAATAAGATATGAGAACATGGAAAGACCAAATTTCAAAGACTAAATATATAATATAGGTTAATTCTAACCACAAGGAAGCTGATTTAATTGTATTTCTAGCAAACAAGTGTAAAGAATTACTAGTCATTACAAAACAGTAAAAAACTTAGCCAGGAAAATACAACAACTTTAAACTGGAAAGCACTCAGTGACAAAAGCTTTTAAAAATGCATAAGAGCAAGAATTGATGAATCCCCAAGGAATTATTAACAAATTTATTTTCATAAGAGGCATTTTAACATACCCCCTTTGTCACTTAATATATCAACATAAAATCCTAAAATATATAGAACATTTTGAATAGCATAGTTAGGCCAGCCTAATAGAAACAGAAAATTGCTCCTAATAAATAGAATAGGGAATAAATTCTAGAGAGCAGTCTCTTGGCCTACCAGTTAAGATGCCTGATCCCACATAGGAGTGCCTGGGCACGAGTACTAATTCCAGCTTCTCATCAGTGCAGACCCTGGGAAGCAGTGGTGATGGCTCAAGTAACTAAGTTCCTATCTCCCATGTTTCACTCCCTGCTCATGAGTGCAGCCCTAGCTCCACCCCAGTTGTTGCAGGCATTTGGAGAATGAACCAGGAAATGGGAGCTTTCCCTCTCTCTCTCTGCCCTTAAATAAAAAATAATCTTTAAAAACACTTATTTTTTATTGTTTATTTTAAAAGGTTTTTAAAAACTTCATTTTCAAACACACATAGAACATTTATAAATATTAACCCCATGCCAGGCCATATCCTCACGAATGACTAAGGGCCGGCACTGTGGCATAGCAGGTTAAGCTACCATCTATGACACCAGCATCCCATATGGGCTCCGGTTCAAGACCTGGCTGCTCCACTTCTGATCCAGTGGAGGAAGATGGCCCAAGTCCTTGGGCCCCTGCACCCACGTGGGAGACCCAGAAGAAGCTGAAGCTCCTAGCTCAGCTTCAGCCTAGCCCAGCCCCAGCTGTTGCAGCCATTTGTGAAATGAACCAGTGGATAGAAGATTCATTCTTTCATTCATTCTCTCTCTCTCTCATTAAAACAACAATAACAAAAATCCCTTGGAGCCAGCATCATGGCACAGTGGGTTAAGTCATTGCCTGCCACGCAGGCATCCCATATGAGCACTGGTTGGAGACCCAGTTGCTCCACTTCTGATCCAGCTCCCTGCTAATGTGCCTGGGAAAGCGGCAGAAGATGGCCCAAGTTCTTGGGCCCCTGCACCCACGTAGGAGACTGAGAGGAAGCTCCTGGCTTCGGCTTGGCCCAGCCCTGGTCGTTGAGGCCATTTGTGGAGTAAACCAGTGGATGGAAAATCTCTCTCACTCTGTCTCTCCCTCCCTCCAACTCTGCCTGTCAAATAAATAAAAAATAGCTAAATCTTAGAAAAATGACTAAATGCAAATAAGTTAGAAATTAGTTACAAAAAGGTAATTGAATGAGGGAAATATGTTTGGAAATTTTTAAAGTTTATTGTTTTTATTTATTTGAAAAGCAGAGCAGCAGATGAAGAGAGAGAGCACGAGATCTTACACCCACTAATTGATTCTCCAAATGCCTGCAAGAGAGCAGGGCTGGGCCAGGCTGAAGCCAAGGACCTAGAATTCAGTCTAAGTCTCTCATGTGGGTGGCAGGGGCCCAAGTACTTGGGCCATCCCAGAATGCACATTGAATGGAGCCAGACTGGAACCCAAGCACTCCAACATGGGATGAAACCGTCCCAAATGACTGCTTTACCTGCTATACCGCAACATCTGCATCTTGGAAATTTTCAACACACTGTCAGTCAAAGAATAAATCTTAATAGAAATTAGAAAATACTTACATATGAAATGTTAATGAGGATATTATGTATCAAAACCTGTAGTACTTAGGAAGAAGTTTACCATAGTAGCATTTACATTATAGGAAACAATTCAGGCTCAAAATAAGTAACTAAGAAGTTAGGAAAAACAACAGAATAAACCTAAAGAAAACAGGAAGAAGGAAATAACAATAAAAAAGAGCAGAAATTATTAAAACACTCCTAGAGAAGGACAACGAAGCCAAAATGTGTTATACTAAAAGACACAAAATAGACTGATTGTAGCAAGAGTAAGCAAGAACAAAAAAGAAAACACAGATATAATATTAGAAAAGATGCAGGAGCCATAGTTAAATGTGCTATAAGATTAAAAAGATAAGAATTGTAATAATATTTTGTCAAATACGAAAACTTAGATAATATGAATAAACTCCTACATAATTCACAAAAAATATCTAAAAATGAAATGAGGGGGTTGTGTGGTGTGGTGTCACAGGCACTCCCACCTGCAGTTGTCCTTGGAGCTTGCCTGGAGCATTGTTCTGAAAAATAGCAGTGGCGAGAGAAAGATGACAGCCACCTCGCATCAAGGAGTTGTGAGCATTGTGTCAGTGCTCCAGTGTGGTCGAAAGAAGAGCCAAAGTGACAGGGCGAGTACATGTTTTCTTACCTGACGCGGACAGGACGGAAGGTATGGCCCAGGGGCTGCCTGTGAGGTCATTCGGGGAGCGGTAGCGAACAAGTACATGGGAGAGACTCTCTCTCCTTCCCTCCCTCCCTTTCTCCATCAATAAATTAAGGGAAAAAAAGGCCGGCACCGCAGCTCACTAGGCTAATCCTCCGCCTAGCGGCGCCGGCACACCGGGTTCTAGTCCCGGTCGGGGCGCCGGATTCTGTCCCGGTTGCCCCTCTTCCAGGCCAGCTCTCTGCTGTGGCCAGGGAGTGCAGTGGAGGATGGCCCAAGTGCTTGGACCCTGCACCCCATGGGAGACCAGGAAAAGCACCTGGCTCCTGGCTCCTGCCATCGGATCAGCGCGGTGCGCCGGCCGCAGCGCGCCAGCCGCGGCGGCCATTGGAGGGTGAACCAACAGCAAAGGAAGACCTTTCTCTCTGTCTCTCTCTCTCACTGTCCACTCTGCCTGTCAAAAAAAAAAAAAAAAAAAAAAAAAAAAAAAAAAAAAAAAAAAAAAAATTAAGGGAAAAAAAGAAAAAAAGAAATGAGGAACCGGTGTTGTGGCATGGTGTGTTAAAGCCCCAGCCTATAGTGCCGGCATCCCATATCAGTGCTTGTTCGAGTCCTGGCTGCTTCACTTCTGATCCAGCTTTCTGCTGTGGCCTGGAAAAGCAGTGGAAGATGGCCCAAATCCTTGGGCCCCTGCACCCGCGTGGGAGATCCAGAAGAAGCTCCTGGCTCCTGGCTTCGGATCAGCTCAGCTCTGGCCATTGCAGTCGTTTGGGGAATGTAGCAGCGGATTGAAGACCTCTTTCTCTCTCTGGCTGTACCTCTCTCTGTAACTCCGTCTTTCAAATAAATAAAATAAATCTTAAAAAAAAAAAAAAAAAAGAGCCCCAAAATTAAACAATTGGAATCAACCACCTTTCCAAAAAGTAAACACCAGATCCCAGTGGCGTTAACAGTAGAAAAATAAAGAATTGAACTGTGATAGAGTTATACAATTGAGTGCTACATAGCAATGAAAATGAACAAACTACAGCTCCTTGCATCGACATGACTGAGTCTCAAAAGAATATTTGTTGAGTGAAAGAAGCAATAATACGATTCCATTTACATAACACTCAAAAATAAGCAAAATAATAAATGCATAAGGATACATCAATAGATGTTTAAAACTGTAAAGAAGGGGCCAGTGCTGTGGCATGGGAGTAAAGCCACCAGCTGCAGTGCCAGCATCCCATATGTGCACCATTTCAAGTCCTGGCTGCTCCACTTTCGATTCAGCTCTCTGCTATGGCCTGGGAAAGCAGTGGAAGATGGCCCAAGTCCTTGGGCCCCTGCACCTGCATGGGAAGACCTGGAAGAAGCTCCTGGCTCCTGGCTTTGGATCAGCCCAGCTTCAGCTTCTGCCATTGTGGCCAACTGGGGAGTGAACCAGCAAATGGAAGACCTCTCTCTCTGCCTTTCCTTCTCTCTCTGTGTAACTCTGACTTTCAAATAAATAAATAAATCTTTTAAAAAACACTGTAAAGAAAAGCAAGAGAGTAATTACTGTGAAGTGTAGGGTAATGTTTACCCAGAATAAGGGATTCAATCTAGGAAGGACATACAGAGGGGCTTCTAAGGTACAAGAAATATCCTGTGTCTTAACGTAAGTGTTGCATATGCAGCTATTTATTGTTATTCTTTAATTCTACTCCTGAGTATTTAGTCTGGAGAACTTCTTGCACTTACAGAGATACATTGTATATTCTTTTATATGTATATGGTATCTTTTGAATTTCTAAAATTATTCATTCTCTGTTGATGACAAGAATGAGATAGACACATGTGTACTGACATGGAGAAAATGTTCAAGGCATATTAAATGACAAGTATGTTGTAGAACTCTATAGTATAATTTTAATTCAAAATAATTTTAATTAAAATACTGATTTTTCCATAGAAATAAATCTGAATAATATTTACTAAATGTGAACACTAGTTATTTCTGTGATGGTTTTCATTTCAAAATTGTACATTTCTATATTGTTTTAATGTTTTCCAATAACCTCACTCACTTTTTTTTTAAAAAAAGATTTATTTATTTATTTGAAAGTCAGAGTTATAGAGAGTCAGAGAGAAAGAGAGAGAGAGAGAGGGAGGTCTTCCATCCACTGGTTCACTCCCCAAATGGTCGCAATGGCTAGAGCTGGGCCAATCCAAAGCCAGGATCCAGAAGCTTTCTCCAGGTCTCCCATGCAGGTGCAGGAGCCCAAGACTTGGGCCATCTTCTACTGCTTTTCCAGGTCATAGCAGAGAGCTGGATAGGAAGTGGAACAGCCGAGACTTCAACCAGTGCCCTTATGGGTCACAGATGACATCTTCACCAAGCCACAGCTCTGACCCCGAAAGATTATTTTTCTATACATAAAAAACTGTTTAAAATAGAAGAATACTTGTTCTGGAAAGAGCTCCCTGATGACCCCCAGATCCTGTAAAAGACAATCTGTGAGGGCAGGAAGTTCAAATGGGAAGGGCTCCAGACTCTTCAATGGGGGAAGAGTGCAAGGGCCTGGTCAGTCCCTCGGCTCAGCCCCCAGCAGACTTGCTTGCTCCCTGTCAGTCTCCACCCTGGCTCCGGAAGCACCAAGGTCTTGGGCAGCTGCCCGTTAGTCCCGCCCCCCTGTTCCAGGTCCCCAGCTCACTGAGCAGCTGGCAGCGTCCTGACTTTCTGAAGATTCCTGTTAACGGAGGGAAGACCTGGTGAGGCCAGAGCAAGGGACACAGGTGGGAAGCGATCAGGGCAGAAGTGTTGGGGGCTATGGAGAGCTGTGAGATCTGGTGCTGAGCCAGCCAGTGGGCTGCCTTTTCTTCTTCTAGCCTCTCAAATTCTCTGCTGCAGGTGGTGGGGGCGCTTGGGCTTGGAAAGGCATGAAGAGGAAGGTGTTCTGTGGCCCAGAAGAAAGGTCTGCTCATCAAGGGCAAACAGTCCAGGTTTTTGTACATGCTGCAGTCTCTGCCTACAATTCCTTTCCATTTTGTCCTGGCTACTTTCTATTCCTTCTTCACATCTGCAGTTTTGACGCACTTAGAAACTTTCCCCAACACACATCACCTCATCTCTACTACTCTGAGGAGAGGTTCAAGGAGTCTGTTTCTACAGCCTGTGGCTTCCCTTATCTGTCTCTGCTAGTAGCCCTCTTACTGGTCTAACTCTCCTACTGGGATTTAAGCTTCTGAGGTTAGGTACTATGATTGTTTTGCTCACCACTGTTATCTCTAGCACCCAGATACTCCATGATATGCATGTTTGCTATATCTCAGAAAATGTTATCTGGATGAATAAAATGAAGGAATGGCAGAGAGGGCAAGAGAATAGGGAATCCTTGCATTTGGCTCATGTGGTTCTCAGCAGCAAAGGGGAGGAGCCTTCCGGGCAAGGGAAAGGAGCGCCAAGTTTTATCCTCCCTATTCGCTTGAGCTCCCTCTACCGGCCAGACTTCAGAGCTGCAGGGAGCCAAGCCCGGGTACTCTTACCTGTTGAGACCTACCCATTCCCCAATGCCGGAGTTCTCCAGGGACAGAGTATAAAAAGAAAACAGGGCTGCTCGGTACACTGGAGGTTTCCAAGGCCTAACCCTGCACTTCCCCCTCCTCAACAACAGGTGCACTTCCTTCATACCCTCACCTCATGCTGAGTTTCCTGGGGTCTTCGCTCCCAGATTCTTTTTCCAGCTAATTCACGGAGATGTTGATTTCTGGAGCCTTTGGCTGGTACATCAGTTCTGACTGTGGAAAAGAGATTCCAGGCTGGGTCAGGAATAGATAGACAAATACAGAGAAAAAGACATGCATTGAGGAAGGGACCCAGTGATAGGCTGTAAAGCCCCAGCAAGACAAAACAAAAATCAGGTTTGAGGAAGAAAGATTGCCCTCACCCTCTACTCTGCCTGTGTCAGTACAAAGCTAAGGGGACTCGTGCTGATCAGATCTTCAGGTTTCACGGAGATAACAGACTTGAGGGACAGCTTCTGGACAAGAGGGCTCTCCCTACCCCCACCCTGTTCCTCCCAAGAGGAACTCACATCTTCGCTGTCACTTCCGCTGAAGGAATGCCCCGGCTCCAGCCCCTTCTCAGGGACATTCCTCTCCTCCTCTGGCATCAGCTCATCCAGCCAGAGGAGTTCCTGGGGTGAGAAGACCCACTCCAGTGCCTTTCGGACCCCCACCAGGCCCAGCAACTGCAGGAATAGCAACAACACAGAGCCATCAGCAACTACAGCAGGAACACAACAGGAACATCTGTCGAGCACGTCTGACATGCTAGGCATTATGGGTCATCTCACGGAAGGCTAACACATTCCTATGAGGTAGACGGAACATTCCCATTGCACAGAGGAGGACACTGAAGCCGTGGGTGGCTAGTACCTTCCCAGAGGTCACACAGCTGGCACGTGAGAACCAGACTGGTCCTGCTGCAAAGCCGATGGCTCTTAACTTCCTCAGTGAGTAAGAACACAGACAGACGCCACCTGCATCGTCTGCTCCCTGAGTAGCACGAGTGTCAGAACTGCCTTTCTCCCGGGATTCAATTTTCTTCTGGGTTTTATACTCCTACTTATGGTTCATCAGCCCAAACAAGTTGGGAAAGGAGGTAAATCATCGATCCTAGGAGGAGCCCTTCTGTGGGTATCCATCAGCCATCTTTCGTCATCTTAGGATTTCCAACCAGGCAGAGCCAGGACAAGTGAGAGGGGGAGATTCTCCCTGGCCACTTCCCAGACTCAGAAACTTTCAGGAACCCCCAGGACAGCCTGCCCCAAGTCACCATGAGGGGGAAGATGATGGCCGCAGGGGTAGACTTGATTATCCAAAGCAGACCCAGGCAGGCCAGCTGAATGGCTGTGAAGAGGTGGACCCTGCTCAGAGGCACATGCCGCAGGAGCAGCAGGTCTGGTTGGTGTTTTGCTGGCATCAGCATTAGCTGCACTCTCTTCATGAACTGGGAAAAGAGGAAGAGGAATGAGGAACTCAGGTAGCCTGGAGGGTGTCACTGCCAGCTCCCCAGCCCAGGATGGGGATGCAGGGAGGAACAGAAGGCCCTAAAGTCTCTTTCCCAACCAGAATGTGGGGCAGAGTCTCTGCACGGAAGCAGGGAACATGGACGGCAGAGGAATTGGCAAGTGTAGGCAGGAGGTGCTGGCCAGCGGCAATGAAGAGGAGTTGGGGTGCTGGGTGATTTCAGTGGGCTCACCTGGATGCTGCTGAGCGCTGCCACCCCCATGTACAGGAAGATGCCGTAGAGCACAGGCATTGGGATGAACTGGAAGAAAAGTGAAAGCTGCCATAGGAGTTTACCACCCAGAGGCCCCACCTTAGGCTCCAACCGCAGCCGTCTAACAGCCGGCATCTGAGCCTGACCAGGCCTTGCCTTTCTTTTCGCATGTTGCATACCTGATCTCACTGAATCTACATATCTATCGAATGAGGTTGATTCTATTACTGCTCCATTTTACAGATTCAGAGATAGAATTTCAAAGAGACTAAGTAACCTGCCCATTACCTGGCCTACCTCTTCAATCTTGTTACCTTCCCTCTGATCTTTATGCTGCTAGTACGCTAGGAGCTCCTGTTCCTTCCCTCAGCAAACAAGTCCACATCTGTTGCTGCCCCTTGCATGGCCTTTGCCATTCTCCTCACCTAAAATGCCCTTCTCCACACCTCCACACGGCCACTTCCCTCTAAACACGCACGCCTCATCCCGTGACACTCCAGAAAGGTGGGAGTGCTGACCCCTGGCACTCTTCATCGCCAATGCCCTTTCACATCTTACAGAACTTACTATCTGAAGTTATCCTTGATTTAAATTTGCAAACAGTCTGCTTCTTTTCACCAGACTACAGAGATGAAGGCCTGATGTCTTTTGATCACCACTACGTTCCCCAGTGCCTGGAATGCTGCGTGGCTTATGGCTTATGCTCGGTAAACATGTGCTGACTGAGAGCCGCCCAGTCTGTAAGTGGCTGATCCAGTCTATCTGGCTCCTACTCTTCCACTCTTACCCAGGTTCCGTGACCTTTCCCTCCCCTAACTTCTTGCCATCTGCCGGCGATTCTTGTCTGCCATTCTCCACACTCTTGACTGCATTGCTGTCGTGGCTTGTTGAATCTTTATGCTAATACTTACTACTTACTTTCTGATTGTGTTTCTGGTAGGGGCTTGGTGCCACATTCCTTTGCAGTACTTCCCTGCCCCCTCACTGCTCACAGTCTTGTGCACACTGTAGAGTTCCAGTGAAGGACTAGTCAAGGGTTGCTGGAGTGTGATGATCACACTCTCAGTCTCTTACTTGGACAGTGCTTAGACCCCAGGGGATGGTGGTGGCACGTCCACACCCTGCTCTGCTGGGTAGAAAGAATCTGGGTTCACAGGTAGATCTCAGAAGCTGGCTCTTACAAGTTACTTTACCTCTTTCACTTCAGGATCCTCAAATGCCTCTCTGGGTTAATTTGAGGATTCCATGAGACCATGTATGGAAGAAACCCTAACACAGTGCCTGGCACACAGTAAATGTTCAGAGTGTGTCAATTCTTGCTGTATCTATCATTTTAACTTCATGGTCCCTAACCCCAGCCTGGAAGAGGGGTACCTTGAGCACAGGTGCCAGGAAGATGGAGACTCCTGTGAGGGTGAACACCGCCAGGCCTGTCAGCCTCTGCTCCCTGTGAGGAGAAAGAGGGGTTTCCTGGAAGCTGGGTGAGGCTCTAGGGCCCCCAGGCTGGAGACAGCACCACTCGGACCCTGCAGCCAGAGGAAAGTAGAGGGATCCCCTGATAGGCGGGGAAAGGACCTTGTCTTGGTGTGAAACACTGGTAAAGGGGAAGGTGCAGAGCATTCAATGTGAGAGTCCCAGGCCTCCCGCAGTTCAAGTCCATGTGGAAAATCAATAATGTTACACCGCCATGAAGACTTACATATCACCACTTGCAAAGCTGATTTCTTATACTTTAGACAGATCGTGTTTCCAACAGTTACAAAGCTGTTGTGTAATGGATTCCTTTGTAACATCAATGATGTGATTCTACATTGAATGGGGATTATTAGGTAGTACCTCACCCTCCGCTTCAGCCCTGACTGCCTCCACCCTTGTATCTTGAGTCCCTCCCAGTCCCCATGGCTGCAGGAGGAGAGGACACATTAGATCTCACCTCGGAGCCCAGAACCCACCCACTTACCTGCCACAGAGCTCATGGGGTGCCTACAGCTCAATGAGCTGCACCAAGAACTCTGCCATGTACCCCACCACCCTACCTTGCTGCCCACCTCTCACTGCAGCCTCACCTGATGCCCAGGAAGCTGTGGGGCTCCCCAGGGGCACAAGCTCGGCTCTCCCTCCGAAGACTGTCCATGTGGGCCAGGGAGAGGACAGTGGCTGAGACATACCATGGCAGCCCGAGCACTGAAGTGAGCAGCATCAGCAGCGCCACACAGAAGAGGTCCAAGTGGAAGCCAGCTCCCTTCTGCAGGAAGTGACAGGAATAATGAGGATGAGGCTAGCCCGGTCTGGGTCCTCTGTCCTCTGGGGTGGGTGAGGGGGAGCCCAGAACCTGCCAGGGAGCTTCTTCCCCTTGGTCTGGGCCAATAGGCCTTACCCGCAGTCTGTATTCCACACGGTTGAGGATGACTGCTGTGATCTGCTGGTCCATGAAGATGAGGATTGACAGCAACAGCGCAGGCAGGGCAGCTGCCACACTCAGCCACCAGGGGTTGGCTCCAAAAGGTGGCACCAGCCAGCCACGGCCGGGGAGTGTGGGCTGGAGGAAGAAATTCCGTGGCCAGGTTGGAGAGGGTCACCCAAGAATACCTCATCTGTACACCCCAAATTCCACACCTCATTGCACCCCCTGGCTCAAGACCCTGGATGCTAGGTAGGCACAGTGTTTGTGCTTGTGTGTGCACACACGTGCATGTGCATAGTTAGCTCAAAGCATCTTGGTGCCTTCAAAGGAGGCAGAGGAAGGAGACTAGCCTGGGTGTTGGGGTCTCTCTCTGGAAGAGGAGGAGGTGGATGAGGGCCACACGTCTTGATATACAAGGCCCTCCTCCCTAGATGCCCCCCCATTCAGGGTGGGGCAACCCAGGCTCAGACTTGCCTTGATCTGGGGCAGGGGCAGGGCTGGGTGTGTCTGCGTCTGCTCTGATTATAGGCGTCTGTGTGGGGGAGGGAGCTCCAGTTGCTGCTTCAGGTTCTGAGCCCCCAAGGCTGCCCCAGTTGGAGCCCCCCTGCTCTCCTGTCTTGGTGAAAGTTGGAGGTCTCCAAATGGACACTCTAGGATTCAGCTAGGCCTTGTCTTGCACAGTCATGGCCTGGGGAGAGAGCTCCAGCTTTTTGGAATCAGAGCAGACAAAGAGGGGTACAGAGAAGAGAGTGGGGAGTAGTGAAATGGGAGGACTCAGAGCAATAGATAATATTTATTGAGGAGTACCGCACTATGCTCTCCTGTAAAACTCAAAAGAACCTGTGGTGGAAGAATGACTGTGACTCCTTCCTTCCATTTCATAGATGGAGAAACTGAGGCTCAGAAAGATGCATTCTAGGAGGTGGCAGAACTGGAACTCAGATCCAGGGCTGGCTGACCAGAGCCACCCTCTCAACCCCACCCTCTATATGATAGTAGTGATGCAGTGTTCTGTACTCACTTATGTCTCTGTGTCTGTCTCAAACGATCCTCACCATGACTCTGAGGCCATTATTATTTTACTTCTATTTTATAAATGAGTAAAGAAGCTTAGAGGAGTGGGTGTGTGGGATTTATGCATCTTCCTCCTCCAGGGTCTGCTGGCCCTGTTTTCCTCACTGCTCTGCAGCCCTGTTCCTCCCCACACACACACACCACCTCCTTACCTTGAACTCTCTGGGCACCATGAGCTTTGGCATAGCCAAGCCCAGGAGGGCATCAAGTCCACAGCCCAGCAGGATGGCCAGGATGGAGGAAAAGTCGCTGAGCACCTTGCGTACCTGGCCACGCAGGGGACATCCAGTCAGGGTCAGGCCTGCCTTCCCTGCCTCCCACACCCTTTCCCATTTTCAACCAGGATTCAAGCCCAAGCACGAGGCTTCTCCCCCAGAAAAAAAGGGACACTCACCACAGAGGGGAAGAAGTGGCTGGTCTTCATGTGCTTGAGGGCAATGGCAAAGAGGAAGGAGGTAAGGAAGAGGAGAAGGGAGAAGAAGGCGATGTCGGGGACTGTATGACAGCCAGGGCCACGTGGATAGCCGCCCTGCTGGACACACTCGTGTGGAGGCAGCAGGGATGCATTGACCAGGCCTAGGTCCTGTGTGGAGGGGTGGTCAGGGTTGGGGTTATGGGCAGTGAAGTATAAGTTCTGCTCTCCTGGACCCCGCTTAAGGGAAGGGGGACCAGCAGGGACATCAGAGGCCCCAGGTGGGAGGTCCCCAGCTCAGTGACCCCTGAGAGTTTCCCTCACCTATGGGGTGGGGAGACCAGGAACCACTGACTGCTTTTGCCCCCAGGCTTTTTTCCCCAGGCCCTCACCACGCTTAAGAGGTCATCTCTGCTTTGTGGCCTTGGCCTTGTCCACTGCGACTCATTTCCTGGAAAGCAGAGAAGAATGTGTGTGTGTGTGTGTGTGTGTGTTCCCCTGGGGACCTTCTCAGGTCCCACGGGATTCTAATCGGAGGGGTCTAGCTGAGCCAGAGCATTCCACATTCTAATTCATCTGTCTGCCACCTCCACTGCTGTCCAGTGTGTGCTCTCTTCTTGATATCACCTCCTGCCCTCATCCCCTCAAACTCTCTGCCTGTCTGTTCCCCTGAGCACAGGACCTGGCCGCAGCAGATGCTGAGCAAGCGCTAGCTGAGTGCTCAGGCCCAGCAGAGTCTGCATTAGAGGATGCTTCCTCTCCAGTCCCATTGTGGCCGTCCACTTGAGTATAACATCCCAAGTGTCTGTCCACCGGGTCAGTCACTCTCCTAGGGGACAGGGACTGATTTATTTAATTGGGGGGTTTGGGAGATGAAGCCGGGCATGGCCAATCCTGCCCTCTCCTCTCCCCTCTCTTGGGAGTAAGCTGCCTGCCTAGTGCTTGCATTTAGCTCTGCTCCTCTGTGGCAAGACATTCCTGTCCAGTGTTGCCATGACAGAGTGTACAAATCTATCTAATTTTGGCTTAATATTTAGAAGCCCATTCACCTCTAGGCATGATTCTAGAAGTGTTCTTCTTTCTGTGTTGTTAGAAGTAAACATGACATTTTTTATTGTTATTTTCTTTCTTATTTCTCAATTGATTCAGAACCAGAGCAGGCAAGAGTACTGCTGCTTACTGGGTGAGTAGTTTCCTTCACCTACCTCCTGGGCCTGGGAATTGACAGAGGCAGCCATAGGCAAGGGACCCAGGCCTTTGGATGGGATAGGCATGGGCCAAGTTCAGCATTTTGCCCACAGCATCGTAGATGAAGATGAGGCTGATGAGGGCACAGAAACCTTCCTCAGTGAAGCGGGTGAAGTAACGCACCAGCACGCTGGCCTCTGTGGCTACCAGCGCCAGGCAAAAGACGGCCACCCAGATGCCCACCCACAGGCGAAAGGGCAGGTAGTCCAGGCTGTAATCTCTGTGGGGGTGAGAGACAAGCAGGGCTCGGCAGGGCTGTCTGTGCCCCCACCTAACCCAAGTTAGGGGACCCAGAAGCCAGACAACCTCTCCTCTTGTCCCAGCCAGGGCCAGACTGAGAATGTGGCTAGTGCGGCCCTGGCGAGGTGGCGGGGTTCTCCTACCTGCAGAAGGCAAAGAGCAGGCGCTCAAAGACGAGCACTGGCCCGGTGCTGCTGAGGACGGTGAGAGGCTGGCCTGCCATGAGGCAGAAGGCAGCTCCAGCCACCGCTGTGCCCAGGAGACTCTCCAGCACTCCCTGGAAGCCAACAGGGACTCAGCACAGGACCCCGGAGGCCCAGCATGGGAGTCCCAGCTTCCAGGAGTCTCTTCAACATCCAAGGGCACTCCAACAAAGCTTATACCTGCCCCCTCCCTCCACAACCCACCTGGGCACCATCCGTGGCATCTCCCAGGAGACCCCCAAAAGTGATGGCATTAGTGACGGTAGCCAGGTAAATGTAGAGCACAGCTGAGACACACTGGGGGTGCAGGGCATCCGAGAAATCGCTGGGGTACCACGAGGCTTTCCGGCGCACGTCCTGGACAAGGCCCCCAAAGAGCCTCCCACCCAAGGGTCGTCAGTGATCCCAGTTCCCACACCTACCCCCACATCCCCTCCCACAGTGAGCAACCTTGGCCACCCTCTGGCTTCTCCCCACCCCCACCCCACCCCACCAAAACCACACGCAGCCAGCAGGACCCCAGCCCATGATCCCAGCCAGCTCACCTCACCTGCCCGTCCGCTGCAACTCTGGGCTTGGTGCAAGTGGCCCATTTCGGTGCCTGTCCTCTGCCTGGGTCCTATGTGGGACAGAGAGGCCCTTGACCTTCTGCAGGTGCAAGGGTGGCCTGAGGAGAAGGAGACCCCTAAGTTGGCAAAGGATCTCCAACCCCTCGGCGACCCCGCTCAGAGCTCCTGGCGCCCTGCCCCTCAGTGTTGGGGGAGGCCTGGCTCTGACCTCGGACGTGTGGCATCAAGGTCATATAGTGCCCGGGGGGAGGAAAGCCAAGCTCCCACAGTAGAGTGAAGCCATTTGTTCAGATCTCATGGTGAGAGTGGATGCGCCGAACTTAGAATTATGCCTGCCTGACTTCTAATCCAAAGCTAGATCCCTATCTTTCCTAGGACCCCAGCCCTCCTCAACAGTGGCACTGAGCCAGAGGCTGTGGGGAAGGGTCTGTAACAGAGGGTGGTAGCCCCTACATACCTTTTGTGCCGAGAGGGCAGACACCTGGGAGGGGGAATCCGGGCTGTCGGGTCCCACCTGCCAGGGGGCAGCACAGTAACCTCCTCCAGGAAGGCATCCAGGGCTGTGAGGAGGTCATGAAGGTTGCTGGCCCGACGAACTGACCACTGGAAGTGCTGGGTTTAGGGGCATGAATGGGTGGTACATGCATTTTCACAGTGTGTGACACAAAACCGAATACACACAAGACACATAAGCAGACAAGCCTTGCCTGCATGCACGCATCCATGCATTCACTCACTCAGTCAATTGTATCTGTTGAGTGTGACAGCAGTGGATCAGCAGCAGGACTGCACTGGCTAAGGAAATTGCAGTCCCCATGCTATGGACACAAGGCAGCCACACTGCCTTGCTGCAGAGTCCACGCACATGCAGGCATGCCTGCCGTACTCACCGGGTCACTGAGGAGGACAGCTGCCGCCCGACCCAGCTCGTGGTAGCCTTTTCCCAGCATGGGAGGACCCAGGAGGAGACAGAAAAACCTGAGCAGGGGAGCGGGCCACAGGCAGGGTCAGAGGCTGCTTCCCCATGGGGCAGCCCTGCCCTTCCTGATCTGTGTCCTCCCAGCCCGCAGGTACACAGGCACGTGCACACCCACCCAGCAGCACCGCCCCTGCTCCTGCAGACCCCACGCATCCTCAGAGCTGGACCCGGAGACCTCCAATCCCCTTTCCAACAGAGGCTCTTCTTTGGGGCTCCACGTCCCCCAACTCCCACTCAGCCTCACCTGCTAGGGAGGGGCACCTCAGTGAGGGGCCCCAGCCACACGGGATCCCGGAGTCGCACGAAGGCTGCCAGTGGCTGTGCCAAGAAGCCCAGCTCTCCTGCCAGGACAGCCCCTGCCTCGGCCCCCGGAGGCAGCTTCTGTCTCAGGGGGCTCTGACACTGGGATGGGGGTGGAGTTCAAGGAGACACAGAGTACACAGGAGAGGTTATTTGGAGAGGGGAAGTTGGCCGGATCTCAACTGACAAGGGGTCCGATCCTATGTTCCTAACCCTCTCCCAGCCCTGCCCAAGACAGGGCCACTAACCTGTTGCTGCATGGGGGCTTCCTTGTTGTGAGCAGCCTTCCTTGACTGGGCAGGTCCTAGGAAGCAGGATTAGGCAGTGATCACTAGCACAGGCTTTGGGGGTAGATCCACCGGGCTCCCTGGCCAGCTTTGCCCCTGACAGACTGTGAAAACTGGAGCACATCTCTGAGCCTCAGTTTTCTCATCACTAAAATGGGAATAATTGTGCTACAGCCTTCCAGGGTGGTTTTGAAGACTAAATGAGATTCCTGGCACCGTGCCTAGGTTATGATTCTGTCCTGCTCTCTCCTTTCCCTGACCTCCAACATTACCCACCAGCTTCCCTGGCCCATGAGTCCCATGTGGAGAGGTCGGAGCCAAGGCTAGACCACTCTTGGCCCTGGAAGGTGCAGAGAAGATCTGGGACCCCCTCCCCACCCAGGGAGGGGCCTCACCCCAGCAGGGCCTGGAGCCTGTGGTCTGGGTATGATGCTGGGGTCTCTGTAGCAGCAAAGCCTGCAGCTGCCCCCTCAGCTCCGGGCTCAGCGACTCCACCCTGGTCACCTGCTCTGGAGAACAGACGTGGAACTTGAACTCCTTCCTGAGAGTCCCCTGCTCCCACACCCTCCTCTTCCCCTCTCTGCCCAGGCCCCTTTCCCTTCTGGGAGCGCAGGGCACTCGGGGGCCAGGCAACTTCCCCTCGGCTTTTCCACTTCTAGCCTGTGACAAGGGTGGACAGCCCCTCAGCTGGGCGGGGTGTAGCAGACTCCAGAAGATTCCCAGACTCTGGGGGCAATGGCACAGCGACCCAGGCCCTCTCTGCAAAGGCTCCCAGCTTACCCACAAGCTCCAGGAGGTTCTGAGCTGGACAGTCCAGCAGGACAAGGCCCTCGGCCAGCAGGCTTCGGAGCTTCTGGAGGCTCGGCAGCGCCAGGGTGGGCACGTGGGGGGCGCTCCAGCGGCCTGCATCCACCTCCAGCTTCTCCTCAAACAGCACCCACCTGTGGGGGGGCAGCGTTTGCAGGGCTATCTTTCCCACATCCAAGAGGAGGGGGACCCAGGGGAGCCAGGGAAAGCTAAGCAGTGGAAGTCCTGGGCCCCGTAGTGCAGGTCTCCCACTCCCCAGGCGGTTGCCCCTCATCTTGGTCTTGGGGAACTCAAAACCAGGCCATAGAGGATACTGAGCACCATGGAAGGCGAGGCCCTGAAGCAAGGGAACACCGAGAGGAAGATCCTGATTTTGGGTGGGAAGGAGCCCCCCCAGGAGGAGCTGTGGTCAGGGAGGAAGCCCCAGCTTGGGGGAGAAGATGCTCTAGTACCAGCCCAGGGTCACTCACCTGCCCATCTCCCTCCACTCCAGTGTCTGGGGCCAGCCCAGCAGCTCATTCAGCTGGAGGAAGAGTGGAGGGTCCTCGGGAGGCCCCAGTTCCCTGCTGCCTGTGTCTGAGGGGTCATCAGGGCAGGGGCCAGAGCTGGGGCCTCTGTCCAGCTGTCCCACAGGCACATTTTCACAAGCACAGGCGGCTTCCAGCTCCTCCTGACCTGGCAGCTTCATGCTGGGAGCGGCACAGCTCTGGGGGCCCTCTGGCTGGCTGTATTTATCATGCACCCCCCCCCCCATCACAGCACAACACAAACAGAGCGAGACCTGCTGGCTCCAGAGCCTACCGGGTCACCTCTCCCCTCCTTGCTCCCCCAAACTGCGGCCCGCCTGAGAGTGTTTGCAAGGCTAGCCTGGCCTTTCCCAGGAGCTCCAGAAATGCCCAGCCTGGGGCCAAAGTATGTGCCCATTTCCTGTAGGATCAGGTCTGACCTTGCTGTGTTTTATGTAAATAAAGAGGAATAGATGGCTACCTTGTGTCTCAGGTCTGACACCCAACCCCTCCACATTATCACTGCCCCCGGCCTGTATCAAATACAAACACCCAACACCAACAGTGTTTTGGGTGTCACCAGCACATGCGGGACCACAGACACAGGCATGTGGACAAAGACCTAATATACTAAACAACCGCGTCTGCGGAAGCCAGGCTGGGTAAGGGAGACAGCAGGTAGAGACCCTGCCCTTTGAATGGGATAATGATAGAAACAGAGGTAGTTTATGAAGAGCACCATGCCAGAGTCTTTGATTCCTTGGTACCACAACACTCAGAAACCTCCCCAATTTGGCTAGTTCCTGGGGTCTACCTTTTTTTTTTTTTTTTTTTTTTTTTGACAGGCAGAGTTAGTGAGAGAGACAGAGAGAAGGGTCTTCCCTCCATTGGTTCACCCCTCAAATGGCCGCTACAGCCAGTGCGCTGTGGCCTGCACACTGTGCCGATCCAAAGCCAGGAGCCAGGTGCTTCCTCCTGGTCTCCCATGCAGGTGCAGGGCCCAAGCACTTGGGCCATCCTCCACTGCCCTCCCGGGCCACAGCAGAGAGCTGGACTGGAAGAGGAGCAACCGGGACAGAACCGGCGCCCCAACCAGGAATAGAACCTGGAGTACCCGCGCTGCAGGTGGAGGATTAGCCTAGTGAGCCACGGCACTGGCCAGGGGTCTGCCTTCTAACTGAACCCCCAGTGAGGGTGGAAGAAGCAGTGTGTGTGTGTGTGTGTGTGTGTGTGTGCAGGACTTTCTGGAACTAAACGAGCAAAGGAGAATGTGGTCCCTTAGCAAGTTCCAGTTCTGTTGGCTCTACCTTTAACATAAACCCAGAATCCAACCGGATCTGCCATCCTCAAGGCCACCAGCACAGCTCCCCTGAATGGCTTCCACAACCCCCCAGTTACCTGCAGGAACCTCCCTGCCTTCACTCTTCCTCCCTTGCTTCAAGTCCAGCCCCCACATGGCAGCCTTACAGGTCCTTCAAAAAGGCAATTGAGGGGTGGGCCTTCAGCACGGTGGTCAGGTCTCCACTCGGGACGCTTGCACCCTTTATTAGAGAGGCTGGGTTTGAGGTCTGCCTCCATTGCTGATTCCAGCTTCCTGGAATGACTCAAGTAATGAGGTCATGACTCAAGTGCTTGGGTCCCTGCCACCCAACTAGGAGGCCTGGATTGAGTTCCTGGCTTCTGGCTTCTGGCTTCTGGCTTTGGCTTGGCCCAGCCCTGACTGTTACAGGCATCTGGGAAATGAATGGAAGATTTCTCTTCTCTCTCCCCATCACTCAGCCTTCCAAATAAAAAGAAAACTAAAAAAAAAAAAAAAAAAAGACAATTGAGCCACGTTACTTTGTTCAAAACTCACTATATGCTCATTTGACCTGGAAGAAAAATCAAACTCAGCGCCACGCCTGGCCCGAACACCTCTCTGAACTATCCCAAACCTTTCCCCCCTGCTCAATCCTTTCCAGCCGCACAGGGCAAAGGCTGTGCTGGCCAATGGTCTTTGCAGTAGCCACTCTCTCTGCAAAGAAAGCTGCTCCCCGGATTCTCCCAGGACCGGAACCCTGTCACCACGTCTGATGTCAGAAGTCACCTACTCAAGGAGCCCTGCCTTTTCTGTCTGTTTCCCTCCAGCACATTTCTGTTTGTCTTTCTAGCAGTTATCACTACTAGCAACTGGTTCGTTTTATTTGTTTGTCATTTATTGCCTGGCCCTTCACACACTGGCACTGGGATGTCCTGCTCAGGTATCTTATCTGCCTTGGCCTGGAGCTGCGCCTGGCACGCAGTGTCTCTCACTCAATAAATACTTGTTCGATGAGCGCATACAAAGAAAGCATCTGGGAAAGGAGCCGCGCTTCTCGTGGGGGCCACACGAGGGCGCTGCCCTCCACGACCGGATCGCTGGAGCCGCTCCCTTAGACCCTGGCACCGAGATGGCGACAGGGACAGAAGGGGTTCTTCCTTGGTCCTTCCCCTTGCCCTGGCGCACCGCGGACTGGTCCCGAGATGCAGGGAGGGGCGGGGTGCGTGTGGAAGGGCAGCAGGATAGGGAAGGGAGGGCCAATCAGACTCATCTGAATGTGGGTCAACCCCCACGACCACCCCTAAGAAATGGGTCCCAGACTGGCCCTCCCCACCGGGTCCGGCCCAGGGTCAGAGTTAGAGAAGTGAGTCACCTTGTCACCCGTTGGGGAGGGCGCTGAGTCTGAGGGAGGCGTTGTTTCCGTCCCAGGAGAAACAGAAACCGGTCCAGAGCATGAAAGGGCCGGGGAACCCCTCGTGACCATTGCCGACAAGAATGCGCTCCGACCTTAGGAAAAGTGACTCACACAGCCTGAGGGGCTCGGCACGGGTAGCCCCTCCCCCCACTCGATCCCCCACCCCCGCGCCCTCACCTGTGCTCCCTCCCCCAGCCCGACCTGCCGAGGGGCAGGGGTCTGCGCCTGGCCTCTCTGCGGCTCCACCTTCCCTGAGCTGGGCATGCCGGTGCCAGCGGCACAGTGGTCTGTCAGTCAGGGCCCAGAAAGACGCGGCAGGTGGGCGCAACGCCCGGGTCTCAGCCCGGTTTGGCCACGGGATTACTGCGTGTGCTGCTGCAAGGCCTTTCCCCGCTCCCTGCCCCAGCCGGTTGGGGTGGACGATGCCCCAGGTTCCAAGCACACCTTTGTGCAGCGTGGCTGGGAACCGGCCGGCCGCGGGTCAGGCCTGGCTTGGGTTACTCTCCAGCCAAGGGCAGAAGAATTATCCTTTGCCAAAGCTGAGTTTTCTCATAAGCAAAAGGGAACAAGCAGCAGCACTCTCTTCCTAAGCTTCATCCCACGAAACAATGCGTTTAGTAACCCACACAGGAGAAAGGAGGCTGCTCCCTCCCGGAGCGGGAAGAGGAGGAGCTACTGCACCCAAGAGGCCTTCAAAAGGAGGGGGGGGGGGGGCGACCGCCGCCTTGGCGCAGTAGGCTAATCCTCCGCCTGTAGTGCCGGCATCCCGAATGGGCTCCTGTTTGAGTCCCGGCTGCTCCACTTCCCATCCAGCTGGCCTGGGAAACCAGTGGAGGATGACTTAAGTCCTTGGGCCCCTGCACCCACGTGGGAAACCCGGAAGAAGCTCCTTGCTCCTGGCTTCGGATCAGCGCAGCTTCCGCCCTTGTGGCCATCTGGAGGAGTGTACCAGTGGATAGAACACCTCTCTCTCTGCCTCTCTGTAACTCTTCATTTCAAATAATAAGTAAATAAATAAAATAAAAGGTTAACTAAATGGGGTCCTGACACTTTGGCATAGTAGGCTAGGCCTCTCTCTGCTGCTCCCTCACCCCATTTGGGCACCGGTTAGTGTCCCAACTGCTCCTCTTCTGATCCAGCTCTCTGCTATGACCTGGGAAAGCAGAGGAAGATGGTCCCTTGGGCTCCTGCACCCATGTGGGAAATCTGAAAGAAGTTCCTGGCTCCTGACTTCGAATGAGCTCAGCTTTGGCCATTGTGGCCATTTGGGGAGTGAACCAGAGGATGGAAGACTTTTCCAGAAGATGGAAGACTTTTCTCTCTGTCTTTCCCTCTCTCTGTAACTTTGCCTCTCGAATAAATAAATCTTTTTTTTTTTTAAAGTTAACTAAATGACAGACATTACTCAGATTCACACATCCAAATTTATTATATGTATAGATAACAGGCTGGGGAAATTGTTCAATCTCATTAAGCCTTAGTTTTCTTTTCTTTTCTTTTTTTTTTATGATTTATTTGAAAAGCAGAGTTACAAAGAGGCAGAGGCAGAGACAGAGGTCTTCTATTCCCTGGTTCACTCCCTAGATGGTCTCAACGGCCCGAGCTGTGCTGATCCAAAGCCAGGAGCCAGGAGCTTTTTCCGGGTCTCCCACGTGGGTGCAGGGGCCCAAGGACCTGGGACATTTACTGCTTTCCTAGGCAACAGCAGAGAGCTGGATCGGAAGTGGAGCAGCTGGGACTTGAACCAGAGCCCATTCGGGATGCTGGCACTGCAGGTGGCGACTTTACCAGCTGTGTCACAGTGCCGGCCCCAGTTTTCTCATTTATAAGTGGGGTAACATCACTTACCTTCCTCAGATAACTGTCATGAGAATTACAAACAACTTTTGTAAAGTGCTCAGAGTAATACCTAAATTGCAGTGAGAAGTCAATAAATTTAAGCTATTTTAAAAAAAAAGCATGTTTTTAAGTTATTTTAAATACCTTTAAAATGCCTGTTAGAAAAATGTCCATCAGAGTAAAAATAACATAAAATATCTTTCATAGTGTCCTTACCTAAAAATAGCCAGTTCATAATTTTGTTCAAAATTTGAGGCGGATTTCATTAGCCCCACTTTCCTAGCAAACACCCGAGGCTCATACCCTCGAGGCAGTTTGCCTGGCAGCAAGCTTGTGAGGGAGGAGCTGAGGTTCAGGGTGCTCCCCAGCCTGCAGGGGCTCCCTGTGAGGGAGGCTGACAGGTGCAATTGGCTGACAATCACGGATGGACCCAGGTGAGCCCCGGCTGCCGGCCAAGCCCCTGCTTTGTTCTGAGCACTGCCTTAGACCCTTCGAGGGTTATCTCAGCGACTCTTCACAGTAGCCCTGTGCTACGGATCCTTTTTCATTTTTTTTTTTTATTTTTAAGATTTATTTTATTTGTTTGAAAGAGTTAAAGAGAGGGAGAGACAGAGAGAAAGGGAGAGACAGAGAGAGAGACAGAGAGGTCTACTATCCACTAGTTCACTCCCCAAATGGCCACAACAACTGAGCTGTGCTGATCTGAGCTTCTTCTGGGTTTCCCACGCGGGTGCAGGGGCCCAAGAACTTGAGCCATCTTCTACTACTTTCCCAGGCACATTAGCAGGGAAGAGGAGCAGCGGGGACTCAAACTGGCGCCCATGTGGGATGTCGGCATTACAGGCTGGGGCTTTAACCCGCTGCGCCACAGAACCACCCGGATCCTTTCCACTCCTGAATGACAGACTGAGGCCCAGAGAGGTGTCTTGCCCAAAACACCACTGGGGAATAGGGACCCCAAAAGGGCTCGGTCTCAGGACAACATCTGGAAGCTCTCAAAATGGTCCAGTGTCTAACACAACAATACAGCCTCAAACAGAGCCAGGCTCCCTAGTTAGATTATTCTTTACCTTTTTACAAGAAGGAAAGCACTGGACTCTGTGTATGGTGTGTGCCTGGGCAGACCTGGAAAGGTTTGGCAGCTAAAGCTCTTATGAGATCCTCTAAAACAAAAAATCCTATCAGTAGGGGCCTGTGTGTTTTCATGTGTGCTAAATGTATCCACGACCAAAAATGCTTTGCTTGGAGACCTGCACTGTGGAACCATGGGATAAGCTGCCTCCCACAATGCTGGCATCCCATATCAGAGCACAGTATGAAGTCCCAACTTCTCTGATTCCAATCCAGCTCCCTGCTAATGCACCTGCTAATGCAGTGGCAGATGGACCAAGTGCTTGAGCCCTTCACATCCATGTGGGAGACTTGGATGGAGTTCCAGGCTCCTGGCTTCAGCCTGGCTCAGCCCTGGCTGTTGGAGGCATTCGGGGAGTGAACCAGCAGATGGAAGATCTGTGTGTGTGTATGTGTGTGTGTGCGCACATGCGTGCACATGCACACATCTCTGTAAAGCTGCCTTTCAAACAATATATATATATATATATATATATATATAAAAGGAATGCCAATATCAAGGAGTAGAAAATCAAGTGAAAGTGTTGAAGACACAAGCACATGGTGAGAAAGCTAATTCACAAGGGGATTGTGGTGCAGCAGGTTAAGCCACGACTTGTGATGCCCTGCATCCCAAACTGGACTGCTGGTTGAGCCCCAACTGCTCTGATTCTGATCCAACTCCCTGCTAATGTTCCCAGGAAATGGCAGAAGATGGCTCGAATGCTTGGAATCCTGCCTCCCACAAAGGAGACCCAGAAAGAGTTCCTGGCTCTTGATTTTGTCCTGGCCTGACTTTTGCAGCCATTTGAGGAGTGAATAAGTGAATGGAAGATCTCTCTGTTGCTCTTTCAAATAAATCAATCTTTAAGAAGGAAACAAAGAAAGGAGAAGAGAGAAAAGAAAGCTAAATGAAACTAAAAGTCTTAGAGCCGGCGCTGTGGCATAGCGGGTAAAGCTGCTGCCAACAGTGCGGGCATCCCATATGGGTGCTGGTTCAAGTCCCGGTTGCTCTACTTCCCATCCAGCTCTCTGCTATGGCCTAGGAAAGCAGGAGAAGATGGCCCAAGTCCTTGGGTCCTGGAAGAAGCTCTCAGCTTCTGCCTTCATATTGGTGCATCTCTGATCATTGTGTCCATTTGGGGAGTGAACCAGTGGATGGAAGGCTTCTCTGTAACTCTGCCTTTCAAATAAATAAATAAATGTTTTTAAAAAAATTGTAATTAGAAACTAAAAGTATTTTAAAAAGCGTTGGGGTGGGGAGGAGTGTTCAGAGTAATGTCTCAGCCTGAGCTTTGTTGCCCCTATTCTGCTGGGTGCAGACCACACAGTGGGTCTCCCATGTGGGTGGCGGGGACCTAAGCACTTGGCCCTTCTTCCACTGTTTTTCCAGGTGCTTTTGGAGGGAGCTGGAACCGAAGCAAAGCAGCTGGCACTCATGTGGAATGCTGGTATCACAGCCAGAGGCTTAACCTGCTGTACCACAATGCTGGCCCCAAAATCTAATTTTATTCCTGAAAAAATCCATGCAAAAACTATTTTTTTGTGTAAATTAGAGATGGTTCTCAGCTCAAGTAATCATAATCGAATTTTCACCAGTAAAAGAGCCTGGCTGGCATGACACTCAAAAGCAGTGTGGAGTTTGGGGGAATTCTTAGTGGTATGAACCTGACCTCCTTTTCTCCCAAATGCCTGAGGATGACCCCCCAGTCTGTGACATCCCAAACCTCTCCCGCAGTTGCCTAGAGTGTCCCCTAGAGGGCAACATCTCTTCCTTGCAAACCACTGGGTTAACTTAGAGCAACCCTCAGAAAAAAAAAGAGCAAATGGGAAACGTTAAATTGCAACTCTATGACCACATTTCTAAAAGAATCAAACTTACACATTCCTGTTACAGAGTGTTACGTGATCACATTTCAAGATTAAGCACTGGAGAAGATGGCAAGAGTACTGACATTCACATTGAATTTTTCATTTTGCTGAACACTTCGGAGATGCAGTCTCCTTCACTTGTAATAAGAGCCCCCTTAGATAGACTGGTGTTCACCCCACATACAGATGAAGCTGCTGAGGCACAAACAGAAAGGTTATCACGCCGCCTGTGATCGCCACAGTCCACTGTCATGGAATTGTCTCAGCAAGGCTTTTGAGAATAGCCTGACGGCAGACCATTCATGGTGGAGATCACTGGCCAGCACCCGAATACGGAACAGTTGTGTCAGTGCCTCGTTTTCTCCCATGAGGAATCTGAAGCTTGAAGAGGGAGGTGGGCTGTGTGATGCAGGAGTCACTTGCTCCCTCCCTGCAGGCAAAGAGCCATCTGTGCTAGGGGCCGAGTCCTGGACCTGGAGATTTTAATCGCTCAGAGCCACAGGAACGGACCCAGAAGTGGAGAACGCTGGCTTGGATCCAGCATGTCATGCATGTCCCTTCTCCAACATCTCCCAGGAATTACAGGGATTCTCTCCCCTAAAGCCTTTCCCTACCTTTTCCATTCCCATTCGGAATCTGGTCCCATTCAGACATGAGAGCCCACCCATCCTCAGGTGTGCGCACAGAGCACACCACCTGCAAGTGTCCCCAACCAGCATAAGGAGGGGCAAAGGGACTCCAAACGGCAGGCCTGTGTTCCAGCCCAGTTGTACCCCCAAAATTGCCTTATCAACTGCATAAGATGGGGTGAAAAAAGCCAGCCTGGTGCAAGAAGCAATGACCCCTCAGCCTGATCTTTCAAGTCTGGGTAATCCTGGGCTTGTGGTCAACTGATGCTCTCTCCTATAGCCCTGTCCCCAACCCAGCACAGCTCTGAGGCTGCTTCTGACTCATTTCCTGTCCAAGTTGAAGAAAGCAGCAAGTGAATTCTCTTGTTTAAGGGACATATGATTCTCTGAGCTCCATGCCCGGACTGTTTTCTTGGGTTGAGATTTCTGAATTCTGGGTAGACTTGGGGACTATCTCCCAACAGGGGATCTGAGGACAGCTTGCCCACCTTAAAGCAACATTTTATTCAAATTTCTACTTGGAAAAAAAAAAAGCAAGCAAGCATTTGTTCATGTATCAGGTGACACTAAGTAAGCACCTACTATGTGCCAGGTACTATAATCTGCTATATACACATGATCTGACTTAATCTCCAATGAGCCCTATGATAATAGCTACTATGATTATCCCCATTTTCCAGAGAAGCCCTAACAGAACTGAAGCTGCTCCTGTGAATTTGCAATTCAATGCGAATAATATTTCACCGCAAGATCTGCTCATAAAAGGACTCAACCCATGTCTTTAGATTTACAGTTTAACACCTGCTCAGTCATTTTATGTTCCTACTTATGCTCATCAAACGTTGATTATTCTCAACTGATCACAAAGAGATTGGTACCCTGGAACTATTATTCAGCACTTCAGCTGTAAGTCAGAGCAACGGAATAACATGTTTAAAGGTAGAGACAAAAATTAACAGAACCAACATTCGCACCCATAACTATCTGACTTCCAAGAGTGAACCCATTTCAGTAACTGCCCACCAGCCTGTACTTAATCCCTCTTCCAGCCTCGTGAGGCAGAAATCATCACCAGCACCCCAGGACAGATGAGAGACAGAACCTCAGTAAAGCCCATGGTACTGTCTGTTGCTGTCTCATTCGTTTGCTCAGGGAGTTTTGAGCTGAAACCCAGGTAAAAGAGAGGGCTTCAAAGAGAGGTGAGATATTCGCTGACTGGGTGAACCTGAGCTGTTACTTACCTCCTTTAGCTTCAGTCTCTAAAATGCGGATGATGATCAGGACAGTGTCTACTCTGAGGGTTGCTGTGAGGATCAAGTGAGATAATGCATGTGAAGTGCTGAGCACAGGGGAGCTGTCATCACTTAAAGTGCCTCTGCCTCTGCCTCAGCCTCAGAGGTGCAGATTCGGTTCAGATGGCTGACATGTTATCCTGACTAATTATGTTGAGCACCGCTTGTAAACCTGGCTGAGGGCAGAATGACCTGCCTAAAGTATAACTACTTGGAAAGATTTATTTATTTATTTGAAAGAGAGAGAGAGAGAGAGAGAGAGAGAGAGAATTTCCCATCTGCTGGTTTACTTCCCAGATGGCTGAAATGGCCACAGTCGGGCCAGGCTGAAGCCAGGAGCCAGGAGATTCTTCCATGTCTCCTATGTGAGTACAGGGGTTCAAGCACTTGGTCCACCCTCCACTGCTTTCCCAGGTGCATTAGCAGGAAGCTGGGCTGGAGGTGGAGCATCAGGAATATGAACTGGCACCAATATGAGAGACCTGCTTCTCAAGCAGCAGCTTAACCCACTATACAACAATGCTGGCCCCACTCTAGATTTTTGTTTAGGAGGACTAGGGCCTTTTTATTTATTTATTTGAAAGTCAAAAATATATAGAGAGAAGGATAGAGAGTGAGAGAGAGGGAATCTTTCCATCTGCTTGTTCACTCCCCAAATGGCCTCAATGGCCAGGGCTGGCCAAAGCCAGAAGCCATGAATTTCTTTTGGGTGCAGGGGCCCAAGTACTTAGGGCATCCCCTGCTGCTTTCCCAGGCACATTAGCAGGGAGCTTGATTGGAAGTGGAGCAGCCAGAGCTCAAAACAGCACCTATATGGGATGCCAGCACTGCTGATGGCAGCTTAACCTATGCCACAGTGTCAGCCCCAGGTCTTTTTATTAATAAATTTCCAGGTAATTCTGATGCACAGCCAGTTTTGGGGAGCCAATATACTAGTGTAGATGCTTCAGTCATCCTGGGCAAGGAACTAAGATTGATTCCTCTCTAAATCTCCATTTCTCCCTACCTTTTTCCCCCCAAGATTTATTTATTTGTTTGAAAGGCATTGTTGGGGCCGGCACTGTGGTGCACTAGGTTAATTCTCCGCCTGCGGCGCTGGCATCCCACATGGGCGCCGGTTCTAGTCCTGGTTGCTCCTCTTCCGGTCCAGCTCTCTGCTGTGGCTTGGGAAGGCAGTGGAAGATGGCCCAAGTGCTTGGGCTTCTGCACCCGCATGGGAGACCTGAAGGAAGCACCTGGCTCCTGGCTTCAGATCAGTGCAGCGCCAGCCGTGGCAGCCATTTGGGGAGTGAACTAACGGAAGGAAGACCTTTCTCTCTGTCTCTCTCTCTCTCACTGTCTGTAACTCTATCTGTCAAATAAATTAAAATCTTTTTTAAAAAAGGCATCATTACAGAGACATAGGCAGTGTTACAGAGACATGGACGGAGAGAGGTCTTCTATCCACTGATTCACTCCCCAGATGGCCACATCGCAAATTCCATCTGGGTCTCCCATCTGGATGACAGGGGCCCAAGCACTTGGGCCATCCTCCACTGCTTTCCCAGGCACATTACAGGGAGCTGGACTGGAAGTGGAGCAGTCAGAACTGGAACCAGTGCTCATATGGGATGCCGGCGTCACAGGGGGTGCCTTAACCTGCTACACACAGCGCTGTCTCAGCTTTCTTGTCCCTACCAGCACCCCTTTCTCCAAGGTCCTCCCCACTGGCTTGTGAGTGCTCTCCCCAGATCAAGGACTCTGTGGCCTGACTATAATGAATCCGAGCACTCAGCATCCAATGGAGACTGCCTTTCCAGAGACCTGGGAACCCAGCAGACCAAGAAAGAGGTTTTGTGCTCTGGATTTGCCCCCTTCTGTCTCACTGGGAGCCCAGGCCAGTGAGTCTCCAAGTCTCAGTTTGTCCATGATCAATAGAGGCTGAAGGAAAGCCCATTGGAACTCTGCTTTCTTAGCACTATGCCTCTGGTCTTGATAGCAAGACAGCAGGTGGGGAGACACGGGTTGAAGGAGGGGTGGAAGTGGACGAATCCTGCCTCCCTGTGCCTTCCCACTGACATCACACTGGATTCCCACGATGATGGGGAATTAAATCCAGCATCTCCTCAGGCGGATCCTGTCTTCTCTTCCCTGTCCTGGGTCTTTGTTCCAATGCCATCTCATAGCCCTCCTTTCCTGGCCTTCTTGTGTCCCTTGAATGATCCAAGCGTATTTCCACCTCAGTCTCTGCACTGTTTGCCCAGCATGGACATCCAGCATGGTTCCTTCTCATTTCGGCCGCATCTTCCCTGTCATCTGCTGGGAGGAGGCTATGCTCAAACAAGCGTGGAAAGGGACGCGCCACCCCGGGCACCGGGACATTCACGTCACAGCACAACACTGCACTTCAGCTGTCATCCAGCACGTACCACTTGATCCTCACTCACTTCCTTAATGTGTGTGTGTTGCCCCCGACCACCAAGAGCAAGCTCCAGGGCAGCGTGTGCTTGGGTGTTCTGCTCACTGCTGCATCCCTTGTGCTTGAAAAGTGTTCAGCGAATGTTTGTGGAATGCGTGAGTTCATGAGTTTGCCCCAGCATGAACTGTGATTCCTTTTTTTGGTCAAGGTTCCAAGAGGGGAAGTGACTATCCCAAATCCAATTCAGGCCTTATGTCTTTTTTTTTTTTTTCCCCAGGCCCTTCCTGTAAAACCTGGTTAACACAAACCTAACTGGGGTGAGGCTCCCAGGTGTGATGAAAGCTTGGAGTTGCCCCATGAACTGGGCTGAGACTGAGGCTGATGTGGGGGTGAGAAGGTGGAAGGAAAATGCATGCGAAGGGAGAGGCAGGCTGGAACAGGAGAGGAGGGTGTGAACAGCGGGTGGAGGGAGAAAGGGGGGGTGAATTGGCCATGTGTCAGGAAGTGTTTCCGTCCACCCTTCCCTGGGGACAGCCTTGACCCTGTGGCGGCTTTGTTTGGGGGGAGCAGGAGGTCAGACGGCTGCTGAAGGAGAACAAAGGTGTGGCCTGGGTGCTGATCATCCACTGAGGTCCTAGGCCTCATAGTGATCACCAGAGGATGGGCTATGGGCCAACTAGGTGACAGGCGAGCTTCTGTTGGAAATCAACCCAGCTACAGCGTGCAGCCTCAGGCCTGGCCTAGGGTAGGCAAGGAGTCTAGGAGAAGGGAGAGAAAGAGGGGTCCCAGTGGAATGATCAGCGATGACAGTTGGCAGTATGCACAGACTCCTTTATGAACAGCAGGTGGGGGGAGTCCTCCAAAAGCTCTCCACACGTTTATCATCATTGCTATTGTCCCCATTTGAGAAATGTGGAAACCGAGGCTCAGTGACATTCCATATCTTATCCAAGGTCATTGAGGAAGCAGCAAGGGCAGGATGCAAAAGCCAAGTCTGTAGTGATTCCAGTGCACCGGGGAATCCTAGGACGGTGGAGGGTTGCTGGGGCAAGGGAAGAGGGCAGAGCCAGAGTGACCCCTGTAAAGATGGGGGTGGGGGAGGGAGAGTGGGATCGACTGCATATAAATAGCAGGCCTGTTTTTATCCCTACACAGGGCTGAATCAGGCCAGGGCTCCATCTGGCACAAGCTGAGAGCTCCGAATGCCAACCCAGCCCTGTGTCAAACAACTCCCTCCCAGCATGTCCCTGGGAGCTGAAATATCTACTGAGAGAGTCATTTCTTTGGGTCAGGACAAGTGACTCCAGAAAACCCCTGTAAAAATATAAGGGCTGGAAGAGAAACACATCAAAATCCTGGCACCTGTTGAACACAGCAGTCTAGGTTAGCCAGGCCCCGGTCCCAGGGGAACTTTCAAAGGAGTGGGTGGGGGTGGGGATGCAGAAGTATGGGGAAACCGCGAGAAAAAGTTTGAAGCTGGCTTTCCTGAGCCTGCTGCTGTGACCCAGGGAACAGGTGAGGGGAAGCCACTCCAGCTCCGAGAGAATCTTCACACCTCCTTGGGTTTTGCTGGATTGACACCAAGCACCTGCAACTTTGTGGCTCGCCCCAGCTTGACACCTGCTGGCGTTCAGGCACCTAATGTTTAAATGAGAAGCAGATAATTATTTACTATCTGCTGTGTTAGTAGACCCAAAAATGGGCTTCTGAATCTCGGAAGGTGACACGTGTAGAGACCCCTGGTAGAGAGTAAGGACCGCCCAAGGGAGCAGACCCGGAACAAGAGCTCAGCTCAGCAGTCACAAGGCTGCAGAGCGACAGGCTTTTGGGGAAAGGTAGGTATTGATTCCCGCCTCCTGCCGGCCAACAGCCCTACTCACAGTCAGGCCGCGCCGGCCCTGGCCTGGTCCCCAAAAATGTGAGCGCCGCCGCCGCCTCCTCCTCCTTCGCTCCCTGCCTCCGCCGCGCCCGCAGGGTCGGGGGCTGCGCTGCCGGCGCCGCGAGCCGGGCGCGCTTCCCGGCGAGGGAGGGGGAGGGGGCGGCGCCGGGCGGGGCGGAGCCTGGTTGCCTCCCGGAGCCTTATTCCCGGCCGCGCGCCGGGAGCGCTCAGTCTGCCGAGGGAGCTGCGCGCCGCACGCGGGTGCTCGGCCTGACCTAGGTGCAGCGGCTCGGGCGTACGGACGGAGCGAGCGGACAGACGCACAGCAGCCGGTAGCTGCGCGCGGGTCCCCAGCCGGGTGTGCACCCAGAGGTGGGCGGCAGACTGTACCCCGCGAATCTCCTGCGCCCCTTCGCCTGGCTCCCCTGCTGGCCCCTTGGCCGCCGCCTTCAAAGTGATTGCTGCCTCGCCGCCTCCACTCGGTCCGCGACCATGAAGCTGCTGCCGTCGATGGTGCTGAAGCTCTTTCTGGCTGCAGGTGAGACGGCTGCTGACGCCCCCGGAGGTCGGGGTGGGGGAGGGGGGCGCTGTGCTGGGTGCACGGAGGAAGGTCGCTGCAGCGCCCCCGGCGCGGGCCACTTGGTGGGGCCCGTGCGCCCTGGCGGGCTAGCGAGCGGGCGTGGGCGTCGGTGCGTGGTGGCCCTGAGTCTGGGGTAGGGGTCTGATGCAGCCTCGCCCCTTGCTTGCAGTGCTCTCCGCGTTGGTGACTGGTGACAGCTTGGAACGGCTTCGGAGAGGGTTGGCGACTGGAACCAGCAACCCAGACCCTCCCACTGGAGCTACGGACCAGGACCAGCTGCTAACCCCAGGAGGTGGCTTCGGCCCGGAAGTACCGGACTTGGAAGAGGCAGATCTGTACAGAGGTAGGTGTGGAGGCTGCTGTCCTCTGACCGGCTTGGGCTGATCCGAAATTCTCTCTGTGGGTCGAGGGTATGCAAGGAGGACCCCCGAGGAAAGGCTGATCAGCCTGACGGGAGGACTGGGTGTATCCTGGGGTTCAGGTCTCACTCTGTCTTGTCCTTGGGTCTCACCTGCTAGGTGGCTCCCTACCTTGGGACAAACTGAAACAGGCAACTTGTGCTCTGAGGGAAATTGGATGGTGGGAACTAGGAATGGCTGAGCTGCTGTCCCTAGGGTTCCTGTGTGAAATGGGTGCGAGTCCCAATGCCACTTTAAGATAACACCCCTGGAGGTGCCCAGGCACAGGGCCAATGTGCAGTGTGGGTCCCCTCTGCCTAGGTAGGTCCTCCATCCAAGCTGGGAACACAGAAGGCGATGAGGCGCTCTCGGCCCCTGTAGGTGAGGCCAGCACCTCTGGGGGAGGCTATGGGTGATGGGCACGGGGGTCCCTAGGGAGCTGTTGAAATGCTGGGTGTCTGTGAGGGCTACCCGAAGCCTGGAAACTTCTGACTGCTGTGAGTCCCTACAGAAGGGCCACGTGGGGATCCTGCAACCAGCCTGTGTGGCTGTGACTGGGCACAGGCCCAGAGCAGAGTACAGAGCCTGCCAGCTTCCCTGGCCAGCCACCTGCAGTGATTCCGCAGGGTGGAGCAGGGCCCGGGCCTGGAGCCCCGGAATGACCATATTTGGTTGGAAAGCGTCCCACCTGTTCCAGCCCTGCCTGCTCCTCAGCTGCTGACCTCCCTCCCCACCCGGAGCTTCCTTTGCACGCTCTTTCTGCCTTGTAGAAATCGGAGTGTGCCCCCACGCTGGGCCTGGGCTCCCACTCTCACACTGGCGCTCTGGGGTCACCCATGGCTCTGGATTCTCCTGGCCCTCTTCTAGGCTGGGCAGGGCTGGGCTGTGACTCACCTCCCACCCACACGGCTGCTCCTCATACCTCTGCCGACCTGACTCACTGCTCCCTCTCCCCAGGAGAAGCCTGGCTGTCACCCTGCCACTCTATCTCCACTTTCTGATTGGCTTGGCCCTCTGTGCTTGCTCCCCTGCAAGCCCTGCTCACTGTGTTTCTCTCACTACCTGCCTCATCTTCTGAGCTCTGAAGGGATCCAGGAGTGGGTTAGAGCAAACCAGGGACTGGAGCACCTGCACCTGCTCCTCTGCCTTCTCTTGGTCTTGCTGGGAAGGGACAGTTTGCAGATCTGAAGAGCCAGGCTAAAATAAGTAGCTGCTACCATTTAACAAACGCGTCATGTTCTAGGCACGAGGTGTTAGCTTGGTTGGCTTAACACTCGTTGCAACCTTCTGCAATATTTGACCAAGAACCCCGAGTTACAGACACATCAAGCCACTTGCCCGGGGTTGTATGGCTGAAACCGTAGCACACGTCTGCTGACTTCAGAGCCTGTTCATTCCTGGCTCAACATCTAAGATGCTCTAGACTGGTGGGAGCGTGGCAGGCAACTCAGCCTACTGGGAAAGAACACTGGATGTGAAGTCCAGAGACCACAGTTCAACCCCAGTCCTGCGTGACCTCAGGCAAGTCATTCAACCTTTGGGACCTCAGCATTTTCATCTGAAAGCAGAAGGCCATGATATTCTTCGAAGTCCCTTCCAGCTTGAGGATGCTAGAGGTCCAGTCTAACGATCATGCGTACTCTTCTGCTAGATGCATGGCCGTAACCATGAATGTGGGCACGGTTTCCCTGCTGGGAATGGGTAGGCAGGGCTGGTGTCTTATCCCTGGGCGTGGCCCATGGCCAGTCCCAGCTGGATGTCTGGGTGAGGTTGTATTTCTCATTGAAGCCTGGAAAAATTGCTGGTGGGGTGGGGTGGGGTGGGCTGGAGCAGTCATCATCATTCTAGTTCTTTCTACTTCCTTATTTTCCGTCTCTTGACCCCTTATACACATTGTGTCCCCCTTCCCAGAGGGTTCTAAGTAGGACATTTGGGGCTAGATGTAAATGGATCTTTGAGAAAGTAGGTGAGCTGTAAAGGGCACAGAGCAAGGTTAATATTCTGCTTACAGCAAGGTCCTGTCCAGGATGGCCTGCTTACTGTCTCCAAGCCAGGCTGTACTGTGGGCTCATGGCATCCTGGTGCTGACGGAGCCCCAGAGGACGTGTGCCCATAAAGACATGGACACTGTTCTTACTTTAGCAGTTTCTCACCCCAAAAACCTCCAAATATCTTCCCCAGATGCAGTCTGTGTCTGTGACACTGTCTTCCTGCAAGTGGGTCGCTGAGTGCTGCATTAGGAAACAAGCTAACTTCAGGCCAACACAGAATGAAGTGGGCACAGGGCGGCCAGAGTTGGGAGTGGAAGGCGGTGGGTGGGGGTGAGCTGCTGTCGCTCCACAGTGTCCACATGAGGTTCTTGAGCTGAGTTTGTGAAATGCTTCCCTGGGACCCACCCTAGCCTCTGCTCCCTCCCAGGGTTCCCTGTGTCTGGGGCTTCTGCCCAGTCTTTCTTCAGTCCTTGGGAGGCACCGAGCAAAGGGAGCCTCCACGGCCTCCGACGTTAGGTGCCATCAGCAGGCGTGCACTCCCACCTCGCACGATACTGTCCTGATCTTGCCCCCGAAGAGAAAGACTTAACAGGCTGCCTTTTTCTTGCAGCTGCTTTCTCCTCCAAGCCACAAGCTCTGGCCACACCGAGCAAGGAGGAACGTGGGAAAAGAAAGAAGAAAGGCAAGGGGTTAGGGAAGAAGAGAGACCCATGTCTTCGGAAATACAAGGACTTCTGCATCCACGGAGAATGCAAATATCTGAAGGAGCTCCGAGCCCCGTCCTGCATGTAAGTGTCCCCTGCCCAGGGTGACGCTCATCAGCACCCTCTAGGTCAGCCACGTGCCTGTTCCTCGTTGTCACTGTTCCTTGAATTCACAATCTCACCCAGTTTCTTCTTAACCTCGGAGCGGAAGTTGGGAGGAGGGAAAATATTTTTAGTCAGCGGAAGGGCCCCCTCCCCACCACCGAAGAGGATGCAATTTCCTGTGGTGTGGGTTTGTGACGCTCTCTTTAATCCTTGGGGACACTTCCTGCTTGCCCAGAAATGAGTGTGTGGCTAGGGAGAGCTGGCACCTGAAGGCAGGTCCTTTATCCCCGCCTCATGCCCTACTCTGGGAGGGAGAGGTCAGTAGGAAACACAGCAGAGTGGGCATCCCACGTGGAGCGTGGCTCCTGCAGGCAGGTGGCAGGTGTGCGGTGCGCTTAGATGTGCACTGTGTGTGTGAACAGATGTGGATGAACTCTACAGGCCGGCCTGACCATACAGAGAGGAACTATCGTGGGGCAGTTGAAGTTCCTCCTCCCTTCTTCCTTACCAAGGGCCAGGAGGGGGGGGCGGCACGGAGGGTGTTGGCCTTCGGCCAAGAGGGTGGGTGAACATTTCCTTTGTGCAGCATTAATAGGAAATGGACTCTAACCCAGCAGGCGTCAGCCGTTGGTCAGCAGCAGAACTCCTTCCCTGGGCAGGCGTGTGGGCAGAGGGGCCGTGGGTTCCTTCGCCTCCCTTCTAAGCTGAACCCAGCAAACGGCTGCCTTGGCAACCCCTCAGGGATGACAGCACTAGCAGGCATAATGTCGCCTCTGTGCCTGAGGCCAACACCCCGCATCAGGCTGCAAACATCTACTCCCTTCCCTGGAGCAGGGCAGGCTCTGGGGGCCTTGTGACCTGGGGGCCTTTGGACAGGACCAGGAGGCTGTTGTATGCACACTGTCTCCCAGCCTGTCAAAAAGGCTGGCTGCCTGGTATTCTTTTGGTGCAGATCCCCCGGCTTTTGTAAGCTCCCTGGCCCCATCTGATCGCACGTAGCAGAGCTGCCCCTTCCCACCACATCCACTCATTTGTGTGTCCTTTTCTATAACATCCTTACCAGGAGCTTGGGATTAGAAGGGGTTAAAAGTGACCTGGAGAGACCCCATGTTATCCATCCCAAACTCCTGGGACAGGGCAGGAAATGTTGTCTTAAATTTGTAAAATGGCATCATTAGCACAGGGTGGAGAGAGTGACTCTGAGCCTAGTCAAGATGGATCAAGGCCAGGAGCCTGCCTGGGCCAAGCTGGTCCAGGGCGTTCTGGTGGGTGGCTATGGGGCTTCCACTGTGCAGCTGAGAAGAAGCCTTGGGAGGCTGCTGTCCTGCCAAGCTGGGCTCAGAGAACTGGATAAGGTGCCCTAAGGGCAGTGATGACAGAAGGCCTAATGATTCCTTCTCTGCTCTGAGAGCTTCATTGTTTACATTCACTGTGCATTGAGCCCAGCAGGTGTGTTGAGCACCTTTTTGGTGCCAGAGAGGATTTGAGAGATTGGGGAGATAGCGGCTGCTGGGATTTTTGGGATCCCTTTGCTGGTTAGGAAGGACTGGCTTTCTCTACTTGAAAAATGACGAAACTGCAGCCAGGAAGGAGGAAGTCATTTGCCTGAGGTCAGTTACTAAATAAATGAGTGGAAACAGGACAGGATCCCAGGTGCCGGATTCCCAGTCCAGCATGCTCTCCACGTCCCCAGGTTGCACTGGCTGTTGGCTTTCATGCTTCTTCCCTAGCCCTGTCCGGGCAGAGTTTGAGCAGAATTTTGTAGAGGGCAGCTTGTTGTCCTAGAGAGCTCTGAGGCTTTTCCTAGCCTGAGAGCATAGCAGTTGCACTTGAAGACTTTGTGTCAGCTTCCAAGGCAGATTTCCCAGGCGTGGATTCTCTGCGTGCTCTGCCTGTCGCCTGTCTCCAGGGCAGGAAGATTTGGAGCTCCTCGCTGGGGGCACTGTGACATCTGTACACCTACATCTGGGTCCCTTTGTGGCTCCTCCAGACCCGGGAACCACCAGCCAGGGTGTGTCCAGGCTGCCGTGGTGAGCCTGAGGCTAGCTGGCTGCCTTTCCTAGCAGCTACCAAGAACAGGAAAACCCTTTTGTGTCACCAGCCAAAAGTTGCCCTCAAAGAGTAGTTTCCCGGGGCTGCTGACCCAGAAATTGGCTGCTGAGCTTCCTGTGGCTGGAGGAAACCTGGGGACAGTGGGCCTGAGAAGGACTCAGGGCTGGAGGAGAGACGGGCCTGGGGCTCCACTGCCCAGAGACCGCAAAGGAAGCCCGCTCTTCTCTTTGGCGCCACTGACATCAGTGGCCCGTTTCTCAGCATATGGGCAGTGCCTTCGGCACTCCAGTGGTGTAACAGCTCACATGTCAGGACTGTGCCTTTTGTTAATTGCTTTCAGGTACATTATCTTGTTTGATCTTCTCACAGTCCTCTAGCCAGGTAGGCATTTCTTGTCTGTGTTTTACACGCAGACACCAAAGTTGAGAAAGATAAAGTGACTGGCCCAAGATCACCTGGCTGGAAATAGCAGCAGAACCAGCCTGGAAGTCAAGTTCTCTGAGTCTCCCCCATCAAGTGGTGCCCCCTCCACCTCCCAGGGGAGAGTTGGAGTTTGAAGAAGTCTCTGGAACCTAGTGGGTCCTTGTTTCTGTTGTAATTCACATCCTGAAATGGGTCACAGACCAGGGCAGGAGGAATGTGTCCTATTTTGATGGGAGGCTAGCTCTGGGGAAGGCACAGGATCTTGTCCCCACCCCGGGATGCTTGGAATGTACCCATCCCCCTCTGTTTCGGGAGGGAGGGGGGAGCCAGGAGAAGTAAGCGAGGGGAGGGGGAGGGGTAATATTAGGATGTTTACATTATTATCCTTTTGACTCAGGGTGGGGGTGGAGCGATTATGTAACTGAATTGTGGGCCTGTGAGGCCAAGCTTTATTTCTATCATCTGAGTAACTACCTGTGGGGTTTGGGTGATGGACTGGACAAGAAAAACAGCCTGGACTTCAGCTTCCCTCCCCTGGGACAGCAGTCTCTGAAGTCATCCAGACTGTGGGGCGCCAGCTTTGTAACTTTGGGCAAGTTACTGAACAGAAGCTAAGCCTCAGTCTCTTTGTCTCTAGAATGGGGATAGATAGTAACTTGACCTTCACAGAGACAGTTTCAAAACTAAATGAAATTATCCTGTGAGGCAGTTCACAGGGAATTCTTGGCTCCTGGCAAGCCTTACTGTGTGCTGTTTGTTATTACTTGTTATTTAGGCTGTAAATAAATAATAATGATACTACAGTCAGAGAGCAAGGTCAGACCAGATGCTGCCTCTGATTTCCTTAGCGCTCCCTGCACTGTTTGGAGTGGGAACAACCATGAATTTGGAATCTGCCAGGACAGGTTTTAGTCTTGGCCCTGCTGCTTCCTAATTGTGAAGCTTTTGGTAGATTATTTAACTTCTGTGACCCTTCATCTTAGCCTTGCAGTCTGTAGAACGAGGTGGTACCCGCCTACCAGATTGTTAGGAGGGTCAGCTGAACTAGTGCTTAAGGCCCATGTTTGTTAACTATAAACTACTGTGTACAGGTCACTTCCCAGGGGCGCTTCTGCCCCCTCGCATGCTGGCAGGATGAGGGTCGGTTTGCGTGCACCTGGGCTGATGGCACAGCTGCAGGGAGAGGCTGGGCGAGGAACCGCGCACCTGACCTTCACTTGTCCTGCAGTGAGGTTCCTCAAAGCATCCTGGGGCAGGGGTGCCTTGCCTGACCTTTCTGCCCGCCTGGGTCTGCTCCTTGGAGCTTCCTTGGTGTCCTCTCAGTAGGAAGAAGGGAGTCCTCCCTTGGAGCACCCAGGGCACAGCCTGCTTCCCAGAGAAGGCGCAGCTCCCGATAGGTTCTCAGTGTTTCCTTCAGCAACTGCTGCCCTGAAGTCCCCACGCGGGCAGCACGCTAAGCTCTAAATCCCAGTTCATGAGCACGTTTCTGCTCTGCTGTGTGACCTTCAGAAAACTCCCCCTTTCTGTAAGATGGGGCTCCTGCCTCCAACAGAGGATCTGGGGCGCTCAGGTAGGGAAGGGAGGTGAATATCCGAAGAGCTCCAAGGAAGTGCTTTGTGTTTGGGGAGGCAGTTGCCATGTGGTTTATTTCTGCAGTGAGGAGAGCCAAAAGCTGGTTTCTGACATGGCTCTAAGCTCTGGCAGGGCAGCTGGGCAGGAAGACGTGTGATCCAGGTTTGCTTGCTGTGTTCAGTGCTGAAGGGGGCTTGGTAGATCGCTGTTCAGGGGCCACGGGCCAAGGAGAACCCCGTAGGTTGAGCACTGACCCCTGGGGGGAGCTGGGAGTTAAATGAAGGAAACTTGAGAAAAACTCCTGGCAAAGGAACAGAGCCTATAAATAGGCTGAGCAGTGGTGGGGAGGGACTGAACGCGAGGAGCCCTGGTGGGCACGGCTGGGTTTATTTCTGGTCAGAATGTTGAGGGGCCTCACTGCAGAGAGCAGCACAGATTCCCCTCAATCAGCCCAGTCAGCCCACGGCTATTGCAACAGAACACCATGGCCCACGTGTAAGAAATCAGGCACACGTGGAACACATCTAGCTGAGACCTTCTCAGCCTCCCTCGCTTTTTCCCTGCCTGGAGCAGGACTCCTGGGCCGCAGAAGCGGGGCCGGAGACGAGGGAGGAGAGCCACCGCGCGTTCAGGGCGCTCCAGAGTCTCCTTTGGAAGGAGAAGGCTGGGGGGGGGGGAGGGTCCTGGTCGGAGAGTGACGGGCCCAAGGCTGCTGTGACTTTTGTGGGTGGGCCATGGCTAACCCCACCTCCTCCTTGTTCTGTCTTGATCTAGCTGCCACCCGGGTTACCACGGAGAGAGGTGCCATGGGCTGAGCCTCCCGGTGGAAAATCGCCTGTACACCTATGACCACACAACTATCCTGGCTGTGGTGGCCGTGGTGCTGTCATCCGTCTGTCTGCTTGTCATCGTGGGGCTTCTCATGTTTAGGTGAGTGCCGCGGCTGCCACGGGCTGTTTCTGCACATCACTTCCATTCCCCCTCCTCCTTCTCCTAAGCCCTCTCCCCTCTCCCTAAATCCTGGACTAACTCCTGGGTTCAAGTTCTCCGAAAGTCTGGTTTCTCTGGCATGCCGCGAAGCCAGTGTCCGGAGCCCAGGGTGAAACTTGCCAGGCCACAGCAGGTTCTGCTCCCCGAAGGCCTCTGTTTCCCTCCCTGAGTGGCCCAGCTGGCCAGCCATGAGGCCACCTCTTCACACGCTGCTTTATCTTGGCTCTGTTCTTGGAAAGCACTGGTGTGTGTTTTGGTAGTCAGGGCATGGGTGGAGCTGTTGGTGTGTCCTTCCAGTTCTGAGACAGCAGGACCTCCGATGCAGGGGTATTCTCGGTTGGAGGAGCCCCATCGAGTCCATCTGCCTGTTTGCAAGCAGTGTAGTTTATTGCTTGTGAGGCCCTGGCTCTCTGAGGAGTGTCATCTTTTGGTGATGGTAATCTCCGTGCACCTAGCTCATAAAGATGTTGTGAGCAGCAAACAGATAAGATGGGAGCTCCCTGTATGTTGTAGCCTGCTGTGAGAGGCAGGCATCCCTCAGGGCCGCAGGGCCTTTGGCCACAGGTGCGTGGGGCTGCCGTGTGCCCTGGGGTTTTCCGAGTAGTGGAGGGAACTAGTGTGGCCGAGTTCTTTGGAAGGACTGGCTCTGGCGTCTGCCTCCTTGCATGGCAGGCAGGGCTTGCTCACAAAACACATCTTCCGCAGGTACCATAGGAGAGGAGGTTACGATGTGGAGAATGAAGAGAAGGTGAAGCTGGGCATGACGAATTCCCACTGAGAAAGACCTGTGCTCAAGGTAACGGCCGCCTTCTCCCTGGCGCTGGCACTGCTTTCCTGGGTCGTTCCCAGTGAGTGCTGAGTTCTCTTGACGTAGGAGTCAGGGGAGCAGATTGCTGTGGAGGGAGGGTCCCACGGCAGCGTGGTTTTCCCAGACTGTTGTGGGGCAGGAATTTGGAACAGTGGTTAAGATGCTGCTTAGAGCAGCCTGAGTTCAAGTCCGGGCTGCATTCCTGATCCCAGTTTCCTGCTAATGCACACCCTGGGAGGCAGTGGGTGATGGTGGCTGGAATAGTTGAGTCCCTGCCATCCACCTGGCAGGCCTGGGCTGAGATCCCAGCTTCAGCCTGGCACAGCCCAGGCCATTGTGGACATTGGGAGACAGACCAGCAGAAGAGAGCTCTGTCTGCTTTCTCATGGTCTCTCAAGTAAATGAATAAATGAATGAACATTTTTAGAAAAGGAAAGATTGTTGGTGCTTCATCTCCACTTAGGATGGAAGTTGCTAGAGTTTCCCAGAAAGATACCTGAAAGGAAAGCCCCTCCCACTCGTGCCCCCTCCCACTCCTTCCCAGATGCTCCTCCCACCTCCCCTGAGACTCACTCTGCCCAGCGTTAACTCCTTCCTCTGGTGCTTTAGGAATCGCGGGGACGGCTACGTCTGAGAAGCGTGGGTCAGTCGCGGACTCTGCAGAGGGAAAGGCCTTCACATCTCGCCGGGAGGACTCCTTTGTCCCCGCTTGCTGTCTCGATTGGGCCTCCCATCATTGCTTTGCCAAAAGACCAGAACCTTCATGTGCCAAACAGAACATAACCAGTGGGATCTGAATCAGAAGAAAGCAAAAGCAAGGGACCTACATGCCTTTCTGATTCCCTTCCACCAAGCCCTGCATCCCCTTGTATCTTTGTTTGGACACTCATGTTCTGGATTAAAATGCCAGTTAAATTCCATATGCTCCAGGATCTTAGAGAAAAAGGAGAGGAAGAAGGAGAGATGTGTGTGGACCGGAAGAGAAGCAGCAAAGACTGGGAAGGCTACTCAAGTAGCTACGAGGGGACTGATCTTTGGGATCCTTCAGCGCTGGAATTGATGAGCTAACTGTGAAAACCACAAGCCCAAGAACTCTGAGTTTTGGGACTTACACCCAGATGGAAAAATAACAACTATTTTTATTTGTTTGTTTGTAAAATGCCTCTTAAATTATATATTTATTTTATTCTATGTATGTTAATTTATTTAGTTTTTAACGATCTAACAATAATATTTCAAGTGCCTAGACTGTTACTTCGGCAATGTCCTGGCCCTCCACCTCGCATCCCCACCATCAGCTCAGCGCCACATACCCCCTGTCCTGAAACTGCTCTGTGACCCATCTGTAGTAACTCCGCATCTGTGCACATTTTGGAAGATCGTCCAGGGTCGGCGAGCCACAGGGGCATTGTGTACGGTCAGGATGTAGGGGTTAACTTGGCCAGAGCCGCTCTGTGAGTCGGACTGCAGCCTTGCCTAGGCAACTTTGTCTACCATTTGTGTTTTGAAAGCCCAAGGTGCTGATGTCAAAGCATAACAGATAGCGGTGTTTCCTGTGTCCTCTCTCGGCCAAATCTCTCAAGAGGTTGGGCTTCCATGCCTACAGCTTTCCCTCACCCCACGGCTCCCACCCCACAGAGCGGGAACTGGCCCGACCCTGTGTCAAGACATTTCTCTCAACTCTTGCCATTCTTCTGGTGCTACTCCACGCAGGGGTCAGTGCAGCAGAAACAGGCGAGGAGGAACAGGGAACATTGCAGTTGACTGTTCCCGGTCATGGATTACCTGCCACTTGCTACAGAGAAGGTTAGAGGTGGGGAAGGCTTTTGTGTCACCCCACCTAGCTCACCAAAACTACAAAGGTATGCTGTCATGGTCCCTTCTGGAAGTTTCTGGTGCCATTTCTGAACTGTTACAACCTGTATTTCCAAACATGGTTCGTATTTATACTTTGCAATCCAAATAAAGATAACCCTTACTCCATGGCCTCTGCTTGTTTTAATGGGAAACTGATTTAACATAGGTTATTTTCTAAGCCCTCCTTTGGTGTGTTAGGCTCTGAGTTTTGGACTTAAACCCAGATGGGTGTATACTTTTTTTTTTTTTCAAAGATTTATTTTATTTATTTGAAAGAGTTACAGAGAGAGAAAGCGAGGTCTTTCATTTGCTGGTTCACTCCCCAAATGGCTGCAATGGCTGGAGCTGAGCCGGTCAGGAGCCAGGAGCTTCTTCCAGGTCTCTCACGTGGGTGCAGGGGCCCAAGGACTTGCGCCATCCTCTGCTGCTTTCCCAGATGCATTAGCAGGGAACTGGATTGGAAGTGGAGCAGCTGGGACTCAAACCGGTGTCCATATGGGATGCCAGGGCTGCTAGCCCCCATATACTTAGTATTCCCAACAATTCTGTGATGGAGGGACTCTTACTGTCTCATTTTTCCAGACTCAGGTTATTTAACTTGCCTGAGGTTATACTGTGAGTGACAGGACTGGGACTGGTTGTCTCTCTCTCTCTCTCTCTCTTTTTTTTTTTTTTTTTTTTTTTTTTTTGACAGGCAGAGTTAGACAGTGAGAGAGAGACAGAGAGAAAGCTCTTCTTTCTGTTGGTTCACCCTCCCAAATGGCTGCTATGGCCTGTGCACTGCAGCCGGCGCACCGCGCTGATCCAAAGCCAGGAGCCAGGTGCTTCTCCTGGTCTCCCATGCAGGTGCAGGGCCCAAGCACTTGGGCCATCCTCTACTGCCTTCCCGGGCCACAGCAGAGAGCTAGACTGGAAGAGGAGCAACCGGGACAGAATCCGGCACCCCGACTGGGACTAGAACCCGGGGTGCTGGTACTGCAGGCAGAGGATTAGCCTAGTGGAGCTGCGGCGCTGGCCTGGTTGTCTGTCTCAATACTTGCATCATATCACCTGTGAGACAAGAAAGGATAGATTTTTCACATAGGAAGTCTGGCTAGCTGCAACCAGGAAAGACATCAACCTATTTAAGTGGCCAAACCTGAACTCGGGACCTAGACACGTGCCGACCGTGCAAGCATGCACATATTGCTCTTGGCAAGAACAAGAGGTTTTTGGCTCTCTTGCTGCACAGCCGATCCATCAGCAAATCTTGTTAGCCCCACCTGTTGAAGGTATGCGGTGTGCAACCATGAATCACTGCCAGTGCCATCAGCCAGCGCAGTGCAGCATCCTCTCAGGCCGGCACTCTTGCAATGGCCTCCAGTCTCTGGTCCCCCCTTACTTCAGTGGAGCCTTTTTCTCAGGTAGTAGCTGGACTGATCATTTCAAAAGGTAACTTTGTTCTCATCTACTCTGCAGGCCTTCCCAGATAACCCTGTTAGACCATAGCACACACCTCCCCCACCCGGCTCTCATTCCCCTTCCATTGCTTTATGTACCGCCACAAACCTTAGCAGCTCTAACACATTCCTGTTGTGTGTTTCCTCCTATTAGAATGTTAGCAACATTGCTCCCATACCAGATTCTGAAACAAGACAAGTAAGTTGTAGGCACTCAATGGTTTTTTATTGTTTTATATATCTGAAAGACAAAGTAGAACCAGAGAGAGAGGTTTCCATCCACTGGTTCACTCCCCAAGGGACCTCAATGGCCCAAGAAGGGCTGATCTGAAACCAGGGTCTCCCTGGTGGGTGCAGGGGCCCAAGCACTTGGGCCATCTCCTACTGCTTTCTCAGGCCAAAGCAGAGAGCTGGATCAGAAGTGGAGCATCCGGGTCTCAAACCCGTGCCCATATGGGATGCCGGCACTGCAGGCCAGGGCTTTAACCTGCTGTGCCACAGCGCCAGCCCCAGCACTCAGTATTTAGTTGGATGAATGAATTTCAGAAATAAATCTAACCTAAGACCACCAAGTAGACAGACAAGCAATCCAGTGCTGCCCTGAGAGTGTGGCTGGGTTTAACAAAATGGGCCTCCTTTGGGGAGGGTGGAAGGGAATGACAGCATGACAGTGGAATTTGGGCCATATCATGTGACATGGTGTTCTAGGTGGATGGGAGGCAGAGAGGGCCATTAGCAGGCAAGCGTCACTGGAGTTCCCCCTCCTTGTCCTCTCACCTTGGAGAGTTGTCATACTCTATAAAGTTTCTCCAGGAGCCCACACAGAGGTCTTGGATGAACTTTGAATATGCCTTTAAAACTCTGGGCCACAATTACTACCAAAAATAAGCATATGCACAGCCAGCAATTAATTCCACTCCTAGGGATGTACATGGTGAATACAAATGGTCACTGAAAGCCACGTGCAAGAGTGAACATAGCTTTACTGACAACAACTAATATCTGGAAATTACCCCAGTACTCATCAGCATTTGATGATGAAATGAATCAGTAAGTTATGGAATACCTACAGCGTGAAACACTGAGTAGCAATTAGGGTGAGTCTCACAACGTGGTTGAGTGAACGGAGCCAGACACAAGAGCACATTCTGGGTGATTCCAGGTATTTAACATTTACAGACAGGTTCTAGCAGTCAGAGACCTAGTAAGGATGTGAGAAATAACCGGAGTGGTGAGTTCTTTGATGTCTCCCAGGGACCCCCTTTCCTGCTTCCAGGCTCCAGTCTCAAGCCTCTGCCCCGGGCTAGGCTTTTCCGCAGACTTTGTTTCTCCAGCCAATGCTTCCTGCAGGCTCAGGGCTTCCTGCTTTGCAGCTACCCCTCCTCCCACCCGTGGTAGTGGTACTGCCGGGAGCTGCCCTCCCAGGCGGCGTCACAGGCCCTCCGGGGACTTCGTCTTCTTGGGTGAGACAGTGGCCCTGGGGGCTTTCTAAGCTGCATCCGCTTCACATCACTGGCTGTCAGAAGAGATCTGGCCCCTGAGATCTGACTGCAGAGCTCTGCTGTCTGTGGTCTTCGTCGTGTTCATAGGAATCATGATTAGGGGAATAAGCATTTCGCCTTCAGAGAGTGCTCACTAAGGGGCACCGGGCACTCTCACCCCAGCCTGGAGGGGAGGGGCTCCCACGGAGGCGCAGAGCTGTTAAAGGAGCTCGGGACAACCTAGCTTCCAAGCCTGCATGCTAACCACTGAGCTACACCCCCACATGAAATTTCTGTGTCTGACTTTTCTCTTCTTCCGATATCCAGAAGCCATACGTGAAGAAATTACATGAAAAGGATCTGACCGAGCAACACCTTGGAGCTCAAAAGTTTCTTCCCCTGCCCCCAGTTCACAGATTCACAGAAAGTGGCTGAGGCACCTGATGGGGGGCAGCGGAGGGAACAGCAATGTAGGCTGCTGATCCCAACTCTGGTCTGAGTGCAGGTGCCACTGTTTGTTAGGGAATCACCTTTATGTGTGGAGCAGAACCTCTCTGAACCACTATCTCCTTGTCTGTAAAGTAGAGATACTAAAAATATGTACCTTGAAGAGGTGCGAAAATTAAATTAGCAGCGCATGTAGGATTGAAACCCAGGCCACTGATTCTCAGTCCGCATTTCTCTCCTTAGAAACAAATTTGGCTTTTCAATCAGCACTTCACATTTCAATGTCAGCTTTGGCCTCGTAGGATCACTGAAGGCTCTGAGTAAGTGGCTGTGGGCTTAAGAAGCCGTGGGGCAGCAACTCTGTCCAAATATATCACTTCAACTCTGCTGGCCTGAGATTCTTGCCTTTGTCAACAATGCCTGAAATTCAAGCTTCCTGTTGGAGAATGCTAATACTCCTGGGAATAGCTATGCCTGAAGAGGCTGGCATTCTTTGGTGGTGTAATCCATTTCAGCGTCATTCATTTAGCAAATATTTGTGGAGGCCTCCCTATCACCTTCCAAATGAGATCCACACTGACAGAGGGTGTTTGGGCTGAGTGAGGGTACAGGGAGAAAAGGAGGAGAAGTAATTCTGGAGCAATGACATTTCCTTTATTCATTTGAAACAATTGACTGGGCACTTACAATGCACCAAGTACTATTCTTGTCGCTGGAGGACCAGTCGCCTCTCAGTGGACAGCACTGACACATGGACCAACCATCCAAGGTTAAAGAAAGAAAGAGGGATGGGGCGATGCTGTGGCGTAGTGGGTAGAGACGCCCATCTGCAGCTCTCGCATTCCATGTGGGTGCTGGTTCCAGCCCCAGGTGCTCCACTTCCAATCCAGCTCCCTGCTAGTGTGCCTGGGAGGGCAGTGGAAGATGGTCCAAGTGCTTGGGCCCCTGCACCCATGCAGGAGACCTGGATGAAACCCCTGCCTCTTGGCTTTGGCCTGGGCCAACCTCGGCCATTGCAGCCATTTGAGGAATAAACCAGCAGTTGGAAGATTCTCTCTCTCTCTCTGTCTCTCCCTCTCTCTCTTTGTAATTCTGACTTTCAAATAAATAAATGGATCTTAAAAAAAAAAAAAAAAAAGAAGGAAGAAGTGGGACATAATTTCACAAAGAAGTAACACTCCCCCCTGCACGACATCACATCACAGTGAAGTGCTGAAGGGTGGTTGCAGAGTTCACTGGCACAGGCGGCTGGAGGGAGCTCTCTCGGAGGAGGTCACCTCTGATCTGAGACAAGAAGGGATCAGGCACAACAAGGTCCTGATGCAAAAATCAGCTCAGTATCAGAAAGGGGCCCCTGCTGCGGCAGCACAGTCCTTGGAGGCCGAGGAGGGAGGCAGGGGCCAGGTCCCAGGGAGCCCGGTGGGCTGTGGAGTACTCAGGAGCCCATGGAGTATTTTGCACGGGAGAGTGGCGTGGTCTGATTTATGCGTCAGAAATGAGACCCTGCCGGGCAGAGACAAAGTTCTCAGGGGCAAAGTGGAAGAAGAGGAGCAGCTAGGAGACTGCAGTTTTCTAGGGGAGAAGCGGTGGTGGCTGGGACCAGGGTGGCAGCAGAGGAGGCGGCGAGGGCCAGTCACATTCAGGACGGGTTTTGGAGGAGTCACCTGTAAGACGCGCTGGAGGGTTGCACGTGGGTGTCGTGGGAAAGGCAGGAATCAAGGACGGCTTCCTGATCTCAGTCTGGGGCGTTGGGTAAACAATGGCTCTGGTCATCAAAATGCAAAGCAATGGGGGCAGGAACAAGTTCACAGGGGCCTTCGATGCCAGGTCCTCCTCAGGGTTCTGTTGAATCTGTGTGCAAGTGGGGACGGCACCACAGAGAGGACAGGGGGAGGAAGGGGCAGGCACAGAGGAGAAAAGAGGCAAGGGTGGTAGATTTTCCCTTGATGCAGGAAAGGATAGGGACACTGGCCCTTGTCTGCTGCTCAACAGCTCAAAACTGTGTTTCCCTTTTATGGGATCTTCTTCAGGGAGGGAGGGAGGTAGTGTTACTATCCATAGTGTTGGTGAGCGAGGGCCCTGGAGCTTAGCAGAGGAAAGCAATTTGGCAGGAGAATGCCGACAGCCTATGCCATTCTGCTTGATGCCAGCCTTGCCCAGGAGGGTCCTGGCTCATCAACGACCATGAACTCCTTTCCTAGCCACCATTCTCCAGACAGGAGAGGACAAGGCTCTGTACTTTCCTCCTGGCTGGGAGAGGCACCCAGGCTAGGCCAGGCCTCCAGGACCCAAGGTGCTGAGCAATGTAGCTTTGTGGAGGCCAACCTCATCACAGAGTGCACGAGGTAGCTAGCACTGCCTCTTCCTGGTACTGGTTTCTGGAGAGTTGAGTCGCCATCAGATTAGTGTAATTTGGAGGTTGTTGTGGCTTGGTTTTCCTTTTTGAACTTCTTAATTCACAGATTTGTTTTCTTGATTGCCCCCTTGATTGATGGAGAAGAGAACAGGGACCGCTTAGCTCACTGCCACCCACACAGCAGCAAAGGAAGCCAGCTGCCCTCTCGCTCTGCAGAGAATACCCCTTCCTCCCTCGCCCTCTTCTTCCCTCCCGGCATCCTGGCTATTACTAACCAGTAGGGCATCTAAGGAAAAGGGCTCCTTTCAGGACCAGAGTGCTGTAGCTAGTGGATCATAATTTGTGTGGGAGGCTTCCCAAAGGCATATGATGTGGGTGTAGGAACCAGACAGACGGGAGGAATTAAGTCACCCTTTTCCCCAACCCTTACTTCCGTGCCCAACCTAGAAGACAAGTCACTGAGCTGGTTTCCCTAGAATGAGGGGCAAGTTTTCTTCCTACTGCACTCCAGCTTTTGATAGTGGGCAGGCTTCATAGTGTGTGCAAAAGAAGGAATAAGCTACCCGCTCTTGCTTCGGGCCTCTGGCGTCTAGGTTAAGGGCAGCTGTGGAAACCAGGCTCTCATCCGTGCACCTGGCTCCCTAGGATGGCCTGACCTCTCTTTCGCTGGTAATACTGAAGCCCTGGGAAACACTGTGCTTGGTTAAGGGAGGTCTGCTCAGGTTCTCTCCTGGGGAGAATTGTTCTCTCCTGCCCAGTAGATGCGGCTCAAGGTCCTGAGACTCTGGGCCCGAGAAGTCTGACCCAAGCTCAACCCTGCAGTCACACATCCTTCCCCAGGTGTGTGCTGGGACACCTTCTGGAGAAAGTCTGCCGCCCACCTTTAGTTCCGGCTGGCTTAGTCACTCCCCTGTGCTCCCACTGCACCAGGCCTTGGACAATGCAGGGAAAATTGGTCCTCCTCCCACCGCAGCTTCCGTGCTCCTCTCCCATGGCTTTCATCACCCCGCACTTTGTCTCTGTCCGCTCAGCTGCTTCTGCCGCTGTGAACTCTCAGAGGCCAGGGGCTATGTCCTCGCAGCTCTGTGTTCCTGCACTCGGTCCAGTCTGTATGTAGCACACAAGAAACTCTCACTAAAAGATTAATGACTCACTGCATGAACAGATGATTGAATAAATAAATTACTGCAGGAAGAAATGAATGTGCGAAAACAGAATAAAGATTAAGAGTTCAGCTTCTGGACCAGAGAAATCTGGCTTCAAATCCCAATCATGCCATTTGCTGGTTGTGTGATAATCTTGGGCAAGTTATTTAACAACCCTCCAAGCCTCAGGTTTTTGTTGTTGGGTTTTTGTGGGGATTACAGTGTAGGTAAATCATTTATCACAGAGCCTGATGAGAGTAGGTACTCAATGCATAATCATTATTACCTTTATTAACAAGCTCTGACTTGTAACTTCCTGTCGGTTTTTACCCCATGGATCTTGTTTGTAGCTTTTCCCCCTAGATTTGTGAAATAGCCATGTCCTTGCCAGACTCAAGGCTTGGCTTGAAGGGCTGCCCCCGCGGACCCAAGCTGGGATCAGGCTATGTAAGGAGGTATATCCCCGGGCTTCAGTGAGAAGGGGTAACTGACAGGGGACAGGTCAGCTGCCTCCCCATTGTCTGAGGACTTCTGTGCTGGCAGTGTCCTTGGGAAGGCAGGAACAGTGCCGCCTTTAAGGTGCCCGGATGACAGCCGCATCAAATATGTGACCTTTCCCTAGGAAGCCTGGTTTCCATGGTGAGCAGGGCCTCACGCTCCTTCCCAAGCCACGCTCTGTGGCTCTCAGCCTGCCCTGGAATGTGATGGCAGTGGCCCTGGCAGCTGGGTGGGGACAGCTACCCAGGGGCTGCCCCTTCCAATATCTGCAGGGTGAAGCAGAGCAGAGATTGAGATAGCCCCTGGATATCTGATGCCCACATTAGGCCCCCAGTCTGGCAGGATCTGCCCGGGGCCCTTGCCACTGTTGCCCTCACCCCCTGACCCCCATACATACCCATAATGACTCACGGCCAACAGGCTGCCAGGCTGGGCAGAAAAAAGGGGACTCTTTCTGTGAACCCCCATGTTAGGCAGAGGTCCTGACCCCCTCCATCTCATCTTGGCAGCCTGGGCCTACGAAGAGGGCCTGCCTCCCCAGCCTTGGCACAGCCTGTGTTCAGCCAGGCCTCTGCAGCTGCTGGAACGGGAGCTGAATGCCCAGGGCGTCTGCCAAAGCTTGCTCACTTCTTTCTTCCTTCTCTGAGCTATGCAAACGGAGGCTGCCCAGGAATGTGGCCGCTAACTCCCCACCACCCGCCTCCCCCTTCCCGAGCCTGTGCTCCCCCAACCCCCCAGGCTGGAGTCACATCAGAAAAATGCAGGGGAAGAAAGAAATCCCCCAATGTGTCATGACGTTAGGTTTCCGCCTGGTGCTCAGAAACAAGAAAAGTCGGAGGGGGCTGGGGAGGCAGCGTGGCCACAGCCGGAGCCCGGAGACTGGCTCACCTCTCTGCCTCCCTGCGGCACATCACCTGCTCCTCATGAAGTGGAAGCGAATGGCCCTGACTCAGATGCAGTTTCCAAGAACACCGCTAAGCCTGAGAGAGGCCATGCTGTGACTCCAAACTGGCAGCCAAACTAGCTCAGTGCCCCCATGTAGTCATTTAACAGACATCTAGTGATTTCCTCTCTGTGCTAGAGGCTGGGAACACCCGGTGAACAGGACCAGGTCCTGCTCTCTGAGAAGCTGTGCTCTAACAGGCAAGGTAGGCGGCTCAACACAAGGTCACAATAAGCAGTGAGCTATGCTGGGTGATGGGTGAGGGAGGCCGCTTCTCAGAGGAACTGAAATTCGAGCTGAGGCCTGAGAATGGCAGAGCTATGGTCCAGGTGAAGAGGGAGGAAAAGAAGAGTCCTCTGGGCAGCGGAACCAGCTGGAGTGGAGAGGGAGAATGATGTCAATGAGGAACTGAAATGAATTTGATGTGCCTGCTGGGTAGACCACCGGGTCAGGGTCGGCAGAAGCGGCTGCAGAGGGAGGCCCAGCCAGATGATGAAGGGCCTTCAGGATGGTGCCAAGGAGCATGGACTGGGTCCCCAGGGCAATGCGGAGCGAGCTAGGGTGTTAAAGGGTAAGGTGGATAGGGAGTGGCGGATCGGGTCTATTTTTCGGTAGATGACTGTGGCTGGAGAATGGATTGGAGGAATGGTCAGAGTGATGGGGAAAAGTGCAGGAAAAAGTGTGGGAGGTTTGGGAGGGATGAACATGGGGGAAGAGAGCAGGAAGGGCTGAGTTTTAGGCTTGCATGCATAGGTAGAAAGCGGGGCTATCCCGCTGAGGTGGGCCACCCTGGAGAAGGGACAGCTGCTAGGGGTGAGAGTAGCAAGGTTGTTCATTCTGAAGTGGTATCCATCACATCAGTAGAGTAGACGGTGTCCAGCATGCACTTGTGAGGGCTGTGTCTGGAGCCCTGGGGAAGGCTCTGGGCTGGTAAGATGTCCTTGGGCTGGAGACAGTAAGGAAGTGAATGGTCAAGACTACGCTGGTGGGGCCGGCGCTGTGACATAACAGGTAAAGCTGCTGCCTGCAGTGCTGGCGTCCCATATAGTCACTGGTTCATGTCCCTGCTGCTCCACTTCCAATCCAGCTCTCTGCTATGGCCTGGGAAAGCAGTGGAAGATGGGCAAGTCTTTGGGCCCCTGCACCCACGTGGGAGACCCGGAAGAGGCTCCTGGATCCTGGCTTTGCATCGGTGCAACCCTGGCCATTGCAGCTATCTGGGGAGTGAACCAGCAGATGGAAGACCCCTCTCTCTCTCTGCCTCTGTCTCTCTGAAACTCTGCCTCTCAAATATATAAATAAATCTTAAAAAAAAAAAAAAAAAAAAAAGACTTCACCAGCTGCTCTAACTGAAAATCCCCAGCATATCGGAGTTGTTTATTTCTCACCCGGGTGAAGTTCAAGATGGGTGTCCAATTAGTTATTAAACTGGGGGCTCTTCTCCAAGGAGCTGTTCAGGGACCCAGGTCCTTTCATGTTGCGCCTCTGCCATCTCTGATCCGTGGTTTCCAAGTTCACCGTGATGGGGAGAGAGCTCGGCAGCTCGGACTTATGGGAAATTCTGTCGCTTCCATTCCTCTCGCAGTCGCATGATGTGGTTACACCGAACTCCCAGAGAAGTGGGAAAGTGTAGCCTCGCTGGGTGTCCATGAAGAAGAAGAAAAGGATCTGGCAATGCGCTAGCCAGATTCTGGCACAGGAAGGCACAGGAGGGCATAAAAAATCACTGGGCAAGGGTGGAACTTGCACCAGTTCACTTGTCCCCATTTTTAGATGCCTGAGCATGGGGCAGGCAGAAGTGCCGAGACAGCCATTTCCTGCCCTTCTTTCCTCACCTCCCTCTTCCCCTTTCTTCTCAGAAACCGGCAGGGGAGGCCAGGCCATTTTAGTCCCTCCTGCAAGTTGAGCAGACCATCAGGGCAGAGGGGCTCCACAGTAGTCGTCACATGGGCTCTGGCCCAGCCACCCTTGCCTCTTCCCTGCCACTGGCTGCTATTCACCGCCTCTTCATTTTCCTTCTCCTCCACAAGCATTTAGTGAGTGCCTGCTGTGTGCTGGGTGCAATAGCAGATTCTGGAAATGCAGCAACGAACAAGGCGGAGGCTTCTCAACTGACTTATGATCTGCTCTCCCCCTGGGATGTGAGTTTCATCATTGACTCTGTGTCCTATGCTGCCCATCCCCGGCACTTAGAACAATGCCTCGCATATGGCAGGAAGTCTAGAAGGAATTGCTGGAAAAATGGCCAGAGGTGTGAAGTCCTTCGGGGGAACATGTAGATGACCGGCGCTGGGCAACAGGAAGGGTGTGGCTCTGGAAGGTGGGCCTGTTGCACAGTAACGTGGTCTGAAGAGACTTTTCAGCTTAGAGCTACAGGGCAGGTAGGTGATGAACACACGGAGAAGCCTATGCAAAGGCCTGTCCTAAAAGGCTGCACAGAGCACAAAGCAAGTTCAGTTGGCTGCAGCTTGGATGGAGAAGGCACTGCAAGAAGAGACAGAGGGGTGGGCAGGGACTCGACCGGGTGGGGCCTAAGGGACAAGACTTTCTGCTGGATTCTCGCCTCATTGTCTCAGTACCATGTGAACAGGGGTCAGAACTAAAGGTCCAGTCCATCTGACTGTACGTCTTGGGAGTAGAAACAGACACTGAGACGCTCCTTTTTGCTGACGGACATGGCGACGTGAACAACTGGCTCAGCATACGGAAGACATCGCGGAGTCACAACAGCCCCAGGAGGCTGGCATTCTTGCGGCCGGTTTCAGGTGAGGCTACTGAACGCTGAAAGAGGAGCCGCAGAAAGGCTCAAGTGTGGTGCAGCCCCCCAGAGGAGAGATTTTGAGGGCAGTGTTAGTCTTTATTGGAAAACGACAACTCTGATGAACCGCTCCGGCAGCTATAGACTGGCCGAGTTTGAGAATAGAATTGCAAAGGAGCCAGCGGTTAGACGAGAAAAACAGCCAGTGACGAGGGGTCCTTCTATGTGGGGCTCTGAGATGCCCAGCCCAGCATTCTAGAAGACCCAAATGTGGTCCCTTCACCCAGGAGCTCGCAGCCTACGGAAGCGGGAATGGGGAGGAGATACACAGGCAAGAGGACCGTAGTGTCAGTGCAGTGTGAGGCATTGTTCAGGCAGAGGCATAGATTGATGGGGGCAGAGGAAAGTCACCAAATGTACTGCCCCTCAGCCCTGAGTGGGGTGTGGGGGCTGTACAACACCCCACAGATTAGATGTTGACCCAATCCTTTTTTTGTTTGTTTGTTTCAAAGGAAGGGAATTTTTTTAAAAAGATTTATTTATTTATTTGAATGGCAGCATTGCAGAGAGGCAGAAGGGGAGAGAGAGAGAAAGAGAGAGAGGTCTTCCACCTCTGGTCCACTCCCCAGACAGCTGCAACAGTTGCAGCTGAACCGATCTGAAGCCAGGAGCCAGGAGCTTCCTTTGGGTCTCCCAGGCGGGTGTAGGAGCCCAAGGACTTGGGCCATCTTCTACTGCTTTCCCAGGCCACAGTAGAGAGCTGGATCAGCCTGGACTCCAACTGGCACCCATATGGGATGCCAGCACTGCAGGCAGTGGCTTAACCGCTCGCTATGCCACAGCGCCGGCCCCTTGTTTTGTTTTGTCTTGTTTTCTTAACACCCTTTCATTCATTCATTCCACCAGTACCTACCAACTGCTGATCATGTGCTAAGTCTAGGGATAGGGGAGAGAACAGACCTGGTACTACCCTCTGTCTAGTAGAAAGGTAGCCACTTAACAACCACGAAGACCATGAAAACACACAGACTATCTCTGGAAAGATATTTAAATGATAAGCATTCCCCTCTGGGAAGGAGAGCTAAGAAGCAGAGGGCCAGGAGCAGGAAGCGAATTTTCTTTTCCTGGTTCCCCATTTTTAATCTTTGCATTTTGTATATGGTTCTTTAAAAAAAAAAGATTTTATTTAATTAATTAATTATTTCAAAGGCAGAGTTACAGGCAAAGAGGGAGAGCCAGAGAGAGATCCTCCATCCGCTGATTCACTCCCCAAATGGCCACAACGGCCAGGGCTGGGTCAGGCTGAAGCTAGGAGCCTGGAACTCCATGAGCACTTGGATTCTTGTGGTGCACATCCCATGGGATGGCAGGGGCCCAAGCACCTGGGCTCTTCTGCTGCTTTCTCAGGTGCTTAGCCGGGAGCTGGATCAGAAGTAGAGCAACCAGAGCTCAAGCCATTGCTCACTCGGGAAGCTGGCATGGCAGGCATCAGCTTAACCTGCTGCTCCACAATACCAGTCCCTATATGGTTATTTTCAAAACTGTTTTTTCTATGAACTACAAATCCTCAAAGAGAAGTATTTATTTTCATTTTATTTGAAAAATAAAGAGAAAGAGAGAGAGATCTTCCATCCACTGATTCACTGCCCATATGGCCCCAAGAGACAGGGCTGGCCAAGCCAGAGACAGTAGTCCAGCATTTGATCTGAGTCCCTCAGGAGCAGCAGAGACCCGAGTACTTGAGCCATTAACTGTTGCATTCCCAGGATGTTGGGTCAGAAGCAGAGCTGGGCCCAGAACTTGGCATTCCCATATGGCGAGTGGGTATCCCAAGCAGCAACTTAACTGCAATCTATTGTATGTATGTTTACCTTTTTTTTTTTCAAAGCAGAGTTTTAAAATAATGACATAAATAAATAAACTATTAAAAACATAAATGTCACAGATAGAAAGTATTCCAGGAGAGGATAACAGGAGGTTTTACTTTAAATTGAAGATTCAGTTAAAGGCCTCTTCATGAGAAGGCACTGAAGCTGAGACCACAGGTTAAGTTGTAGGTGATCAAGCAGCATGCAGGGAAGAATGCTCTGGAAGAGGACCCAGCATATACAAAGCTTAGAGGCAAGAAAATGCGTGGTGTGTTCTGGGAACCCAAGGGAGACCAGGGTGCTGGAGCTGCTGAAACAAAGGAAAAGAGTTCTTTATAATCCAATTCTCAGCTTCTGAAAGGACCCAGCACCTGCGCTGGCCTGTACGGATGGTGAGGACAGAGAGAGTATTTTGTTCTCTGCTGGAACAATACCTAGCATCCTGTAAGCACTTAGATGCTTGTGGTTCATATAAATGGACCTATTCAATGAATGAATAGTTTTTTGTTCAGAAACTACAGAAATGTTGAGAAGCGATACATTTACACAGGTGCTCTACTGCCCCGAGGACAGGGGATTCATGGAACCTGACAGTGGCTGGAAGGGAGAGTTAGAGAACAAAGCCTGGACTGAGCAAGTCTGGAAGAGCTGATTTGCCTGGGTATAAGCCGCGTCACCACCAAAGGCACAGGACCACAACCTTCTGAATCCCACTGTTTTCTCTGTGGCCACCTCCCAGCGTCTGCTTTGGCAGGAAGCTGTACTCAGGAGCCGAGACTTGAGCCCAGGAGCTCTGATAGGAGTTGTGGGGGGCCTTAAAACTTCTCAACCAAAAACCTCGAGTAATGGTTTTTAACTTTTTGAGGGCTGTGGACCCTTTGGGATGCTGAGGGAGACTGTGTTGATCCTGGTCCAGGAGAACGCTCAGCAGTTGCACATTTGACCTTGACTGCCAAGCACATCCTGGCTAGCCCAGCGCATTGATAGAGCACTCAATTTCTAGTGGGTAAGCCAAGCGTGAGAGCGGCAAGTTTATCCTGCCTCCGGGAAGCAGAGCTCCACAGCTTTTTCTTCCTCGTTTTCTCTTCGAGGCCCTTTCCAAGACCCACAGGTTTAAGTGCAAAGGTAAACAACCACAAATAGGACTCCTGTATTCCTAAAACGAACGGTACGTTCAACTCCAATGTCTTGTCCTGTTTGAGATTCAGTAATCTTGCTAGAATCCCCCAAGAGATGCACCGGGTAGGATGCAAGGAACTCTAGAAGAGAATCCAAGACTCCTAGGTTCTAATCCAATTTACTCCAATCTAATCCAAGCTACTCCTAGGTGGCTTGGATACGAATTTGCTATGACTATGGAAAATCACTTCTCCTCGGCAAACCTTACTTATTTTTTAACTATAAAGTGAAGGTGCACACAAGAGGAACTCAAAGTTTCCTTCCTGTTCTTTCATTTTTTTTTTCTGGAAATTTCATACACTGTCCTGTCCTTACATGGCAGAACACAGTGGAGATACTGGGACACATACGGACTAACAGGGTCTCGTGAAGAATTTTTTCCCCTCGATTCCACCTGGCCTTCTGCATTCAGCTTCTACTGTCCCAGCATAAGCACTGCTTGTAGTGACCTTGCTGTTCTCTGTTATGCACTGTGGTCAGAAAGACAAAGACTGATGATGTCATGAGTGCCACTCATCCACAGCCAGCCGAGGTTTGCATCTTCCCAAACCCACACGCAGGCATTTGACCTTAGCTGAGAGGACAAAAGGAAGTGGTAACTTCCACCTCCCCCCAGCAGCGTCTGTAACAATTTGTCTTTACAAAACAGAGGCAGCTCTCAGTGTCTCTGAGCTAGAGAAACTGAACAAGATTAAGTCTGGGATGGGACCCTCCATGGCTAGAAGGCTAGTAGGACCCAAGGGCTCCACTGAAAAGCGAGGCTGTTGCTATAAGATCTCTGATCATCAGTATCTGAGGAATAATAGGAGGTCAACATCATGTAGTCTGTGTAGCCATTGAAAATAAATCAACCTGTTCGTTAGGAGAGAAATTTGAAAAATTAAAATGTTGACAGCCAAGTTGTAGCAGACATCTATATTTTTCCCCCTTACAACATCCATTACTACTTGTTTTGATAGTTATACTTATTCTTAAAGAAAGAAGACTTTTTTTTTTTTTCAAAAGGAAAGACTTATTTAATTATTTAAAAAGCAGAGAGAGAGAGAGATCAGTCTTCCACATTGCGTCTACTGGTTCATCTCCCAAATGCACTCAACATCAAAAGTCTTGACCCCAGGGCTGGGCTGCGACCCAGGAACTCCATCCAAATCTCCCATGGGGTGACAGAGACCCAAACACCTGTGCCATTATCTACTGCTTTCCCAGGCACATGAGCAGGAACACTGGAACTCAAACTGGCACTCTGATAAGGGATGCAAGGTATCCCAAGCAGTGGCTTAACCTGCTGTGCCACAATGCCTGTCCCAAAGAAAACACATTTTAAAAAAGACTGATTTATTTATTTGGAAAGCAGAGTTACAGACAGAGAGGACACACATACATACACACGAAAGAGAGAGGGAGAGGGAGAGAGAGAGAGAGAACTTTCATCTACTGGTTCACTCTCCAGATGGCTGTAACGACCCAGGGCTGGGCCAGGCTGAAACCAGGAGCCAGGAGTTTCTTCTGGGTTCCCCATGTGGGTGCAAGGGCCCAACTACTTGGGACATCTTCCATTGCTTTCCCAGGTGCTTTAGCAGGAAGCTGGATCAGAAGTGTAGCAGCCAGGACTCAAACTAGTGCTCATAAGGGATGCTGGCGCTCCAGACGGTGGCTTAACCTGCTGTGCCACAGTGCTGGCCCCAGAAATCTTTCTCACCCTCAGTCCGTGTGTTTTTTGGATGGGGATGATATTCCTAACACTCCAGGAATGGCTATGGCCTACACCTGAACAATCAGATCGTTCCATGTCTCTCGCCGTTGTGATTGTTCTGAAGCTAGGCACATGACCCAAGCTAAGCCAGGTAAATCCAATCTTGGGATACTTTCCAGAACTGTGAAGAAAAGAGGTGTTATTTTGTTCCACTATGGAGGTTAAACTGGTCAAATATAAGCTCGTTGCTTGTAGTTACATTTGAGAGTAAATAACAAGGTGTGTGATCTGTGGCTTTATGGAAAGGAGAGAGGGAGAGAGAGAGAGAACACGCTCATTTGCTGGTTCAATCCTTTATTATCCTCAGTGACCAGGGCTGTGCCAGGCCCAAGCTGGGAGCCAAAAACTCAATCCAGATCTCCCACATGGGTGGCTAGGATCACAATACTTGAGCCGCCCACCTGCTTATCAGGATTTACATCAGCAGGAAGATGGAATTGTGAATGAAACCACATATTGAACCTGGAAACTCCAATACAGAATGTGGGCATTTTAACTGTTAGAACAAATGCTCTTGCATGGCTTCCTTTTTCAAGTGAGTTCCTTTCTTAGTAGGTGCTACATTCACTCAAGTTCTTCTAATTTATAAAAGCAACAATATTACTTTTTAAGCTTCTTATAATTTTTTTTTTGACAGGCAGAGTGGACAGTGAGAGAGAGAGACAGAAAGAAAGGTCTTCCTTTGCCGTTGGTTCACCCTCCAATGGCCGCTGCAGCCGGCGCACTGCGGCCAGTGCACCGCGCTGATCCGAAGGCAAGAGCCAGGTGCTTCTCCTGGTCTCCCATGGGGTGCAGGGCCCAAGGACTTGGGCCATCCTCCACTGCACTCCCTGGCCACAGCAGAGAGCTGGCCTGGAAGAGGGGCAACCAGGACAGAATCCGGCGCCCCGACCGGGACTAGAACCCGGTGTGCCGGCACCGCTAGGTGGAGGATTAGCCTATTGAGCCGCGGCGCCGGCCGCTTCTTATAATTTTTAAAACCTTCATTTGAAAATGGGGGCCAGTGTTGTGGCGTAGCCAGTTAAGTGCCACAGTATAGGTGCTGATTTGTGTTCCAGCCACTCCACTTCTGATTCAGCTCCTTGTTAATGCACCTGGGAAAGCAGTGCCAAGTGTTTGGGCTCCTGCCACTCATGTAGGAGACCTGGTTAAAGCTCCTGGTTCCTGGCTTCAGCCTGGCTCAGCCCCAGCTCTTGTGGCCATTTAGGGAGTGAACCAGCAGATGGAAGATCTCTCTCTGTCTCTCCCTCTCTCTAACTATGCCTTTCAAATAAATAAATTTTTAAAAGATTTTAATTAAAAAAATCTTTGGAGCTGTTAAAGTGGGTGCCTTGGGGAAAAGTCTTAATTATCTTGCCCTAGATATGGCTCTAAAAGTGGAGACACATTCTCTGTGATAGTATTTTTTTGGTGCCTGTTCATAAAATGTCTGGAGTTTTGTCCAAACTTCCACCCAATGCCATTGCCTTCCCCTTGTCACTCTAAGGGCTGTGAAGTTTTCCTGCTTGCTGAGCTGGGGTGATGAAAGCATGGGTTCCTCACTCGACTTTGGTTTCCCTAGTTTCATTCATTTCCTCTTCTTGGGCAAAGTGTGCATTCTTGGCTCTCACCTCTGGCAGGCCCCACACCGTCACTTTCTCTGGTGAGCGATGGGACAAACAACTTGACAGCTTCATCTCTTACCCAGGCTTAAATCATCAGGATTAATTGAAAATATTACCTTTCTTGAGATTTGTTCATAATCAGGTTGAATCAGCTGTGGCAAGATGCCTGGGAAAAGTCAGCATCAGTTCCCGCTAACAACGACTCACTTCCTCTACTTGCAGAGTTTCCTATGACTGTTTGACTCTGTAGGCGCAGTGAAATCCCTTTCCGGCCGTGGAAGGTCCCAGCCTTGAACTTACCTCATTAACTCGAAGGGCTAGCTCAAGTCTCATGGCAAAGTGTCACCTGGGAAAGTCCTTTCCGCATCCCCATCACTGAGGCCCTCACAGAGCTACTAGCCTTACAAATGCCCCCAGCTCACACCATCCTTCTCCCATTGTCCAGAATTCATCTTCAAAGGAAACAGCTGCAGACGGCCCCATTCTTAAGGATTTCAGAGGGTGGCCTATTGGGAGAGAGTCTTGAAAACCTTAAATTCTGTTTAATTCAGCTGAGTCCTCTCAGAGGCTGCGCATGGGTTGGAAGAGTCTCCAGCGTCACAGACCGCTTTTCCTTAGCAGCCTGGGATGGGGCGATGGAAAGCTTGGAAGATACAAAGATATCCAGGGTACAGTGATGTAGCGAGGGGATGTGCAGCAACTGGAGCGAAACAAACTGGGAGGCGCGTGTTTATAGCAGCTCTAATTTCACAATGTTCATAGCAAGCACAGTGCACTAGCACCACCCTAAATACTCAGCACTTTCATCAGTTCATGTAATTCTCACAATGACCCAGTGGGTTAGTGACTACAATGACTTCTCCTGATTTTTCATGTGGGGTACTTAGTACTGGAGTACTTAGAGGTAAAGTAACTGATCCTCACATTTGATGGAATTAGGATTTGAACCCAGGCAACTTCAAAATTTGATTTTTTTAAAAAAAGATTGATTTATTTGTTCTGAAATAGTTATGGGGTGGGAGAAAGAGACATAGAAAGAGGATCTTCCATTTGCTGGTTCACTCCCCAGATGGCTACAACAGTCAGGGCTTGGGCAGGCTGAAGCCAGGAGCCAAGAGCCAGGGGCTTCTTCCAGGTCTCCCTTGTGGATGGCAGGGGCCCAAACACTTGGGCCATTTTCAGTTGCTCTTTCCAGGCCATTAGCAGGGAGCTGGATCAGAAGTGAAACAGCCAGGACTCAAATTGTCACCCATATGGGATACTGGTGTCACAGGTGGTCATTTTATTGGCTATGCCATAGTGCCAGCCGCAAAAACTTGATTTTAACTATTATTCCCCCTTGACTGTCTAATGGTTCAATGACCAACTGTCCTGGTCTGTCCATGACTGAAGGGTTTCCTGAGGCGCAGCGCTTTTAGTGCAAAAACCAGGACAGATTTGGGCAAACCCTAATGGTTATCACCTTCATAAAGAAATATTTGCAAAGAAGGTGTGTCTCTAGTGATTTTTTTTTTTTTGGACAGGCAGAGTGGACAGTGAGAGAGAGAGACAGAGAGAAAGGTCTTCCTTTGCCGTTGGTTCACCCTCCAATGGCCGCCGCGGCCGGCGCGCTGCGGCCGGCGCACCACGCTGATCCGGTGGCAGGAGCCAGGTGCTTTTCCTGGTCTCCCATGGGGTGCAGGGCCCAAGCACCTGGGCCATCCTCCACTGCACTCCCTGGCCACAGCAGAGGGCTGGCCTGGAAGAGGGGCAACTGGAACAGAATCCGGCGCCCCGACCGGGACTAGAACCCGGTGTGCCGGCGCCGCTAGGCGGAGGATTAGCCTAGTGAGCCGCAGCGCCGGCAATGTCTCTAGTGATTTAAATGATGCACAAGCAGCATAAGGCATAACTCGGATATATCTTAAGCTCAAGACAGGGCGCAATTTTTGAAAAGCAGATGAGCTGTTCTCATCCTGGACCATCTTCCTCCTGGCCCCTTGGTGTCTAAGCTGGCTTCTCATCTTCTGCACGGTGCAGCCATGGTGATATCTACTATTTTGCCAAAGCGCTGAGCCACGCCTCATCTGGTCACCCTCCACATTGGCTCTCAGTGACTGCTCTACAGTCGAAGAGTTGAAACTCCGAGAAGTGAAACGACTTTTCCCAGATCTCTAGTAAATGGTAGATCTGGTTTGAAACTGTGAGGCCAGATTCCCAAGTCCATAGTGTTATTAACCATTCCACAAAACTTCTCAAGCGGTATGAGCCGCTCAGCGTCTATATACTCGGGAAGCATGAACTTGAATGTTATGATGAATGGGAAACGGCTGTATAAGCTGAAAAACTTACATCGCAAACTGACAATTTCCCCTAAATGTCTTTCTTTTGTTCCTCTTTCATGATAATAGAGTTCTTAGTGTTCAATTAGTCACACAGTTGCCAATTACAATAACAAAATTGCTCTACTTCTCTTGCATCCAGAAATGGCCACGCGATTCTGTTCGGGCTGATGTGCTGGGAACAGAGCCATGCCGGCAACCTCTGGGACCAGCCCTTAGAGGGCAAGGATGAGCTTTCCTTTTTGTTTCCCCTTTCTTCAAACTGGACTTTGCATATGGTAGTGATGAATGATCTTGGATCAGAAGGATAAGAGAGCAGGGGCCTGGGAACTCCGGCACTAGGGGACTCCCCCACTTGCCCTTACACTGCTTCTGCCTGGGTGACTGTGGTAGAGAGAAACAAGCTTCTATCTTGGGTCAGCCATTACTATTTTGGATCTCTGTTAGAGCAGCTGAACCTGCTATATATCTATTATAACTTACACGTCTGTTCACAAGGGGAAGGATTATTCTTAGTGTTTCTGCACAGCAGCCTTGAGACTGCATACAGGTTACATGATAGCAATTTCTTTTCCTTCTCAGCAAAAGTTAACATTCAACTAATTTGTTGAGATTTAAAACCTAGGAGTCTTTTTTCTTTTTAAACACAGCTTTATTGGGGTGGGCAATGTGGTACAGTGAGTTAAGCCACCTCTTGGGCACTCACATCTCATATTGCAGTTCTTGCAATTCCTGGATTTGATTCCTGCCTCTGCTTCCAATGCAACTTCCTGCTAATGCACATCCTGGGAGGGCAGCACGGTGAGCTTCTGGCCCCTGGCTTTGGCCTGGTGCAGCCTGGCCGTTGTAATCATTTACAGAGTGAAGCACATGGAAGATCCATCTCTCTCTCTCTCTCTCTCTCTCTCTCTCTCTCTCTCTCTCTCTGTGGGCCGGCGCCATGGCTCACTAGGCTAACCTGTGGCGCCGGCACCCCGGGTTCTAGTCCCAGTTGGGGCACCAGATTCTGTCCTGGTTGCTCCTCTTCCAGGTTAGCTCTCTGCTGTGGCCCGGGAGGGCAGTGGAGGATGGCCCAAGTGCTTGGGCCCTGCACCCCATGGGAGATCAGGAGGAGGCACCTGGCTCCTGGCTTTGGATTGGTGCAGCGTGCTGGCCGCAGCGCACGGGCCGTAGTGGCCATTTTGGGGGTGAACCAACGGAAGGAAGACCTTTCTCTCTGTCTCACTCTCTAACTCTGCCTGTCAAAAAAAAAAAAAAAAAAAAAAAAAGTACATCTGTGTATTAGTGAAGCCTTGAGTGCAAAGTCTGCTTTTTCAAGAGTAATAGAAACAAGCATATCGTGATTATTCTTTGGGCAGCTGTCCAAGGACTGCAAACTCTTTCAGTCATGGTTTCTTCCTGTCATTTTAGAAGTGCCTGTGAGAGAAAGGAAATAGCTCATTTATTCTGAAGATCCAAGTGAAAGGGAGCCTAACATAGCCTAACAACTTCCAGCCCTAAAAATGCATTTATACTGCCAACTTTATGCTCAGGACAAGTTTTATTCCTCTCCAAATAGGCTTCACTATTGTGGAGTCACTAATTAAGATAAAACTGGTCTGGAACCCATAAATCTCAGAGCTTTGGAAGACGTGAATGTGAAGCCACCCGTAGGGAAGTTTCAGAGGAGAGATCCAGCAGATACCTCCTATAGAAGAATTCATATCCAAAAACCTTCACATGATGACATTGTAGAGAAAGTTTAAAATACTTATGCTATGGCCTGGGAGGGCGGTAGAAGATGGCCCAAGTGCTTGGGCCCCTGCACCCACATGGGAAGACCCGGAAGAAGCTCCTGGTTGCTGGCTTCAGATCAGAGTGGCCAACTGGGGAGTGAACCAGTGGATGGAAGATCTCTCTCTGCTGCTCCTCTCTCTGTATAACTCTTTCAAATAAATAAATAAATGTTTAAAAAATGCTTATGCTTACTATGCTCTAACTATGTTCAATATTAATTAAGAAAGAGTGGCCTGTGATGCCAGTGTCCCATATTGCTGCTGGTTTGTGCCCTGACTGCTCCATTTCCAACCCAGCTCCCTGCTAATGACCTGGGAAAAGCAGCAGAAGATGGTCCAAGTGTTTGGGCTCCTGCTTCAGCCTGGCCCAGTCCTGGCTGTTGTGGCCATTTGGGGGGGAGTGAACCAGTGGATGGAAGATCTCTGTCTGTCTCTCTCTATCTTTTTGTAACTCTGTCAAATAAATAAATGCTTAAAAAAAGTCATTATGAGAAAGAAAAGAGCAGATGGATTTGAAAAATGACCAAATGGAATTTAAAGACGTAAAGACTCTAGGGGGTGAGCATTTGGTGCATCAGTTAAGCTGCTGCTTGGAACACCTGCCTCGCATATGGGAGTGCATCGGTTCCAGACCTGGTTCTCCCCCTGCCCCACCTGCTGAGGGCACCAGGGGAGCAAACCAGAGGATGGGAGCTCTCGTTCGTTTATTTGTCTCTTAGGAAAACTAAATCAATTAAACAAACAAATATCAGGGACTTTTTTTTTTTTTTTTGACAGGCAAAGGGGACAGTGAGAGAGAGAGACAGAGAGAAAGGTCTTCCTTTGCCATCGGTTCACCCTCCAATGGCCACCACAACCGTGCACGGCCGGCGCACCGCGCTGATCCGATGGCAGGAGCCAGGTACTTATCCTGGTCTCCCATGGGGTGCAGGGCCCAAGGACCTGAGCCATCCTCCTCTGCACTCCCTGGCCACAGCAGAGAGCTGGCCTGGAATAGGGGCAACCGGGACAGAATCTGGCGCCCCGACCGGGACTAGAACCCGGTGTGCTGGCGTCGCAAGGCGGAGGATTAGCCTAGTGAGCTGCGGTGCCAGTCACATTTTTTTTTTTTTAAGATTTATTTTATTTATTTGAAAGACAGAGTTACAGAGAGAGGTAGAGACAGAGAGAGAGGTCTTCCATCCTCTGATTCACTCCCCAGATAGCTGCAATGGCCGGAGCTTCACCAATCAGAACCCAGGAGCCAGGAGCTTCCTCTGGGTCTCCCACGTGGGGGCAGGGCTCAAGGGCTTGGGCCATCTTCTACTGCTATCTCAGGCCATAGCAGAGAGCTGATCAGAAGAGGAGCAGCCAGGACTAGAATCAGCGCCCATATGGGATGCCAGCGCCTCAGGCCAGGGTATTAACCTGCTGCGCCACAGCGCCGGCCCCAACATTTTTTAAAAAGCATCAAATATCATAGTTATTGAAATAATTCAACTTATGGTTAAACTGTAAACTAGTCATAGTTGAAGAGACAATACATAAATATATGGGAGAAGAGTCATAGAAACCTAGGATTTAGCATAGGAAAATAGACAGATAGTAAGTACAAAATAGAGAATGAGTAACACATTCTACTAGGACTTCTATAACAAGAAGTGAGTACCAACTTCCATTGAACATTTTCCATAACTGACACAAAGCCTCAGATTAAAGAAGGAAAAATACACACTCCAGCATAGAATGGTAGAATTCAAAGTGAATGTCTTAAAACATGCAGAAGATAGATTACTTTAAAATTTTTAAAATTTATTTTTTTATTTTATTTTATTTTTTTTACAGAGAGAGAGATAGAGAGAGGGAGAGAGAGGGAGAAAGTGCTCCCACAGGCTGGTTCACTCTCCTCATGTCTGCCAGGACTGGGGCTGCGTCAGGTGGAAGGCAGGAGCTAGGGACTCAATGCAATTCTCCCACGTGGGTGTCAGGTCTTAAGTACTTGAGCCATCACCTGCTGCCTCCGAGAGTCTGCATCAGGAGAAGGCTAGAATGGAGAGCAGAGCCAGGACTAGAATCCAGGCCCTCGCAAATGATCAGCAACAAGGAAATTAAATGCAGGAGGAAGGAGTGACATGCAAAGGGAAGCAAAGACCAAAAAGTGGTGAGGAGGCCTGAGCTGACCCTGAGCTTAAGTAGTTGCAGTCAGCACTGACTCAGGTTGTTGGACAGCTTAGCCCCGGGCTCCTTTTACACTTCCCACATTTCTGAGAGCAGAGTTTAAAACAAAATCTCACAAGCAATATACAGGAAGGTAGCTGAGACTTGCTTTGAATTTCAGTGTTCAGCCACTATTTAGTGATCATTTACAATGAATTTCCAAGAAGTCCCAATGACTCTAAAGCCATGGGTCAGGCCTTTTTTCTTTCCTTTTTCAAATGAGGGAGGGATGGCAGCTTTCTTCTGAAGAACTTATTCACATCAGTTTTTTTTTTTTTAAGATTTATTTACTCCTTTGAAAGGCAGAGTAACAGAAAGAGAGAGAGAGAGAGAGAGGTCTTGCATCTTTCTATCCACTAATTTACTCCCAAAATGGTCCCAGTGGCCAGCACTGGGTCAGGCCGAAGCTAGGAGCCAGGAATTCTATGCGGTCTCCCATGTAGATAGCAGAGGTTCAGTACCTGGGCCATCTTCCATTGTTTTCCCAGCTGCACTAGCAGGGAGCTGGATCAGAGGTGAAGCAGCCGGATTCATTCCAGTGCTCATATGGGAAGCTGGTGTCCCAGGCAGCAACTTTGCTGTACAACAATGCTGGCCCCCAGTATAAGCTATTATACTCTTTCCCTGTAATGCATTGTGATAGGTGTTCTGGGTATCAGCAGTGGGGCAACCATTGTTCCATAGTCCTTTTTTTTTTTTTTTAATTAAAACATTTTTATGGTTCATAAAGCCAATTCTAGGAATATAATGATACTCTCTCCCTCCACTGTTCTTGATTTCAAGGAACTTACAGTCTAATAAGAAAAATGTAAAATAAAATGAAAAGGTAGTAAGTGTTAGGTACTTTGAGAGAGAAGCAAGTGTTCTGAGTGGAGTTCAGAGAAGAGATTATCTCTGGCCTGTGTGATGGGAATGGATACCCATATGCTGGATTTTTTTAAAAAGATTTATTTATTTATTTGAAAGGCAGAGTTACAGAGAGGGAGAAGTGGGAGGGGGTGGTGGTCTTCCATCCGCTGGTCACTCCCCAAATAGCTGCAACAGCCCGAGCTGGGCCAATATGAAGCCAGGAGCTTCTTCTGGATTTCCCATGTGGGTTCAGGGGCCCAAGTGCTTAGCCCATCCTCTACTGCTTTCCCAGGCCAAAGCAGAGAGCTGGATAGGAAGCAGAGCAGCCAGGACTTGAACCAGTGCCGGTATGGAATCCTAGCACTGCAGGTGGCTATGCCACAGCCACAGCGCAGGCCCCCATTTACTGATTTTGAAAGACAAACAGGACAATGTCAATCATTTGAGTACCTAATGAGTGCATAGTTCAATGCTTGAAGCATTTTCTCATGATGTCATTAATTCCAAATAGTGATCTTGTTAGGTCAATATTCATATTCTCAGAATTAAATTCGAGAGCTGGCACCGCAGCTCACTAGGCTAATCCTCCGCCTAGCGGCGCCGGCACACTGGGTTCTAGTCCCGGTTGGGGCGCCGGATTCTGTCCTGGTTGCCCCTCTTCCAGGCCAGCTCTCTGCTGTGGCCAGGGAGTGCAGTGGAGGATGGCCCAAGTCCTTGGGTCCTGCACCCCATGGGAGACCAGGATAAGTGCCTGGCTCCTGCCATCGGATCAGCACGGTGCGCCAGCCGCAGCACGCCGGCCGCGGAGGCCATTGGAGGGTGAACCAACGGCAGAAGGAAGACCTTTCTCTCTGTCTCTCTCTCTCACTGTCCACTCTGCCTGTCAAAAAAAATTTTTTTTTAAATACAAGACAGAAACTCATCAGGAATGAGTGAACTGCTCAAAACCACAAAGCTTCTACATGGAACTAGATCCAGGCTGAAGGTAGACTAAGCCTTGAATCCAGATCTGGCTGTTTCCAAATACTTAGGATTTCACATACCTAAAGTTTTTAGAATAGCCAAATTCTTTTCCATTACCCAAATTCAATTACTATTCAACTGCCTGTTTCTTTTTCTTTCTTTTCTTCTTTTTTTTTTTTTTTTTTTTTTTTTTTTACAGGCAGAGTGGACAGTGAGAGAGAGAGAGAAAGGTCTTCCTTTGCCGCTGGTTCACTCTCCAATGGCCGCCATGGCCGGTGCGCTGCGGCCAGCGCACCGTGCTGATCTGAAGGCAGGAGCCAGGTACTTCTGGTCTCCCATGGGGTGCAGGGCCCAAGGACTTGGGCCATCCTCCACTGCACTCCCTGGCCACAGCAGAGAGCTGGCCTGGAAGAGAGGCAACTGGGACAGAATCCGGCGCCCCGACCGGGACTAGAACCCATTGTGCCGGCGCCACTAGGCGGAGGATTAGCCTAGTGAGCCGCGGCGCTGGTCCCTTTCTTTCTTTCTTTTTTTTTTTTTTAAAGAATTATTATTTTTTAATTTGAAAGACAGAGTTACAGAGAGAGGTAGAGCCAGAGAGGTCTTCCATGTGCTGGTTCACTCCGGAAATGACCGCAACGGCCAGAGCTGAGCAAATCTGAAGCCAGGAGCCGGGAGCCTCCCCTGGGTCTCCACACGGGTGCAGGGGCCCAAGGAGTTAAGCCATCTTCTACTGCTTTCCCAGGCCACAGCAGAAAGGTGGATCACAAGTGGAGCAGCCGGGACTCAAACCCAATTGCCTGTTTCAAATGCTAGGTCCTTTTATAGCAGAGGTTCTCCAAATGTGTTCTGTAGACAACTTTTGCGCCACCAGGTCATGGGGAGTTAGGATAATTGCAAATTTTTAAGCCCTCAAAGATTCTGAATAAGCTTGGAATGAGACCTAAGAATCTATATTATTTAACATTTATTACTATTATTTGAAAGAGAGAGAGAGAGAGAGAGAGAGAGAGAGGGAGAGAGAGAAATCTTGATTCCTTCCACTGATTCATTCTACAAAAGTCCTCAAGTGCCAGGATTGGCCAGAACAAAGCTGGCCAATTCAGGTCTGCCATATGGGTGGCAGGAACCCTATTACTCGATCCATTACTAAGGCCTTTCAGGGTGTTCATTAGCAGGAAACCAGAATTGGAAGCCTAATCAGGATTCAAACCCATACACTCCAGTATGAGATGCTGATGTCTTAGCCACTGTACTAAACATTTTTCCAAAAATTTTTCCAAAAATCAAACATATCACCTCCCTCGAGAATCTCTAATCTAGAAAGTCTTTGGGAGCATTCAGTAGAAATGAGTTCTTTGGTGGAAAACCCAAGCCTTCTAATAGTCTTCTCCATATGGTTAGGCCTGAGGTCTGGGGTCCCTTCTTACTCATCTCTGACAGCACAGGACGAGCTGTAGGACTGAATAACTGATGAGGGTTTGACCTGATCCACGCACTTCTCAATTGAGTAGAAAAACTATCAAACTGTTCAAAGCCACAAGCGAAATCTACACGTTGGGCTGTGTCTGGAAGATGTGGAGGAACAAGCCAGACCTGATAGGTCAGCAAGGGAAGACAAATTGAATCGGAATCTTGAATATTTAGAGTAACCCGCTCCGCAACAGGGAAACAAACCCGATTAGCGGCACGCAGGCGCAGGCGCATTAGGAGGGCGACCCATCAAAACGCAGCCCTTCCCCCACCCCTTTCCGGCCTTCTTCCAATGCGCAGGCGCAGAGGGGTGCATCAAGATGGCGGCCCCCGTGGATCTGGAGTTGAAGAAGGTAAAAGAGGGTCTTGAGCAGGCAGAGGCTTCTCTTTGGAGGCCGAAGGGACTGTGGACAGGAATATCGAGTGAGGCTTGAATGTTTGCGGGAGCAAAGAGGCGCTGGAGGACTGGGGAATGTTTTCCCGGAGGCCTGAGGCGCCGCGGGGCCTCCTTGAGCCGAGTGGGCAGCTAGCGGCTCTTGCTGGGTGGGAGCTAGTTGAGCCGGGCCGGGTCCGAGTGCGAGCTTACCCGTTTGTTCTGAGCCCCAGAGCTATTTCGTTGCGTTTGGAGCCTTCAGGGGCTCAGTTTCATGGTAAGAACAGAAGACAACGTCTTAAAACCTCTTTGGTGCGGTTGCCTGGGGCTGAGGCGTGTGTAATTCTGCCTCATTTAATTCGGGAGAAAAAACCCAACACCTGTTTTAAAGCCATTTATTCCCATCCTGTACCTTGAAAAGCCGCAGGAAGGCATTGTCCCCTCTCCTCCTCCCCTCCTTTTGCGAAGGGCTTGTCTAAAAAAAGGAGCAGCAGAGTTTGCCAAATAAAAGCATTTTGAGAAGGAATTGCGTTTCTTCTGTTCAAACAATTGCTTATAAATGTTTGGTACCGGAGAGCAGTCAGGATTCTAACTCCACTGCCGACTCAAAACGTGTGCTTTGGGGGGCGAGGGCGGATTGGAAAGGACCCTGGACTGCATAGGATTTAAATCTACTTTTCTAGAAAGGGAAACAACTCTAGAGAAGTCTCAAAGAGTGGAATTAGAATACCATGTTCTCTTACAGGTTTTTTTGACCAGTAGTTTAAGTTCTTCATGGAAAACATCTGAACAGTCTTTGCATTAGAAATAGGGCAGCTGAAATAGCTCTTATTAAATGAAGCTGTTACTGTTTTAAAGGTGTTTGCGTCTCGTTTCTTCTGCTGCTCTTGTCTTGAAACTTGTAAGTTGCTTTTACATGCTGTTCTCTAATATCTTGGCTATATCTTCCTCCATAAACTGTATAGAACAGTCAGAAAATACCTGAAATTTTACATTTCAGAATAAAATTGTGTTTTCTGAAAAATTTACCCTTTTTTCCATTAAAAGTGTAAACTTAAACCAAGTTTTATTTATTTATTTATTTATTTTTGACAGGCAGAGTGGACAGTGAGAGAGAGACAGAGAGAAAGGTCTTCCTTTGCCGTTGGTTCACCCTCCAATGGCCGCTGCGGCCGGCGCACCGCGCTGATCCGGTGGCAGGAGCCAGGAGCCAGATGCTTTTCCTGGTCTCCCATGGGGTGCAGGGCCCAAGCACCTGGGCCATCCTCCACTGCACTCCCTGGCCACAGCAGAGAGCTGGCCTGGAAGAGGGGCAACCGGGACAGAATCCGGCGCCCCAACTGGGACTAGAACCTTGTGTGCCAGCGCCGCTAGGCGGAGGATTAGCCTAGTGAGCCGCTGCGCTGGCCTTAAACCAAGATTTTTTAAAAAATATTTTTTTTGAGAGGAAGAATTACAGAAGGTGAGAGGGAGTGATAGAGAGAGGCCTTCCATCCACTGGTTCACTCCGTAAGTGGCCGCAACTGAACCCATCCAAAGCCAGGAGCCAGGAGCTAGGAGCTTATTCCAGGTCTCCTGCGTGGGTACAGGGGCCCAAGGACTTGGGCCATCTTCTGCTGCTTTCCCAGGACATAGCAGAGAGTTGGATTGAAAGAGGAGCAGCTGGGACTAGAACCGGTGCTGCAGAAACCAAGATTTTGATGAAGAACTATCAAAAGTATTAACTGTGAAAGGGCTTGCTTCCCAGTACTCTTTGAATTTATTGATAAGAAACAAGTAAACAATTAATACAAACTAAGAAAAAAATTATAGGCCGGCGCCATGGCTCACTAGGCTAATCCTCTGCCTGCGGCGCTGGCACCACGGGTTCTAGTCCCGGTTGGGGTGCCGGATTCTGTCCCGGTTGCCCCTCTTCCAGGCCAGCTCTCTGCTGTGGCCCGGGAGTGCAGTGGAGGATGGCCCTAGTGCTTAGGCCCTGCACCCGCATGGGAGACCAGGAGGAAGCACCTGGTTCCTGGCTTTGGATCGGCACAGCACACCGGCCACAGCGGCCATTTGGGGGGTGAACCCACGGAAGGAAGGCCTTTCTCTCTGTCTCTCTCACTTTCTAACTCTGCCTGTCAAAAAAAAAAAAAAATTATAGACAAGTTGAATAATTTTGACAACCAATTAACAAGGAAACGTATATCAGTTTTTTTTTTTTTTCTTTTTTAAAGATTTATTTATTTGAAAGGGAGGGAGAGGCAGAAGCAGAGAGAGAATCCATTGATTGATTCCCTAGATGTCTGCAATGGTGGAGCTGGGCCAGGCCAAAGCCAGGAGTTTCTTCCTGGTCTCCCATGTTGGTGCAGGGGCCCAACGACTTGAGCCATCCTCCACTGCCTTCTCAGGCACCCTAGCTAGCAGGAAGCTGGATCAGAAGTGGAACAGCCAGAATTCGATGGCATTGCTGCAGGCTCAACCTTCAGTGCCCTAGCATTGGCTCCGTGTATCAGTTTTATTTCCTAATGTCTTCATAAGCTATTTTTTTGAGTGGTATTTAATAGGAAATATAGACATCTCTTCTTCCCCAAAGTAAATCTTCTGAAACTTTGCTAGATATGCAACTCTGAATGAAGCACAACACATAGAGTCTTCAAATAATCTTATTTATTTGGGAATAGCAAAGCACTGCAGTGGGAAGGCATGCACCATAGTGAACTGTGAGAAGAAGGAATAAAAGCTGTGTGGTGGTGGCTTTTGCCAGGTATTGCATTCAGAATGTTGTTATTAAGGCAGAACTCTGACAGCGTGTGAAAGTCATTCCAAGGCACTTCAGCAAGAATATCCAAGAACTGGGTTTATGTTTGAGTTAAGTGTACTCAAGGATCAAATTTGGCTTGGTGTGTGTGGATGAAGATCATGATGCAAGACTTCTGCCAGTGTTTTGCATTTTCTCTCTTTTTTGTACCCCTATTTTTTTTTAAAGGATTTATTTATTTGAAAGGCAAAGTTTCAGAGAGGCAGAGAGAGAGGAATCTACAGACCTACATTCTGGTTTTTTTTTTTTTTTTTTTTTTTAAGATTTATTTTATTTATTTGAAAGAGTTACAGAGAGGCAGAGAGAGAGGCGTCTAATGTCCAATGGTTCACTCCCCAGATGGCTGCAACGGCCAGAACTGTGCAGATCCGAAGCCAGGAGCTTCCTCCGAGTCTCTTGTGTGGATGCAGGGGTCCAGGACTTGGGCCATCGGCTTTCCCAGGCCATAGTACAGAGCTGGATTGGAATTGGAGCAGCTGGGATCGAACTGGTGCCCTTAAGGGATGCCGGCACTGCAGCCGGTGGCTTTAATCACTGGCCCCCCTTTTTTAAAGATTTATTTATTTGAAAGGCAGAATTACAGAGATGCAGAGGCAGAGAGAGGGATCTTTTGTCCGCTAATTCACTCCCTAAATAGCTGCAGCATCCGGAGCTGTGCCAATCTGGAGCCAGCAGCTTCTTACAGGTCTCCCACTGGGTATAGGGGCCCAGGCACTTGGGCCACCTTCCATTGCTTTCCTGGTCCATAGCACAGAGCTGGATTGCAAGTGGTGCAGTGGGATTTGAGCTGGTGTCCATAGTGGATGAGAGAGATCTTCCATCTGCTGGTTCACTCCCTGAATGGCTGCAACAGCCGGAGCTGGTGGGATCCAAAGCCAGGAGTCTGGAGTTTCCCTCAGGTCTCTCATGTGGGTGTTGATGCCCAGAGACTTGGGTCATCTTCCACTGCTCTCCCAGGCCATAGCAGAGTGCTGGATCAGAAGTGGAGCAGCTGGGATTCAAGTTGATGCCCATATGGGATGCTGGTACTGCAGGTGGTGGCTTTACCTGCTATGCCACGGGGCTGGCACAAATTTTCTTAAAAATATTCATGTTCTGAATGTTTCTGTAGATAATAAAAGTGAAAGATTTCTGAACTAAGGGGTCAGAAGAAAATGATTCTAATACCTTCCTTTTGAATCTTATGTCGTTCAACCCTATGTAAGCCACTTTTATCTCAATTGATTTAGTTACTTAATTTATAAATTGTGGATGGTGAAACTTGTCCCTAACTCAAGGTTATTTGGAAGAATAAATGAGTTAAGTGTTATATCCCTCTTTAATAGTTTCATTAATTTTCTTATATTAACATTTCAGACTAATGTGGGAAAATGCTTTGAAACCTAGTTGTGTAGTACAGATGGAATGAGTTGTTACTTTTATGTTTTTTTTCTTAAGGTTTGTTTCTTTGAAAAGCAGAGATGGGGAGAGGGTAGGAGTGGGGAGAGGGAGAGATGGGAGATGGAGATGATGGAGGCGGAGGCAGAGGCAGAGGCAGAGGCGCAGGCAGAAGTATCAGGATCAATCCTCCATCCATCTGCTGCTTCACTCAAATGCCTGCAACAGCCAGGGCTGGACCAAGTTGAAGCAAGGAACCAGGAACTCCATCTGGATCTCCCACAGGGATGGCAGGGCTCCACGCATGGAGCCATCCTGCACTGCTTTCCCAGGCGTGTTAATGGGAAGCTGGTCTGGGAGTGCAGCAGTTGGGACTTGAACCAACAGGCATTCAGAGATGGAATGCCTGATTTGCAAGTGATGGCTTAGCCCTGTTGTGCCACAAAACTGGCCCCTGTGTTTTTTTCTTTGAATCCTTGGGTTTCATCATCTGAAACTCCTGGAGTAGTTGATACTTGGTATGGTTATTTTTTAATGTGCATTTATTTTTGCTTCAGGTTGATTGCATCTTCTAAGGACAGGTAAATTCAGTATTTAGCATAGTGACTTGATCATTTATAATTATAGTGTAAGCTTACTGATATTTGCTTTGGTAAATTTCACAGCTTTGTGAATTGAAAACAGGTTTTGTTTTAATGTATTTGGGTTTGGCTTACATGTTTGCTGTAAAATGTTTTACCTACTAAATCAAGGACCTATTTTTATTAGGCCTTCACAGAGCTTCAAGCCAAAGTTATTGACACTCAACAGAAAGTGAAGCTTGCAGACATACAGATTGAGCAACTGAACAGAACGAAAAAACATGCACATCTTACAGATACAGAAATTATGACTTTGGTAGATGAGACTAACATGTATGAAGGCGTAGGAAGAATGTAAGTAAAATATATCTTTACAGGGGTTGTTATGGGAGAACGGTTGTCTGAACTGAATCATTGAATTTGTTTATTTTGAAATTTGGGCCAAAGTGTATAGAAATAGCGTTAGTGGTTATTTAGTCAAATGCCTTCTTTTTTTAAAAAATGAGGTAATGAACCTTAGAAAGGTATGAGTGTTTAATTTTAAACATTGAAATTATGTATCTTAAATCCGTGTTCTCTCTACAGTTATGTCCATACTAATTTTGTTTGTAAAGATTTATTTAAGTAGGAATAATTTTATTTGTTTTTTAAAGATTTTATTTATTGATTGATTTGTAAGGTAGGGGGACAAGAGAGGAAGAGACAGCTCTTCCATCTGTTTTTTGATTCTCCACATGGCTGCAATAGCTGGAGCATGTTAGCACTAAGGTGGAGCACTCCTGTAGGGGTGCCACAACATAATGCACCCCCCTTCCTTTTTATTTTTATTTTTTTGTTTCACTTATTTGAGAAGCAGAGAAAGAGAACCTTCATCTGTTAGTTCAACTCCCAAATGCCTGCAACAGACTGGGCTGGACATGAGTGAAGGTGGAGGCCAGGAACTCAGACAGGTTGTCCACGTGGTTAGTTTCAGACACCCATCACTACTGCCTCCCAAGGTCTGCATTTGCAGGAAACTAGAGTTAAGAGCTAGAGCCAGACAGTGAACCCAGGCCTTTGGGTGTCTTAATTGGTAACTGCTGGCTAAACTCCTGTCTCAGTAGGTGTAGTGTTTTTTTCCCCCCAGAGATTTATATATTTATTTGAAAGGTGGCGTTACAGAGAGGCAGAAGCAGAGAGAGAGAGAGGTCTCTCATCTGCTGGTTCACTCCCCAAATGGCCACAACAGCCAGAGCTGAGCTGATTTGAAGCCAGGAACCGGGAGCCAGGAGCCAAGAGATTTCTCTGGGTCTCCCAGGAGGGTGCAGGGACCCAAGGACTTGGGCCATCCTCTACTGCTTTCCCAGGCCATAGCAGAGAGCTGAATCAGAAGTGGAGCGGCTGGATTCAAACTAACAGGGGTATTGCAGGCGGTGGTCTCAGAATGTATAGGTTTTTTATTATTATTTTTTTTGACAGGCAGAGTGGACAGTGAGAGAGACAGAGAAAGGTCTTCCTTTGCCGTTGGTTCACCCTCCAGTGGCCGCCACGGCGGCGCGCTGCGGCCGGCGCACTGTGCTGATCCAATGGCAGGAGCCAGGTACTTATCCTGGTCTCCCATGGGGTGCAGGGCCCAAGGACCTGGGCCATCCTCCACTGCACTCCCTGGCCACAGCAGAGAGCTGGCCTGAAAGAGGGGCAACCGGGACAGAATCTGGCACCCCGACCGGGACTAGAACCCGGTGTGCCGGTGCCACAAGGCGGAGGATTAGCCTAGTGAGCCGTGGCGCCGGCCAGAATGTGTAGTTTTAACCTCCCTTTCCCTGACTAATTTATTAGGAGTCATACAAATCATAAATCTTCGAGATGCCTGAAAAGTGGTAAAAATAAAGATTGGTTTGCCATTGAATATACTCATTCTTAAGTGTTAGGAAAATGGTGCAGTTTTATCTATGGCGTGATCTATGCCCTGGCTCCCCCTGCCAATGCTGAAAGCCAGGTAGCCACATGGCCCAACCACCAGTGTCAAACTCCACCCCCATCCTAATGGGATTCGCTGCTCCTGCTTCCCTGCCCGCCCTCCGGCAAAGTTTTAAAAATGAGCCGTGGCTCACTAGGCTAATCCTCCACCTGTGGCGCTGGCACCCCAGGTTCTAATCCCAGTTGGGGCACTGGATTCTGTCCCAGTTGCTCCTCTTCCAGTCCAGCTCTCTGCTGTGGCCCCGAAAGGTAGTGGAGGATGGCCCAAGTCCTTGGACCCTGCACCTGCATGGGAGACTAGGAGGAAGGCACCTGGCTCCTGGCTTCGGACTGGCGCAGTGCGCTGGCCATGGCGGCCATTTGGGTGGTGAAGCAATGGAAGGAAGACCTTTCTGTCTCTCTCTCTCACTGTCTAACTCTGCCTGTCAAAAAAGAAAAGGGCGGGGGGGGGGGCCTGTTCCTGAACACGTGGCTCTCTTGGCTCCTCTTGTCTGCTCTCCTCTCCTCCTCTTGTCTCTCTGCTCTCTCTCTTCTCTCCTCGCTAGCTCCTCTTCTCTCTGTCTGTCTCTCTTATACTCTCCTTCTCTCCCCTTTTCCCTCTTCGCCCCTTCCCTCCAGCCTGCTGGTTTTCCCCAATAAACCCTGTCCCTTACTCTGGAGTTTGGTGTGTTTTGTGACAGCATAACACTAAGTGTTATACATAGTTTTAATAGGACAACTCACACATTAGATATCTAGTAAACCAATTTTTTTTAAAGTTTTTTTTCCCTAGTAAACCAATTTACCTTTTGTTCTAATTATAATTATACAGTTAACCACTTGTATTTCACTTTTTAATTTATGAGTGAGAATAGATCAGCTTCATATTCTCTAAGCAGAAAATAAGGAATGGGAAAGCCCTTAAGTACAGGTCACATTCCATTACAATGAGCTAAGGGAGAGGACTGATTTTTGTTTTTTAAGTAGGGGAGGTGGAGGAGGAGGACTTTTCTGGAATTTGATCTTTGAGTATTACTTAGTAAGTGTACCATTTCTTCAAGTTTGGAGGTCGTTCAGTTAGAGTGGAATTTGACCCCAGCCTTGGGATAACTTGTTTTGTGATTGATGTGAAGGAAGCATAACATGTAAAATTTAGTAACTGCTTTAGAATGACAGCATGAGTAGACCTGCTCATGACTGACTAATCCGTCTTTCTGAATAAGAAATAGTTTATGGTAAGCTGTTTGTCTGACCTACTTTCTCCAAGTGAACAAAAAACTAAAGTAAATTTTTTAAGAGTTATTTATTTGAAAGGCAGAGTGGCAGAGGGAAAGTGAGAGATCTTCTGTCCATCCACTGGTTCACTTCCCAAAGGGCCACAAGAACCGTGTGGGGCTGAGCCAAAACCAGAAGCCAGGAACTCTGTTCGAGCCCCACGTGGGTGAAAGGGGATAACGTAGTTGGTCCTTCATGTGCTGCTTTGCTAAAAGCACATGAGCAGGAAGCTGGATTGGAAGTGGCACTGGTGGCACTTGAACCAACACCCTGATAAGGGATGCTGGTCTTGCGGGTAGAGCTTGACCTGCTTGTGCCCAGTGCCAGCCCCCAGAAATAAATTTTATCTCTGAGTTCATGTTTTTCATTTTAGTTTTTTTTAAGACATTTATTTGGTGTCATGATAATTTGCTACATTTAGCAGTCAACAGCATGAGTGCAAAAAAATGAAAGAAAATAAAAACTACATTAAAACCCTTGTTGGAATGCTTTACACATTCAACAGAACAGAAACTAAAATAATCTTATACAGTTAGTCACAAATAGAGTCCTGCAGTGTTTTTGCCCATACATATGAGTATTGTCTAAAACATGTCTTCTTTGTAGCAGCCGGGCCCTGCAACCACTGTGCTTGGCTGCAAATCTATTGTAACCTGTAGCATCCCTGTCACTTCTCTGGCTCTCCTCTCCTGCTAAGCTTTTTTTCCTGGTGGTTATTAGCCTTCTGCTACTGCCATAGTTACTGCTACTGCTGGAACACCATAAACTCCTTAATTTCCTGGTTTGGGAAAATACTGGTGCCATCATGGTAGGGGCCAGAGCTTCTGCCTCCAAAGTTTTTTCCCTTTGTGGGTTCAAAATTTGAAGATTGATTATTGTAATTGCCAAAATCCTCATAGCTTCCACTGCCTCCAGAACTGCTTTCATCATTATCAGTTCTGTGGTAACATCCCCACTGCCACCACAACCACCACCTTGGCTGCCACAACCACTGGAGTTTTCTCCATGACCAGAGTTGTCATTGCCACCAAAACCATCTCCACTACCACCAACAAAATTTACAGAATCACTTCATCCTCCTGGGGTGGACACACCAGTAGCCATCTCCTGCTCTCACAGGGCCTTTCTGACTTTACAGTTGTGACTATTCACAGTATGGTATTTTCTGAGTGACAGTTTTGTCCACAGAGTCATGGTTATCAAAGGTTACAAAAGCAAAGCCTCTCTCTTACCAGTGCCTCAGTCCGTCATTATCTCATTCCCTTTGATTTTCCAGTCCTGTTTGCAGTCGTCTCTGAGGTGATGTTCTTTATTGCCATCTTTAATGCCACAGTAAAGATCTCTTTGACAGGTAGGTGGGCCCCTAGTCTTTGAGAATCTTCTCTTGAGAGGACTCTTGATTTCACAACTCTTCCATCCACCTTGTGTGGCCTCGAATTCATGGCTGCATCCACCTCCTCCATGGTGGCATAGGTGACAAACCCAAAGCCCCCCGAGCACTTGGTGTTTGGGTCTCATTACCACACAGTCTGTGAGCATTACATGTTGCTCAAAATGGCTCCTCGAACTCTCAATGATTTTAAAGCTCAACCTTCCAATGAAGAGCCTCTGCACCTGTTCAGGCTTTCTAGGCAACTCTGTGGAAAGAGAGAATTTGATGATATTTCCTCAGTGGAGTCCACGAGCAGGATAAAGTAATTCAGTGAATGTATCCTTTAATTTATGAGAATACCAATTTGAAAATTTGTGAATGGGGTGCAAAAGAATTGGTATGATTACAAGGTAGAACACTTGAATATGTATCCATGCAACATAAAATGCATTGTTGGCATTCAGTATAGTATAATTTTATCGTTAATGCAAATATCCTTAGGTCTTAAAACAGTAATACTGGCTTTTCTAGTGGAACAGTTAACATGTTGTACTTGGATTTTAACTATACCAGTCTGTTTGCAATAGCTGGTTCACCATCTTTGGCCTTTTGAGCTGCTGTGAAGTTTTGATAATTAGAATGATTTCATTGGTTAAACATTCTGCAGAAGCAATTGGAGAATTGCTTTTGTGCACTGTTCAAAGTGCTACAAATAGGTTGTATTCCACATAAAGAATTTTAGAGTTTGAAGATTGGGATATGAATTTGTTAGTAGGATGGTATTTTTCCACAAGATTTATTTTATATGAATTATGTTAGTTAAAGGAAATGCATAAGGCTCCTGCATGGTTTCAAAGTTTGGTTTTAGTTTGACTTTGGTACCTTCTGCATCTCCCTGGGCCTGTGTTTGACCCTGCATTGTAGGGGCATGTGAGGTGAAAAGGGTTTGTTGTTTGGCTAGTGTTAGTGCCCTGAAAGGAAGAAAAGACTTGCTGAGTATTAGTCTGGTCATGAGGACGTTCCCTTTCTTGATGCTAAACCTGAAATATCTATTTCTGAATTTATGGTCTTGAGTAATCTTAGATACCATTGTGATTCACTTCTTTAATTCTAGTCTTTACCTTAGTTTATCTTTTCTTTGCTTTTTTGAGTATTATTTGAGAATTCTGTTTATTAATTTTCCTCAAGTTTTTGTTTTCCACAGATTATAAAATTCCACACCCCATTTTTGTTTTAGAACTTTCCATTGCTGAAATTGAGACCTCATTGTTTCTTTCCTAACTAATGCAATAGCATCTTAACTGTTCTTCCTGCCTTCATTGTCTGTCCAAATCCATTTTTAACACATCTGCCAAAGTTGACCATGTCAGTATTAATAAAATGCATTGTTCATTGTCTTTTGTCCATAGGATAAAATCTAATCTTGTTAGCCCAGAATTCATGGTTTTTCATAATCTGTCATTAATTTACTGTTAAAACCTCGGATCGCATCCCTTTCTGTTCCCAGACTTGGTGTAGCATGTACATTTCATCTATGGGCCTTCATTCTTCTGCTGGTTTTGTATTATCCATTGAAAAGGATTTTGAGGTCTACGTGAGCTTTAAACATACTTTAGGGGCAGGCATTTGACTTGACAGTAAGTTGCCCACCTGGGTTCCATTCCTGACTGCTCCTGATTACAGCTTCCTGCTAATGTGCACCATATGAAGCAGCAAGTGATAGCTGAAGTGTTTGGGTATCTGGTATCTTCTGCTTTCCCAGGCCATAGCAGAGAGCTGGATTGGAAGTGGGGCGGCCAGGACTTGAACCGGAGCCCATACGGGATGCCGGCACTGCAGGTGGCTGCTTTACCTGCTACTCCACAGTGCCGGTCCCATAGCTTGGCTTTTATAGGAAGTGAACCAACAGATAGAAGACCTGTCTGACTCTCTTTATTTGTGTCTGCTTTTCAAATAAACAAAAACATAAAGAACCCAAATTGTGCTTTAACTGGTTGTCACGTGGTGAGGGTAGAACAGTAGTAGCTTGTTTCCCAGAAATTGTTACAGTACGCTTGCTGTGTGACTTTCCTCATACATGCCATGTTTTTTGTGCCTTTTTATTTCTGCTCATTCTGTCCTTGGCTGGCAGTAACCCTCTTTCCATTGTAAAATTCTTACCTTAGCCTTTGAAGATTTGTCCAGCCTCTGGGGCAGACTTATTCACTCTTTTCTTAGTGATACGAACGCTTTTGTTCTGACAGCTGGTGGAACACCCTGAGTGTATTTAAAGTGAATCAGTCTCCTGGAGCAGAATGTCAGCTCCGGGAGACCGTATATGCATGTTAGGATTGTTTTTTCATTTCTTGGTGTTAACATGTGGCATAAAATAGTGTGAAATATGTGTGGATTTAAATTGAAGCTGAATCTTTGTATTGCTTAAAATAACTGCATTTTCTTTTGATTCTTCAGATAAAAAATGTTTGGAAAGTGTCAGACATCAGAATTAGAGTCGATTGTATTATTTCAGCATATAATTCATTCAACATGAAATTAGAAAAGTAAGATAAAGGGATATGAGTGCTTCTGACCAGAATTATGTCCTTCAATTTGACAGAATCATTTATTAAATCTTTTGAAGTTGACTGATCCTAAAGGCTAGCTGGTTGCACAGAGAGAACAAATAACATAGAAAGCAAGTCTGTTGAATGATGTTGATGGTAGCATAATCCTCGGGAAATAAAGGCTATTCCCTGCAAAAGAACTTCAGTGTAGTTGTATCTTGTCTTTGTATAGAATGGAAGTCTGATTTTTCTTTTGGGTTGTGTAGTTAGTTTAACAAATCATTACAAGCCCATATGCCTTTCATCTCAAGAGTGTAGAGAAATATGGTAATGTTAAATACCTCTAACACTTGTCTATTTTTGGTTTAAAACAAGGAAAGTCAAGCTATAGGGTAGGAGTTGATGAATTGCTATATATACACCGTAAGCTCTGAGTATTCATTGCTCAGAGCTATAGTTCATCCAGTCTTTTGGCATGTTGCCAGCGCATTTTAGTTCTCTTACTTCATTTTCTTTGGAGAGGCTGTTATGTAGTCTGATACTACTACCACCAATTTCTAGTTTTGCTACTTAAGCTGTTTGTAAGCTGACCTCACCATACTGCTTTGAGAACTATGATGAAAGTTACAACTGTGGAATGATCTGTCTGAATATTTGGAAGTGTTTGTCTTTGCATCTTTCTAGCATGTAAGGAAGGAATAGACATCTCAAATAAATGTTCTGTGAATATTTCTTGTATGTTTTTTCATGAATAAGAACTGGTTTATAATTGCTCATGAGTTTTTTTTCCCCCTTTTTACTGTGGATAGGAGGGGATAGAGTTTAAAATTTTTTTTTATTTTTAAGAATTATGTTTGAGGCCGGCGCCGCGGCTCACTAGGCTAATCCTCCGCCTAGTGGCGCCGGCACACCGGGTTCTAGTCCCGGTCGGGGCGCCGGATTCTGTCCCGGTTGCCCCTCTTCCAGGCCAGCCCTCTGCTGTGGCCAGGGAGTGCAGTGGAGGATGGCCCAGGTGCTTGGGCCCTGCACCCCATGGGAGACCAGGAAAAGCACCTGGCTCCTGGCTCCTGCCATCGGATCAGCGCGGTGCGCCGGCCGTAGCGCGCCAGCCGCGGCGGCCATTGGAGGGTGAACCAACGGCAAAGGAAGACCTTTCTCTCTGTTTCTCTCTCTCACTGTCCACTCTGCCTGTCAAAAAAAAAAATAAATAAAAATAAAAATAAAAAAATAAAAAAATAAAAAAAGAATTATGTTTGAAAGTACACATAGATGGCCTTTTGTTAGTGTTTGAAAGAACCATCATTAGAATAAATATCCATCTTATTTTTATTAATAGATATGATATCAGTCCTGATTTCATATGTGAACCATTAGTCTAATACTCTTTTTGCTTGGGCATTAGGTAAATAAGATTTCTGTGTAGCAGACAAATCTGTTTTCTATTTTTTTAATATAGGAGGAACTTGAGTAGATTAGCCTTTGAGAAGAATGATTAGTACCTTTTTAAAACTTGAACTTAACTAAAAATAACTTTGTACCATATTTAAACTAATTTAGAGGTATGCTACCATTCTCTGGGTATTTTTTACATTTAAGGAACTAAGAATGAACAATGGTATAAATCTACCAACTAGATAAGTGTCTAGCAATGCAGGAATTGCTGTTTGGGAGCGGTGTTGCTATTTCTACTTGTTGAAGTAATTTAATGGTTGAAAGATCTAGAAGTATAAAACTGAAGAGAAATGGGGCACAGGTAGGAGGTGAGTCAGTAGGTATATTCCTGATCAGTAGCATAAAAAAATAAAGCAAATTTTCTACTACTTTGGATGTGGAAATCTGGACTTTTCACAACAGCTTGATTGAACTGCCCTTTGTTTAAAATGTTAGGTGATTTTGTTGTGAACTTATTTGGCAGTTTGGATGTTGACCTGTATTTTGAACTGTGACTTTTAGTAAAGCCATGTTGAATAATTTGCAGGTTCTCCACATGTACTTATGTTAAATATTAATATAAAAGGTTTTGCTCACGGTGCCTTAAGTTTTATAACCCTTTAATAATTTCATGTAGCTATAGAATTATTTAAAGTCCTATATTTTATTCCTAAGATATTAGGAAATAAAATAAAAACTATTTATCTAATAAATATTGCTGACAAATACTGTTTATATTCTGGTAAAAATAGCTTATATTGTTACTCTCACCAGAATCAAGTTTGGGTGTTTTTAATGCTTTGTTTACTATGGGAGAAAAAAAAATAAACAATTGTGGTGTGAGAGCCATGTCCCAAATGCAAATTTATAAATTACTTTACATTTCTGTTCAAAGGTATTAATATATATTTTAAAGTCAACAAATCAAAGATAAAATAATTTTCAAAGGCAAGAAGACTTTGTTAAATCTTAAGAGTTTATATTTTGCTTTAAAAGGATGAGACGTTCTTGGTGTTCGTCTGCTTTTGCTAATCGAATGTGACCCACCCGTCTTGTGTTTTTATACAGAGCCATTTAAAGTCATGACTTTGATTGCTCAGAGTTCTAAGGGGAAAAAACAACAACTTTTCCTGTTGTGCAGGGAAAATGACTTCAGTTTTGTTGACTTCGAATATGTATGTAACCCCAGATGGGCACTCTTCTCTCCCACAGATGTAGTGCTGCGGGGAGGGGAGACTTCTGAGTAATACTATTAATTTCCCTAAGATGTCAGTGATTTTAAAAACTATGTTAGTTATAATTCTGCTGTGCTGCTTTCTAGAATGACATCACTATTTTTATGCCAGTTGAAGTTAATAAACATTTGCGTAAGAATTACATAGTCATGTTTCTTCTGCAGAAGAGTACTTTGAATCATTCTTTCCCTTCTTCCCCTCCCATGTCCCCCAGAATCTAAACATTCTCACCAGAATAGGGGAAATTAATTTTGAAAGTGTTGTGCCAATTAGAAGTCTATTGTTAAAAAAGGAAAAAGAAGTCTGTTATCTTGGAGAGTACAAACATGATAAAATAAAATTTTTGTTTAATGTGTCCTTGTTATGGGGTTAACTTATTTTAGACTTTGAACTTGCTTAAAAACAATAAAAGTAATTGATTTATTTAGTTACTTGGAAGACTTTGCTTCTATGTTTCCTGACATCAAAAGAGGTGCCTTTTTTTTAAACTGACAAAAGATTAAACAAAGTCTGGGCTTATTGCAGGAAAGTAGAAGTTACTCATCAACAGGACAGGATACTACTGTGGATCCCAGTTGGTGGTAAACGAGAGTCAGTGTAGGTGAAAAGTACCATTTTGCTGTTCCTGTGTAAATAAAAACTAGCAGTATTCTTGAACTGTGTTACTTTGCATTGTGTGCCATAACTGACTTATCTCTAGCTGAATCTCTCCAAAAAGAAAACAGTCAGTTTTAAGCTGTACCAAGACTTTTCCGATTTTAGCTGCCACTTATCTCATAGTGGCAAACTTAGGAACAGCTTGCTATCTGATCTGAGAGAGACTACTGAAGTGTTCATGTCAAGGAACATAAGCTGCTTAATGAAATATCCAAAAAGCTCAGAAGAATACTGACCTGAAAGATGAGGATCAGTCCATCTATGTGAACACAAACTGGGTAGTGACTTCCTAGTGTTCTTTCTTGTTTCTTATCTCAGGGATTGCTGGGACGCTGCAGATATCCTTTATCTTGATGAGATAATTATGATTGCCTGTACACTCCATTACTGCCTGAGGTTTTGTGCTCATTTTATTTTTAGAATTTAAGTTCAGATGGACATGTCTGGGAGAATGTTATCTCATTGTCCTGGCCGGGAACTCTCATTACCAACTCTATTTGAGGAAGATCAATTACCCTGGAATGGACCAGATTACTTGGAAGTCACTATTCTTTTGGGTTTGAAGAGGCCTTGAAGTATTCTTTCATCAAAATTTGCACAGCAGCAGGAGCCTGGTATTAAAAATGTGACTTTAAATAGATAAGACCATGTGACTGCACTAAAACCAACCTTTTTACTTTGGCTCAGAGTAAAAAGATTTGGACCACATATACATCCTCTATGTGTGCTTCTGAGACTTTTGTGTTTGTGACAAAGTATATTTATATTTCTCTATAACTTTCTGCTTTGTGTCAAAAGTTTTCTTTCTGTATATGTCCTTCAGTACTCATTAAACAGTAATTTTTTTACTGTCCATTGGTTATATTTTATCCAGTGTTACATTTTAACAACCAGCAAAACAATGATCACTTCTTGGAAAAAGCTGTAGGAAAGCTCAACGCTTCTATGTAGAAGTGTTTGGGGTTTGATGAGGCCAGAGTAAAAGTGGTAAACATCAGAGGTGATTATTTACCAGAATACTTAGAATACCAAATAGTAACCCAAAATAAACTTGATGTTTAAAATAGATTAACGTACTACTGCTTCCATTTCAGGAGTAATAATTCTGATTTAAAAATAGAAAGTGATTTTTAATTTGTACAAATTGAAACTAGCAGTGTATGCTGTCCATCTAAGACAAGGAATGTTTATATAGATTTGCTTCCTAAACGGGATCATGATTCTGTAATAATTTCAGTGAATTCTCAGTCCTCATCTTGTTTGACCTGTCAGTAACGTTCAGTCTAGTCGATCTTTGTTCCTTGAAGTACTTTTCTTCACTTGGCTTCCAGGGTACCACCTCTTAGTTTTCCTCCGATCTCACTGACCATTCCTTCTTGGTCTCTTGTACTGTTTCCTTTTCTTTCACATTTGTAAATATTAGATTGACCTAGGTTTTAGCCCTTGGATTTTTTTCCTCTTGTTTATACTCACTGCTTAGTGATCTTCTCTAGGCTTATCTCTTTAAATACTGATGACTTCCTGGTTTTTATCTTTGTCTTGGACCCCTTCACTGAATTCCATACTTCTCTGCCTACTTTACATCCCCATCTGATGGTCTAATAAGCTTCTCAACTTGGCCAAAACAAAATTCTTGCTCTTTACAAATAAACCATCTCCCTCAGTCTTTCTCATTTTAGTAAATTTTTTTTAAGTTATTTCTTTGAGAGGTAGAGTTACAGAGAGCGAGAGACAGAGAAAGATCTTCCGTCCTCTGGTTCACTCCTCAGTTGCAACAGCCGGAGCTGCACCAATATGGAGCCAGGAGCTTCCTCTGGGTCTCCCACATGGGTACAGGGGCCCAAGCACTTGGGCCATCTTCCACTGCTCTCCCAGGCCATAGCAGAGAGCTGGATTGGAAGAGGAGCAGCCGGGACTTGAACCAGTGCCCATATGGGATTTTGGTAGCGCAGGCTCGTTATGCCACAGTATCAGCCCAGTAAATGGTTTTTCCATCTTTCCAGTTCTTGGAGTCACCTGTAACTCCTCTGTTTGAATTTTATGTTGAGTGCATTAGCAAATACTGTTGACTGTTTTTAAGTTTCGTCCAGATTCTGAAGAGTTGTATTTACCACCACTCTGGTCTATACCACAATTCGATGATAGCAGTTGCTTCCTACCTGGGTTGCTGCTTCCAGTATAGAGTGTGGATATCCCAAGGAGGTGTTTTGTGTTGATGGAGGGAGAGAGGAAGAGATCTTCCATCCCCTGGTTCACTCCACAGATTGCTGCAAGTCGGCCAGTCTGAGGCCAGTTTGAATGCAGAAGCCAGGAATTCCATCCAGATCTTCCACGTGGATGGCAGGGTCCCAAGTACTTAGGCCGTTCTTCTCTGCCTTCCCAGTCACATTAGCAGGGAGCTGGATTGGAAGTGCAGGCTCTGGGACTTGAACCTGTGCTCCAATATGGGATGCTGGCATTGCAAATGACAGCTTACCCTGGTATGCCACAATGCTGGCCCCCCTTGATTGTGTGTTTTTTATTACTCTTATTTTATCTTCACTTTTGGCTTATTAGGTATTTCTCTGAGAATTTTTTAAGTGTAATGGTTGTCTTGTTTTATACATCATTAGTTTATCGTACTCTGTCTTCAAAATATAGTATACCATTTCATCTTATTATGCCACAGCCATCTCATCTTTGTTTTATTATATGTTTTATATATGTTATGAAACTCACAATATATATTGTTACTGTTTTTGCTTTAGATCTGGGATTGTCAAATGCTTTCTTTAAGATTTACTTATGTGAGAGTCAAAGTTATAGAGAGACAGCCCTTCCATCTTCTGGTTTTCTCCCCAAATGGCTGTAATGGCCAGATCTGGGCCAGGCTGAAGCCAGGAGCCAGGAACTCCATCTGAGTCTCCCTTTTGGGTGGCAGGGGCCCAAGTACTTGGCCCATGTTCTACTGTTTTCCTAGGCACATTAACAAGGACTGGATCAGAAGTGGAGCAGCCAGGACTTGAATCGGTGCTCATATGGAATGCCATTGTCTCAGATGGCAGCTTAACCCACTGTGCCACAGTGCTCTCCCCCAAGCCTTTTCTTTTCTCTTCTCTTCTCTCTTCTCTTCTCTTCTCTTCTCTCTTCTCTTCTCTTCTCTTCTCTTCTCTTCTCTTCTCTTCTCTTCTCTTCTCTTCTCTTCTCTTCTCTTCTCTTCTCTTCTCTTCTCTTCTCTTCTCTTTTCTTTGTTTTTGACAGGCAGAGTGGACAGTGAGAGAGACAGAGAGAAAGGTCTTCTTTAGCTGTTGGTTCATCCTCTAATGGCCGCCGCGCCTGGGGCGCTGTGGCCGGCGCACTGCACTGATCCGTAGGCAGGAGCCAGGTGCTTATCCTGGTCTCCCATGGGGTGCAGGACCCAAGGACTTGGGCCATCCTCCACTGCACTCCCTGGCCACAGCAGAGAGCTGGCCTGGAAGAGGGGCAACCAGGACAGAATCCGGCACCCCGACCGGGACTAGAACCCAGTGCGCGGGCACCGCAGGCAGAGGATTAGCCTATTGAGCTGTGGTGCCGGCTCCAAGCCTTTTCTGTAATAGACTAGATAATAAATATTTTTGGCTTTGCTGGCTATAGGGTTTCTGTCACAGTCCTCTCTCAAGTCTACCATTGTAGGGAGAAAGCAGACGCTGATTTATGTAAACAAATGAATATGACTGAATTGGCCTTCAGACCATAGTTTGCCAGTTTCTGCTTTAGCCAGTCAAGTATCTCTTAAATAGATATTTCTTAATGTCATTATAAGAAAGATGTTTTATATCGATCTTGTACTATTTACAGTGCTCTTTTTTTTTTTTTAAACTACAGACCTACATTTTATCTTTTTTTTTTTTTTAAGGTTTATTTATTTGAAAGGCAGAATTACAGAAAGGCAGATGCAGAGAGAGAGATATTCTATCTGCTGCTGGAAATTGAAAAGATACTGATGGAGGATGCAGGCATCACAGGCAGCAGCTCAACCTACTGGGCCACACCGGCCCCATTATACTCCTGATGGAATAAACCACCTTTAACATTTCTTATGGCATATGTTTGTCAGAATATCTTCTTCATTTTTAAAAGATGTTTTCACTGTGTATGTAATACTGGGCTAATAGTTTTTTTCTTTTGGTACTTTGAAATGTCACACATTAGGTATTGGTGGTGGTAGTTCTTTCTTCCTTAAAATTTATTTAAAAATTTTTATTTGATAGGCAGGGGAAATGACAAACACATATATGGACAGGCATGAAAAAGCTCCCATGCACAGATTAATTCCCTAAATGTCTAAAGTGACTGAGGCTGGGCTGGGGCTGAAGCTGGGAGCCAGGAATGCAACCCAGGTCTCTCATGTGAATTACAGGAACCCAGGTATTTGAGTCAGCACTGCTGCCTTCCAGGGTCTGTACTGGCGGGTAGAGAGAGTCAAACCCAGACACTCTGCGATGGGGGCTGTAACAGGCTAAATGGCCACTCCCTTAAAAATTGTTTTTTTTAATCTTTGAATGTAATATGTCATCTCTCTGGCTGCCTTTATGTTTTTATCTTTGGTTTTTAGCAGTTTGATTATGCTATGTCTTTTTGTTTTTTCTTTATTGGCTTTTCGGTATTTGCTTGGGATTCTCTGAGTATCTTAGAGCAGTGGTTTATTGCTGTTTGCTTTAGCAGAGTCTTGTCCATTATTTCTCCAGATGTTTCTTCTGCGTTTGCTGTCTCTTCTCCTTCTGAATCTGTAATTATACATGTATTATGAGACCACATGATATTGCTGTATCCTAGTTCTTTTCATGTATTTGTTTTTATTTTTATGTCTTTTTTTCTTTGTTTCGATTAATTTTTGTCAATGCATCTTGTAGTTTACTTGGACTTTGACATCCATCTGAGTAGAAGCCCTATAAATTCAAATCTACACTTGAGATTTTTCTGGACCATGTAGTAGGTTGAATTTTGACCACAACCTAAGAGAAAACCAGCTTATAATTACATATTCTTAGGGCACATTTTTTTTCTTCTATTCACTTCAAGGTGTAGATAAAATTTCTTTTGTTGTGCCCTACTGAGAGTCAAGTTTCTTTCTTTACCAATCGTAGACCCAGAACATGGCTTTGATAGAGGGTTCAAAAAGGATGCTAGCTTTGGATGGCCCCTTTGCCTCCTGTTTTAGATCCTGTTTCTTTAGAGTGGAAATGTTCAAGATCTCCAGGAATCCGTAAGAACTCTTAGAGTGAAAACCAATTTGCTGCTCTCTTAAAACCCTGAATTCCTACTTGGAGTTCTTTTGCGCCTTTGCGGAGTCCTTACATTCTGTTTGCTTAGCAAAATGTTGAAAATAATTTTTTTGTTTTGTTTTCAGTTAGAGTATCTACTCTGCATTATGTCAATAACAAAAGTCTCTTAAGTCACTGAGTATCCCACAATATGGCTGTGCCATAATTTTTAAATTGCTTCCTTGCTAAGAGATTTAGGTCATTTCTACTTTTTCTTTTGCTAAAAAATTATGAAATAAAAAAACATTTTGTTTGCACTCAGATCTTTGTGTACATGTACGAGTAGTCTCCATTACCAGTGGAGCCAGTCTCGCTTTTATTCAGTCTTTACTGTGTTATTTAATCTGTAGTTGCCATGAAGCTCCTTGCCATTAGGTTATATTTTCAGACATCCTGTAAAATTTCCCTCCCAAACCAAGTGCACTGTTGTAAGCATTTTGTTGTCTCTTCATAGCATATGTCTAGATAGTCATGCTTTGGAAATGTAATGGAAAGATAACATTGTCATTGATGGTGGGCTGTGTTTTGGGCAAGTGAATGATATTTTAAAAGTTATTTTCATTTTATTTGTGAGGGGGAGAGAGAGAGAAGGAAAGAAAAATAACTTCTATGCACTGGTTTACTCCCCCAAATGCCTGCAATATTCAGGGCTTGGCTGAAGCTGAGAGCCAGGAATTCCACTCAGGTCTCCCATGAGGTTGGTAGGGACCCAACTCATCTGCTGCCTTCCCAGGGTGCACATAATAGGAACCTAGATCAGAAGCAGAGCCAGGACTTCAGTCATGCGCTCTCTGATAGGGGATCCAGATGTCCCAAGCCTTATCTTAACCACCATGTCAGACTCCTAGTTCTGATCAATACACTTGATTCATGCTGAGTTATAAGAAAGTGCAAGTCATCTACCAGCCTGTATAATGATTTGTAACACAGCCTTTGAAATAATCAAGACCAAGGGGCCGGTGCTGTGGTGTCGTAAGTGCCTTCTGCTGTGGTGCCTTCATCCCCTATGGATATTGGTTCGAGTCCCAGATGCTCCACTTCTGATCCAGCTCCCTGCTAATGACCTGAGAAAGCAGTGGAAGATGGCCCAAGTCCTTGGACCCCTGCACCTATATGGGAGAGCCGCCAGAAGCTCCTCGCTCCTGCTCTGGATTGGCCCAGCTCCAGCCGTGGTGGCTATTTGGAGAGTGAAGCAACGGATGGAAGACATCTTTCTGTGTCTTTCCGTCTCATTGTCTGTAACTGCCTCTCAAATTAATAAAACTTAAAAAAAAAAGACCAAAAGCCATCAGAGATTTGGTTTTTTTAGGCAGCATAATTATTTGTAAATGAGGAAATGGAACAGCAGGTGACGAGTCCTTGAGCGTTGTTAGTGCAGGGCCACATGGCATTGACTTCCAACAAAATATAGGTCTTTTACAAAGCTGTGACTCTAATTCAGGTTGTATAGTTCTCAGTTTTTTTTTTTTTTTTTTTTTTTTTTTTTTTTTTTTAAATTTTTGACAGGCAGAGTGGACAGTGAGAGAGAGAGACAGAGAGAAAGGTCTTCCTTTGCCGTTGGTTCACCCTCCAATGGCCGCCGCGGCCGGCGCACCGCGCTGATCCGATGGCAGGAGCCAGGAGCCAGGTGCTTTTCCTGGTCTCCCATGGGGTGCAGGGCCCAAGCACCTGGGCCATCCTCCACTGCACTCCCTGGCCACAGCAGAGAGCTGGCCTGGAAGAGGGGCAACCGGGACAGAATCCGGAGCCCCGACCGGGACTAGAACCCGGTGTGCCGGCGCCGCAGGCGGAGGGTTAGCCTAGTGAGCCGCGGCGCCGGCAGTTCTCAGTATTATAAATGCCCTATCTCCATATCATTTGTCTCTTAAGAGAGTAGTTTCCCTCTTCAGGGTGTATTTTTCCTTTGTGGTACATTTTGAACTTCAGATTCTCTGACCTACCATTTGGCTTTCAATAAACAGCAACTTCTGAAGATTCTCTATGTTTGGAAACTGTACAAAGCATTTATTTATGATTTTTTTTTTTTTTTGACAGAGTAGACAGTGAGGGAGAGAGAGAGAGAGAAAGGTCTTCCTTTTACTGTTGGTTCACCCTCCAGTGGCCGCTGCAGCCAGCACACTGCACTGATCTGATGCCAGGAGCCAGGTGCTTCTCCTGGTCTCCCATGTGGGTGCAGCCCCCCCCCCCCCGAAAAAACTCATCATGTGTCCTTTCTCATTTGGTGATTATTTTTACTAGTAGATATGATTTTTTTAATGCTTGAAAGGCAGATGACTGAGGTGAAGGGGAGAGATTTTTCCATCTGATAGTTTACTCCCTGATCACCTGAAACAGCCAGGGCTAGACCAGGCCAAAGCCAGGAGCCCAGATCTGCCATGTGGATGGTAGAACCCCAAGCACTTGAGCTATCATCTGCTGTCTCTCAGGATGTATTAGGAGGAAGCTGCATCAGAAACAGAGTACAGGGCTGATGTTGTAGCATAGAGGGTAGAGCTACTACCTATGACTCTGGCATCCCATATGGATGCCAGTTTGTGTCCCGGCTGTTCCACCTCCAATCCAGCTCCTCACTGATGGTCTGGGAAAAATAGTGGAAGATGGCCCAAGTGCTTGGGCCCCTGCCACCCATGTGGGAGACTTGGAAGCAGCTCCTGGTTCTGGCTTTTTCCCAGCCGTGGCTGTTGTAGCTATCTGGGGAGTGAACCAGCAGATGGAAGATCTTTGTCTCTATATCTCTCCCTACATCTCTGTAATTTTGTCTTTTAGATGGATAGATACATAGATAGATAGTAACAAGGACTTGAACTGGCACTCCTTTATGGGAGGCAGGTGACCCTAGTGTTAGCTTAATCTGCTATGCCACAATACCCATTCCTAGATAAGGTGTTTTTTGAATTGAGGATGAAACCAAATTTTCAATAAATTTTGTGTTTGAATTTTGACTACTTTTTGAGGTGAGCATTGAAGTTTCCCTAATACTCATCTTTGTTTACAATTTCATGGCCTAGATGTCTTAGGCTTATAGTAATAGGTTGGCCTCTGGTGAAATCTCGTTGACTTTTGAGGTTGGCCTCGTCCAATATAGCTACCTCAGTGATGTGTGGCCATGGAAAAACATGTTTTTGTTGTTGAGTGTTCTTGCTTTCTAGTAATTTTATTTTCTGCTCAAGAGATTTAGTATCTGTTCAGATACTTTATTTTTAAAGGCCACATAAGTAATGACTTGACCTCTAATCTTAGCTTTGAAATTTTCCCAGACGCTAAGAAAGATGATGTCTGATGACCTTTTATTTGTGAATACTACTCATTGGCCAGCAATCAATGCTATTTAAAAATGTATATTTTGCTCTGCAAACAATGTCCTTGGCTAAAAGACTTTCTTAGCAAAACTGCACATAATTACATAATCTGGCAACTCTTGGACATTGTTTTGTAATATTTGCTGCATAGAATCACGGATACCTAATAGAATTCAGAACAAGTCTTCATCTCAAATACTAGCATGAGTTCTGAGAAAAATAGTATACAAAGCACAGCCTTATCTGAAATAGCTTTATTTTTTTTTTTGGGATCCAATAAGAACATTTTAGACATGAAGGATTCTGTAGTAAAAGACCCAGAATTAATCCTTGTTTTTCATGAATGTGGATTTTCTTTCCAGTAAATATATGAGTAAGGTTTCTACAAGAGATCAAGTTACTACTGAAGAATAAGGTTATCAGTTAAATTATCTGAGCTGGCCACATCAGAACATAAGCTTAATATTTAAGGAAAGTGGAAAAAATAGTAAAATGGAGTGAAAGAGAAGTTTATCAGATTGTATCATGTGTGACATGGTGTATTCATGAAGAAGGGAAAAAACAGCTTGCTCCCAAGTGTCAGGGCATAACTAGTTGCTCCATTTGATCTTTTTTTTTTTTTTTTTTTTTTTTTACAGAGTGGACAGTGAGAGAGACAGAGAAAGGTTTTCCTTTGCTGTTGGTTCACCCTCCAATGGCCGCCTCGGCCGGCGCGCTGCGGCCGGTGCACTGCGCTGATCCAATGGCAGGAGCCAGGTACTTATCCTGGTCTCCCATGGGGTGCAGGGCCCAAGGACTTGGGCCATCCTCCACTGCACTCCCTGGCCACAGCAGAGAGCTGGCCTGGAAGAGGGGCAACCGGGACAAAATCTGGCGCCATTTTGATCTGTTTTTACTTGTCTTTTGTCTGTAATAGCAGACTCTGTTGGTAAGAACCCACTGAGGGCTTGTTTTTGTGGGGTTAGCAGAAGAAACGGCATGTTGCTAACCTTGATATTCTCTTGTTTGGCTTTTTGTTAAGAGATCATGTTTAGTTCTTTGTTGCTGAACTCTTAGTGCAAAGAAAAGAAAAAAACCTGAACTGTATTCCTTAATTGAAATTTTAGCCTAGGTAGACAATCCTAAAAGAGATTTGAATAATGGAGGGTTTCTGTTTGTTCCAGTAGGAGAATGTTTCAGTTCACTTACTTGGGGCTATAAAAAAGTTTGTTCTTCCTCTTCCTGCAGCAAGAATTATGAACATAAAGTCACAAAACAGATTCAGTGTTAACTTCTAAAGCTTCCCTGTATTTGTACCCTCATCAGGATAAATAATATGCCTGAATGTAGGATGGAAAAAGTTGAATTTTCCACTCGTGCATTTTGAGTTTTTCAGAGGTATTATACACTCTGGAAATAATAATAAAAGATACCAGGGCTTATACAGTGCTTTTTGTGTGAGAAACTCATATAAACACTAATGCATTGATCCTAACACAGTACTTGATTGTGACTTTAAAAGGTCATGAGTTACTGCTGTTAAAAAAAAATAAAAGATGGAGGGAGGCTCCACTTTACAAATATTGTTTAAAAAATCAAGATAAAAATTGAATTAGATAACTAAAAATACAAATTATAGATTATTGCTTATATGTTGATTTTTCTCTTAGCGTGTGGTAGATTTTTATCTGTTTATTATTACCATTTCTTCTTTTATCCATGAATCTACTTGGAACTGATTTCCCTCTTTAAACAAAGTAGAATCTACTATTAAGTCTTTTTTCCTCCTCAGCCAAGAAGGCTTAAAGCTCCTTCTAATGTCTGAAATCTGTCATATTGACGTGACAGTGCATTTGGAGATCATCTTTTGTAGTTTTCTTAGTTTAACACGTGTGACACATAGCTATTGATTTTGATGTAGTTGTCTTGGGCTTAATTTTCAACTTTCTTGTGTTTTGCAGGTTTATTCTTCAATCCAAGGAGGTAATTCACAATCAGCTGTTAGAGAAACAGAAAATAGCAGAAGAAAAAATTAAAGAACTAGAAGTAAGTCTTAAGTGAAGTTTGGTGACTGTAGTCAACTTTTGAGGAAAAAGTGATAACCTCATTGTGCCATACTAAATGAAAATGTGTGTGTGCCAAGGTCTTGTCGTATTTTCACTTTGCCTGCTCATGTTAGAATGGTGACACAGTCACACTGCAGTGTCTAGGATGCCCTGTCCCCCACCTCCATCTTCCACAAAGGCATAGTCTGTAAAACTTGAGAGAGTTTTGAAGACAGTAGGATACAATTGGCCTGACTACATTTTCTCTGTTGCCTCTGAATGAGTGTGTCTGTGTTTATAAAACTGTAACGTCTGTGTAAACACTTCATGTGTATAGTGGAGTGGTGTATGGATAAGAGAATTGCAGTGATAGTAGGGAGTTGGGAGATAATGGAATAGTATCTCTTTTACACATTGTAATTCTTTCAGCCTAGATAAGATTCTGGACAGGGACTGAGTAGTAAACTACAATTAGTTATCTGGAGGATGGTGTTCCAGTGAGGAAAACAAGTTTTTAGCAAGAAAAAAGATATGTAAAGAGTGAGACTCTCGTCTTTAGAAAACTGGAGTGTATTATAATTTCTTAAACGTTGGGACCCTTGGTGGGATATTCTTCTCCAGCTTTAGTAAAAGGTTCATCCTGTATATAGAAAAAGTCAAGAAGTTGGTTATTATTCTTAGGACTAAGATTTCCCAGATGGGAGTGGATATGGTGACTTCATAGGTCACTTTATCTAATTTCTCTGAGTAGTATTTGACACAGTGGTTCAGAATCTGACTCAGCCCTCTGCTGTATTGGGGAGACACCCCTGTAGCCTCCTGGGGATATCTTGGGCACTGACTTGGCATGGCCTGGGAACATGTGGTATCTTAGATTATTTGCGCTTTTTTTTTTTTAATTTATTTAAAATGCAAATTGACAGAGATCTTCCATTCTCTGGTTTACTCCCTAAGTGTGCCCCTAGCAGCCAGAGCTGGGCTAGGATGAAGTGAGGACTCCTAGTGGGTAACAGTGGCCCAAGTACTTAAGCTGTCACCTGCCGGCTCCTGGAAGGTGAGCTTCAGCAGGAATCTGTAAGGGAGAGCAGAGCCAGGATTTGAACCTGAGGTGCTCTGTGATATAGGTGTCCCAAGGAATGGCTTAACTGCTATACCAAACACCTTCCCCATTCGTTGGTGTTGAACTACTGATAATTGAAACCTGATAATACATTTGTAGCTTAGAAAGATGTGTGGTAAAGAGAAAACCGAAAAGCAAATGAACTTAGTAAAGAAAAAATTTAGTCTGTGGTAACTGATTATTGTTGTGTCCGTTTTATGATTTTTATTATCTCAGCTGTTTTGAAGTAGTTTTACTCACAACAAAGCATTTTTTTTTTTTTAAGATTTATTTTTTATTTGAAAGGTGGAGTTACAGGGAGAGGGAGAGACAGGTTTTCCATCTGCTGGTCCATTCCCCACGTGTTTGGCAACAGTTGAGGCTGGGCCAGGCTAAAGCCAGGAGCCTCCTCTGGGTCTCCCGTGTGGGTACAGGGGCTCAAGCACTTGAGCCAAGCTCTGCTGCTTTCCCAGGCACATTAGCAGAGAGCTGGATTGGAAATGGAGTAGCCAGGTCTTGAACTGGTGCCTTTATGGGATGCCAGCGCTGCAGGCAGCAGCCTTACCCACTACACCGCAGCTACAGTCCTCACACAGATTTTTTTTTTTAAAAAGAGGAATTATGCTGTGTATTCTCTTTTCATCATTTGACAATTTATCTTTCTGCTCTAACATTATAAATCTAGTTTATATTTGATTTCTTATTTTCCATTTCTCTCATGATTGCAGGCTTCTATTACCAGTTAGACAGAAGTCCTATTCTGGTTATACACAAGTCCTATCTCTTCATTGATATTCTTGAATATCACCCTCACCTATATTTTCAACACTATCATCTACTATATACTCTATTTTCTGAAATAGTCTGTATTTTTCCATTGTCCAATTGTTAAAGTTTTGTTATCTCAGTCTGAAATGTATGCAGGTGCACACACCTACACTCACAGATGCACTCATTTACACACACGTTATTTGTAGTGTTTAGGTTTTCTGTGTTATTTACTGATTTTTCTTTTGCTTATGATAGTATCTTTCAGTTTCTCCTTAGTGTATTACTACAATTAAGATACCTGAGAGGAGTTAACTTCAAACAGAAAAGGTTTCATTTTCTTTTTTTTTTCTTCTTTCTTTCTTTTTTTTTTTTTTTTTTTTTTTTTTTTTTTGACAGGCAGAGTTAGAGAGAGAAAGGTCTTCCTTCCTTTGGTTCACTCCCCAAATGGGCGCTATGGCCGGCGCGCTGCGCTGATCCAAAGCCAGGAGCCAGGTGCCTTCCTCCTGGTCTCCCATGCGGGTGCAGGGCCCAAGCACTTGGGCCATCCTCCACTACCTTCCCGGGCCACAGCAGAGAGCTGGACTGGAAGAGGAGCAACTGGGATAGAACCGGCACCCCAACAAGGACTAGAACCTGGAGTGCCAGCGCCACAGGCAGAGGATTAGCCTAGTAAGCCATGGGGCCAGCCCAAAAGGTTTATTTTTCTTTCGGCTTTAGGAAGTTCACAACTGTACTCAGGAGGCTCCCTTTGTCTGGTGTCTGATGAGGGTGGTAGATGGCAGAATATGTGCAAGCCAGGAAGCAGAGAGCAGTGAGGCCCAACTTAACTTTATTTTATATTTTTAAATCATTTATTTGAAAGGCAGAGAGAGAGACAGACTGACAGAGTATCCATATGCTGGTTCACTCTCTCATGTCTGCAATAGACGGGGCTGGGCGAAGCCAAAGCTAGGGGTCCTCCAAGTACTTGAGCCATTACCTGCTACCTCCCATGGTGTAAATTAGCAGGAAACTAGAATCAGAAGTGGAATGGAACCAGGACCCAAACTGAAGCACAGATACTGTGCCAGATGTCCACGCCCAGGTCAGCTTTTTTAACCAACTCTTTCTCAAGAACCAGCTTCTGAAGGCTCATCCCGATGACCTAAAGATTTCCACTCGGTGCACCTGCCCGATGCTATAATTAGATCAAGTCTCCACCATTAGTCCATTCAACATTAACATTAATCCTTTATCATAAGACTTTAAGGACCAAGCTCTCAGTACACGGGCCTTTGAGAGACATCCAAACTGTTCTCCATATCTGGTTTTTAAAGTCTGTTCTCTGAGGGTGCAAGTGCTCATTATTACCATATACGCAGTTCAAAGTATGTGTTATATTTTGTTTTACATTTTTTAAGGAATTTCTTAGTTCTTTAAATAATAGCATCCCACTGACTTAGGTTTTCCATTGTTGCTGTTGGGAAGTCATTTGTCAGTCTAATTGTTCATTTGTCTTTGCTCTTTGGCTGCTTTGAATATTTTCTCTTTCATGCTTTTTTTGAATATGTGTTTAGGTATGGATTTGTACTTTTTTCTTACTCCTACTTTGGATTTATTGATTTTAGGAATCTGAAGATTAGTGTACTTACCAGTTTTGGAAAATTCTTATCTCTGAATATCACTTCTTCCCTATTTTTTTTTATTAATGATGTTTTCTTCTCAGATTTTTTCCTTACCTTTAAACTAGCTATTCTAACTGATTTTCCCATATACAGCCTTCCCCCTTCTAATTCTTTTAATCTGTTTAAGTTAAAATGACCTTTCTAAAACATAAAATTTGATCTTGTTACTCCCTTATGTAAAACCCATCACTGTTCCTAGGGTCAAGTTCATGATTTTTTAACATGCTGTGAAAACTGGTAATAAAGTGATTCCTGTTTTTTCTCTGATCTCCTTAATTGCATTGGCCTCTGGTACACTGTATATGCCAGCCATGCAGAAATATTCTCAGTTTTTTGGGCCGGTGCCGCGGCTCACTGGGCTGGTCCTCCACCTTGCGGCGCCGGCACACCGGGTTCTAGTCCCGGTCGGGGCGCCGGATTCTGTCCCGGTTGCCCCTCTTTCAGGCCAGCTCTCTGCTGTGGCCCGGGAGTTCAGTGGAGGATGGCCCAAGTGCTTGGGCCCTGCACCCCATGGGAGACCAGGAGAAGCACCTGGCTCCTGGCTCCTGCCATCGGATCAGCGCGGTGTGCCGGCGGCAGCGCGCCGGCCGAGGCGGCCATTGGAGAGTGAACCAATGGCAAAGGAAGACCTTTCTCTCTCTCTGTCTCTCACTGTCCACTCTGCCTGTCAAAAAAAAAAAAAAAAAAGAAATATTCTCAGTTTTTGGAACTTGCTGTGCTTTATTTGCTCCTACTAGATCTTTGAAAAGTAGATCCCTCCACCTGGGCACCTCCTCCTCTTGCTTTTACCAACTCCATTTACTAAGCCTAAAGATCTTACTACACAACTTACTCTCCTGACAAGAATTTTCTGATTGCTCAATCTTTTTTTTTTTTTTTCTTTTAATTTGTTTGAAAGGCAGAGTTATAGAGGGAGAGAGAAAGAGAGTTCTTTGATCTGTTGGTTCACTCTTCAAATGGCTGCAATGGCTGGAGCTGAGCCAGGCTGAAACCAGGAGCTAGAAACTTCATCCAGGTCTCCTACATGAGTAAAGGGGCCCAAGGACTTGGGGCATCTTCTGCTACTTTCTTAGATGCATTAGCAGGGAGCTGGGTCGGAAGTGGAGCATCTGGGTTTTGAACTGGTGCCCATGTAGGATGCTGGCACTGCAGATGGTGGGTTTAGCTGCTACACCACAGTGCTGGCCCTGTGATCCCTTTACTTTAAATTAGGTGTTTCTTCCTTATCCTCCCTGATTGCTCTGTGAACTTCTTAGTACAGTGTAGGGATTTAGGAATATAAACTATCACCACTTAAATCACAAGTATAGTTTCCTATTACTTGGCAAGCTTGATGCAAATCCAGAGTCGTAAATGGTTTATCCCAAAGCCATCCAATTGTTGCTTCTCCTCTCAAATCAACAGTCTCTTCTTCTTCTTCTTCTTCTTTTTTTTTTTTTTAAAGATTTATTATTTATTTGAAAGAGTTACACAGAAAGAGGGAGGGAGGGAGGTCTTCCATCCATTGGTTCACTCCCCAATTGGCCACAACAGCCAGAGCTGCGCCAATCTGAAGCCAGGAGCCAGGAGCTTCTTCCGGGTCTCCCACGTGGGTACAGGGGCCCAAGGACTTGGGCCATCTTCTGCTGCCTTCCCAGGCTACAGCAGAGAGCTGGATTGGAAGAGGAGCAGCTGGGAGATGAACCAGCGCTCATATGGGATGCTGGTGCCACAGGCAGAAGCTTAGTCCACTGCCACAACGCTGATTCCCATCATGCTGCTTTCTGTCCCCAGATACCTTGCAGTTAAGTATACAGGCATACTTTATACACAGCAGTGCAAAGGCCTGGTCATTTTCATTTAGAACATTTTTATCTCTGATAAGATTCTTTCTGGTCTGGGTCAGAGGACCAGTTTTTATCAAAGCTGTTACCTTGTTTTACTAATTTGACCCACTGTGTATGTCTCCCTAAGCCTTTCCAGTGGTCTATCTAGATAACCCTGTGGACAGGCCTTTTCCATGACATGGGTGCTGTATGACTCAGGTTCTCTGACCTGAGAGCTCATCTTCATTGCTGTTTCCTAAACTCCCTTTTCCCACCTCTGTTACTGTTTTTGTGTGTTTGTCCTCTCCAGAGGTCTGGTCTTTGGAAGTCCAAAGGTTACCTCAAATTTGTTTAGCTTTTGGTAGTCTGTCATGCTTGGCCGGTGTTGTTGACCAACCTAGAGGCCTCAGCTGCTGGCCGTTTTCTCTTTGAGGGCAGGAGTCAGACGCTACAACCCTACCACCATGTCCTCTTGATAGTGATAGTCCTTATTAGAAAAACAAAGACAAACACTGTCTTAACAGTGGGAAGATAATCACACTGTCTTTTTCTTCTTAAAACTCATCAAGGTTTCTTAAATTACTTTTTTTTTTTTTTTAATATAATTTAAGGCAAAGAGAGAACGAGATGTTTAAATGTCTCCTGACTTACTCCCCAAATGCCCACAACAGCTCTTCTGGGCCAGGCTGAAGCCAGGAGTCCAAAACTCCATCTAGGTCTCCCATATGAATGGGAGAGAACCAGGTACTTGGGCCATTATCTGCTGCCTTCCAGCCATATTAGCAGGAAATTGGATATGAAGCAGAGGCGCAGTTTGTTCCTAGGCCCTCCCGTGTGGGATGTGGGCATTCAAGCAGTGGCTTAATCTGCCTCCTTAACTTGCTGTACAACAGCCCTCACTCTTAATACCCTTATATTGGGTTGTTCTTCAGACCATAATCATTCCAGTGTTTTAATTTGGAATTATTTTTATAACAGACTCAGAATTGATAGTGTTACATAGGTTTTTCTCTTGGCTTTATAAAGGTGATGGAAGGGCCCATGTTGTGGGGTAGTGTGTAAAGCCCTTGCTTGTAGTGCCAGCATCCCGTATGGGCACTGGGTTGTGTCCCAGCTGCTCTACTTCTGATACAGCTCCCTGCTAATGGCCTGGGAAAAGCAGTGGAAGATGACCCAAGTGTTTGGGCCCTGCCATTCATGTGGGAGACTTTGAAGAATCTCCTGATGATCAGGTCCTAGGAGTGAATTCCACCATTTCATCCTAATGGTGGTTAGTAGACTAATGATGCTGATCCTATTCATGAGAAAATACCAAATGGTGGCCTACTATGACAACATAACTGTGTTGATTATGTCATTATTTGAGGAAATTTTTTATTTTTTAGATACTGACAATAGAGACAGAGACAAGCAGAACCACCATTTGGTAACTTACCCCTCAAATGCCTGCAATGGCCCGGGCCAGGCCGGGCCAGGCCAAAGCCAGGAGCTAGCTCAGCCTGGATCTTTAGGGTGGCTGATGGGGACCCAACTACCTAAGCCTTCACTGCTGCTTCCCAGAGTGCACATTAGCAGGAAGCTAGAATTTTAAACAGAGCTAGGCATTCTATTATGGGATGCAAGCATCTCAACCAGTGGCTTGATAACTTGATGAAATGTCTATTCCAGAAATAACATTTGAATGTGTGGTATATGTTGTTCTTAGAAGAGTACAAAGGCAAGATTTTTTGAGGTAAAAATAGAATGTTTTGAGATTTGGAATTATGGCATTTATAAGTCTCTTCTGTTTTTATAAAATTCATTAAAATTGTATAACATTGCTGCAAAGACAAAGTAGTACTCTTTTTTTTTTTTGACAAAATTCTGTTTTAAAGTTGATTTAAAACTATCAGTAGGTTGAAGAGGTCTTTATCTCTTTTTTTTTTTTTTTAAAGATTTTTATTTATTTATTTATTTGAGAGGTAGAGTTAAAGACAATGGGAGGGAGAGACAGAGAGAAAAGTCCTCCGTCTTCCTTCCGTTGGTTCACTCCCCAGGTGGCCACAATGGCTGGAGCTGGGTCAATCTGAAGCCAGGAGCCAGGAGCTTCTTCCGGGTCTCCCACATGGGTACAGAGGCCCAAGCACTTGGGCCATTTTCTACTGCTTTCCCAGGCCATAGCAGAGAGCTGGGTCGGAAGAGGGGCAGCTGGGACTAGAACCGGCGCCCTTATGGGATGCCTGTGCTGCAGGCAGAGGATTAGCCTTCTGCACCATGGCGCCGGCCCCTGTCTTTATCTTCTTAAAAGTGAAAAATATATCATATTTTTGCTCACTTTTTTGGACATAGGAAAGAATTCCTCTGGACCTCTTTTGTAGTTGGGGAAACTTAGATTTGGCCTTCAGGTGGACTGTGGTTCAGTTCATGACCTTATGAATCTCAGCTGTTGGGGATTTTTGAGCTACCTGAGCTTCCACTGAGTGATTTGTACACGTTTTGGTCATCGTTTCTTTGTGCCCTCTTCAGGAGGGACGCAGTTAAGGCTTCAGGCTCATCTGCCTTTGATCTCAAATCCTTGTTATATTTTAGGTACATGCATACATGTATACTGGTTAACCACCTTCCTTCTCTCATATTGCCAGCATGGTTACCCCTTTCTGGCTCCTGGCCTAGTGCCACTTCTGATGCAGTGTTGCAGTCTGAGGGTCATTGAGGTAGCTATCCAGTCCACGCTCTATGTAAAATCTCCCACAGAAATGACGTTTTGGTCAGATAGTGGCTATTGAGATACATAGAAAGAGTAGTTGTGCGAGAACTGGATAAGGAGGTGCCTGTGACACTCTGCAGGTGGTTTAATCCTGATGCTCTCAGAATATGTCTTGTAGAACTTCCCATCATTGAGGTGATTTTGTTGAGGGTCATTTCTTCTTCTTCTTCTTCTTCTTCTTCTTCTTTTTTTTTTTTTTTTTTTTTTTTGATTGAGTGGACAGAGAGAGAGAGAGAGAGACAGAGAGAAAGGTCTTTTTCCGTTGGTTCACCCCCCAATGGCTGCTGCGGCCGGTGCGCTGTGGTCAGCGTACTGCACTGATCCGAAGCCAGGTGCTTCTGCTGGTCTCCCACGCGGCTGCAGGGCCCAAGTACTTGGGCCATCCTCCACTGCCTTCCCGGGCCACAGCAGAGAGCTGGACTGGAAGAGGAGCAACTGGGACAGAATCTGGCACCCTGTCTGGGACTAGAACCTGGTGTGCTGGCGCCGCAGGCGGAGGATTAGCCTATTGAGCTGTGGTGTCGGCCCATTTTTTCTTTTTCTTTTTTTTTTAAATTTATTTGACATGTAGAGTTACAGACAGTGAGAGAGACAGAGAGAAAGGTCTTTCATCCCCAAAATGGCCGTTACAGCCAGAGCTACGCTGATCCGAAGCCAGGAGCTAGGTGCTTCCTCCTGGTCACCCACGTGGGTGCAGAGCCCAAGCATTTGGGCCATCCTCTACTGCCTTCCTGGGCCACAGCAGAGAGCTGGCCTGGAAGAGGAGCAACCAGAACTAGAACCCGGTGCCCACATGGGGTGCCGGCGCTGCAGGCGAAGTATTAACCTAATGCGCCACAGCGCCAGCCCTGAGGGTCATTTTTTCTATAGCACATGTGGCACTGGGCACTTGGATGAATGACTAGTTTCACCCTAAGAACTTTATTTTCTTTTTCTTTTTTCTTTTCTTTTTTTTTTTTTTTTAACACAGGCAGAGTGGACAGTGAGAGAGAGAGAGACAGAGAGAGAGGTCTTCCTTTGCCGTTGATTCACCCTCCAATGGCCGCCACGGCCGGTGTGCTGCGGCCAGCGCACCGCACTGATCCGAAGGCAGGAGCCAGGTGCTTCTCCTGGTCTCCCATGGGGTGCAGGGCCCAAGCACTTGGGCCATCCTCCACTGCCTTCCTGGGCCATAGCAGAGAGCTGGCCTGGAAGAGGGGCAACTGTGACAGAATCCGGCACCCCGACCGGGACTAGAACCCAGTTTGCCGGTGCCGCAAGGCGGAGGATTAGCCTAGTGAGCCACTGCGCCGGCCCCTAAGAACTTTATTTTTAAACTGGTACTGTTAGCTATGATGGGGGTCCCTCTTTGGAGGTGATGTGAATAGGATAGTCACTGATCTTCATCTGTTTTTTCAGTGGAGATGAGGGCAGATGAGAACAAAGCCAGTGATACAGTGTTTTCTAAACATTGGACAAGAAGTGTGTCCACTGGTTCGTTTGCTCACATAGTTCAAAGTTTAGAATCCTTCAAAAATTACTTCTTTATTTCAGAGTGAATATAGAAATGTTGTTAACTACATGAGGGTACTTCAAAATGATCCAGGAAAATGGAATTAAAAGATAATTTATTATGTTGTAAAACATTTGTGAAAATCATGAGTTTTTTTAATAATGCACATTTTCCATGAAATTTTTGAAGATTCTCATATATAGCTTAATAATTATAGAGTAAGCACCTATAACAGTTATCCAGGCTAATAAATCAAATATTGGCAAAGCAACAACTGCCCTCCCCTCCTCCTGACTCCCCACATTGTTTCCCACTCCTTGATCATAGTCCCATCCTTGCCTGCCGCCTCCCTGTACTACCCTAACTTTTGTGGCAATTATTTCCTTTAATATTTATTTATTTATTTATTCTTTTATTTGAAAGGCAGAGAGACAGAAATACAGAGATCTTCCTTTAGCTAGGTCATTCGTCAAATGCTTGCGACAACAGGGCCAAACTAGGCTGGAACTAGGAGCATGGGAACTTCGTCCTATTCTCCATATGGGTGTCAGAGATCCAGTACTGGGCCATCACCCACTGTCTCCAGGGTGCACGTTAGTGGGAAGCTGGGATCAGGAATGGAAGCACAACTTCAGCTGAAGCACTCCGATATGGAATGTAGGCATCCCACGTGGTATCTTAATCTCTGTGCCAGATGCTTACTTCCTGTTTCCATATGGGCACTGGTTTGAGTTCCAGCTGCGGCATTTCCAGTGCAGCTGCCTGCTAATGCCCCTGGAAAAGCAATGGAAGATGGCCTGAGTACTTGGGCCCCGGTACCCACATGGAGACCAGAAAGAAGCTGCTGGCTCCTGGCTTCAAATTGACCCAGCTCCAGCTGCTGTGGCTATTTGGGAAGTTAAAGGAGTGGATGGAAGATCTCTCTAACTCTGCCTTTGGAAAAAAATAAATGATCTATCTAGATTAACTGTTGTACTTCTATGTAATCAGAAACCGTATAGCAGTGAAAATGAACAAATCACCCTATTAGATAATGGGTGTACTTCACAAACGCATTTGGACAAAAGCAGCAAGATAAAAAAGATAAAACAAGTGGGGCCAGCACTGTAGTGCATTCCCCATAGTCTGTTGTTGCTATTTTAAAATTTCATCTTAAAATTATGTATTCCTGGCCGGCGCCACGGCTCAATAGGCTAATTCTCTGTCTTGTGGCGCCGGCAAACCGGGTTCTAGTCCCGGTCAGGGTGCCAGATTCTGTCCCGGTTGCCCCTCTTCCAGGCCAGCTCTCTGCTGTGGCCCGGGAAGGCAGTGGAGGATGGCCCAAGTGCTTGGGCCCTGCACCCCATGGGAGACCAGGAGAAGCACCTGGCTCCTGCCATCAGATCAGCGCCAGCTGTGGCGGCCATTGGAGGGTGAACCAACGGCAAAGGAAGACCTTTCTCTCTCTCTCACTGTCCACTCTGCCTGTCCAAAAAAAAAAAAAATTATGTATTCCTTTGAGAGGCAGAGTGGGGGGCTTCCCCAGTTTTCTGGTTCACTTCCCAAATAGCCACAACAGCCAGGATGAAGCCAGGACCACAATACATGTCTTTTACATGGGTGGCAGGAACCCAGTCACTGGAGCCATTCCTGCTGCCTCCTAAGATCTGCATTAGCAGGAAGTGGAATCAGAATCCAGAGCAAGGAATCCAACTCAGGCACTCTGATATGGGACATGGGTGTCTTAACTGATCTCTTCATCACTAGTCTAAATGCCTGCCCCAATTTTTATTTTTTAATAAGCCAAAATGTTCTGATAGAATATGCAGTTTATATCAGAGTCTTGCTGAGGGAAGCAGTTTTTCAGGGACCATTCTCCACTCTCCCCCCTGGGAAAGAATTGTAAAATGTCTCGACTTTATAAAGATTAGCTTAGGGGCTGGCACTGTGGTGTAGCAGGCTAAGCCTCTGCTTGTGGCTCTGGCATCCCATATGGACAGCAGTTCGGTTCCCGGCTGCTCCTCTTCCTATTCAGCTCTCTGATTATGGCCTTGGGAAAGCAATGGAAGATGGCCTAAGTGCTTGGGCCCCTGCCACCCAAGTGGAAGACCCAGAAGAAACTCCTGGCTCCTGGCTTTGGATAGGCCCAGCTCCAGCCATTTAGGGTGTGAAACAGAGGATGGAAGACCTTTCTCTCTGTTTATCCTGCTCTTTGTAACTCTGCCTCTCAGATAAATAAATAAATATTAAAAAAAAGATTTATGTGATGATTTCTCAGCTGCAGTAGTAGCTGGGTAGCGGCATCTTTTTTTTTCTTGAATCTTTTTAAAAACATAAATGCAAGTTGCCCAATTTTTTTCCTGTTATTTTGACTTAGGGAATCTTGAGTGAAGTGGTATCTCATTGTTGCTTACATTGGGGTATTAGATATGACTGCTTATCTGTTTACTGGGTTCTTTTGCATTCTCAGTATTTGTAAAGATGGATGTGTGTTTTACAAAAGTTTTCAGGTATTTAAGATTTAAGTTTAAAAGAGCCTGATGGTTGGGAACCCCAGGGTGTATAGTGAACTGTATATGAACTCCATGTCCTGGTGTCCTAGGCATAATGCAGCTGTAGAGTCCTCTGTGGCTCAATGGAGAGCAGACACAGGTACAAAAGAGTGCACATGTGTTTTCTCTTGCTGAGCATTCTTTAATATCAGTGTTTTCAATGGATTGGTTAGCATATTGTGTTTTCAGATTCACTGTGCCAAAATTTGCCCAAATTAAACTGTCTAGGATTTTTTCCATCTCCTTAGCACTCATAGAAGTATTTTAATTCTCATGAGAATTTAAGTGTAAACCATTCAAGTAGATTGTTCTTTTTAACTGAATAGATACCCTTTCATACTTACCTGTGAGATATATATTACAGATATTTTATGTACATTCTGTTGATTTTATTTTTTAAACGAAGATGATTTGAAAGGCAGAATGATGGGTGAGGGGAGAGAGAGAGAGAGATCAAGGGAGATAAAGAGATCTTCCATTTGCTGGGTTACTTTCTAGATGCCCGCAACGGCCTGGGCTAGGCCAGGCTGAAGCCAGGAGCCCAGAATTCCATCTGGGTGGTAGGAACCCAAGTACATCATTTGCCACCTCCCAGGTGCATTGGCAGGAAGCTGCATCAGAAGCAGTGGAACTTATTCCCAGGCACTGCAGTATCGGATGCGAGTGTCCCAAGAAGTGGTTTAACTTGCTTTATCACAGTGTTCACACTGTGCCCTGATGGTGCATCTTTTTTTTTTTAATTACAATAAAAGATTTAAGATAATTATATTTTCATCTCAATTAGCCAACAGTTTGTTTCCATCTTGCTTTAGTTATTCTTTTCTTCTTGGATTTGTTCCCAGGGTAACTGTCTCTCTCTTTGGATTACTTATCTATGTCCATACCAGGCTCTCTGGTTGCTTCAGAGAGTTGTTGACCTCAGCCTTCACTGTTAGATGCTTTACATAGTATATGGGGTACTTCAAAATGTTCATGGTGGTGGGGGGTGATGGGGGTGGGCATTTAGCCTAGTAAATGCTCATATCCTGCATCAGAATATCTGACTCCAGCTCCTGACTCCAGCTTCCTGCTAGCACAGACTTTTGGAGGCACTGGTGATACTTTGAGTAATTGGGTTCCTGCCTCCCACTTGCGAGACCTGCATCGCGTTTTGGACTCAGCCTTGGCCCAGCCTTGGCCCAGCCCTGGCTATTGGAGGCATTCAGGGAGTGAATAGTGGGTGTGAATTTATCTATCTCTCAAAAAAAAAGGGGTGTGTGTGCTAGTGTTGTGCATGTGCAAAGCCTGAAAAGCCACTGCCTGTGATGCCGACATACCATTTGGTCCACAGTTTTTTGTTCCAGTTATTCCACTTATCCAGCTCCCTGCTAATGACCTGGGTAAAACTGTGGCAGATGGCTCAAGTGTTTGGGCCCTTGCCACCCATGTAGGAGATCCAGATGAAGATCCTGGCTGCTGACTTCTGCCTGGCCCAGCCCTTGCTGTTGAAGCTTTCTGGGGTATGAACCAGAAGATGGGTGGTCTCTCTCTCTCTCTCTCTTTCAAACTCTGACTTTCAGATACATAAATAAATCTTGAAAAAAATTAATGGAAAAATGGAAGTAAATGATGTTTGTTTTGGTGCAGTCAGATTTGAAATCCTAGGGCTGGCATTGTGCATGCAACATGTTTAAGCCGCTGCCTGCAATGCCGGCATTCCATTGGAGTTGTTTCGAGTCCCAGTTGTTCCACATCCAACCCAGCTCCCTGCTAATGTGCCTGGGAAAGCAGCAGAAAATGACCCAAGAGCTTGGGCCTGTCACCCATGTGGGAGACCTGCAATGGAGTTCCTGGCTCCTGGCTTTGGTCACCATATGGAAGATCTCTTTGTCTCTCCCTACCTCCTTTCCTCTCTCTCTCTCACTCCTTTCTTCCCTGTTTTCCTCTCTTTAATGTTGCCTTTTAAATAAATCTTTTAAAAAATTTTGAAATCCATGCATAGAAGGAGTCTTTTAAAAATTTAAGGAAAATGTGTTTTATGAAAAAGCTATTCATGGATTTGGAAATTTTTTTTGCATCAAAATAAACTTACCTTTAATATTATTTTCCACAAACTTTTTTTCTCACCTTAAGTGTATGACCTTAAGGCCTCCTCCATATCAGAGTTTTCAGGCTGCCTAGAAATTTTTTTAGGAGTGAGACTTTCTTTTTTTTTAATTTATTTTTATTTTTTTTTATTTTTTGACAGGCAGAGTGGACAGTGAGAGAGAGACAGAGAGAAAGGTCTTCCTTTGCTGTTGGTTCACCCTCCAATGGCTGCCGCGGCTGGCGCGCTGCGGCCGGCGCCAGGAGCCAGGTACTTATCCTGGTCTCCCATGGGGTGCAGGGCCCAAGGACTTGGGCCATCCTCCACTGCACTCCCTGGCCACAGCAAGGAGTGAGACTTTCTATCTTAAATGTTACTGCATACCTCCCTACTCTTCATCTAGATGGTTAGGAGAAGTTAACTGATGTACTTTCCCTAGCTCCTTTCTGTGTTCTCATATCACAGATGTCTTTCCACCTGAACTGGTAAATACTGGCCAGAAGAGTTGAATTGTCCAGTGCTCAGTGTGGGGAAGGCCACAGCTACATGTCAGCTCAAAAGAAGATTCAGAGGCTGACATCTGAGCTGTAGATAGAGATCTCCAGGTCTCCGAGATTCATAGCAGAGCAGGCATGACACTGAATTCCCAATGGAAAAAAAAGCCTTATATTGATTTTATGGGAAAGTTTTGGTTCTAGCCAGACTGTACCTTTAACTTCAGTTTCCTCATCTGTAAAACAGGATTGCGTTACAAGATCTCTAGGCTAATTCCAGTCACTTATATTAAGTTTATGATTATATCCTTCATCTTTTTCTTTTGTTTTTAATGTTTATTTATTTAGTTGAAGACCCAGTGACAGAGAGGCAGAGAGAGAGGGGTCTTCTCCCCAGATGGCTGCACTGGCCGGAGCTGTGTGAGTCCAAAGCTAGGAGCCAGGAGCTTCTTCCAGGTCTCCCACTTGGGTGCAGGGGCCCAAGGACTTGGGCCATCTTCCACTGCTTTCCCAGGTCATAGCAGAGAACTGGATCGAAAGTGGAGCAGCCGGACTCAAACTGGTGCCCATATGGGATGCTGGCACTGCAGGCAGTGGCTTTACCCGCTAAGCCACAGCACTGGCCCCTCATCCTTTTCTTTAATAAACTTCTTTTAATTCTATTTTTCCCATAAACTTTCTTTTTATTTAATTATTTATGTATTTGAGAGGTAGAGTTACAGAAAGAGGGAGGGGGGGGGGGAGAGGGAGGGAGGGAGGGAGGGAGGGAGAAGGGTCCTGGGAGGATGAAGCAATAGATGGGAGCTCTCTGTTTTTCTCTGTCTCTCAGATAAAAGAAGTGTTAAAAAATGAAAATAGTGAAACAAAACATTTAAAAGTATTTCATATCCAGATCATTACCCTAATTTTAATAGTTGGACTTCCTGTTTCTAAAACTGTCTACCTGTGACTTTTAAAAAGAAATTGATGGAGCTCCCTGCTGCTGCAAAAACCTAGTCTCACATGTGGGTAACAAGAGCCCAACTATTTGAGCCCTCACCAGCTGCCACCCAGAATGAGCAGGAAGCTAGAGTCAGTAGCAGAGCTGGGGCATGGACCTCGAACCTGGGCGCTCTGACTTGAGAGGTGCGTGTTCCACCTGGGGGCTTAACTGCTGGGCCAAATGCCTGCTCCTAACTAAGGCTTTGTCTTCTAAAATGAATTACAAGGGGTGGGTGTTGTGTTGCAGCAGGTTGAGCTGCCACTTGGGGTGTCTGCATCCCTTATGGGAATGCCTGTTCAAGTCCCAGCTGCCTGTGCTTTCCATCCAGCTTCCTGTTGATACATCTGGGAGACAGTGGATGGTGATTGCACATTGGTGTTGTACATTATGATTAATCGGAGGATATCTCCCATCTCATTTTATTTATTTATTTGTGTTTTAAGATTTATTTATTTATTTTTATTTGAAAGTCAGAGTTACACAGAGAGAGGAGAGGCAGAGAGAGAGGTCTTCCATCTGCTGGTTCACTCCCCAGATGGCTGCAACAGCCGGAGCTGCGCCAACCCAAAGCCAGGAGCCAGGAGCTTCTTCCAGGTCTCCCGTGTGGGTGCAGGGTCCCAAGGGCTTGGGCCATCTTCTGCTTTCCCAGGCCATAGCAGGGAACTGGATTGGAAGTAGAGCAGCTGGGTCTCGAACCAGCACCCACATGGGATGCCAGCACTTCAGGCCAGGGCGTTAACCCCTGTGCCACAACACTGGCCCCTGTTTTTTTTTTTTTTTTTTTTTTCCAAACAAATATCTGCCACCAGCATGCTAAAATTGTGAACTCTACCACTCTGCATGGAGGTATTCTTTTGGGGACAGAATCATTTTGTGAGGGAATTTTTCTGGAATGAATTCAGATACATTGTACTCTTTTGTGTAAAATGATTTAACTTTTGTTTTTAAGAGAACACATAGAAGGGTGGAGCACTACTCCAGGTCAGGAAACGTTATCGGTTTCCATTGGTGTGTTACGTATTCTGTTTTTATATGTGACTCTGCAGGCTCAAACTCTGTGTGATGCTATAAAGACATGGAAAATGATTCTTTCTTAGGGTTGGAGGAAGTGAGGACTAGTGTTTTTTTTATGCTGGTAGTATCTGATAATCCCCCCTCCCTGTAGCTATTCTAGGCATGTTTAGTTGTCAGGCGTTGTCGAACTAAATTGCTAAAAATAACAAATAAGGGGGAGGCTGTTCTAAGGCCAGCTCTTGCCTCTGTCTGTAATCTATTTAATTTAGTGCCTAGGGAGAAAGGGCAGAAGGAGCTGGTACTGTTCTCATTGAATGTATTTTTTTGTTTAAAGTGCTGACAGGAACATTGTGTGAACTCTTCCATTTCCTAAAGCCCTTGGGGTTCACGGACCCACCTCCACCGAGAGTGTGGAGCCCGAGCCTGGGGGCTCAAGCAGTGCAAGAGATGAGCCAGGCACTTGGGGTGTTTTGCTTGGCTTTAGTGTGGCTTTGGGCAGTGGAAATGTGCAGTAGGCCTGTAAGAGAGAATGTGAGAGGGAGGGCGATGGTTAGAAATGGGAGATGAGGGTGTAAATGAAGTCCTTCTCTTTACTACTCTCTCCTAACTCTGTTCAGAGAGAGTCAGGTTGTTTGGTACAGTTAACCATATGTGTGACTCCAGTGCAGCTACATTTAATTTCAACCCACGCTGTCAGTCTAAAGCTCTACTTTGGTTTGGCTCTTGACCTCTCTGTGCCTTCACCGCTTCCTTGTAATAGAAACAACTGTCTAAAGAAAGATGGCAATCTAGTACTTGTTTCTAAGCCCTGGAAGATCACTAAGGAGTGCATTAATGCCTTTCCTATCCCTTGCTGTGGAGTCCCTGTAGTGGCATGTGTGAAAACCAAGAGAAAATTTTGAATTAGATTTCTGGTTTTTACATCCTTTGTTGACTTACCTGAGGGCTTATTGGTTTTTCATATTTATATTTTTTATATTTAAGTCTTATCTAAAATACTCTCTGCAATTTTATTTTTGGGATACGAACTGTATCTGAGCTTGATCACTTTTTATTTTTTATTTATTTATTTATTTATTTTTATTTGACAAATAGAAAGGTCTTCCTTCCATTGCTTCACCCCCTAAATGGCCGCTACGGCCAGAGCTACGCTGATCTGAAGCCAAGAGCCAGGTGCTTCCTCCTGGTCTCCCACGCGTGTGCAGGTGCCCAAGCACTTGGGCCATCTTCCACTTCCTTCCTGGGCCACAGCAGAGAGCTGGACTGGAAGAGGAGCAGCCGGGACTAGAACCCAATGCCCATATGGGATGCCGGTGTCACAGGCGGAGGATTAGCCAAGTGAGCCACGGCGCCGGCCCCAACTTGATCACTTTTTACACTGAAGGAAAAATGAATTGTGTTTGAAATTCTTGGGAAAGCCTGCACATTGCTGGACATTCTGGTATTCACCTACTACTTGGAGATCTAAGCACAGAGATAGCACAGATTCTGGGGATGCTTTCTGTGAAACATTTCCTAAGTCACCAACCTGCCTTACTCCCTAGTTTAGTGAAAGGCTATTGCATTGTCCAAGTGAGAGATAGGTGGTGGTGTCTGGAATCAGGATGGTGGCAATGGACTTGTTCAGACTCTGGATAAATTTTAAGGTACAGCTAAGATGATTGGGTTTGGGGGTAAAAGAGAAGAGTCAAAAAGCTTTGAAGGTTTCGCTCTCTTCCACCTAAGGCATTCATTGTGCTGCTGGGCAGATCTGGCTTGGGTTTGTGAGGGAGGGGGTGATTCATCTGGCTTTGAAGAATCAGGAAGAATTTTGCTGGATGGGGCTGGAGCAGAGGAGAGGGCGTTTCTAATCAAAGGTGAACTGAACCAAAGTTTGGAAGTGGAGTGTTAGTTGGAATGGAGGGTTAGAATGGGCAGTGAGGGCTAAGACGCAGGGATCGGGAACATTTTCTTTTGACAGGAGCTGTTAGGATATTAATAACATCATTTGCAAGCCACACATAATTATGAACAAAAAAGTTAGCCTGCTATATAGATGTATTGAATTTTGAGTCCTGCCTGCAGTTGCCTAGGCAGGGCCAGACCAAGTAATTTCGCTGGTCTTTTATGGCCCACAGGCTGGATGTTCTCCACCCTGACTGAGAAAGGAATTAAAGCTAAAATGAGGTACCGGCACAAGAGGTAAAGCTGCTGCCTGCCTGTGGTGCTGGTGTGGGCTCCTGTTTGAGTCATGGCTGCTTCCTATCCAGTTCCCTGCTAATGCATCTGGGAAAGCAGCAGAAGATGGCTCAAGTACTTGGGCCCTTGCAGCCATATGGGAGTTCCAGAAAAAGCTCCTGACTCCTTGCTTTTGGTTGGCCCAGTTTTGAGCGTTTCCCATTGGGGCCATTTGGGGAGTGAACCAGCAGATAGAAGATTCTCTCCCTCTCTCCCTCTCTCCCTCTCTCTTCCCCCCTCTTCCCCCCTCTCCCCCTCTCTCCCCCTCTCTCCCCCTCTCTCCTCCTCTCTCCTCCTCTCTCTCCCTCTCCCTCCCTCTCCCTGTTTCTCCCTCTCCCCTTCTCCTCTTCTCCTTGTCGCCCTTCCCCCTCTCCCTTTCCCCCTCTTCCCACCTCCCTCTCTCCCTCTCTCCCTTTCCCCATCTCCTTCTCTCCCTTTCCCCCTCTCTCCCTCTCCTTCTTTCCCCCTCTCCCCTTCTCCTGTCTCCCTTCCTCTCTCCCTCCCCCCTCCCCATCTCCCTCTTTCCCTCCCTCTTCTCCTCTCCCTCTTTCCCTTCCCCTCTCCCCCCTCCCCCTTTCTCCCTCTTCCTTCTCCCTCCCCCCCCACCTCCCTCTCCTCCTCCCTCCCCCTCTCCCTCTCTACCCGGTTCCCTCTCTCCCTCCCTCTCCTCCCCCTCTTCCTCTCTTCCCTCTCCCTCCCTCTCCTTCTCCCCCTCTCCCTCCCTCTCTTCTCCCCTCCCCTCTCTCCCTCTTTTCCTCTCCCCCTTTCTCCCCCTCCCTCTCCCCCTCCCCATCTCTCCCTCTTCCTCTCACTTCCCCTCTGCCTTCTCCCTCTCTCCCTTCCCCTCCCCCCTTTATCTCTCTCTCTGCCTTTCAAATATAAGTAAATCTTAAAAAAATAAAAAAAAGCTAAAATGAATGAAATCAGCACTTATTTTGGGCAAGTAGCTATTCGTAGTGCCAGTGCTGTTCATTCAGTGTGGTTTCCACCCTGCTTTCCATGTGTTCCGAGCGCCACAGAGATTGCTCCACAGAGATTGTCCTGTTATAGACATTCTACCACATATTTATAGGAACAGATGTGCTAGGGTTCATTCATGTATTGGTGTTTCTTAGTCAATTCAGTCTTGAGTTTCAAAACGAATTTTAAAAGCAAACGAGCAGTGGTTGCCTTTGAGATAGAGTTGAGACATCCCAGCAGAGATGTTGTTGACTAGACTGTTGGATCTGTGAGTCCAGAACTCTAAGGTGGGGGAGGTAAGATTAAGCATTATGTATAAATTATCATAGATGGGATTTAAAGTTTCAGAATTGAACTGGGAAGCTAGTAGCTATAGAAAGGACAAGATTCATGGACTGAGCCCTGGGTCACTGTTGGGGGTTAAGTACCTTTCAGAGGTGTGGGCAGTGTGCAGTGTGAATCCAGAGAGCTGAGTGAGTACCCATATGGACAAGGCTGTGCTGAGATGGTGCCAAGCATAGAGGTTGGGACCAGCTCCCTCCATGGAGAAGGAACTACTTTTTCATGAGCCATGGCTTTTTTTTTTTTTTTTTTTTTTTTTGACAGGCAGAGTGGAGAGTGAGAGAGAGACAAACAGAGAGAAAGGTCTTCCCTCCAATGGCCACCACGGCTGGTGCGCTGCGGCCGGCACACCGCGCTGATCCAATGGCAGGAGCCAGGTACTTATCCTGGTCTCCCATGGGGTGCAGGGCCCAAGCACTTGGGCCATCCTCCACTGCACTCCCTGGCCACAGCAGAGAGCTGGCCTGGAAGAGGGGCAACCAGGACAGAATCCAGCTCCCCGACCGGGACTAGAACCTGGTGTGCCGGCGCCGCAAGGCAGAGGATTAGCCTAGTGAGCCGCGGCGCTGGCCGAGCCATGGCTTTTTGTTGACAGCAGTGACTGTCAGTTCTATTCAACTTTTTTTTCTTTTCTTCTTAGAAGAATGAAGCAATACTAATGACACTGAAGTTTTCTCTATAACCTTTCTCCTGTTCTCACCCCATTCTCACTTCTGTCCACCAGAAACAACTACTGTCAAAGATTTGGTCTGGGTCTTTGCATTTTGTATTTTATATACATCTTATGGTGAGAAAATGACATAATTTCTTTCAACAAATTTTGTTTTTCATTAGCAAGTTTTGAGCTCTATCCCTACTAATAAATAGGTAGCTCATTCATTTTAACTGCTGTAGCATATTCTATAAGAACTTGTGACTTTTGTATTTTATTTAAGGAACTCATTATTGATAACTTAAGTATACACCTTGTGAGTGTGGCTAGAGGGCCTGAAGACTTCTGTGTGAAGCATAAATAAAGCCATAGTAGGACTGAATGGTGGACTCCAGGGGATAAGTGCCAGCAGGTCAGGGATTTCTGCTGCTCTTATTTCCTGATAGCCAAAGATTCTGTGGTGCAACCATCTCATGAACTTGGTAGCCTTTGCCCATGTTTCATAAATGGTGTTCATGTAGCCTTTCAAAGCCAGAACCAGCAAGAGAGGGTGGTCAGAGTGAAACCCAGGATTCCAGGGTCTAGACTCCAACCACTAGATCATTCATTTTTCCTCTGAAATAATTGGGGATTTTCATGCCATGGTTTGATACTGTGAGTCGCTGAGCCTTCTAATACTTCTTATAAAATGACAGGTCCCCTAAACACCGTTTGAGCAGAGATTGTGAGTAATTTCTGCATGGCTGGCATCTGGAAATTGAAGAAAGGGCAGAGTGAAAACTACCCTTTGAATCATGTTTGCCCCGAGTAGTGTGCCAAGGGCTCTTTTATTACTCTGCTGTCATTATAAATTTAATTGGTATTATGTCAGCTCCTCAGATCAGAGCTAGCCATTCTGTTGACACCAGTCCCATGGTAACTTGGTGGGTGTGGAGTTGGGGACAAGTGGTGGCTTTGACGTTTGGTCTGTAGGGTGATTACATCATGGTGTGAGCCCTACATCGCTCTGGATTGGAGAAGTGGAAATGTGGGTGAGGTGGACCTGACCTCTCAGTGCTCCTCCGAACACGCGGCACTATGGACAAAGGTCTTGGGTTGCTTGCCTGACCTGGAAGTTTAGCTTCAAGTTAGAGAACAGTGTTTCTTGTGATACTGACAAGTTTAACTATGAGTTTTCTTTGTATTAATGAGAAGAAAGCCAAGGTTTTTGGAAAGCTTTGTTAGTAGCCCCTTGCTATCAGAGCACATTTGTAGTTCCCCAGTTCTACCCTCTGCTGACCAACACAAATCAGCTGAGGAGGGCGGTGAGTCACGCTTCTGTGCTTGCTGTGCTTTGAGCTTTGCTTGTTTTCACTGTCCCCAGGCCCTTTTATGGGTTTCCGGTTGCCGTATCTCTATTTTTTTAGTTGTATAAATATGTTACTTGATTGGAAAAGTGGTAATGTGATCACATAGAAATTTCCTTGCCCTTGTTTGTCTTTTGGCTCTCCCAGAGTACCTGATTCATTCATTCATCTAAATGCTCTGTGCTTCTGCTTAAACATTAATTTTCAGAAATTAATATATCAGTTTATTTTACCTTGGCTGCTTTGTGTATTACTCTTAAGGCTTTGGATGGAGTAGGACTGGTGAAATGATTTTGCTGGTGAAAATGATTCATTAGGAACTTGCCTTGCCTTGCGTGGTTTCATACATAGAGCTTTAATGTCTCATCTTTTCCCTTTGGGTGCAGCATTTTGAGAAAGAATAGGAATTCCTGTTTTTAGAATTGAGGGGAAATTCACATAATGTAAAATTCACACTGTTGCATAACCTTAACCACTGTCGGATTCTAGAACATTTCATCACCCTGAAAAGAAACCCCTCACCCATTAAGCAGTCAGTGCCCATTTTCTCCTCCCCTGGCACCTGGCAAGTATTAATCTATTTTCTGTCTCTGTAGATTTGCCTATTGTGGATGTCCATGTAGATGGATCATACAGTTTGTGGTTTTTTTGTGTCTAACTTCTTTCACTTAATTTAATTGTTTTCAGAGTTCATTAGTGGTGTAGCATGTGTATCACTACTTTTTCCCTTTTTCTGTCTGAGTAATACTCCATGTGGGTGAAGCATGTTTTGTTTGTTCACTCTTCAGTTGATGGACATTTGCATTGTTTCCACTTTTTGGCTATTAGGAATACTACTGTTAGGAACATTCTCAAGTTTTCGTTCAGATACTTGTTTTCATTTCTCTTGGGTTTATACCTCACAGTGTAATTTTTGAGTCACTAGGTAACTTTATGTCTTGGTTTCTTGGGTAACTGCCAGATGGTTTTCCATAGCCCCTGTGTTGTTTTCTACTTCCACTAGCAGTGAATGGCAGTTCCAGTTTCTCCTTAGCCCTGCTAACACTTTATATTTTCTGGTTTTGGTTAGAGCCATCCTAGGAGTATAAAGTAGTATTTCACTGTGGCTTTTATTTGCATTTTGTAATTTTTATTGATGTTGGACATTTTTTCATGTGCTTGTTAGCCATTAATACATCTTTGGAGAAAACTTTTTTTGAGCCCTTAGCTCATTTTTTAGTTGGGCTGTTTGTCTTTATGGTGTTGAGTTGTAAGAAAATAGGAATTCTAGAGACTTGCTTGGAGCAGAGAACACAGACTGACTTCAGGTTTTGCCACACACACCTGCATGTTAGTCCTGTGCCCAGTTGAATTGAGTCAGTTACACCTCCACTTCTAGGAATGCAAGGTGTTGCCCTTTCTTCCTCTCTCAGCAGGCACACCCAGCTCACCTACCTCTTTACCCTGCCTACAGGCCAAACTCCACTGTAAACGCTGTCCATTGTGAGAGTGGGACAAACTGAAATAGTGGGACTTTCTGTTCTTTTTCTTTTTTCTTTTTTTTTGCTCATAGAATTTTAGAGTTTGTAGAGTTCCCTGTAGTCCTTGTTACTGACGAATACATTTTTTTTCTTTTGTTTTTAAAGATTTGCTTATTTGAAAGAGTGACAGGGAGAAACAGAGCAAGATATTCCATCTGCTGGTTTACTTCCCAAATGACTACAACAGCTGGGGCTAGGCCTGGCCAAAGCCAGGAGCCAGAAACTCTGGGTCTGCCACGTGGATGTCAGGGGCCCAAGTGCTTGGGCCATCTCTGTCGCTTTCCCAGACACATTGGCAGGGAGCTGAGTCGGAAGCAAGCAGTTATGACTTGACCCTATGCTCATTTGGGGTGCTGACATTGCAGATGGTAGCTTAAGCTGTTGTACCACAGTGCCAGCTCCCTGATGAATACTTTTTTTTTTTTTTTAATGAAGATTTATTTATTTGAAAGACAGTTACAGAAAGAAAGAGGGAGAGACAGAAGTCTTCCATCCATGGTTCATGCGTCAGATTGCTACAATATCTGGAGCTTGGGCCAGTCCAAAGGGAGGAGCTTCTTCAAGAGATTCTTCTGGGTCCCCCATGTAGATACAGGGGTCCAAGCATTTGGGCTATCTTCTGCTGCTTTCCTAGGTGCATAAGCAGGGAGCTGGATCAGAAGTGGAACATTGGGGATTTGAACCAGTGCCCATATGGGATGCCAGCGGCTTTAGCCTCTCTCCACAGTGCCTGACCCCATCCTGATGAATACTTTTAATCTTGGAAAATCAAGATAAAAAGAACGTGCACTGGGAAACGTCCTGCTTTCGTGTGTTGTATACATTTTTTCAGATACAGTGGAACTGAAAAGTCTGTTCTATGTAGACTGTGGTTGTTAGGTGGTTTCAGAAAGAAAGACCCTAGAGTTGAATGCTGGGTGGTGTTACTGGTAATGTGCTGTGCTCCTTCCTTCCCCTGATACTTTTTGCTCAGTTCTTGAAACAGACAAGTAGTTGTCAAGATTGTCATACCTTTAGTACCTTTGTGCTGCACGGACTCCTCACCTGTGGGGCATTGTGTGGTGTCTGAAGGATGTTCTCTTTGCTCCTTTAGTTCCTGAATACAGCATTTCAACCTTTCTAGTCATTTCTCTAGCATCATTTATTATACTGATGCTGTCTATAATCCTTGTGTTGGACCTGCATGAGGCCCCCTGCCTTGTTGAAGATAGGAGGTAAATTATTGGTTCTGACACTGCATTCCATGTACATTACTCTGGAGGATTGTTTGTGACTATTACAGTAGCTCATTTTCCCTCAAGGAATTTTAGGGTTGTCTCGTTGTTTTAGGTTAGAAGATATCCTAGAGGCTCCTGCCTCCAGCCCCCAACCATTTTTTGGCATGATGTTGTCACTGTCCCTGTTTGAATGCATCCGTGGTATCTGGTGATCTCATCATTTCTTCTGAAGTGCTGCACTTGATTTCTGTGACACAGTTTCCCTCTTTTTAGGTATTATTTGCTGGTTCCTCCTCCTCTTTCCAATCTTATAATGTTGAATTTCTTTCTTTAAGATTTATTCATTTATTTATTTATTTGAAAGGTGGAGTTACGAAGAGGCAGAGTCAGAGAGAGAGGTCTTCCTTCCGCTGGTTCACTCCCTAGATGGCTACAATGGCCAGAGTTGGGCCGATCTGAAGCCAGGAGCCAGGAGCTTCTTCTGGGTCTCCCACGTGGGTGCAGACGCCTAAGGACTTGGTCCATCTTCTGCTGCTATCCCAGGCCATAACAGAGAGCTGGATCAGAAGTGGAGCAGCTGGGACTTGAACCTGGTGCCCATATGGGAGGCTGGCACTGCAGGTGGTGGCTTTACTGTCTATGCCACAGTGCCAGCCCATAAAATGTTGAATTTCTTTAAGGCTAAGTTCCCTTATTCTATCTTCTTTCTAGGAATTCTGTCCCTTCTCATGACTTCTCTTAACAAGTGTATGCAAAATTATGTCTCTAGCCCAGATTTCTTCCATGAGCTTCAGATCCAGTCTAGTTTTCTTTTCATTTTTCACTTGAATGCCTTACAGGCCCCTTAAACTTAAGTCCAAAACAAATTTCAAACCTTAGTCTTCTCTTCCAGACTTGTCCTCCTGGATTCCTTCTGTTGGTAAAAGGTATTAATGCCCAGGCAGTGTGCAGGCAAGACGGGCATCTTGGGAGGTCCTTCTTGATGCCATCCCTCCTCCTCCTACGTGTTCTGATACCTAATAAAGGTTGTGGTGAAGGCCTGTTGTTGATTTCCTTCTGAATATTTCTTAAATCTTCTCTCCATCTCCATCGCCACTCCAAGGATAGTGACACCTCCTTCCAAGACTGTCATCACGGCCTCCTAGTAAGTTTCCAAGATTCACACTTGTATTTTGTGGTACAGTGCTAAGCTTCTCTATATTACAGCACCCAGAAAACAGTATTTGCACAATTCACTGGGGTAACTGGCCAAGGTGCTTGAAGTCAGAGATTTTGGCAAACCTGGTTTCAACCAACCACCCCAGGGACTGAAGGGATCAATATATTGGGCACATCTGTTGCTCACATATTACTCAAAGGGCATTCTTTGGGAAGCTGTTCTAATTCATTCTCTGTACTTCAGCCTGAGTGATTGTCTGTCTGTTTTCAGTGGAACTTTGATTTTTGTCATTGCTGCCTAAAAGCCCAATTGCTTTCCATTGCTTTCAAGAAAAACACCAAAACTTGGCTGGAGCTGGAGTTGTGGAGCTGTGAGTTAAGCCACCACCTACCATGTTGGCATTCCATACGAGCATTAGTTTGAGCCCTGGCTGCTCCACTTCCCATTCAGCTCCCTGCTAATGTGCCTGGGAAAGCAGCAGATGATAGCCTAGGTACTTGGGCTCCTGCCACCTATATGGTGGACCTATATGGAAGACTTGGTTGGAGTTCCAGGCTCCTGGCTTTCATCATTTGGGGAGTGAAACAAAGGATGGAAGACAGCTCTCTTTCTGTGCCTTTCAAATAATAAGCCTTTTGTTAAAAAAAAAAAAAAAAAGAACAATAACAGCTTGGTTGTTATTGTACAGGTTGTACACCACCTGTAGTGCCAGCATCCCATATAGTCACTGGTTCATGTCCTTACTGTTCCACTTCTTATCCAATTCCCTGTTAATGTGCCTGGGAAAGCAGCAAAAGATGGTCCAAATCCTTGGGCCCCTGCACCCACATGGAAGACCCGGATGAAGCTTCTGGCTTCAGCCCAGCCTTTGTGGCCATCTGGGAAGTGAAACATTGGGTAGAAGATATCTGTCTTCCTCCCTCTCTCTGTAACTCTTATCTTTCAAATAAATAAAATAAATCCTAAGAAAACAAGCACAATTTTAATATGGCTTAAAACCTTACATGATTGAGTTCAGCCCCAACAGCCTCATCTGTGGATAGTATCACATTTCCTTGCTCTCCTTCAGTTTCACTGGCTGTTGGTCATCGGTCAGTTCCCCAAACACATGCTCCATTATGATTCCTCTGACCTTTGCACATACTGTCCTGTTGCCTAGAGTTGCTGGCTTCCCCACTCTCACCTCTCCACTAGGGAATTCCTACTTATCCGTAGAGATTAGCTCAAAAGTGCCTCTGTTATTTCCTTTTTATATCAGGTATTTCCTCCATTCCCTTGGAACACTTACTAAAGTGGTGATTAAGTGTCTGTGTGCCCTGAGACAGTGTAACTTGTGTGAATAATTGTGTGACTCACTGCTGTAATCCCAGTGCTCTTTTTTTTTTTTTTTTTTTTTTAAGATTTTTATTTATTTGAGAGGTAGGTTACAGAAAGAAGAGTCTTCCATCCACTGGTTCACTCTCCAAAAGGCTGCAACAGCCAGAGCTGGGCCACCTTGAAGCCAGGAGCAAGGAGCTTCTTCTGGGTCTTACATGTGGTTGCAGGGACCCTAGCACTTGGGCCATCTTCTGCTGCTTTCCCAGGCCATAGCAGAGAGCTGGATCAGAACAGCCGGGACTCGAACCTGTGCCAATATGGGATGCCATTGCCTCAGACAGAAGCTTAACCTACTGCGCCACAGCGCTGGCCCCCATCCCAGTGCTCTTTGGGCCTAAAATACTGTAGGTGTTCAATAAATGTTGATTAGATGAATTAAGTGCCAGTTCTCAGTGCTAGGGGTGAAGCATTGATCAAGTCAGACAAGATCCATCTCAGGGAGCTTACACTGAGATACAGACAATAAACTGAGCAAGAAACACTGAAATGCTGCAAGTGGTATTTGGGGATTACTGAGTCCCTCCTTTAGTTGAGTATTTAGGGGATACTCATATACTCTGTGGAAAGGTACGATCTGAAGGAAGAGGAATGACTGCTTCAGGACTGTGGAGGAAGAACATTGCAGGTGGAGGTGCAAATAATGTTAATGTCTTAAGATAGGAAGAAGTTCATTGGGTTCATTGAAGCATGTGAGAAAAGGACAGAATGGTCATGAGGCCTTTTTTTTTTTTTTTCTTTTTTTTTTTTTTTGACAGGCAGAGTGGAGCGTGAGACAGACAGAGAGAAAGGTCTTCCTTTTGCCGTTGGTTCACCCTCCATTGGCTGGCACGGCCGGCGCGCTGTGGCTGGCACGCCACGGCTGGCGCGCCGCGCTGATCCGATGGCAGGAGCCAGGTACTTATCCTGGTCTCCCATGGGGTGCAGGGCCCAAGCACTTGGGCCATCCTCCACTGCCTTCCCGGGCCACAGCAGAGAGCTGGCCTGGAAGAGGGGCAACCGGGACAGAATCCAGCGCCCCGACTGGGACTAGAACCTGGTGTGCCGGCGCCGCAAGGCGGAGGATTAGCCTATTGAGCCACGGCGCTGGCTTGTTTCTGTATTTTTTAAATTGAGCAGTTGGATGAGTGCCATTCACTTAGATGGGGAAGACTGGGAGGGGTAGGGTCACTGTAAATAAATTGTATTTATTTTAAACATGTTAAGTGTGGGTTTGACACCTGAGAGGATATGTTTTGTAATGAGTTGGGTATGTCAATCTGGAATTAAGGGGAGGTGAGAGTTGGGGATGCATATTTAGAAATCATAATAATGTTTAAAGCTGTGAGATTAGATGAGAGTTGCTAAGAGATGGTGCAGATGGGGAGAAGTTCCAGGGAGCTCCCTGTTAAATGCCAGCCTTAGAAATTGAGCAAAGGAGGGGCAGTCAACAAGGGAGAACTTAGAAAGAATAGCCAGTGATGTAAGAGGAAAAGGGTGTGGTGTCATGAAGCTAGCAGAATAAAGTATTTCAAGAATTGCACTGTAGGCTGGTGTGGAGTTGCATGAAAAAGAAACAGAAGTAACCATTGCTTTGGCCAGCAGAGGTTCCTGGGCCTGAACCAGAGAGTTCTCTAGAACAGATGAAAGTTGATTGGAGAGTTCTGAGGAGCAAAAGGGAAGGAAGTGGAGACGCCTACGACCAGTAGACCAAGCAGGTTCTGCTAAGAAGAGGAGATGAGATATAGAGGGCAGTACCTACAGAGGACTGTGGGATCAAGAAAGTTTTGAAATGATTTGCCTCATCAAGAAGGATCTTGCAGAGAAGTCTTATGATTGCAAAGAAAGGATGACTGTGGCAGTGAAATTTTTGGAAAGGCATCTGGGGATGGAATCAGTGCCCAAGTAGGAGGGTTTTGGTTTGGTTCTCCTTGTACTAGGAGGAAGAGCCTATACACAAACAGGTCTGCTAGTACCTGTGGCAGTGGGCAGGGGCAGAGTTCTCATCAGACGGTGCTGGTTTTCTCAGGGAGCTGAGGGAGAAGGGAGAATAAGAGATCCGAGGAGGTGAGACCACATATCAGTTAGTTCTTTGGGGAGCAGTTGAATGAACGTATTAAGAACGTTACAGTTTCCAGCCTGTGGTGAGTGCCCATTTGAAGTGCAGGGCCCTGAATCTAAACTGAGACCAGTCAGCATGTTACATGCCTTTCTCCAGCAACATTCAGCTGCTCACTTAAAAGCATGGAGTAGGTAGATGGTTGGGTTTAACCTGGGCTGGCAGCTGAGGGAGAGGGGCTAGAGCACGGAGGGCCTTACCAGGAGAGTGAATGTAAGTGATGGAATGTGGAAGCCAAGCTGAGCGGGATGGGAAAACACTGTGGAAGTGTAGTGGAGACTGAAAAACTTGGTGTTGAGTGATGAGGTTGAAGATAGGTTGGAAGCGAAAGGATCATACAGAAGCAACCTGCAAGAGTATGTGACATAGTGGTGGGGAAATGGACATTTCAGAGGAAGCGATTAAGTGCAGTTTCTGATGTGAGTGAGGCCTCCCGTGTGGCTGTGGGCTGTGTGACTGATGTGGGCTGAAGCCGAAAGTTGCAGGGGATGTGTGGTATTGGATGGCTCGTCCTCAAGTCATCTTGAATGGTACAGCAGTGATGGAGAGGGAAGAGGGGAGCCATTGAGAGCAGAGTGGAGGGACTCAGGGTGGGGTCCATGCGTAGCAGTGAGGAGTGGGGAGTTAGATGGGAAGTATCCTGTTGAGAACTTCAGGGACCACTGATTGTGCAGGAGAAAGGAGCAGAAATGGTGTGGGGGTGAGCTAAATGAATGGTAACTTCGCTTTTATTAGGCAGCTGTCATCGAAAGTCAGAAATCTCAAATTTAGCCTGCTGGCCAGATCCAGCCTACTGTCTGTTTTTGAAACACAGGCATTCCCATTCATTTGTACTTCACCCATTTGTGTATACGTTGTCTAGGCTGCTGTGTGCAGTAGTGAGGTTAAGTAACTGTACCAGGGATGACCCCACAAACCCTAAAATATTTATTAGTTGACTCCTTCTAGAAAAAAAATTGCAGACTTCTGATTTAGAAGAGTCTGTCTCCATATTCAACCTGCATCAAAGAATCACCTGCAGGATGTAAAAACAAATGACTGGACTCCACCCTCTGTGTTTCTGGTTCACTGGGTCTGGGGGCTCTAGAATCTACATTTCTAGCAAGTTCTCAGGAGATTTGGATGCTGCTGGCATAGGAATCAAACTTTAAGAGATGCTGTTTTAGATATTTAAGGTAGCGATTAAATTCCTTATCTGGGGCCAGCACTGTGACACACTAGGTTAATCCTCTGCCTACAGCGCCGGCATCTCATATGGGCACCTTTCTGATCCTGGTTGCTCCTCTTCTGGTCCAGCTCTCTGCTGTGACGTGGGAGGGCAATGGAGGATGGCCCGGGTCACCCGCATGGGAGACTGGAAGGAGGCACCTGGCTCCTGGCTTCGGATTGGTGCGGCTCTGGCTGTTATGGCCACTTGGGGAGTGAACCAATGAAGGGAAGACCTTTCACCCTCTCACTCTCACTGTCTGTAGCTCTGCCTGTCAAATAAATAAATAAAATCTTTTTTTTTTTTTTTTTTTGACAGGCAGAGTGGACAGTGAGAGAGAGAGACAGAGAGAAAGGTCTTCCTTTGCCGTTGGTTCACCCTCCAATGGCCGCCGCGGCTGGCGTGCTGCGGCTGGCGCACCGCGCTGATCCGATGGCAGGAGCCAGGAGCCAGGTGCTTTTCCTGGTCTCCCATGGGGTGCAGGGCCCAAGCGCCTGGGCCATCCTCCACTGCACTCCCGGGCCACAGCAGAGAGCTGGCCTGGAAGAGGGGCAACCGGGACAGCATCCGGCGCCCCGACCGGGACTAGAACCCGGTGTGCCGGCGCCGCTAGGCGGAGGATTAGCCTAGTGAGCTGCGGCGCCGGCCCAATAAATAAAATCTTTAAAAAATAAAAAGTTCTTTCTCCCCCTTAATCTTGCATGAATCACATGTCCAAACCTCTTGTAACTGCCCATCACTAGACAGGATTTCCTGGCTTGTCATTGTCCCCTTTACTAAGCGTAAGGCCTGCATATGGCGGCGATTTGTCTGGCTGAAGGGAGGTCAGCACCATGTGCATCTGGGTACAAGCCCTTCCTAACTCTGCTTAGCTGTGAGCTTTCTGTCTCCTTTGTCATCCCAGCTTGGCTGACAGTCCATGCCTGTGTGTCTCACATGGCGAGTCTTAGTGTGAAGCTGATGTGTTTGGGGGGCCACGTGTGTAGAGCACTGAACCTCCGGCAGTCTGAGGAAATCACAATTTCCCTGCAGTGTATCTGCTCTCAGGGCCTCTGTAGAGGTTGCTCTTGGCAGCTTGAGTTGGTTGGTAGCAGTACATGATTGTGGGCGCGGATTGGGGGTCTGACCCATGTGGGAGCAGTGTCTGGGTCTTGGCAGGTGGACAGAAGCCTGAGAGAAAAACAAGGTCAGTGCTTAGCTGACAAGGTCTTTTGTCCTTGGTGTTCCACAGCAAGACCTTTAAAGAACATTTCAAAAAGAGTTTCTAGATGATGCAAGGACGGTAACCCACTCTGAGATCTCCTCCTCTTCTCCTGACTCATGTCTAGGATTGCTTTCTCTGACTTTGACCTTGCCTCCCAATGGTGTGGTTCGCCAGTTGCCATGCAGACTCCTTATAGCCTCAGTGGTGATGTGGATCCGTCCTTGGATTACCAGTCCCCGGTCTCTTAGCTTCGGTCCCTGGTCAGGTTTCGTCTGCCTGTCCCGCCTCTGGTGAGCGCCCCTCATCCATTCAGACCATGCGAGTCCTTTACCCCTCACCCCCAGCCCTTCACTGCTCCTCTCTCTGCCTCTTTCCCCTTTCTGGCATCTCTGTTTCCTCTCATTGCCTTTCTTTTTTCCTCTTCCTCTGTGTTTTCCGTCTCCTTCCATGTTTTGCCCCTATATGCCAGCATGACCTCCTTAGGCTTCAGGGAATTCTTGGCCTCTTGCTAAACTTCCCCATCATGGCCAACTGTCACCTTGATGATTTTTTAAATTAATTAATTTTTCAGGATTTATTTCTTTATTTGAAAGGCAGAGTAGCAGATAAAAAGAGAGGAAGAGACAAAGACAGAAATCTTTTTCTTTGTTGTTGTTGACAGGCAGAGTGGACAGTGAGAGAGAGAGAAAGGTCTTCCTCTTCCGTTGGTTCACCCCCCCAAGGCCACTCCGGCCGGCACACTGCAGCCAGCACACTGCGGCAATCCGAAGCCAGGAGCCAGGTGCCTCTCCTGGTCTCCCATGCGGGTGCAGGGCCCAAGGATTTGGGCCATCCTCCACTGCACTCCCGGGCCACAGCAGAGAGCTGGACCGGAAGAGGAGCAACTGGGACCGGGTGCCGGAGCCCCAGGTGGAGGATTAGCCTAGTGAGCCGCGGTGCCGGCCAGAGACAGAAATCTTAATCTGCTGGTTCATTCCCCAAATGGCCACAGTGGCCCGGGCTAGGCCAGGCAGAAGCTGGCAACCTGGAACTCTGGGTCTCGCACATGGCTGCATGGGCCCAAGCACTTTAGCTGTCCTCCACTGCTTGCCAAGGCACAATGGGGGGAGCTGGATCAGAAGCAGAGTAGCCCAGACTGAAACCTGCGCTCATACAGGATGCCAGCCTCTCAGGCTGCAGCTTTACATGCTGCGTCACTACGTCCACCCCCTACCCTGCCATTTTATAGTTTTGTAGTTTGAGAGAACATGAGAATCAGTGAGGCTCTTGAGGTTTTTTATTTGGGAGTCATGGAAGAGACCGAAGTTGGCCATAGCCTTGAAGTTGACAGTGGTCTGGAGATGCTGGACACCATGGCTTCATCAGAAGAGAACAAGTAGGTGACCAGGGTAGGTCAACTCCACATCAGAAACAGGGACCCAGAGCAGAGGGTCTGTCAGGACACAGGTGTCACAGAGCATCACGGACGGGAGGGAACCTGAGATGTCCTTGTCTTGCCCAGGGGGCTGCTGTCACTCACCATGTCGCCCCTCACTCAGCCTTTCTAGATGAGTTCCTTTGAAGATAGAGGTCTGTGGCTCGGGAGACATCAAGGGCAGTGGGGACAGGCCACGTTGGTGTTGTCCAGATTCTCGTTTAACAAATGGGCAAAGTTGGCCGGCGCCACGGCTCAATGGGCTAATCCTCCACCTGCGGCACCAGCACCCCAGGTTCTAGTCCCGGTCAGGGTGCCGGATTCTGTCCTGGTTGCTCCTCTTCCAGTCCAGCTCTCTGCTGTGGCTCGGGAGAGCAGTAGAGGATGGCCCAAGTGCTTGGGCCCTGCACCCCATGGGAGACCGGGAGAAGCTCCTGGCTTCGGATCAGCGCAGTGCGCTGGCCGGAGCGGCCATTGGGGGGTGAACCAACGGAAGAGGAAGACCTCTCTCTCTCCCTCCCCCTCCCTCCCCCTCCCTCCCTCTCCCTCCCTCTCCCTCCCTCTCCCTCCCCCTCCCTCCCTCTCCCTCCCCTCCCTCCCCTCCCTCCCCCTCCCTCCCTCCTCCCTCCCTCTCCCTCCCTCTCCCCCTCCCTCCCCTCCCTCACCCTCCCCTCCCCCTCCCTCCCCCTCCCTCTCTCTCCCTCTCTCTCCCCACTCTGCCTGTCAACAAAATAAAACAAAAAAACAATGGGCAAAGTAGAGGGTCACAGAGGAGAGGCATCTTCTACAGCCCTAGGCCTGACAAAAAGGAAGTAACCACTCCTGAGAAAAGAAAAACACTGTAGTGGCTTTGTCCCAGGATGAATTACCTCTGGAGTCTATTTCAGAGGCCACATCGTGGCAGAAAAGTTCTGGGGACTTGAGCCTCTGCTTTGTGAGAGGAAAGGGAAACATTGGCCCTTCAGTCTGACTCCCAGAGAAGAGAGCCTCAGCTGTAGCACAGACGCCAGCCATGTCGTTTCCCTGGCCACAGGGGGACCCACAGGAAATCCCAGAGTGTCTCATCAAGACGGGACCCCACCAGAATGTTGCTGTGCCCAGGGCTTTGCGGTCTGCTGCCCCTGGAGAATTTCCTAGGGAAAGGCTTCCAAGGGAAATTGCTCAGCAAGGCCAGAGAGGCTGCAGGACCTTCCCAGGACTGTTGGAGGAAGGTGTGGGTTCCGGATGCACACCCCCACCCACCCCCGCCCCGAGGGAGCTGGTTCTCAAGGATTCAGAGCCCAGCACATGGGAAGTGAGGGTGGTTGCTCTTCCTTCCTCCCTCCTTCCCTCCCTCCCTCCCTCCCTCCCTCCCTCCCTCCCTTCCTTCCTTCCTTCCTTCCTTCCTTCCTTCCTTCTTCTGTTCCTCCGTTCCTTTTCGTTTCTTTTCTTTCTTCTTTCGCAGAGAGAGAGAGATCTTCCATCCACTGGTTCACTCCCCAAATGGCCACAGCGGCTGGAGCTGCACCAGTATGGAGCCAGGAGCTTCTTCTGGGTCTCCCATGTGGGTACAGGGGCCCAAGGACTTGGACTGTCTTCCACTGCTTTCCCAGGCTATAGCAGAGAGCTGGATCGGAAGTGGAGCAGCCGGGACTCGAACTGGCACTCATGTGGGATGCTGGCACTGCAGGCGAGGACTTCACCGGCTACACCACAGTGCTGGCCCTGGGTGGTTGGTTTTTCAAGTTGACCTGCTGCGGCTTTGATGCCGCTGCCAGTGAGGTTTGAGTTTTAATGTATACCTGTCCAGGGGCGGAGGTCGGAGGGCACTGCCAGAGCCTGAAAGCACCTTGATGGACAGTGATCAGTTTCTGCCTTTGCTTCCTCGGTGGGTGGTCCTCATTTATTCACCTTGGGGGAGGGGGCTGAGGCCTCATTTCCCGTAGTGAACACTCTTGATTCATCCCAGCTTGGTGAACTCCTGTCAGGCATCAGCTGCTCTTTTTGACTCCAGGAGTCTGTCAAGGAACAGGACCAAGTCCTGGCCTCGTTGGCCTTTCTGCCTCCTGAGGAAAGCCAGTCAGGCAGTTACTGCTTCAGGTGGTGCTACATGCCGTGGAGGACAACCAGGGCAGCGGCGGCGGGGGGAGGGGAGGGATGGTGGTGGAGGGGGAATATGTGGCCAAGGAGGCCTCCCAGATCCAGTGACGCTTGACAGAGGCCTGCAGGAGTGAGAGAGCAGATACTACAGGCACTGGTGGGGAGAGAGCAGTGGAGAACAGAGGCCAGGCAGGCGCGAACCTCGTGGACTGGAAGAACACATGGAGCTGGTGTGGCTGGAACTGGAGGAGTAAGACAGGGCAGGTGGTTGGGGGCTGCTGAAGGCAAGACCATCCCCGGCTTTCTGACAGTTGAAAAGTAACCACAGTCAAACTTTGAATTTCCTGTGTTGAAATACTGACTTCTAAGGTCCGATCTGGCTCTTTTCATTGGCTTGGGAAAGCAGTGGAAGATGGCCCAAGTGCATGGGCCCCTGCACCCAGGTGGGAGACCCGGAAGAAGCTTGTGGTTCCTTGCTTCAGATCAGCCCAATGCCAGCCACTGCGGTCATTTGGGGAGTGAACCAATGGAAGGAAGACCTCTTTCTCTGTCTCTTATTCTCTCTCTAGCTCTACCTCTCAAATAAATCAATCAATCTTAAAAAAAAAAAAAAAGAGTTGGGCCTTTTGGGTGGTGATCAGGTTAGGAGGGTGGGGTGGCGCTCTCATGAGTGGGATGAGTGTTCTTTTTGTGAGTCCTGAGGGAGCTCATTTGTCCCTCTGCCACCCACGAACCAGAAAGTGAGGCCTCGCTGGACTTGGAGTTTGCATGGCCTCCCGGCCTGCAGAAGCCTGCAAAACTCAGAAATGAATTTCTATTGATCGAAAGCTACCCAGGTGGACCTGCTGTTACAGCAGCCCACACAGACCAAGATAAAAGGCTTTGCCTTGGACTCTGAACAAGGGCTGTGTTTGTTTAAAGATGATCGAGCCCTGTGTGAAGAAGAAATGAGACCTCATGTAAGGCTGTTGCTTAAGGTCAGATTCTGGATAAATTTTTGAGATAATGCTAACAGGTTTTGTTGCTGCTGGATGTTGAGTGTGAGTGGGTAAATGGAGTTGCCACCTGCAGAAATGCGGAAGGTTGGATCCACAGAGTTTCTGGCTTGCTTATTAATTTGAGGAATAGCTATGAAGGTTCAAGGAAGAGAAAGTTAGACTTAATCATTGTTCTTTAATTTTCCTTGTCCTCTGACAGCCCCATTTGTATGTAGGTCGTTTCTACCACAATCATGTTGGGGATACGGATGACCCCAGTATGTAAACTTCTAGGGACATTCCCCCAGGCCTCTGCAATTCACTGGGGTCAGAGCCATGGCAGGATAAGGCATCTGATGACCAGAAGTCTTGGAATGGACTGTGTCTCCGTGGACTCCCCTCATTGTAGGTGCTGTGTTGGTTTCCTGGCCACACAGCGAACAACCAATTAGCAGTGGCTTCAAACAACAGAAATGTATTCTTTTAAGTTCTTGGAGGCTGCAGCTGCAGAATCCAGGTACTCCAGTGCTCTGTTCCCTCTGCATGTTTCCTTGCCTCTTGCTTCTGGTGGCTGCCAGCAGTCCTGGGCATTCCTGCCTTGTAAATGCAACACTCTGGTCTCTGCCTCCATCAAAATGTGGTGTCCCCCCCTCCCCGTGTGTGCGTGTGTGTCTTCACATGGCCTTCTCATCGTGCACTTGGGGCCCACCCAGGTGGTAATCTCATCTTCATTTATCTATGTCTGTGAAGACCTTTTTCCCAAATAAGTTCACAGTCACAGGGAGCTGGGAGGAATTGGAACATCAGCTTCTCTCTGTCAGGTACAGTGCAGTCTGCAGCAGGTGCCTCAGTCTGGGGTCGATTAGGGCTGAGAGGTGCTTGGGGATAAGACAGAAGCTATGGAAGTCCAGTTAGAAAATGAGTCCCACCATACTAGGAATTCCCATCTGTTATATTTTTTAGACATGTCTGTTTATTAAATTGAAGATTTAAAGGTATTATTTATAGTTTTTATAATATTTTGAAGACCTCAGAATATGCAGTGATGAAATTCATGAAAGTACAAGATAGAAGGAACCGGTATTATGGAATAGCTAACTTTTTTTGGGGAAATATTTATTTATTTATTTATTTGGAAGAGTTAGGGGCGGGATCTTCCATCCACTGGTTTACTCCCCAGATGGCTGCTACAACCAGGGCTGAAGCTGGGAACCAGGAGCTGCTTCCAGGCTCCCATGTGGGTGGCAGGGGCCCAAACACCTAGGCCATCTTCTGCCATGTTTCCCAAGCCATCAACAGGGAGCTGAATTGGAAATAGAGCAGCCAGGACTCGAACTGGCACCCATATGGGATGCTGACGTTGCATGTGGCAGCTTTATCTGCTATGCCACAACACTGGCACCTCTTAAAGCTGAGACTACAACCCGGATTTGGCCAGAGGCCTGGGCAGCAGGGCAGAAGTGCTCTTGCTGATGTTTGGGGTTGCCGGTCTGGCTAGTGTGGCAGCAAGTTGACTGAATCCGGGCGTGGCAGGACTGGGTCCTGAGCACTGGCTATTGCTGGGGAGAACACTGCATACTCCACTGGCCTTGTCCTTAGCTTCCTGTGGGGCTGGAGCCAAGAGGTGCCCAGGTGGTGCACAGCTCTCACTATCTACCTAGCACTTGTGCATTCCTCAGTGGTGTGTCAGGAGTCACTCGTATTTGCCTCTTTTTAACTTGCCACAAGTCAAGTCTAAGGGTTGTTTATCAAAGGAAGCGTAAGTTCCCACTTTGATAGCACAATGATAGGACTATATGAGCCTTAGCAATGTATTTAAAATTGCTTAGCAACAATCTGCATTTGTGGCTGTCATATTGTTGTCATGGTCACTATGAACTTTTATGGAGTTCCTGTGTGTCGTAAGGATTGTGTGTGAGTTGGACAGATGGGAGATGAGAGAGGCAGGGCTTTTTCCACCTTAGGGAATATTTGAACTTGGAGAGGTCAGTCAGGAGTCAGAGGTTCACACAGGAGCAGATTTGTGCATGCCATATTTGGCTCCTGTAGGAAAAAGCTGTTTTTTTTTAAAAAACTCTTCACTTACTTGAAAAGCAGAGTGAATGGGCTATGCAGGTTGCGGAGTGGAGAGATGAATCCAGGTCTTCCTTGCGCTGGCTCACCCCCCCAAATAGCAACATTCAGGGCTGGGTAAGGCTGAAGTCAGTAGCCTGGAATTCCATCTGGGTCTCCCACTCGGGTGCAGGGACCCAAGCACTTGGGCTGTTTGCTGCTGCTTGCCCAGGTGCATTGGCAGGCAACTGGATTGGAAGTGGAGCAACTGGGACTCAAACTGACACTCCAACATGGAATGGCACCGTTGCAAGTGGCATATTTTTTTGTTTTTAAAGATTTGTTTATTTGAGAAGTAGAGTTACCGAGAGACAGAGAGAGAAAGGTCTTCCACCTGCTGGTTCATTCCCCAAATGGCCGCAATGTTTGAGCTGAGCTGATCTGGAGCCAGGAGCTTCTTCCGGGTCTCCCCACCGGGTGCAGGAGCCCAAGTACATGGGCCATCTGCTGCTGCTTTCTCAGACCATTAGCAGAGAGCTGGATTGGAAGAGGAGCAGCTGGGACATGAACTGGCACCCACGTGGGATGCTGGTGCCACAGGTGGAGGTTTAACCTACTACACCACAGTGCTGGCCCCGCAAGTGGCATCTTAACACACTGTGCCACAGCCCCAGCCCCAGCCCCAGCCCCAGCCCGAAGCTTTGAGAGTAGGAGGAGGGAGAGGAATATGTAATGGGATTCCAGAGTTTAAGGGGAAGCCGCAGAAATAGGTGGTTGGGGATCACTTGCCAGGTAGGGTGGTCAGAGCAGACTGTGCTGTTGGGATGGCTCGCCCAACCCCTGCCTCAGCTGTTCCCTGGCACCCCTGGGTCATGTGGGCACTTGAGTGCAGGAGGTGGGAGCAAGAAGTACACTGGGGGCACCTGGGGTGCTTGGGCCCTGCTCCATATTTCTGGCTGCATTGTGTGTACCTGGGAGGGGAAAGTTTATTCTCGAGTAGTTTTCCTCCAAAGGGAGCTTCGTGGCTGACAGCCACAGCTCTCCTCAGGGCAGGGCCAGCGGTGAGGCCACTGTCCTTGTGGGGTGAGCACAGGGCAGATCATGGGCACACAGCATTTCCTTTGACTCATCTGAATCGTGGGCCAGATGTGGCTCCTGAAAGTAGTCAACGTTCTTTGTCTACATTGAGATTTTTAATTTAGGACCCAGATGGGGTAAAAGGAAAACCTCCAGAAGGTCTGTTTTACTCCGTGTGTCACTGTCCTGGATTCCTGGCAGGGAGCAGTTTCATTAGAAAACCAGGTTTGCTCCTGACTCATCTGCCTGTGTGAGACGCGGGATACACTGTCACGGCACTGGGCGGCAGAGTGCGCGGTCTTTGCTGCGGGCGCCTGGCCCAGTCCATGGAAAACCTTGAGAGGAGACAGCGCGTTACAGGGTAGGAGCTTTGTCCTGGAATTTCCTGGCCTTTGTCTGGTGTAACTTCGTGTCCCGAGATGCCTGTTTTTAGAGTCTGCTTCCTTTTGGGGGCACGAAGCCTGTCTTGCAGAGCTCTTCGACTTCCCGTACCAGGCCGTCTCACCCTGCCTGGGGATTGGCGGTGGGGACCTGGCTCCCAGTAGAGCGTGCTCCTGGAAGTCACGGATCACAAAGGAGAAGCCAAACCATTGGACATAAAAGCTGCATCTGCCAGTCAGGCTCATTCACCCGGTCCTAACCCTTGTTGCTTTCTCTTTGCAGCAGAAAAAGTCCTACCTGGAGCGGAGCGTTAAGGAAGCAGAGGACAACATCCGGGAGATGCTGATGGCACGAAGGGCACAGTAGGACCCTCTGAGGGATGCTCCTCCTCCTGACCCTCCCATTCCTGGCAAGGGCTGAGGGGCCCGAGCAGGGAGCAGCCCCCTCTCTGCTCTGACGGACATTTTATCTGCATGGCCTAGCACCCCCACATCTTCTGCATCAGTCTGCACCCCCTTCAGGGTCCTCCCTGTGTCCTTTGTTTATCCTGGCTCTGCCACTCCTGCCCAGGCCCCTCCTCTCTCCTGAGTCCTGAATTCCTGGGAGAGAGAAGAGTGGGCCCACCGCTAAGCACATGGGTCAGCCAATCAAAGGCATCTGTCCCACTCCACTCAGCCTGGGAACAGAGGAGAGGCGGTGGCGGTCTCTGCCTCAGCTGCCTTTCCCTCCACATTGAAGCCTTTTCCTCCTTGGGGAGTGGGTCCCGCCCTCCCCGCTTCCCCTCCTGGACCTGACATACACACACACCCCCTGCACTGGTTCCTCCAGGGCAGCCTGCCTGGAGAGTCCTGTCCTGCTTCCTCCCACACGTGGTAACAAAGCTCCCAGCAAGCAGCAGCTTCCAGGCTGTGCTGTTGGACAATGTCTTAGGGTGGACACGAAATCCTCCAGGCTCACGGGCGGCCGCGGTGTGCTGGAGCTGGCTTGTCCCGGCTCGGGAGAGCCAGTGATTCGATTTTCAGGAATTTTGTTGCAAGCCAGTTGTGAAACAGAACCGTTACTAAAAATTAAACTCTGTGAATTTTCAAAGTATATCAAAAGCAAAGATAATAAACATTTGCAACTCACCCCTTCCTGCTTTCCTACATCTGACCATTGTTCTGCTCCTGGGTTCAGGGTCTGCTGCGCCCTGGAGGCGGAACGTTGGAGCTTCTGTGTGTGCTTCTGTGTGTCTCAACACAGCGGGAGCATTTGCAACGCAGAACTAACAGATGCCCCAGAAGGACATTTTTTTGAGTCTCCCAAGAGAATGCCATTTTATCAGCTGCCACTCAGTGCTTTGGAAGAGAACAGGGAGCTGTCACCAGCCAGCTGAGGAAGGCCATCTGATGCACTGCTGCGGCAGCCTGGCGCCACCCTGTGGCCAAAGATATGAATGGCTGACAGTTTGAGAGAGCAGGAAAGCCTTGCCATGGCTGTGTGAGAGCGGGTCTGGGGCACCCCAGTTACTACAGGGTAAAAATGGGTACACACTGCACTGGTGAACGCTCATGCCCTGAGCTCCTCTCTGAGGAGGGCCGGGGAATGTGACCCGACTGGAGGATACCCTGCTTCCCAGGGGCAGCGGCTCGGGGCTGGGGAGCCACCCCCACACCGTCCCAGCCCAGCGAGCAGTGGGGTTCTAAGTGGATGCTGCACAGACCCAGGGGTCTTAGATTTTCTGGAATCATTTAGACAGCCGAGGTTTCAGCAGGTTTATTGAAACATACAGGTGTTAGCAGAGAAATCATTCAGTGGTATGTCTTGTCTTGCCACTACCTTGAATGTATATAATTTAAAAATTATAAATATATATTTCATAACTAAGCCTTTGGCCAAAAAAATGGATCATCATTTAGCACATTTGTTAGGGATCAATAAGAAATGGATTCTGAACATTAAAAAGATCAAGTCATTGAATTAAACAGCAGCAACCCTTGCTAATCTAGAACCCCTAGTGTTGAAGGTACAGGCGTCTGTGCAGAACTAGTCATTTGTTACAGCAATCAGAAAAGATGGGCAGGTGCACCTATCAGAGATGGCGGCAGAGCTGGCAGGACAGGCGGCCAGGCCGGTCAGGTGAGCATGTCCCAGAGACAGCAGCAACAGAGAGCAGTCCAACAGGCTGTGAGGCAGGTGGATGGGCCCAGGTCATCTCTTCTTTGGTCTTCCACCACGTACACTGTGGGGAGAGAGCGGAGGGGGTGAGAATGAATTGGCACAAACCTGTGAAGTTAGTCTTGTTGGTGGCAGGTAAAAGCCAGGAAGCAGAATGGATGCTGCCTTTTTGCCCCTGCCCTTGCTGATGATGGTGCTGGGCATTCGGCTCAGCTCTTCACGGACGTTCTCTCCTTTGAGCATACTTGTTCTTGGGGTCAGGCCTTGGGGGTGTGTGAGACAACCCCACACTTGGACAGCCATAGCCGGTGGACCCTGAGTCCTCCCCCGCATCTTTTCAGATACAGCTAAGCTGGCACCCAAGACTATGAGGGATGGGAATTAAAATCTCCTCCAAAGCGGCTTTATGCCTTCAGAGAATACCAAGAGCCCTGGTTTTTCATGCCTGGTTGCAGAGCGTTAGGCAGGACTGAGCCTGGTCAGGCAGGGGCGGAGGGCTGGAGCCCTGTGCTCTCGCCTCCCAAGACCCGCACGGTGCTTTTTCTCCGAATGGAGATGGAAACCTGAGCCCACACAAGGCTAAGTACTCTAAGAAAGATGAGGGCAGACCCTGGGGACCCTCCCTTGTCAGTGGCTCGCAGCAGCATTAGCTGCTCCTGGAAGCACAGTCTTAAGTGGCAGATAGTTGGGCGGTTGCCTTTTTTTTTTTTTTTTTTTTTAAAGCCTCAAACCACCACTCATCCGGAAACTCCTAAGCAGGATAGATTTTTCAGCTTTCTCAGAGTTCACGGATGCACAGATCTGCGAGGCGAAGCCAGTCCTCGGTGTTTCCTTTCAGTACTAACTTCGTGTTTCCTGGCTGTTGCCACTGCCTCTCCTGAGTCCACTGGCATGCATGGGATGCCCTGGGTCGTAGGGAGCGTTCCCAAGTCGTCCTCCTCTTCCTCACGTGGCACAGCTTGAATCACCACTTTCCCTCACCCAACACCCGCCCCTGAATCACAGGTGGCGACCCCCACCAGGGAGCTCTGTGCAGAGGGGAGAGGGTGACCTGTCCATCCTGAGGCTTCCTCAGGTGCATTCCCGGATCCGGTCCTCACAGTGACCTGGAGGCAGCCATGACACATCCAGAATGCATAGGTAAGGCCCTGGGGGCTGAGAGTTTGCCATAGAGGCAGGGCTCGGGCTGGACCTGTGCTCAGGCCCTGACGGCTCTCCTGGCTCTGGCAAGCCCATCCTGGCTGGGATAGCAAGGGACTAGGCAGAGCATGGGGGTGACAGCTCCAGTGCTGCCCTCTCACGGCCAGCCGGAGACCACCCAGGTCACTCCAGGCAGGTGTCACCTGTGTCCGCCTGCCTGAGTGACCCACCCAGGTCCCAGCCTCCCGGGGTCCTGCAAGGGCAGCTTTGGACAAGGAAGTGAGGATAGCGTGGGCTGCTGGTCTCGGTAACTCGGCCAGCTGTAGAAACAGCCTGCCTTGGTTGAGGCTGCTGCCGCCAGGCGGCCTCACCACCACTTGCTGTGTAAGCCAAGTGCCACCCAGCTTCCTGATGGCCCCTGGGACAGGCACAGGACACCATCGCACTGCAAACCCTCTGCCCGGCCTCTCCCAGCCGTGCCTGTCTGCTGTCAGAACCATGGAACCTTGAGCGGCCGAGTCAGGGAAACAGAAGCCTCTGTTGCCTTCGTCCGCCAGCTCAGTCACGTTGGTCCTTCCCAGGGCTACTTCACAGAGCACACTGCACAGTCTGGGCCCCGGCCTTCCTGCTCCTTACTCCCAGACAGTGCTTACGGAGGGGAGAAACAGACAACTCCAGACCACAGGCTGCAGACGCCACATCAGCCGTGACGGTGGTGGCCTGGACATACCTTAGAAACCCTAGACGGCGATTTCCTGGAGCACCACAGCCCTCAGGATTCTTCTAATTAGAGGACAGAACCTCTACCCTGAAGCTGCTGCGAGTGGGGGCAGTGTAGCCCGAAGGCAGGAGTGATCTGTGTGCTTTTTAGTCACTCACGGGCAGGGGTGATGGCCAGAAGGCGGCTCCAGAGACTCTCTCAGTTCTTCCGGTGGGACCCACATTGGTCTGTCTCAGAACCACTTCCTCCCACAAGGCCTCCCTAGCCACAGGGTGCGAGCTCCCGCATCTGTCAAGGGATCTGCATGGCCTAGTCGTTCCAGGATCCTGCTTCACCCCAGGCAGCCTGGCTCCTAGGCCACAACACCCTGGATACTTGAAGCAAGGGACCCGGGTGCACTGGAGCTTGGCTGGCAGTGCTGGTCCCCGGATGGCGCCAGCCCAGGTCTTGCACCCCCAGGCCAGATGGATGCCATGGCAGCTGCCACCTCCACTGCCAAGCCACGCAGAGGGAGCTGTGAACAGAGCCGAGAAGCCACTCTGTAGCTCTTTCTGTTAAGTTTTTTTTTTTTTTTCTTTAAATGGAGTGTATTTTAATAGGAAAAAAGGGGGGAGAGTCAAGAGCAATGGGTGAGAGACAGGAGCTGGCATCGCCCTTCCAGGCAAGTTCTGCAGCCAGTGCCAGTCCTGCAAAGAGGCCGCCTGTACTGCCTGCTCTGATGGAGCTCCATGTAGAAGACCAAGTGCTACCCTGTGGCTGGCCCAGGGACAAGGACAAGATTCAACTTCCAGTGGAAGCAAGGCCTTAGGATTCTGTCCGCATACAGCAGGAAGCTGACCCTTGGGTGTGCTGTCCAATGTCCTTTCTCCCCTGCTCAGCCAGGACCTTGCACTCCATGGGTAGGAGGGCATCTGCCCTGCCCCAGCAAGAAGGGAGTCTGCATGGTGCTAGAGCTGGGTCGCGGGTCAGGTCTGGGGGCTCTCTGCGCTGGCTTGCTCTCTGGTGACTGTTTCAAACCAAACCCCAGCCCACTGCGGCACTTTCAGACTGGGTTGAGAGCTTTGCCATGCTGGTGCAGCCGAGAGGTCGTAGTAGCTTGGGGGAGAGCTGAGCAGCTCTTGGTGGGCCACCCATCCCTTCGTGCCCTTGTGCTGAAGCAGAGAAGATACGTGGGTGATGCCAGGAGCCATGCAGTCTTCTAACTGTCCTGGGGTCTGCTGCAGGCCCCCAGTGCCCACCAGTAGCCCCCGGATCTAGGACGGCCATAGCATGCAGCCCAAAGGTCCCATTCACCTGAGCTACCCTGATACCTCGCTCTGGGCACACCACGGGCAAGTGGGGCACCAGGGCAGGGAGGGCCTGCGAGAAAGGTGAGCAGCGCCTTCTCAGAAGGCCCACGCTGCGCCTGGCCCGGCATCTGAGACCATTGCTGCTGGTGTGGAATTTCTGAATCGTTAACCAGGCAGCTTGGTGTTGGAACAAAGCCTCAGCAGGGCTTCTTGTGAACCCGTGCACAGGCCCGAGGCAGCACCCCGCCGGCTCCTGGCCCAGGGCTGTGCTGGGCACCAGGGTGGCCCTTAACTGCTCAGACCAGCACTTCCGGGAGAAGGCTCGCCGGGGAGGTGGCGGTTTTGCCAGGAAAGGAGGACGCTGCAGCGTTGGCTCACGCCTGGACTGACGGGGCGGCCTTCAGAGGCCCCATCGAGTGCTGCACAGAACAGGAGGTAAGAAGGGAGGGGCCGGCTAAGCGTTTTCAAAAGAAGCAAACCCTCCAGGCAGCCTCTGGGCAGAGGAGAGCAAGCAGCCTGCGGTGGCTTTGGGTCAGCTTTCGTTGGCTGTGCGAGTGTGGGGATCACGTACTGCCCAGCACGTGGGGGCTGATCTGATAACAAAATACTCAAAGGGAGCGGCAGCTGCACAGGCACCAGGAACACCAGGTGAGCATGGCCAGAGGGAGAGGCGTGGGGGCAGCGTGGCAGGGAGGGCAGGAAACCCACCCGGCTCCATGCTTCCAAGGCTGCGCAGCAGAGACAGAGGCGCCTTAGTTTTCACGGGACTCTCGCGAGGCCGAGGAAGGAGAGGTGAGGAACCTCTTCCGCCTCAGGTGGAGGGACATAGCCTGGCTTGCCCTTGGGGCCTCTGCTGGCCTCCCCCACTGCTCTCCTTTGCCTGCCACTTCAGCCCTGGCCTCGGTGTCTCTTCAGCGCAGCTGAGTCAGATGAGACCATGTCTGCCAAGTCCCTGTCCCCAGATGTCCACACTGAGGTAGAACAGACCCGAAACTGCCAAAAGATTCACCCTTAACCCCTGCGATCCAGTGGACTGCTCACTCAGCTCGCGCCACGGCCTGGTCTGGAAGGGGTAGGAGCCTGCTGACCCGTGGAGGGTTTCTGTCCCTAAGTCTCCAGAAGTGCAGCTGTATCCTATGAGGGAAGCAGCTCTCCTGGGGCCAAGGCTTCTTAGCAGCTGTTGGGGCCTGGGGAACCCCAGGTGATTTACATCCTCTAAATGGGGCCAGGCCCTTCCCGCCTCCACAGAGGGCTCCATCACAAGGTTGGTGTGTGCTCCGGCCCAGCCCCAATCAGTGTGAACAGTGAAGTGCACAGCATAATAAAAACAGTTTAGTGTCCCTGGATGAGTAGGCCACCACTTTCTGTGGCCTGTCCTTGGGCTGCCGCTGCTGGGGTCACTAGCACAAGGTTGTCAATGACTGAGAAAGTCTCAGAGCCCCAGTGCAGAGGTCACCTTGGTCATTCTGGGAAGCAGCTGCTGCGCTCAGTGAATTCAAGGCAGGCCCTCGCCTGTCGCCGGCCCAGTGCTGTCTGCACATCAGGATGGCCCATGGCAAATCTGGCAGCGTGCTGTACATGATCTGAGAGGCGCCCCTTATTTCCTTCTAAATCCCAGAGTATGTGTGTCCCAGAGAGTCAGGGCCCACCAGGATGCCCTGCCCCTGCGGTCACCTGGCAGACAGACCCACTGAGTCCATCCCTGCTGTCAGCCACCTGCAGTTGGAGTGTGCTTTGGCCTACAACAAGGACAAGGTGCCTTGGGGGAGAGGGGCTGACCCTTGGACTTTGTTCTTGGCCACACTACCCTTGGGTTGCTTTGTGCTGGGGGCAGTGGCTATATACATGGGCCTGGGTTCTAAGCATGACTACCACTCAGACTATACGACCTTGAACAAGTCATGGCTTCCCTGTGCCATTTTGCAAATTGCAAAGTCGTCTTAAGAGGGATGTTAGGGCCAGCACCGCAGCTCACTAGGCTAATCCTCCGCCTTGCGGCGCCGGCACACCGGGTTCTAGTCCCGGTCGGGGCGCCGGATTCTGTCCCGGTTGCCCCTCTTCCAGGCCAGCTCTCTGCTGTGGCCAGGGAGTGCAGTGGAGGATGGTCCAAGTGCTTGGGCCCTGCACCCAATGGGAGACCAGGAGAAGCACCTGGCTCCTGCCATTGGATCAGCGCGGTGCGCTGGCCACAGCGCGCCGGCCGCAGCGGCCACTGGAGGGTGAACCAACGGCAAAGGAAGACCTTTCTCTCTCTGTCTCTCACTGTCCACTCTGCCTGTCAAAAAAAAAAAAAAAAAAAAAAAAAGGATGTTAGGACAAAGACCTAAGAGAAGGTCAAGTGCTTGGTGTGCCCAGAGCAGCTACAGTGCGTGACATCCTGCAGAAGAAACCACGAGGCTTCAGGTTTTCTTGTTCTGGGTCTGTATGTGGGGAAGGCTGCCCCAGCCAGTCCAGAGTGGGGCTGGTGTGTGTACATCTGGCTCCAAACCATGACAGCCTGGCAGAGGCAGAGGAAGTGGCAGTCCACGTGCAGCTCCAGCTGTTGGGACCCTTGGGCGGTGCAGAGGGGGAGGAACGAGAAGCGGCTCAGATAAAGGCAGGAAGGAACAGCTCCTGCAGACGGCTGGGAGCCTTTTCCTGGGTGAGCCGTGTCTGTGACTCATTAATACAGACACAAAGGTCCAGAGAACAGAGACTGTCAACTTAGAAGACATCTGTATAACAGAACATTACAGAATAGGGTTTTTCTCCTGATGTCTTAAAAGTAAACCCAGGGGTCGGCGCCATGGCTCACTTGGTTAATCCTCCACCTGCAGCACCGGCATCCCATATGGGTGCTGGGTTCTAGTCCTGGTTGCTCCTCTTCCAGTCCAGCTCTCTGCTGTGGTCCAGGAGCTTGCGTCCCTGCACCTGCATGGGAGACCAGGGAGAAGCACCTGGCTCCTAGCTTCAGATCGGCACAGCGCCGGCCGTAGCAGCCATTTGGGGAGTAAACTAACGGAAGGAAGACCTTTCTCTCTGTCTCTCTTTCACTAACTCTGTTAAGTAAAAAAAAAAAAAAAAAAAGTAAAGCCAAATGAGGGCTGGCACTGTGGCACGGCAGATTAAAGCCCTAGCTTGGAGCGCCGGCATCCCATATGGGTGCTGGTTCAAGTCGTGGCTGCTCCTCTTTGGATCCAGCTCTCTGCTATGGCCTGGGGAAGCAGTGGAAGATGGTCCAAGTCCTTGGGCCCCTGCACCCGCATGGGAGACGTGGAAGAATCTCCTGGCTCCTGGCTTCGGGCCAGTTCAGCTCTGGCCGTTGTGGTCATTTGGGGAGTGAACTGGCAGAATGGAAGACCTCTTTGCCCCTCCTTTCTCTGTGTAACTCTGATTTCAAATAAATAAATTAATTCTTTAAAAAAAAAAAGTAGACCCAAATATGATTAGCCATCAAGCAAATGCCAAGGGTCCAGGGGTTGGCATTGGGGCACAGTGAGTTATGCTGCTGCTAGACGCCCACATCCCATGTTGGACTGCCTGGGCTCAGGCGCCACTGCTGCTTCCTGCTAATGCACTCTGGAGGCAGCAGGTAGTGGCCCAATTACTTGGGTTCCTGGCACCCACGTGGGAGGCCTGGATGGAGTTCCAGGCTCCTGCCTGGCCCAGCCCCCCAACCCCCCTCTGCCTTTCAAATAAAATTTCACTATTTTTTTAAAAAATTATTTTATTTGAAAAGGAGAGAGAGAAATATTCCATCTACTGGTTTACTTCTCAAATGGCCACAATGGCCAGAGCTGGGCCAGGCCGAAGGTAGAAGCCTAAACCCTATCCAGGTCTCTCACAGGCTGGCAGGGGCCCAAGTCACTTGGGCCATCTTCTGCTGCTTTCCCAGAAGTGGAGCAGCCGGGACTTGAACCCATGCCCATATAGAACAGTGGTGTCTCAGGCAGTGGCTTAACCTGCTGTGTCATAATGCTGACTCCTGAAAACAAAATTTTATAAAAAACTGTAAAAGGGGATCCCTCTGTCTCTCCTCTAACTCTGCCATTTAAGTAAAGAAATCTTTAAAAACTATCAAATGGGAGAAAGTGCACTTGTGTTCCTGGTGTTGAAGCCCCAAAGTCACCTTGTGCTGCATCGCTGCAGCAGCAGAGAGGAGGCGGTCACTGCATCCTGACGCGATCTGCGACTGCCGCACCAGCAGTTCTGGAGGAGGGAGACCACCAGGGAGGGGCTGCTCGGCTCGCCTGAGAAAAGCCTGACCACGCCCAGTACTGGCAGCTCTGTGACCCTGTGACAGTGGGGTGAAGACCCCAAGGAAGGGAGCGGCTGGCAAACAAGCCATGAGGTTGTTCACAACCCGCTCCAAAGTGGGACGTGGGAGGCCCAGGTTGTGGATGATGGCGGCTCACCTGACCCAGAGCATAACCCTGCCCCCGGAACCTGGATACACCGGTCACCTTGTAATGGCCGTCCTGCCTAATCTGATCAAGACCACACCTCACAGATCGCCAGACTTCAACTTCAAAAGACACCAGTGTAATCAAATGCTGGGGGCTTTGAACTCACAATCATCAGAGAATGAAGTAGCAGGCTGCCTTGCATCAGGAGAGCTGATGGCATTTCAGAGCCAGCAAGCAATTCTATTTGGCCATCAGGCTGTATCATGGCCTGCAGATCTGATGCAATTCCAATACAAGTCCCAACAGGATTTCATAGATTTATAGATGAGTAAGACAAGCAGAACACTGAAGATGTAATATAAAGCCACAGGGGTCAAGACACCTAAAGGTACTGGTGAGGGTACTGACACAGACATCAAAGGAATGGAAGGGACAGGTCTGTGTGACAGATCTGCATAACAAAAGAGAAAGGTTTGGTTTCTTGCAAAAAAAAATTATTTGAAAAGCAGAGTGATAGAGGAGGGAGAGAGAGATCAATTTTCCACCTACTGGCTCATTCTCCACATGGCTAAAGTGAGGAACCAGGAACTCCATCCTGGTCTCCCACATGGGTGACAGGGACCTAAGTACATGGGCCATCTTCTGCTTTCCCAGGAGCATTAGCAAGAAGCTGGACGGGAAGTGGATTAGCCCGGATAATCTGCTACTCCGGTATGGGACACCAACCAGGATGGCAAGTGAAAGCTTAACTCACAGTACCACAAGACCAAGCAGATGGTCTTTTCAAACAAAGGATGTCGAAAAAAATTGATACAGTACACAAAAAAAAATCCTCAATCATAAACCTTACATTTTATACAAAGTTATTTCTAAAGTGGTCATAGATCTAAAGGTGAAATATAAAACTATAGAGATGGTACAGTGGGTAAAGCCACTGCCTGCAGCACCAGCATCCCTTAGGGGTACTAGTTCAAGTCCTGGCTACTCCACTTACGATCCAGTTCCATTCTAACGCTCCTAGCAAAGTAGTGGAAGATGGCCCAAGTGCTTGGGCCCCTGCACCCACATGGGAGATCTGGAAGAAACTCCTGGCTCCTGCCTTGGATCAAATCAGTGGATGGAAGATGTGTCTCCCTCTCTCATTGTCCGTCTGTGACTCTTCCTTCCCAATCAATAAATCTTTTTTTTTTTTTTTTTTTTTTGACAGGCAGAGCGGAGAGTGAGAGAGACAGACAGAGAGAAAGGTCTTCCTTTGCCATTGGTTCACCCTCAAATGGCCGCTGCAGTCGGCGCACTGCGGCCAGCACACCACGCTGATCCAAAGCCAGGAGCCAGGTACTTCTCCTGGTCTCCCATGGGGTGCAGGGCCCAAGGACTTGGGCCATCCTCCACTGCACTCCCTGGCCACAGCAGAGAGCTGGCCTGGAAGAGGGGCAACCGGGACAGAATCCGGCACCCCGACCGGGACTAGAACCCGGTGTGTCGGTGCCACAAGGCGGAGGATTAGCCTATTGAGCCGCGGCGCCGGCCCCCAATCAATAAATCTTTAAAACAATAAAAGTATATATGTAACTTTCAGAAGAAAACAGAATATTTGTGAACTCAGGTTAGGCTTTTTTAGACCTGATACCAAAAGCATGATCCATAAAAGAAAACTGATATAATTTTACTTTATCAAAGTCAGGGACTGTGAGAGACACTGTGTTAAGGGAGGAGAAGTCAGTGCGCACACTGGGAGAGTGCATTTGCAGATCAGATCCAACAGGGAACTTGCATCTCAAATATACAAAGCTCTTAACAAGGCAACAACCCAACTGAAGAGTGGGCAGAAGACAAAGAGAATTTTCACCAAAGGAGATACAGGAGAGCAAATAATCACGTAGCATCACCTTAGCTCTTATGAAAATGCAAACTAAAGCCACAAGCGGATAGCACTACACAGCCATGAGAATGGCTACAATAAAAACACAACACCAAGCACTGACAGAACTCAGACACTGCTACAGGAACGCAAGACGCTGTGGCCATGCTGGGAAACAGCAGCCTGCTCCTAAGTTAAACATGTTCTTGGCCGGCGCTGTGGCTCACTTGGCTAATTCTCCGCCTGTGGCGCTGGCACCCTGGGGTTCTAACCCCGGTTGGGGCGCTGCATTCTGTCCCAGCTGCTCCTCTTCCAGTCCAGCTCTCTGCTGTGGCCCAGGAGGGCAGTGGAGGATGGCCCAAGTGCTTGGGCCCTGCACCCACATGGGAGACCAGGAGGAAGCACCTGGCTCCTGGCTTCAGATTGGTGCAGTGCGCCCCCATCCTCCCCAGGTTTTTCAGCTCTGTGGCGTATTCCTTGTCTACAGGTCTGTGAATTCCTTGAAGCCCAGCCCTACGCAGCCACCTTTTGTTTTCCCTCCATGTTTCTACCCAACTTGATTGAATTCACTCCCATTATTTCAGTTGCCACCAACATGCCAAGGCTCTCTGTATTTCTACCTCTGGCCCAACCTCTCCTGAAGCAGCAGGCATAGCTGCGATTACTTCCCCGGCATCTCCACTTGCATGGCAATAGATACCTCAAACTAACTCCGTACGTTCATAGCTCAAAACGATCGCCTGCCTTCCAGCCAAGCATGGGCCCCCTCCCTTGTTCCAAGCCTCCGAAGCACCATGGCCAGGCATCATCCCTGACTCTTCCTCCGTATCGCTTACGTCAGCACATCCTGTTGATTTTACTTCCGAGCAGCTCTCAAATGCACTCATTTGTCACCCTCACCACCACAGGTGCCTGTGCCCCTCCACACAAAAGCTAAAGGGGTCTCTTTAAAAGTGCAAGTCTGGCAGCATCCCTTTGCTTCAAATCCTTCAGGGGCTTCCTACTGCTCACAGCACAAAGACTCAAATCCCTCAAACTTGGGCTATGAGCCCCTGAGTCAATCCTGCCTATCTGTCATCTGTCCCCAAGGTCACGCTGTCCTGGGCCACAGCAACTTCCTCTTTTCGTATGAAACAACTTCCCTCCTGCCTGGGGCCTTTGCCCTGTCTGCCTTTAACACCACCTCAAGATTTCCGGGGTGGCCTCAGACTGCCACACTTCCCTGACGCCACACATTACATCTCTGCTCTTCATAGCAAGTCTGTCAGTTACAGCTGTGGGCTCACGCAATCTCCACTTCCTTCCCTCGCTGGTGAGCCCTGTGACAGCCCATGTGGGGTGTGCTGTGTTCTGCCACCCAACGCCAGGCTGTTCGGGGATTGTGGATGGAATGAACTGTCTCCGTGGAACTCAAGTGTCCCCTGCAGTGTGCACAGGGCAGGCTCTGGACCACCCCTCTCACAGCGTGTATGCCCGTGGCAATATGGCATCAGAGACAGGGACCCCGATGGAACAAAGACATTTCCTCCGAGAAAAAAAATGTACGTCAAAAAGGCATACATGGCCGGCGCCGCGGCTCAATAGGCTAATCCTCCACCTAGCGGCGCCAGCACACCAGGTTCTAGTCCCGGTCGGGGCGCCAGATTCTGTCCCAGTTGCCCCTCTTCCAGGCCAGCTCTCTGCTGTGGCCAGGGAAGGCAGTGGAGGATGGCCCAAGTGCTTGGGCCCTGCACCCGCATGGGAGACCAGGAAAAGCACCTGGCTCCTGGCTTTGGATCAGCGCGATGCACCGGCCACAGCACACTGGCCATGGCGGCCATTGGAGGGTGAACCAACGGCAAAGGAAGACCTTTCTCTCTGTCTCTCTCTCTCACTGTCCACTCTGCCTGTCAAAAAAAAAAAAAAAAAAGGCATACATTCGTAATAGCACTAACGTTACTGTATGCCTGAGAAGAAGGTTAAAAACAGACTACGTGGAAGCTGTGTGAACAAAATGCCACACTTCACTTAAGGACAGAAAGACAAAAATAAACAGATCTACCTTGTTCGTGACAGGAAGACAGTACTGTAAATACATCTGCTCTTAGACCAGCCACCCGCTAAATTACATGCCATTCCAGCCAAATGTACAACCTAAACTCCAGGTTACTTACTGGGAAAGGCGAAGAACAGTGAAGAACACTAGGAAGAATAACGGGTGTTTCCTGGCAGTGGTAAGGAGGAAGTAGTACCAGATTCTCATTCACATGTGGGAACCTGGTATATGACAAGGGATTGCTGCAATTTTACTGATACGTAGTTTATGGTTTTCCTCCATGGTTCCTGGCTCAACCCTCTCAAAGGCCGGCCATACAAATTTCTCTTCCTCAAGGCCAGTCATAAAAAGTCCCCTGTGCCTTTGTGTCTTGGAGCTGGCCATAAGGAAATGACCTCGCCTGGCAGTAGCTCCTAAGACCCCTGCCCGGAAGGAGGGGATGTTGCACAGAGAGCTGTCTGTCAGCACTGGACACTGCCTGCCTGTGCAGTCACAGGTCTGCAGCGTCACCTGGGCTTCAACATCGCCATAGAAACCCACGGACAGCTTCACAAGCTTGCAGATGGCTGAACTGAGTCCAGAGAGGGCACGGGGGCTCCACGCCCTCCCCCACGCCAGGCCCTGTGCACCTCATGTCTGTGTTTTTGACAATAAGCCAGTCAACATTGTCCTGAGTTCGTGAGTGCTTCAGGCACATCGGTTGACCCCAGGGAAGCGTTGAAGGAACCCCACTTTATAGCTCGTCAGTCAGAAACAGGTTCAACAACTTGGGGCTTGTCAAGTGGCATCCCAAGTGAGGGGCACAGCTCTGGGAGCTGAGCCCTTAACCTATGGGCACGGAGATTGTGGCCAGGTGGCCGGAGTCAGGACTGAAATGAAGTAGGGACACCCAGCCGGAGTCCGCTGCTCAGAGCCGACTGCTTGCCTGGTGGCGGGAGAGGCCTCTCTGTGTTGTGACAGTGCAGCAGGAGACACGGAGTCTGGGTGTGCTTTTTCCTCATCAATACATGGGTATCAGAACAGAAAATGAAAGCCAGAACCCTATCCCACACCATGATCAAAAATTAATTCGGTGGACTAAACCCTGAATATAAAACATTATAGAAGAAAATACAGTCTTATTTTTTATGATTTGAGAATAAAAAATGATTTTCAAAAAACAAAAACCATATGAAGTAATAGTGGAAGACTGATAAATATGGCATTAAAACATTTCTAAACAAAATAATACTGTAGAAAGGTTGAATAGTCTGATATGGTCTTTATAAGCCTATAAAAGTGACAAACATTAGTATGCAGAACATGTAAAGACTTCTTGCACACTGACAGGAAAAGATAAACCAGCAAAAAAAAAAAAAAATATATATATATATATATATATATGTTCAAGTGAAACAAAGTATACAAGCAAATTGCCAAAAATTTACATTTCTTATGTTCAAGGTTACCCATGATCAGAGAAGGCACTTTCATACCTATCACAGATGCTAGGATTTCAAAGTCTACAGGTTATTTCTCAAAGAAAGAAGGAAAATGAAGAGTGTGCAACACTAGTTGTTTATTTCCGAACAGGAGGCGGCAGGCTGTGGGCCCCTCGGGTCTGGCTGCTCAGTCCAAGTTGTCCAGGAGGCAGCAGCAGCAGAGTGCAGCCCAGCACGCCGCCAGAGCCGCCTGACACCCGCTGTCCGTCTTCTTCTCCCGTTCCACCACGTACACTGGGGGCAGGGGGCGAGCAGGGAGAGAGAGACGCAGTCAGAGCGGAGCTGGAGCGTCAGCAGCCTGGCAGCACTTACCACACGCCCAGGGGACTGCAGTCTGCCGGCTCCATGAGGATGAGGCAGGAGCCGCGCCCTTCTGGGTCCTGCCCTAGCCCTGCTCCAGTGTCTGCCACACACAGCTACTTGGCGGCTGTCAGGCCACTGTTTCCTGCCGCCGCTCTTCCCCGAGCCATGAAACCCAACCCGGCACCTCCTCTGATGCAGTGCAAAGTGACCCAGTTTGCAGGGTGGCCCTGGAGCCCATGGTACCCTGCAGCCTGATGTGGCAGGCACTGGCTGCGGGCTTCACAGGCAGAGCCTCATTTAATCTTGCAACAACCCTGGGCCATCACTTTGTAACTCTCTTCTCTCAGCAGGGGTATGGATTCAGGAACTACTTTCAAAGGGGATTTTGGGGAGCGAGGAAGGGACATAACTTGAACCCAGAAAATCTGTGTCTAGAATTTGTCCTCCAGAAATAACTGTCCCAGTGTTCAGAAATTATGTACTGCCACATCAAAATAGTCCCAAACTGGCACCAGCCTCAGTGACTAGCAGCTGGAGTCCAGTGAGCTTGATTGAGGCCTGTCCAGTAGCAGAACACTAAACAGCATGTGCAAGGAGCTAGGTGGCCTTTTGTGTGGCCATCAGTTTAAGTAAGGGTTGAAAGCAGAAATATAGCAGTGTTTATTTATGTACAAAAAGGACACACATACACAATTGTGAAAGAATACAAGAAACATGACATCAGCGGGTAGGGGGAGGTGGAGGTTTTCACTTTGGATTTCACATGCTTCTCAAATCCAGGCTTGTCTGATTCCAAAGCCACCCTCCAAGCTGCAGGCTCCTGTGTCGGGGGGAGAGCCTGGCCAGTCCTCATGCACGTTGGACCCCTTCTAGCCTCTCCACAGGTGCTGGCTCCAGGGGCTTTGAGGGAATCTGGCACTGACTGTCCTGGGCTCCCAGCTCCAGAGGCACTGGCCTCAGTGCTCATTTGCCTGCAGTCCCCCTGACCCTGCACCCTCCTCAGCCAACTCCATAGCTGATCTGCCTCCGAGGGCCCCATCAGATAAGCCTTAAATCCAGTTCCCTCTCCCTTTAAGCCTTACTTCTTGTCACAGCAAGCAAGTACCAGGACTCCTGTCCTCAAACCTGCAAGCAGTAGGCACCATCAAACCCCCATCCTCCCAAAAAGGAGCTGAGACCACAGCACGCTGCACACCGGGGCTTTCCTGAGTCTGGGCCCTTTGGGTAAAAACACGTCTCCTATCTCCCTGCCAGGGCCTTCTCGGCTCTCTGTGCCCTCCTCCCTCTCCAGCAGCACTGACACACCAAACCATCCCAGCCTCCTATTCTGGGTATGGGAAGGTGGTCGGGAGCCCACTTTAGCTGGGACCTGGAGGAAGAGGGCACTCAGGAAGCAGGCACACCTGGCGGATTCCATGGTCCTGCAGAGGCCGCTGCAGGTTCCTGCCCAGCCCTTCAGTCACCCCCTCTCTCAAGTGGGAACCTCAGGCTCTTCCCTCTCCTTTGGCCTCTCCATTCTCAACTCCACAGCCACCTCAGCAGGACCCATCCTGCTCGTCTGATGCTAAAAACAGTGCCCTCTGTACCCCTGGGTTTTCTCTATTTATTTATTTAAATTTATTTGACAGAGTTAGACAGTGAGAGAGAGAGAGAGAGAGAGAAGTCTTCCTTCTGTTGGTCCCCCCTCCCCCCCAACTGGCTGCTACAGCCGGAGCTACGCGGATCCAAAGCCAGGAGCCAGGTGCTTCTCCTGGTCTCTCATGGGGTGCAGGGCCCAAGGACTTGGGCCATCCTCCACTGCACTCCCGGGCCACAGAAGAAAACCCGGCGCCCATATGGGATGCCGGTGCCGCAGGCGGAGGATTAACCTAGTGAGCCACGGCGCCGGCCCCCTGGGTTTTCTCTGAACACCATCGCCAGACTTGGGCTGTCCTTCATGCCTGCCTCTGGGACCCCTAAATGCCACCCTGGATAGCAGGGCCATGGGACTGAGCCTCCCAGCCAAGGCACCTGCCCACTGCTCCCAGACCCAGCCTTCATCAGTCTTCAACATCAGACTGAAGTCTTCTCTTCCCCCAACTGCCTGATACACATGGGCAGTCTCCATCATCACACAGCCTCAGCACCCAGGCTCAGGGAAACCATGGTCACATCTTGGAGAAGATGTTGTCAAGGCCCACAAAAGAGCAGCTTCTGAGGCCAGGGGATGGGGAGCTTGCACACTGAGCTGGGAACATGGTCACAATCAAGGTAGCAGCCCAGGGACCCAGAGCCACATCCACCTCCTGACTGCCAGGCCCACACCTGGGAACAACCTGCCCCACCTACTAGAGGCCTGGACACTCCAGGTGTTGTGGCCACGCCAACAGGAAACCTCACAGTGGTTTCACCTGCACCTGCCTAGACCACCTCACCATTGAAGGGATCCTCCAGGAACTGGTCTGGCTGCATGCCCTTCAAATGACTTCATTCTTCTCTCCCTGCCCCAGGAATGGCTCACGGCACAGACAGCAGTCCCCCCGCCCCCCAGATCCAGAGACAGCAGCCCATCTCCCCAGCAGGCGCGTCCCAGGTGGAGGCCAGACACCTAGCTATGTGAGCAGCTCTTCTTGCACAGCACACACAGGTTTTCTGGGTCCTCTGAGAAGCACTGGATCTGCCGTCTGATCTGGGAAATGGCAATGGTGGCCCCAGTACTAAGCACACACTGGTCCCTTTTCTCAATCCATCCAGCTCACACCTGTCTGACACTCCTTCCTTCCTGGTTCAGTTCTGCCTTTGACTTGGGCCTCACCAAGCCCGTGTCTTCAGCTATAAAGCCAGGGTTGAGGGGCCAGCGTTGTGACACAGCGGGTTAGGGCACCAGGGAGTGCTGGATCAAGCGCTTCCAGTCCAGCTTCCTGCTGATGCACCTGGGAAGGCAGCAGAGGATGGCCCAGATGCTTAGGTCTCTGCCACCCATGTGGGAGATCTGGATGAAATTTGTGGCTCCTGATTTCAGCCTGGCCCAGATCTGGCAACTGTAGCCATTTGAGGAGCAAACCTACAGATTTAAGAGCCCTCTCTCTCCACTGCTCTGCCATTCAAATAAATAATTTTTTAAAATGCACAGTTGACAATGACATGTGTAGTGAAGCCCCAAAGAAGAAAATGCATTGTCAACAAAATATCACTGGGTCCTTCCCCGTCCCTGCACGGCAGCCATGTGCCAGAGCAGGGGAGAAGGCAACGGCCTGTCCTGGAGAGAGAAGAGAGGAGCAGTCGAGGATCTCCAGGCAGCTCCTCCAGGAGACCTCCCTGACCTACAGAGCCCACCGCAGCTCTTCTGAAAAAGCTCAGTTCCTGCCAGCAGTGGAACTGCAATCATTCCAAACCATCTCAAACTATCAAGACATCTTTAAGAAAAGCAGAGCAGTGAGGCAGAGGTGGGGGCCAAGGTAAGGAGTTACTGGGTTACTTATTTATTCTTAAATGATGATTTGATTATTTAAAAGGCAGAATGACAGAGAGTGACAGATCTTCCATTCACTGGTTCAGTTCCCAAGTGGACACAATAGCCAGGGCTGGACCAGACTGAAGCCCAGAGCCTACGACGCCATCCACGTCTCCCACGTGGGTGGCAGGTACCAGGGCCATCTTCTGCTGTCTTTCCAGGAACATCAGCAGGGAGCCGGGTTGAAAGCGGAACAGCCAGGACTTCAACTGGCACTCCAGTAAAGGAGGCCCATGTCAGAGCGATGGCTTATCCAGCGGCAACACAACAGCAGCCCCCAAAGTCAGGATTTAGGTGAAAAGATAGACTACAGGCCTGTACAGAACAGACAGAGCTTGGGGGGAAAGAATGGAAGATTTCACTTCACAGGCCAGTGATGTCTTGCTTTGCTCTGTGGCGTCAGAGCAAAGGAAACAGGACTGCCTCACACACACCTCGCTCCCCATCGGCGTTTCTGCACCTCCTACGTCCAGGGTACAGGCTTTCTCTGTGAGCAGCCCCACAGGGCTGGAGGTACTGGAAGGGCATCCTGGTAACTGGGTGGGAACTAGGAGCAGGCTTAGCGTCCACCTACACACCGAGCACCAAAAACTTTCTAGGCAGAGACAGGTGGCTGCAGTGCGCACTGATGGGGTCCCTGTCCCACTCACAAGGGCTGGTGGGTCCACAGTCTAGGTCCCATCAGGACATGGGCTCAAGGTCCGACAGGGCACTGTAAGGCTCTTAGTGACTTTAGCTGTGAAGAAGTTTGAGTTGGCCCATTTGTGGATCTGAAGAATTTCTTACAAGAAATTACCATGAGGATGACAAATGCCCTTCAAGACAAGAGTTTCACAAGCAGCCATCTCCACTTCCTCACTGTTGAGCAAATAAAGAGACAGCAGCTCAAGGACTCCTCATCTAGAGAGACCCAGGACAGGACAGCTGAACCCATTCAAAGCCATGTGTGTTCTGCACTGGTAACAGGAAAACCAGTCCCAAAGGAACTTCAAATGCCACCCACTTCTACATTTTACTGTCCTAGGAAGACGTTTACGTGCAAGAACTGGAAGAAACCAAAGCAGATGGTGAGAGCCAGCAGACATGGGGGACAATGACATGCCTGCTCAGCGCTGCCCCGAGTGGCCTCCACAGCCTTAGTCATTAGCAGGCTGGGAGTTTCGAGTCCAAGATGGGAACAAGACAAATGACCAGTCCAATCAGGTCAGGAAAGAGAAAAGACAAAGGAGCCTGCACCGTTAGAGCGAGCCAGGGGGCAGTAAGGTGCCCACCACTGACCAGTGTGCCCCACAACCATAAAGCAATGGCTAACTAAAGTGCAGTCAGTGTGAAAGCCTAGCAACTATGAAAATGAAGTGCAAGGTTCTGGGTGCCCAGCGCTGGTTATGCTGCAGTCTAAAATTAGCTGCTGAGCAAAGCTGACTTTCGGCCTGTAAGTCTAGCCTTCTGTGCAGAAGGGTGATTCATCAGAAACTAATCTTCAAAGACATCCTGCTCCCAGTGATTTCAAGCCCTTACCCCAAAGACTTGAATGCAGCGACACGGACAGCACGTTCATGGCAGCATTGTTTACAAGAGCCAAAGGGTGGAGGCAGCTCAAGTGGCCACCAATGTGATGCGGACGCACCAGAGTATTATTCAGTCTTAGAAAGGAAGGGAATTCTGACACAGGCTATGCGACACGGGTGGCCCTTCAAGACATATACTAAAAGACAGAAAACCAGTTACAGAAGGACAGACACCATATGATTCCACTGGTGGAGACACGGTAGGACAGTGGTTTCCAGGCACCAGGGGACGGGAGTGGTGGGTGGTTCTTCAATGGGTGCGGAGTTGCAGTTTAGGAAGATGAAAGTAATTCTAGAATCATCAGGGGTGATGATTAAACAACGAGGATGTATTTAATGCCAAATGAACTCTAAGTGTAAATGGTTAAAACGGCAAAAAAAAAAATTTATGTTACAACTATTTTACGACATGAATGAAAACCTGCACCCTTTAATCCTCTGTGTGTGTACGAGGAGTCCAGAGTACCTCGCAGCCTGGGGAGGAGAGACACAGAGCTGAGCTTGGCAGCAGGCGACACTCCGTATGCTGGTGGCTCAGGGACATCCTGCTCCAGCAGCAGCTTCACTTCTTTGTGGTTTTGTGCAAGAACCAATCCTGCCTTCCCTGGGGGCCAGCCTCGACTCCAGCCAGCCAGAGGCACGTGGTCACCAAAAAAGTAAGTTCACTCTGCCTGCCTGCCCGCGCACCCTCCTGCGCCTGAGGACTCTTCCAGATGTCCCGCCTGGCCCTCACACGCGGCCAGTGTGCTGGGGGACAAAGAAGCCACCGCTGCTGACACTTGGCTCAGTCTCCCTCCCACCGCGCACGCGCGCTTCGTTCTTCCTGACAGCCAAGTCTGCAGGGAAGTCCAGAAATAAAAAGACACCATCCCTGTCTCGGGCAGCTCAGTGACCCCTCGGAAAGAAGAGACAAAGGCAGTGCACAGTCACATGCCGACTCAGGCAGGGCCAACAACAGACACAGTCGGGACTCAGAATCAGGACTCCATGTCAGGGAGTTAAGGCGGGAGGAATGTCAGCCTCCTCACTGCCTGGTTCTCGTTTCTCTTTCCTCATGCCGCTTCGTGAACAATGGCTACTAAGTGGCTCACCAAGAAATGGCATCATTGGGTGCTGGCTGCCATGGGCAACCCGGATAGCCCTGGCTTCTCCTGACGGATAAGGCCTTGACAAGCCGCTGCCCCCAGAACACGACGGTGGTGAGGGTGATGAATGCATGAGCAGTTATTTCATGCCCTGTTGAGCAGCAGGATTGGAGCCAGGGAATCATGGAAACAAAGCAAGGAGAGAAAAGGTAAGAGTGAAACAGAAATAGAAAGTGACTCAGAAACCACAAACCCCCAATGTCAGTGGCCCCTAAATGTAGACTACTGCTTCCATGATTTTAGAAAGCAAATCAGGAAATGGTTGTTTTTGGTTTTTGGGCTGTGGGTTACAGAAAAAAAAAAAAATGGAGAGGTTACTTTGAGGGGGAGCTGGCTCTTCAGAACGTGCCTAAATGGGCAGAGTTCACCAAGAAAGTATCCACTGGGTTTTGCCAATTAGTGTCTGGGCACAGGCAGGCACAGTTTGCTCTGTTATCGTCAATGCTAGCCTGACTCATGTTGAGTGCCGGCCCCAGGAGTCTCCCTCAAATAGTACCTGCTGCATTTTCTAAAAAGGCAAACACTTCCATATCGTCTTTACTGAACTCAGAGTGTGCTTTATCTTAGGTATACAGACTGCAACTGGCTTCTACTTGTACCAGATTCCTGTGTTACTGATTAACAGCTCTCGGCAGATACATTTATGCAAAACACCCCAGGTTGTTTGTTTTTCTCCACTGCTAGGCTTAATTTCAGGACAATAAAAATAATTGTTTCCTCCTGACTGCCCCTCAGTTTAGAGCCCAGCACGGCGAGTTCTGAGGTCAGGGGTAGAAAGGCATGACTGTTCTCAATGACCCTGAGAGAAGGCATTCGAGGCAGACCTTGCTTGTAAGGGCTGTACCACACACACACACACACATGCACACACACACGCGCGCACATACACGCACGTACTCCCCAGCCCACTGCTTTGTGTCTCAGAGAAACAAAGGTTATCCTTGGAAAGAACCAACGCAGGGTGCCTGGGCACTGCTACAAGCTGACAGCCACCCCACAACCAACCATAGAGTCAGGAAAAACCACCAGCGAACTCACGGCACTGCCCTTATTTGGCAAATGTGAGCCAGGGACTTCCCAGGGGACATAGGGAGAGAAGTGGGCGGCCTGGCCTTTAGGACCGTGAGAATTCTGCCAGCCTGGGAGACAGAGGCAGAGCCTAGGAAAAAAACTTCTTTCCATGGTCCACTCTATCAGACTGGCCAGCTTGTCACGGACACCAAGTGAAAAAAGTCCAACATCAGAGCCGGCGTCGTGGCTCACTAGGCTAATCCTCTGCCTTGCGGTGCCGGCACATGGGTTCTAGTCCCGGTCAGGGCGCCGGATTCTGTCCTGGTTGCCCCTCTTCCAGGCCAGCTCTCTGCTATGGCCAGGGAGTGCAGTGGAGGATGGCCCAAGTGCTTGGGCCCTGCACCCCATAGGAGACCAGGATAAGTACCTGGCTCCTGCCATCGGATCAGCGCGGTGCGCCGGCTGCAGTACACCAGCGGTGGCGGCCATTGGAGGGTGAACCAACGGCAAAGGAAGACCTTTCTCTCTGTCTCTCTCACTGTCCACTCTGCCTGTCAAAAAAAAAAAAAAAAAAAAAAAAGTCCACCACATCAGGATCAATCCCTTTCCATGGCAGCAAGCTAATCCTTCTCATGAGAAGCCTTAGGAGACAATGAAGCGTGGTCGGCTTCCTGAGTGGAGCAGGTATGTAGGGAGCCTCCAATAAGCCAGCAAGGCCAGACATGTGATTAATCCAGAGCCACTGCGCAGAATTCAGCTGCCCAAAGTGGTGGATTTATTTATAGCGCTAGGAGTTTAGTTGGGAGAAACAGGAGACGGAGCTGAGGCACGCTCAGCAAACTGGAAGGCCAGCACACAGCACACTTGACGTGGTGCACACGTTCAGCCAGGTTGTCTGCAACACTGTCGCCACCATCTGCCCATATCACAGCAGGAGCAGACCCAGCCTCCTGGGGTTGGTAGCCCGCCAAGGAACACAGTGCAGACGTGAGAAGAGCTGGTGTTAGAGCTGGATGACTAAGGGACTGGCCTCAATGTCACCTTGAGGGTGTGACAACCTCTTCCAGCTCCAGTTTCCTCACCTGTACAATGGGGAGAAGAGTAGCACCTATTCCCCTCACTGAGTTTTTCAAGGACCATGGGCCACGGTCTTGTACAGCAGGGGTGTTCAGAATATGTTAGCTTCTCTCATTACTCTCCAAACAGTGACCTAAAGGACAGAAGGCAGGACTCCCCAGCTGGGGAGCAACATGGACATTACAGGAAGTGCACAGATTCCAGACAGTTCCATTTTACATTTTCTTCCTTTTAGAAGAATGAGCAAGAGACATGAAATGGGGTGAAAGAAGTTCCTATTTCCCTCAAAACATTGCCTAGGGCCAATGCCTCGTGGATGCCAGGCTGCTGTTGACAACCCATGGGGGCTGGGGGTGCTGCCTCCTAATGAAATCCATAGCCACATGGCCATTCACATGACCACACCACTGTATCAGTAGGCTGAAGCTGGCTAGCACCAAGAACTCCACCAACTTCTTACCTGCACTACTCTTCTCTCGTGACTGAACAGAGAAACAGTCCTATCGAGGAATGTCTCTTTTGATTGCCAAGATGAACCTGGTCACCCTCAGGTCCTAATTCTACCTGGATAAAAATTATGAGGACTCCAATGCCATTTATTACTTGATGCCCACAGTCTAGCACAGGGCACGCAGTAAGCCTGGCACACAAGAGACAATGAATGAATGAACAATCTGCCTTCCATGCCTTGCTTCATTTGGAAAAAATGTTTCTAGCCTGTCTTGTAAGCAAGGTACAGATATTGGCTTAGCTGACTACTCTTCGAAGCAACTGTGAAGTAATAATAAGAAAAAACAAAGACTCAATCAGTCTCAAGTTCTTAGGAAAAGGAGTCACTCCACTGTCAGTTCCATTTTTTTTTTTTAAAGATTTATTTATTTTACTTGAAAGTCAGAGTTACACACAGAGAGAAGGAGAGGCAGAGAGGCAGGAAGGGAGGGAGAGGCAGAGAGAGAGAGAGAGAGAGAGAGAGAGAGAGAGAGAGAGAGAGAGGTCTTCCATCTGCTGGTTCATTCCCCAATTGGCCACAATGACTGGAGCTGTGCTGATCCAAAGCCAGGAGCCAGGAGCTTCTTCCAGGTCTCCCTCGAGGGTGCAGGGGCCCAAGAACTTGGACCATCCTCTACTGCTATCCCAGGCCACATCAGAGAGCTGGACTGGAAGAGGAGCAGCCAGGACTAGAACTGGTGCCCATACGTGATTCAGGCGCTGCAGGCAGAGGATTAACCTACTGCGCCACGGCGCCGGCCCCTCAAACCCTTTTCAAGAGCTCTTGGCACACCCTGAACTTTCCATAAATGGGCTGGGGCAGTCCCTGGTATTGAGGCCATCACTTTATGGGAACCCTGTGACTGAGAGGTGATCTTGGGAGGAGGTCAAGCAAGAGGAACACAAGGTGCTGAGCCCAGCCAGGCCAGGGAGTGGAACCTGAGGCCATAGCATTACCTTCCCACAGGGGCCCTTCACTTCAGATCTGCAGCCCCAAGAACCTATGCCCACAGCCTTGTGAGTGCACAGCTACCACAGGCTGCCCAAGGGTACTTGGACTGCGCCTTTTTTTAGAGGCTCAGAGAGAAAGGTCCTTCATTAATGAACCATGATACACAGAGCCCCACAAACAAAAAACGTTTTTATTCATTAAGATACACCAACAATACAATTCTGTACTCTAAAATTCCCCAAGCTGACAAGGTATCCTAGGCAACCAAATGGACTCATTTCAAAAGTAAATGGAAATGCTGCACGAGGACCCATTTTTTTTTTTTTTTAATTTTTTTGTAAAGCCTAATTGGGGTGGGGGGCACTGAGCACAGAGGTTAAGTCACTACTTTGGTTAAAGTCCTGGCTACCAGGGCTGGCACCGTGGCTCACACAAGCTCTGCCTGTGGCGCCGGCATCCCATATGGGCACTGGGTTCTAATCCTAGTTGCTCCTCTTCCAGTTCAGCTCTCTGCTGTGGCCCGGGAAGGCAGTGGAGAATGGACCAGGTGCTTGAGACCTGGATGGAGTTCCAGGCTCCTGCTTCAGCATGGGCCAGTCCTGAATGTTGCAGGCATTTGAGGAGTGAACCAGTGGATGGAAGATCTCTCTCTCTGGCATTTTCTATGTGTCTCTTAAATTAGAAAAAGAAAAGAAAAGAAAGCTTAATGGGAAGATTTGAAAATGCAGCTGAAACCACACTGAAGTTTTCAAGGCTCTTCACAGTTCATGCCCTTCATGTAGGTGTATTCCTGAGAAAAAGACTCTGGTACCCCAAGAAGAAGACTCAAGTCCAATTACAAGAACAAGACAGAGTTGAGTGTGTGTACATATGTTGTGGTGGTGGTGGTGGTGGTCTGCTCTATTCCCTCTCCCCGGGTCAGAAAGCCCCTAAGTTTAAAGGGCTGAGGATGGATCAGAGTAATCCCAGAAGCATGCTGCCTTTTCCAACCCCGATTCCAGTCTGGATTCTCAAGTCATCTTTGATCAAGAGGAAGAGGTCACGGTGCCCAACAGGAAGAGAAACGGAGGGGAGAAGTTCTGGCCTCTCAAAGCCAAGACTGTTGCAGCCTTGACAGCACACAGCAGCAAGCTTCCTGGTGCAAGCTGATAAAACTTGCCTTCAGAGCTGATAAGAAAATAAGTACTTCCTACTTCCGGGAGAATGGATCTACTCCCTCAGAGAGCCAAGGCAGGGCTGGAAAGAGCAGATCAGTGCTCGGCTCCAACACTGCCATGACCCACTCCCTGGGGCTGTCTCCACAACCAGCCACGCCCTGCTGCTCAGGCCAGTTCACAGGGCAGGAGCTGGGTCCTCCTCATCTCTACATCCCCAAGGCCCAGCTCTTCAGAGACAGGTTCCCTGGACTTAGGGGTTATATATAATATTTGTATACCTGGCATGGTCCCTTCAGTAAAATCCAAGTCCCTTAACCTCTTTGTGGTTCCATTTCCTCACCTGTGAAATGGAGACAATAACAGCAAAATTCTATTTTGTAAAGCTTCAGGCTTTATTGAGATTTTTAAAACAAAAAATATTTTGGACTGGGGGCAAAAAGCAGCATGAAGTCCATGGTATGAGACCAACACTGAAGTGCAGACCTTGGTGAAAACGGGTAACCCCTCCGAAAGCCTTGCATATTTTAAGGGGCCAAGAAGCAGCTGAGGCTGTATAGACTTGAATTTAGAACAAGGCAAAAAACAAAACACCCACTCTTCAATATAGCATTGTATTAGCTGCAAGTATATCACCTAGACAGACAATAACAAGCCAGATGAATTTCAAAAAAGGCTATATTTTTAAAAAATCATAGCAGAATGTTAACTGCTATCTTTGGGTAATAAAATTTGGGGATTATTTACTTTCTAGATATAATAAATATTTCTGTAATTTTAAAAAAAAGTGACCACATCAGAACTGGCATTGTGGCATAGCGGGTTGGGCCACCACCTGTAATGCTGGCATCCCATATGGGCGCCAGTTCGAATCTCAGCTGCTCCACTTGCAAACCAACTTCCTGCTGAGCCTAGGAGGGCAGTGGAAGATGGCCAAAATGTTCGGACCCCTACACCCATGTTGGGGACTTAGATAAACTCTTGGATCCCGGCTTTGGCCTGGCCTAGCCCTAGCCATTGCAGACATTTGGAGAGTGAACCAGCAGAGGAAAGATCTATCAATTGATCTACCTCTTTCTAACTCTGCCTTTCAAATAAATCTTTAAAAAAATAAAATAAAATAAAAAGCAGCCATGTTTCTCTGAGTGAAAACCCAGGCATAACAAAGGAGCAGCAGCTGTGGGGAGCCAGCAGAGCTGCACCAAACAGGGCTTTGAAGAAACCAGCTCTCAGGCCCACCAATCATGCTGGATGTGGTCTGCACACTTGTGTTACTGTCTGCCGGGCCAAAACCTCATCCAGTGGTATAGACATTAATCCTTGCTGTCTTCATTTTCAGCACTTTTATCAGAACATCCTGCGTCCTCTCAACTCCGAGAGCCACCATACAGACAGAATGGAGACTGTTTTGTAGAGGCACCAAATTCTACCAGTGCAGCCAGTTCTCCTGAGAGTGATTCCATGAAGACCTAAGAAAAGCCTCTGAGAATGAAAAAGCTATTGGTTTTCAAAGGTTCTTCCTCAAGTTTTCTCTGTGGCTAACCACACTGACCACTGGGAAGATGGCACCAGCTACCTGTGGGCACCCTGCCACACAGGTAGCTGATGTGGTGAGAGCCACATCACTGTGTACACGCCCTGGAGCCTGGGCCCCTCAGTACAGCTAACGCTTCATTACTATCTGGAAGGGACTGTTTTAGTACAAAATGTGTGCTACCCTGGGTGTCCCCCTGCTCTGCAGAGTGGAGCTGGCACAGGGAGGTGCCAACAGTGCCTGCTTTAGCTCCAGTCCTTCTAAGACTACTGACTGACTCTATCCCACCTGCACCTTCCAATTTCCATAGGTGCCTTTTACCTAGTTAGTCTTTTTCTTGCCCACCAACACCAATGCTTCACTGTTCACATCAACTTCACTAAAGATGGCCATGCAGGAAGGGATGAGGATATGTGTCATGTTTTTTAAGACAGGGTAAAAGCATTATCGGAGCAGAAAACCCACGCAGCCCCTGAGTGGGAAGGCATTAAGAGGAACAATGGGGCAAATGAGCCTGGAAGCAGCATAAGACTTCAAAACACCATTTCCCCACGCCACCGAGGCCTGGCCAGCTGGGTCTGCTCCCAGCCAGCTGAGGAAATTGGATCTGCAAATAGCAGTAGCCTTTTCATACTCCATTACCTATGAGTGCTTTTAAAAAGGCAAAAGAATGTTTTTCATAAAGTACTTGGCCAAAACTGATTATGTCCCTTATCTCCAAGGAGATGGAAAAACCCAAGGCCATCTTCGGCAGTCCACCAGGCTGTCTTCACATGACACACGAGGCTGAGAGCAGCCACTGGGGACACCACTATGGATGCACGGTTCTTTTTTTTTTTTTTTTTTTTTTTTTTTTGATAGGCAGAGTGGACAGTAAGAGAGAGAGAGAGAGACAGAGAGAAAGGTCTTCCTTTTACCGTTGGTTCACCCTCCAATGGCTGCTGCGGCCGGCACACCGCACTGATCCGAAGCCAGGAGCCAGGTGCTTTTCCTGGTCTCCCATGTGGACGCATGGTTCTAACAACCACATTGGTCAAATTAAGGCTTGAAGTCATCAGTATGTGGAATGAGAGCAAACGCTGGTACCAAGTCCCCAGTACACTCAAGGCCATTCTCATCTGCTTTTTTGAAGAGAGTTACAAGTTCTTTCCATCAGGGAGAGAACATCCTAGCCACAGAGTCCTCCTCTACCATTGCCAATAATGTGAGTCTTTGCTGATTTTGAAGTAGTTCAAGGATATTCCTTCATGGAACAAAAGAGAGCATCAGAGGCAAGAACCCACTTGGCAGGGCGGGTGTTGCGGTGCAGGGGTAAGTGCCTCCTGGAACTCCTGCATCTCATATTGGAGTGCTCATTCAAATCCCAGATACTCTGCTTCTCCTCTGCTCCTTGCTAATGTGCCTGGGAAAGCACAGGAGATGGTTCAAGTACTTGAGTTCCTGCCACCCACACAGGAGACCTGGATGGACTTCCTGGATCTTTCTCCATACCCCCCTCCTCAAATAAATAAATAAATCATCTTTAAAAAAATAATACACTTTAAAACTGGACAAGGCTTGGTTCAATTCATGGCTTAGCTTTTGTTTCAAAAAAACCTTAGGAAAGTTATTTCATCTCTCTGAATTCCAGTCTCATCTCTCACATGGGACACCACCAGGACTGCTATATGCAACGTATACAAAGCACCTGAAGAAGACCAAACTAGAAATGGTAACACTTACTTAGTACTTGTCACTAAATACAGAAGGCATTTAGCTGGTACTTACTGAATGAGAGTGTGGTGCTTACGAGGAAAAAGGAAGATGATTCTTTTTTTTATTATTATTTTTGTAAGGCAGAGAGTCACAGAAAAGGGAGAGAGAGAAAGACACACACAGAGAGAAATCTTCCATCCACTGGTTCATTTGCCAGATGCTCAGAGCAGCTGGGGCTAGGCCAGGCCAAAGCCAGGAGCCAGGAACTCCACATGGAAAGCAGGAACCCATGCACTTGGGCCATCATCTGCTGCCTCCCAGGTATCTTAGCAGGGAGCTGCATTGGAAGTAGACTGAGTCGCACGTACTCTTATGTGACATATGGACATCCCAACTGGCAGCTTAACCTGCTCTAGAAAGATGAGTTTATAAAAAAGACTTTTATGGGGCTGGCACTGTGGCATAGTAGGTTAAGCATCCTGCTGCAGTGCTGGCATCCCATATGGGCGCCAGTTCAAGTCCCAGCTGCTCCACTTCTAATCCAGCTCACTGCTTATGGCCTGGGAAAGTAGATGGCCCAAGTGCTTGGGCCTCTGCACCTGCCTGGGGAACTTGGAAGAAGCTCCTGGCTCCTGGCTTCTGATCGGCTCAGCTCTGGCCATTGTGGCCATTTGGGGAATGAACCAATGGGTGGAAGACCCCTCTCTGCATCTCTCCCTCTCTCTGTAACTATGTTTCTTAAGTAAATAAATAAATATTTTTTAAAAAACCTTTTAATTACACATGGAGGCCACATGATACATGGATAGCATTCTACAATGTGTCAGGCTTTGGGTGAGAGACCTGGGGACCACAGGCAAGGTATTGTAGCTTCTCTAAGTGCCTGGTTACTCTGAAGGGCTACTGTAAAAATCAAAGCCCTAGCTATAAAGCTCTCAATAGAGTATCAGGGACTTTGGCAGGTGCTCAGGAAATGGTAGCTACTGAAGAACATAGGCTTTGGAGTCAAAGATTGCTGGGTCCAGATTTCAGCTCCACCACTTCCTGTATGACCAGGAATAAGGCAACTTTTGTATCCTTCGGCTTCTTCACCTCCTATATGATGAGATAATAGGACCAACCTCAGAGGGCTGCTTTTAGGATTGAGTTAATATATAAAAGTATCTGATACACAGTAACCACTAGACAAACATCAGAGCTATTATCTAACTATTTATTACTTATTTAGTAATATTTATTGAATAATTAATATTGAAAGGCTCAAGCCATTGGCCTTGACCTCTTTGTGTTCTGAGGGTTTTAATCTCATGATTGGTATCAAACGTCCACATTCTGTAGCCCCAGGCTGCAGAGTGGCTCAGAAGTCTGTCCAGTTAGGAGCAACTTTTTTCCATTTCTGAACTCCGGAAATCTTCTCCCTTGGCAGGTCACCAGAAAAAGTCATATATTTTTCAACTGCTGAAGAAGCTGATTAAGAAGTCTTTTTCCTTTGATGGTCCACTTAAATTTTTAATTATTAAGACTGTAGCAGTGGCTCTCAAAGGAGGGTGATGCTGGCCCCTAGGGGATATGTGGTACCGAGGAGATGCGGCCTGTATTTAGTGGGTGGAGGCCAGGGATGCTTCTAAACATTGTGCAATGTGTAGGACAGCCTCCTACGACAAAGAACAACCTGATTGGCCGGCACCGCGGCTCACTAGGCTAATCCTCCGCCTGCGGCGCTGGCACCCCGGGTTCTAGTCTCGGTCAGGGCACCGGATTCTGTCCTGGCTGCTCCTCTTCCAGTCCAGCTCTCTGCTGTGGCCCACGAGTGCAGTGGAGGATGGCCCAAGTGCTTGGGCCCTGCACCCGCATGGGAGACCAGGAGGAAGCACCTGGCTCCTGGCTTCGGATCGGTGCAGTGCACCAGCTGTAGTGGCCACTTGGGGGGTGAACCAATGGAAAAGGAAGACCTTTATCTCTCTCACTCTCTCACTGTCCACTCTGCCTGTAAAAAACAAACACACACCTGATCCCAACTGGGAGGAAACCAGAGGGAAGACCCCATGGTGTGTACACCACAGAGGCAGCCAGGTACTCACAGCCTCTGTGTGAGAACTGCCTAGGAAACAACATGAAAATCATCTGAGCTGATGGGGTGTCCGGGTCATGATCTGTGAGCATTACTACGATGTTTAAGAACCGGAACTCAGTGGAGCAAGTACGACCCCCACCACAAGCTCTTGGCTTAGTTATTCAGACAGTGGTGACGATCAGCACTAGAATAGTTCTCCAACCCACGGTGCCTAATAAATGCTCTGTTCACATCTCAGACCAAGAAATAGATAAGGTACGAGACAGCACAGTGGTGGAAACAGTCCTTCCTGTGAAATGAAGCCCTGAGTTTAACAATTCGCGTTTCCCCCATCCTCTCCTTTGAGTCTCCCAACTTTTCTTCCTCCTTAATCATTGGCCAGGTAGTGACTGGGGAATCCAGCAGTCACATTAAACACAGAGCTTTCAGATGACAGGGAGGACCTTCATTCTGTGACTCCAGTCTAAACCATCCAATTATAAATCCAGACAGCACTATGGACAGACGCAGGACCTAGACTGGGGAGGTGGGCACCACTCGGTGTCAGTGACACCCAAGCAAGAAGTCAGTTATCTGTGCTGAGCCAATAGAGGAAGAAAAGTTTCCCCCAAGCCACATAGACAAGGGCATTTTCAAGAGCCGGGTGGGAGGATGGAGCCTAGTGAGGCCAAGGAGCTTGGCAGCAGAGCCAGCTCAGGAAGGCTCCCACAGCCGTTACCCTAGGAATGGAAAAATCTTACAGAAGGTAGAAAAAGTATTTAAGCCCTTACTCTGTGCTTGTAGCTCCTACTCTGGCACATCCAAGGATAGGTAAGGCAACTGCTTCGATGAGAACCTAAATGGAAACCCCTGGCCTTTCACACAGAAGCCGGTACAGCGGCAAAGTCTCCCACTCACGTGGAGACCAACAGAATGCTGCACAAAGGGAGGAGTGGTTTCTGTCCAAAGCAAGCATCAGGAAGATCTGTGCCGAACACACCTTCTGGTGTGGGAAAAGGAAGCCCTCAGCAGGGCTCAGTGTCACAGTGGCTGTCACAGCCCTTTTGGGCAGCCAGGAATCCCAGAAGGACCTGTCTTCTCCCTAGCTGAGGGGGCGAGATGATGATTTGTGGCCACCAAGGCTCTGCCTCTCCCCTCCCACAGCACAAGGTGCACATGCCAGACCTGCCTGCCAGGTCAGAAACCATGGGCTTCTCAGGCTTCAGATCTGACAACAGGCCCAGCTAAAATCCTAAAGGCGCTGGCTCAGACCTGTGTGAGATCTTAAGGGTATTTTCCAAGGGATTCTATGAAAACACCATTTGGGCATGAGAAGATTTAAATAAATGTCCCAGTATAGTTGCTATAAGCCATGAAAAAAAAAAAGGGAAGAAGGTTAAATAGATCAAATAAGAATAAAGTGAGGATAAGTTGGAGAGGAGTATTTTGCACATCAGTCAACTCTTGTCATTGCAAAGGCAAAGAGGGGGGCCGATGCTATGGCACAGTGGGTAAAGCTGCTGCTTGCAGTGCCAGCATCCCATATGGGATCCGGTTCAAGTCCCGGCTGTTCCACTTCCAATCCAGCTCTCCGCTATGGCCTGGGAAAGCAGTAGAAAATGGCTCAAGTCCTTGGGCCCCTGCACCCGCGTGGGAGACCCAGAAGAAGGTCCAGGCTCCTGGCTTTGGATCGGCATAGCTCCGGCTGTTGCGGTCAATTGGGGAATGAATCAGCAGATGGAAGACCTCTCTCTCTCTCTCTCTCTCCCTGCCTCTCCTTCTCTCTGTAACTCTTTCAAATAAATAAATCTTAAAAAAAAAAAAAAAAAAAAAAAAAAAAAAAAAAGAAGGCAAAGAGACCAGGATAAATTAGGAAGCTAAGAAGGAAGAACTACCGAAGAGGCACAAAGCACAACAAGCACCTGGGCCCATTATGAAGGGGGAAGGCAGGAAGCTGACCCATCCTGGAGGTCTAGACAGACACAGGGAGCAGATGACTGGAGCGCTCCCACCCGCTGCAGGCCAGCAAGGATTCTTGGGGTAAATTGGGAGTGACCCTCAGCACCTGGCTTCCCCTCCTTTCCCCTCGAGCTCCCCATCTTCCCCACCTCATCCACCCACAAGTCAACATGCAGAAAATGTGAGCGGCTGAGGGACGGCACTAACTGTTCTTCAATGCCCATCAAGATGGCATTAACAGGTAAAATGTATTTATTTATGCTTTGTCATGGTCCAAAAGTCCCAATTTTATAAATAGGGAAGCAAAAGCCTCAAGAACTGGAGAAACTAACTAGATTCCTCAGTCAGCGAGGCTTTCGGTGGCACTATGCCGCGTCCTTGCCGGGACACTCTGTCACCTGATACCTGGCAAAGAAAGAAGGCACTGGGCTTGTCTATACTGGAAAGACTTCCCAGGGCAATGAAAATGCCTGATCAGAGTTTCTGATGAAAGAAGACATAAAAGGCTCACACAAGGCAGACTGTAATTCCATACCTCAAGCCAATTAACTAGAAATGCCAGGCCATTAAGTATCCTTGCTCTTCTGTCCTCACACTGACTGATGAGAGCAGCACAAGACACCAAGCAGAGTGTGCAGAAGAAGCAATTCGCCGTTCTGCCACCTTCCTCCAGTCTCAGGCCATGGGGTACAAAGAGGCCTCCCCTGAGGCTCTGCTGGGCCCACAGAACCATTACAGGATCACTGGGTCATTCTGACTTGAGAGGCTTAGAACCTGTACAACAGCCAACAGAGCATTAGCGCTCCAAAGAACTGCACTGAAGTAGAACCTTCTTTAAATCAGCAGGTTGCCAGATGTCACAGAACTAGCCCAGAAGAACGTGTATAAAACCCTGATACCTGGACTCATAAGCAGGAAAGGGTCTCAGAGGGGAAGCGGCATGAGGACCAGACACCCAGCATGAACTCACAGCCACCTCTGCACGGGTAGTGTTTCCATCCATGCAACACACACTTACTGAGTGTCCACACACCAGGTGCTCCCCCTGCTCCAGGTGCTGTAGAAGCAGACACGAAGGACCAGAAAAGCTGCACACTCAAGGAGCACGGCTGGCATGCAACCTGCCCAGGTTCCAGTGTTAGTAAGGGGTTCTGAATCCAGCTTTGTCACCCTCTACTTCTACCAGATAACTGCTGTCCTGCTGTAACTAATGGTAGTTTTGATGTGTGTGAGTATGTGTGTATGAGTGTGTGTGTGATTGAGTGTGTGTATGTGTTGAGGCAGGAGGGTACAGAGTAGAAGGAAAGGGTAGAAAAGGATTTTTCTTTGGTAGAGGTTAGAGAACTTCTGTGGAAGCTGGGCTGGGTCACAGCTGCAAGGCGTGAGGGAATCAGAAGGCACAGGTCATGTTCAAAATGCAGTGCCCCTGGCAGGTCACTAGACATCTGTGGGCTGCAATATGAGTATCTCTTTAAAAGGGGGTCAGCCTAGAAGGAGTGGTCAATTGGCTGGGCTCATCTTCCCCTCAGACCCATGTACACTGATTGCCTCGAACACTCCTGGATGGATTCCAGCTGCAATCACATGGAGTGATGGCTGCGGAAAGGTCAGAGCATCGTGAACCTGGACGAGGCTCCTACTGCTGATGACTTGAGGTATCTGAGTGGGAATCATTTTAATTTGGTGACAGAGTTAGAAAGCTCCTTGGGGCCAGTGTTTGACCAGCATCCTATATGGGAGTGCCTGACTCCAGCTTCCTGCTAGTGCACACTCCAGGACACAGAGTGATGGCTCAGTTTATTGGCCATGGACAGTTACATAGGAGCTCTGGATTGAGTTCTCAGCTCCTAGCTTCAACCTGGATCTGTCCTGGCCATGTGGGCATTTGGGGAGTGAAATGGCAGATGAGAACTCTCAAATCAATACATTTTTTTAAAAAATTGAAAAATTCTTTCTTTTATTACCTTCTAATCAACTCACAGAATGTTCCTTAAAAAGTTCGAGTGGGGGCTGGCGCTGTGGCGTAGCAGGTTAAAGCCACCCCTGCAGGTGCTGGCATCCCATATGGACACCGGTTCGAGTCCCAGCAGCTCCATTTCTAAGCCAGCCCTTTGCTATGGCCTGAGAAAGCAGTAGAAGACGGCCCAAGTCCTTGGGCCCCTGCACCCTCACAGGAGAACTGGAAAAAGCTCCTGGGTCCTGGTTTTAGATTGGCACACTCTGGCCACTGCAGCCACCTGGGGAATGAACCAGCAGATGGAAGACCTCTCTGCCTCTGCCTCTCTATAACTCTGCCTTTCAAATAAATAAATAAATCTTAAAAAAAAAAAAAAAGGACTGAGTGGTGGTGGTTAGTGGGTAAACCCACTGCCTGCCATACTGGCATCCCATATGGGAACAGGTTTGAGTCCTAGCTGTTCCACTTCTGATCCAGCTCCCTGCTAGTGCACCTGGAAAAATAGCAGATGATGGCCCAAGTATTTGGGCCCTTGCACCCATGTGAGAGACCCAGAAGAAGCTCCTGGATCCTGCCTGACCCAGCTTTAGCTGTTGTGGCCATTTGAGGAGTGAACTAGCTGATGAAGGATCTCTCTCCCCCTCTTTCTGCCTCTGAAACTCTGCCTTACAAATAAATAAATCTTAAAAAAAAAAAAAAAAAAAAAAAAAAAAAAAAACCAGAGTGCTCTTTTCTGATTGAGACTAAATTTTATTGCCTTTAATTTTTCACTTTAAATAATCCTGTTAGTTGGCATATTCCTAAGACACCAGAAGAATGCATCGATGAACTGTCAGCTGTCACCACTGGGACTCGTGATAGTAGTATCTCCAGATTTTCCCCCACCCCGTAAGTGACTTTGCAACAAGCAACCTTCCCAAAACTCCCCTTCAGAGACTCTGGACCAGACTGACCCATGGCTACTTTGACCCAAATGACAGTCTGAGACCTCTGAGCTTAGGAAATAATACTCTGACACATGACTGTTGTAAAGTTTCAGAAAATCTGGGTAAAAGGTATACAACAGAATTGTTTGAACTATTTTTACCATGTTTCTGAAATTGGAAATTGTTTACAAATTAAAAGGTTTTTTTTGTTTTTGTTTTTTTTTTTTAAGGAAGACTTGGTTGGTACCTTCCACTCTCACACTCTAACGTGGAATGAGCCTGGATCTGCAGGGTGCCACGCTTGTGTGGATACCTAATGCAGCAGCACTGAGAGGTGAGAGGCTCCACACAGGGAGGGACAGGGAGGGGAGACAGAGTTTCAACCCTCTTGGCTCAGGTGTCAGACGTGTGATTTTTCTTTTGTGTGGATGAATGTGTTGGTGGTAGGGAGAGAGGTAAGACAGCTGTTTTTTTGTTACAATGAATCAGAATCCATGGAAACTGAAATAGGTGACAGAGTAGGGTTGAACTTAATCAAACCTTCAAAAGAAATAAGCAGCTCAAACAAAGCCAGTAAGAGCGGAGAATCCCAAGATGGTTGGTGACATACTCAAGGATGACAGCATTTCAGTCAGGGTAACTCCCAAGCCCTCCTAGCATCAGTCTGCCACCACCTTCCATCCCCTCTTCCTTCTGCCGATCCCGCCAAACCAAAACGCTCCTCTCTCTGTATTGAAGGTCTCTGTCAACCTGACAGCACCCCCTGGACATGACAGAAAGCCCAGAGGAAAGTTCATGACACTCACTGGACTGCACGAAGTGCAATACCCCACCCAGCATACTGGTTATCAGCGTTCAGGTGCCATGCCAGTAGATGCCATGTGGAACAGAGACGAGTCAACCTGACAGCACCCCCTGGACATGACAGAAAGCCCAGAGGAAAGTTCATGACACTCACTGGACTGCACGAAGTGCAATACCCCACCCAGCATACTGGTTATCAGCGTTCAGGTGCCATGCCAGTAGATGCCATGTGGAACAGAGACGAGTCATCTTTCAGGCCAAGCCCTGCTGAAACTGCAGAGCCTCCAACCTCCAAGATGTAGGGTGGTTTGTGATTTTTTTTTTTTTTTATTTTTTTTTTATTTTTGACAGGCAGAGTGGACAGTGAGAGAGAGAGACAGAGAGAGAAAGGTCTTCCTTTGCCGTTGGTTCACCCTCCAATGGCCGCCGCTGCAGCCGGCGCACCGCGCTGATCCGATGGCAGGAGCCAGGATCCAGGTGCTTTTCCTGGTCTCCCATGGGGTGCAGGGCCCAAGCACCTGGGCCATCCTCCACTGCACTCCCTGGCCATAGCAGAGAGCTGGCCTGGAAGAGGGGCAACCGGGACAGAATCCGGCGCCCCAACCGGGACTAGAACCCGGTGTGCCGGCGCCGCAAGGTGGAGGATTAGCCTATTGAGCCACGGCGCCGGCCTGTGATTTAATAATAGGTAACCAAAACACAAACCAAACTTCCACCTGTGACAAAAACCCTTAAATTCTGGTTTGGCAAAATGTGGCTACCAAATGGAGCTTTTGGATCTACTCCTTAGGCTGTAGTCAATTTTACATTCTTCTTGGCTTTTGTTTTCTGAGTTTCTACTATTCAGCACCACTGCTCTCATTTCAATGAAATTTATCTTCCTGTATACCTTACGGATATTAGAAGCTTATCCCTCTTTTTAAAAAAAAAAAAAGATTTATTTATTTGAAAGTCAGTTACACAGAGAGGGCAGAGGCAGAGAGAGGTCTTCCATCAGATGGTTCACTCCCCAGTTGGCTGCGACGGCCAGAGCTGCGCTGATCTGAAGCCAGTAGCCAGGAGCCTCCTCCCGGTCTCCCATGCAGGTGCAGGGCCCAAGGACCTGGGCCATCCTCCACTGCACTCCCAAGGCCACAGCAGAGAGCTGGACTGGAAGAGGAGCAGCCGAGACTAGATCCAGCACCCATATGGGATGCCGGCCCCTCCCTCTTTTTAAAGGAAGGCTTCTGCTCCCTGAATTGTCTGTTCCCTCTGAGTACCTGTGTTCTGTTTGGATCACTACCTTTCATCAGAGTTGTCTATTCAGGTATCTGGTGATTTTCTGTGGCTAATATTTAAGGCTGAGGCTCTGTCATTTGCAGTCTTAACAGCCTTGACTAAAATAGGGTGGGAGTTGTGACACTGCAAGATAAGCTATTGCTTATCCCATACTGGTGTGCCAGTTTGAGTTCTGGCTTCTCCGCTTCTGATTTGCTTCCTGCTAATGTGCCTGGGAGGTAGATGATGACCAGTACTTCCGTTACTGCCACCAATATGAGAGATCCGGATGAAGCTCCTGACTTTAGCCTGGCTGTTGTGGGGATTTGGGGAGTGAACCCATGGATGAAGATCTGTCACTATGACATTCAAACACTTGTACACATAAATACATCTTTGGGTTTTTTAAGGTGTGATGAATAAAACAAATGGCAGAAGCCTAAACCTCAATAGTAAGAATGAGATTGATTGTACTGACCTGAAGCAGCTAAACTTGATGTAAAATGGAACCAACTGAATTACTCTGAAAGAAATCTCCATAGGGAGCAGCTAAAACTCACAAAGCGGCAAATTCTATTGGGGGTGTGGTGTAGATAAGGAAAAGCTCTGTGGAGGTGATATTTCATTTTGATCTCCTAAGATGTGCAGGGTAGGCTGGGGCAAAGTGAGAATCAGAAGAGTGAGTGAGGAGCAGCATGAGCAAAGGCAGGGTGCACATGGACCAGCAGGGCAGATGAGAGGTCTGTCTACACAGAGACTACTTAGATTATGACCCCCAGATTTTCAGCCAATGTAGCTAGCAGATGAGACACCTGGTGGCCTTGGAAGGGAGTGAATATATTTTGCACACCGGAGGGATGTGAACTGTTGAGAGCAAATAAAGGGCAGAAGGTGGTCGACTATCTTGTAGATGGTTACCCACAACCTCCCTCACCCTGTATTCACACACTGTTCCTCTGATCAAGATGGAGTCAGTTTTACACAACTGTTCATAATAGCCACTAGTCATTATTCATTACAGCCTAAAAGCTGAAACAACCTAAATGTTCATCAATTAATGAATGGGAAAATAAAACGTGGTATATCCACACAGTCGAATAGTATGTGGCAATAGAAAGGAATGAAGTGCTATTACATGCTACAACATGGATGAATGCTAAATATATTAAGCTAAGTGAAAGAAGCTACTCACAAAAGGCCACTTTTTATATAATTCCATTTTAGGAAATCTCCAGAACAGGCAAATTTATAGAGACAGAAAGTAGATTAACAGAGGGAGAGAGCTTGCTTAAAGGGTATGAGGTTTTTTTTAGGGTGGTGACAATGTTCAGGAATTATGACACTGGTGATGGTTAAAAAACTTTGTGGATACATTAAAAATTATTGAATTGTACTCTTTAAATGGGTGGATTATATGGCCTGTGAATTATATCTCAATAAAGCAGTTACCAAAAAAGGTGGAGAGGGGAGAGATCATAACTATTTTCCTGTATTGCTTGGTCTCGTGACTTGCTTTGAACAGTGGAATATGGGGAAGTAATGCTGTGCCAGTTCTGGGCACAATCATCAAAAGCCTGGCAGCTTCCATTTCAGCCTTTCAGAAGCTTGTTGCCATGGAAAGCGGCTGAGGCTACTCTACCCACTGATGACAGACTGCATGCAGAGAGACACCTCATGGAAAAAAACCATGTGAGTGAGTCCATCTTGGACATCCCAGCCCCAGCCAGACTGAGAGCTGAATTGTCACACAAGTGACTCCAGGAGAGATCACATTAAGCAGAAGAACCTTCCATGCAACAGAGAATGATGAGAAATTTAAAAATCCAATATTGTATTAAGCCACTACACTTTTGGTATGTTCTACAACAGCCTAAGCACAACTCCTCTGAGCCTTAGGTTCTACCTCTGTAACATGGGACTGACACGACAGGGCTGCTGTGAGCCTACAGGCGTGCACTCTGGGAAGACTTAGTCCCACAAGCACCTGCTGCTTCTAATCACATGATTTCAAAAGGCTGGTTTCCTGAGAAAAACAAAAATGAGGTTTTTTTTTGGGGGGGGGGGGGCTACAATTTCTGAAAAATGAACAGATGATCCAAAAAGGTTCTGCTTAGCCATCTCTCCCACCTACCCACCCATTCATCACTTTTAGCCTGTAGTAATTATCAGATGTCAATTAAAAATGGCTAAAGTTCTCCTCTTTTTAAAATAAACTGTATAGCCTGTGTAGACATTAATAGAATGGAACACACTTGAAGTTCAGCACACAGAAATTATCTGCAGTACTAGATAAATCTAAAATCACCCAGCTGGGGCATCAAACTTCCACATAAAGTTCAGTCACACAACAAAACACATGGTCCTGACTGACAATCTCAAAAACAATGTCAAGAGCAAGGATTCATCCCTGAGTGAGCCTACACATTCACAGGGTCACATTCACACAAAGAGCCTGGACCCCAGACAAGAGAAAAACTTGACCATGTGACATCAGCTGCTCTATTTGGGTATACCATGGGTCCAGCTTATTAATAATTCACGGTCTAATGACAGAGTTACTCCTAGGTACAACCATAGGAAAAGGATGTTATATAGCTTGCAACTGCATTGTGAAATCATTTGTGACTGATAACACTAAAAGAGCCTTTTAATCCTAGAAAAATTAAGAAATGTTTTTCTATAAACAAGCTGACATCAGTACTTACATCAAAGGTCAGAAAGAGGAAAAATTTTTTATTTTCTGCACAAGGAGACAAAGTACACTGAATCTACGAAGCACTTAAACTAGACAACCTCAATAAAGTTCCAGACTTAATAAATGCTAGTCAGAGAGCTGGTATAAACAACACTGGCACTGAAATGTACAGAAAGACCAAGAGGGTTGTAGGTTAAAGTCTTAATACCAATTGGGCTGAATCTACTGGATAACCCAACACTATGTTGACTGTTTTTTATTCACTGATGTATAACATATAATAAAGAATAGAGATCATTAGTGTGCATCTTGAATAGTGTTTGTATCTAGAATAAGATATGGACCCCAGAAAGATCACTCCTAATCAATAACCAACCCCACCCTGACACACCCACTCCACAGGAAGAAGTAACCGCCATTCTGATCTCTATCACCATAGATTCTTTTGCCTGTTCTCGAAGTCTATACTAATGGAATCACAGAAAGTATTTGGTCGTTTCTATATGCTTTCATTCATTCTTCACAAGGTTACTTTGAGAAGCAGAAAACCCAGGAGCTAAGATTTATTTTCAGGAACTCACCCTATGAAGTTGCAGACTCGAATGCCAACTGCCCTGATCACACTGGTTACAATGCTGCACTCTACCAAGCAGGTGCTATAAAAACTGTAACAGCAAAGCAGAATCCTTCAAGATAAACCAAATCCTTTAAATGTACTCACATGTACTATACTCATTCAACAGGGCCTCTTATTTGACACTATGAAAACATCCTCTTAAACATATTTTTGTATCTTTACCTATTTGAAAGAGTTAAGCTATGGGAAAGTCTCCCAGAGGAAGCTAAAGGTCTTTGAATTTGGATGAATTTGAGTCAGCTGAGGAAAGGCAAGAGCAGGTACAACAGTACACCAATAAATCACAGGCACAGACTTTTAAGCCAAACTACCAGGCTGCTCCTCTGGGCTTTGCCACTTCAGCTAGGTGACCTTGTGTGAATTATTACTCCATACCCCAACTGCTTCACTGTAAAATGGGAATAAGCTCATAGAACTGTTGCAAGGATTAAATGTTAATGTATATAAAGCTCTTAAGAAACCACTTAGCACACAGTAAGCATTCAAAAAGAATTAACTACTTTAAAAAGCTGAAAGAGACACAGGAAAGCAGTCACACTGCAAATCACAGGGTAATAAAATCACCACCAAAACACCTAGCACAGTGCTTCTCAAGATGCAGACTGCTACTTGGTAAAAAGCAAGATAACATGCTTACATGTCACAGCAGCGCCAACTGCTCTAAAGGTTTCTGTGTGTTTGCTCTCACTTTCTGTATTTATCTCATCAGAGTCCAGTAATCAGTCACTGTTCATGGACTGGCATAACTTTAAAAACAACTTTGAGTAGCACTGTTCAGGCACACAAGGAGGACTCAGAAAACTGCTGAAAACCCAACTAGCAGGTTAAAGAGAATGATGAAAATATGTAGTAAAGAAAAACAACTCCACAGCAAGGCCAAGAGGATGACTTGAAGGTCAACAAGAAAACAGAAAACCCCAACAGGCTAAACCTGAAAAACCAAACTGGCTGTCAGAGTGAGGACCCGACTGGCACTTTCTCCACCAGTGCTTTAGGAGTAGCCTTAGGGAACATGTTGGCCAGAAAGTCATCAGTCCCAGGGGGGACAAGAAGCATGCAGGAATGAGGCAGAACTTGGGCCTCCTGAGTGCGAAGTCACCCTAAGCCATTACCAAACTTTGGGGACACTCACAACTCACAAAGGCTGCACAGTTTCCTCTCTGCTTAAGAAAACATGAAACATTTCCTTCGGCTGACAGAGTTGCACACACGCACACTCACATATTCAGACACATACCTGTGGTCTTAGGAGGCTCCTGAGGCCCGCCCTGCCAGCCGTACTGTGGGTATCCTTGGTAGGGGTATCCCTGAGGAGGGGGATAGGGCGCCCCCATAGGCCCCATTGGTTGTTGTGGATAAGGTGGGTATGGGGCTGTTGGACCAGGGCCCGGATATGGTGGAGGGTTTTCTGGGTTCATCAGGGACCTGCGCCAAAGAGACAAAGAGAATGAAAATTATGTACGTTTAACTTGTGGAAACTACTAGGAAAAAAATCTTGGAACCGGCATTTGGGATACCTGCCTCCCATACCAAAATACTGACTGGATTACCAGCTACTCTCTTCTGATCCAGCTCCCTGCTAATGTGCCTGAGAAGCAGCAGATGTTGGGATCAAGTATTGGAGTCCTTGCCACCCACATGGGAGACCCAGAAGGAGTTCCTGACTCCTATCTTCCGTCAGGCCCAGCCCGCAGCTGTTGTAGCCATTTGGGGAGTAAGATTCCCTTCTATGTCTGCCCCCTCTCTGTAACCCTGCCTTCCAAATAAATCTTATTTAAAAATCCTAACGCTGAGATCATCTACAAAATGCCTTAAAAGTATCCCAAGCTTCCTGCAAATCCCTTGCTCTGCCCACAATTAGCAATTGCCTTCTGTCTCCCCTACTAGAATACAGCCTGTGACAGCAGAGTTCAAGTCAGTTTTGGATCACTGCCATATTTCTAAAAGCCTCACATGGTGCCCGGCACTGGAAGACCCCCAAAGAAATGCACTGAAATTCTCTTCTTTGAAGTTTAAATTATCTGAAATGTCCAGCAGTGTGAGTGGGTGGTTTCCATATGGCAGAAAGTCTAACAGCACAAACTACGCATCAGATCAGTTGGAGCAGACCCACTACAGGAAGCCTCCAAAAAACAGGGCGGGACACAGAAGGGTCTTCTAACAAACAGCACTGCCAGCAATGACCAACCCAAGGTGGTAACCACAGCTGGCACCTGGGTGTTGGGGTGATTTGGGTATCTGCACCACAGCCACCATGCAGAACAAATGAACATAGCTGTTCACAGTGGATGCAGCGTGTATCCCGACTACCCAAGTTCCTGAGACCCTGAAGGGCTTACCAGGAACCATCACTTCTGTTTACAGGTTCCTGTCCTTGGCAGTTTGCCTTTTTTTTTTTTTTTTTTTTTTTTTTTTAGATTTATTTATTTTTTACTTGAAAGTCACAGTTACACAGAGAAGGAGAGGCAGAGAAAGAGATAGAGACAGAGGTCTTCCATCCGCTGGTTCACTCCTCAACTGGCCGCAATGGCCGGAGCTGTGTCAATCCAAAGCCAGGAGCTTCTCCTGGGTCTTCTTCCAGGTGCAGGGGCCCAAGGACTTGGGCCATCTTCTACTGCTTTCCCAGGCCATACCAGAGAGCTGGATTGGAAGTGGAGCAGCTGAGTATTGAATCAGCGCCCATATGGGATGCTGGCACTGTAGATGGCAGCTTTACCCTCTGTGCCACAGTGCTGGCCCCCAGCAGTTTGCTTCTGTGAGGGAGGCCACGCTACCTGCCCCCACACTCGTTAACCATTCTCTTGACTAGGCTCAGCACTTTGAGGACCAGCATCTTGTTTCCATCATCCACACAATCCAGACCAAAAAAGTGAACATATCATTACTGCAGAATGCAAAGTATATACTCTGCGGATGATTCACTTAAACAACCTGATGTGTTACATGCTGCCTTGAACCATTACCCATTTCCTACATTGCTATTTAACTCTTTACCTATTTGAGAGTCTTCTATCCCCAAATAAATAATAGAATCTCATACTCAAAATTTACTAGCTACATTATTAATTCTTTCGCATAACATACAATCAATAAATTCATAAGTGGCTTTATATGAAGAACAAAATAGTCATGAAGCATGGTTCCATAGAAAATCCGGATTAAAGCAACTGTGGGGCCTTGCTTGTTGTTGTGCACACAACAGCCATATTGCCTCTTGCTAACATTAGTCAGCTTCCGGTTGGTTATCCACCAGTTCTTCACGTGCTTCATGTAAAGCACATGCCATCCCAGTCATAGAGTGGGGCAAGTCTAAGCCAAACCAGCTCACCCTCTCCTTTCCACCACAGTGATTCAAGCAATCTAGGCCTAAGCCAGTTCCAAATGAGATCCTCTCGCCACTAAGACCAGCTATGAAGTGGTACAATGAGTAAAAATTCTCCTAACACATTCCCACCCAACTTTCCCTTGCACTTCACATAGGTACACACATTAACTGGCAAATTCATGGCCTACAAAACTGCTGTCAGGCCGTTTACAGAGAACAGCCAATTTTAAGATGAAATAGGCACTTCAGAAAGGCAGAGCAGAAAGAAGGAAATAATGAGGTTCTATATGGCTTTCTAACAGCTCATAAACCAAAGACTAGAGCCCAGGCTAAGCTAAATTACTTCTACAGAATCTCCATGGGCTGGTGCTATGGTGTAGTGGGTAAAGCCGCCACTTGCAGTGCCGGCATCCCATATGGGCACCAGTTCCAGTCCTGGCTGTTCCACTTCTGATTTAGCTCTCTGCTATGGCCTGGGAAAGCAGTAGAAGTCCTTGGGCCCCTGCACCAACGTGGGAGACCCAGAAGCAGCTCCTGGCTCCTGGCTTTGGATTGGTTCAGCTCTAGTCTTGTGGCCATCTGAGGAGTGAACCAGCAATGGAAGACCTCTCTGTAACTCTGCCTTTCATATAAATAAATATTTAAAAAAAAAAATCCAGTGCCAGGAAATAGTAGTAAGACAAGCTGAGGAAGTCCTTGCGAATGACATTCATCCAAACATACGCTTCTGCAGCGCTGACTCACAGCGCCTGACACTGGGCTAACCGGTGGGTATGGATATCAGCACAGCTCAAATCTTTTCCTCGGACAGCTGGCTGAAGAGATAAACCTAAGGACAGTGATTTTAAGTAAAGGGAGCACACAGCGTGCTGGGTAGGAGTAGGGCCTTAAACCCAGTACAGTGGGTGGCAGTGGAGAGAGATTCCCTTGAAATAGATGATTATAAATTCAAGCTTTAGGCCGGCGCCGCGGCTCACTAGGCTAATCTTCCGCCTTGCGGCGCTGGCACACCGGGTTCTAGTCCTGGTCGGGGCGCTGGATTCTGTCCTGGTGCCCCTCTTCCAGGCCAGCTCTCTGCTGTGGCCAGGGAAGGCAGTGGAGGATGGCCCAAGTGCTTGGGCCCTGCACCCCATGGGAGACCAGGATAAGTACCTGGCTCCTGCCATCGGATCAGTGTGGTGCACCGGCCGCAGCGCGCCGGCCGCGGCGGCCATTGGAGGGTGAACCAACGGCAAAAGGAAGACCTTTCTCTCTGTCTCTCTCACTGTCCACTCTGCCTGTCAAAAAATAAATAAATAAATAAAATAAAAATTCAAGCTTTATAACACAAAATCAGTATGTCTTGAGGGTCTGTAAGTTGATCACATGTGCATTCTGCTCTCTGTTTTATAGACTCCCTTATTTTTCCAGGGACTCAGAAAAGAACAAACTCCTTTCTCTTCTCTGATCTCTGGTCTTTGCCAACATGGCATCACACCCGGAACTGGGAATGGCCTTTTCCCTTATCCAGTGCAAATGTTTGTGGTAACCAACACTGCCATCATCACATGAATCTGTGCATAAGTAACTGCTGACCATCTCTATCAGAATGGCTGTGGAAAACCTAGATTTCAGAGTTAACATAGAAATCCGCCTGATTAACCCCCATATGGTCATTCTACTTTTTATTTTTAAATCACAGAAGTAGAACACAGCCATCTTAACTACAATGTCCTGAAATCCACTGGATGTGACCTCATTTCATGAAAACTGTGGTTTAATCTGATTGGACAATAAGACCCGACAGTAATGACCATTCAGTGTGGACACTGCTCTTCTAAGAGCAATGAGCAGTGAGGAGGAAAAAGAGTGCAGAGCATAAAGAACACAACTCATACCTCAAAGTTTCCCGACTTCCCTGCTGCAGCTGCCTGTGCTGATTAATCATGATTCTGTACAGCTCTCTCCCTGGGACCCTCAAAACTCTTCTTCCAAGTGTACATGTCCTCCTTCCTTATCCCTCAATCAGATTTTCCTTTCATTTTTGGTAGATACCTTTCTCTCTCTGCCTGCAGAAACATGTAGTGTCCAGAGGGGGAAATCCCATGTGCTATTTACAGGGGCACTTACAGAAAGCACAAACTATGTAAGGGCTCCAGCCACTGTGACCCCTCCCATACATCACTCTCTCCCTATGTTCCCAAGATAGACCGTCATCTTCGAAGAATAGATCTGGATCTATTTTCAGTTTCCTCTAAGCAAGAAAAAAAAATCCTAGTAAGAATAGCAAAAGTCATAGAAAGAACATTTGTGGCAGATCAAAGATCCTAGAGCTAGTATTGTAAACAGCTGGAGATCAAGTGTTTTTAAGAAGCAAACCAAAGTAAAAATAAATAAATAAGAATAAAAAGATTCCTAATAGTGATGCAAAATAGTACAGATTGCATAACAAAACCTAAACACAAGTGCTTTAAACCTGAATAATGATATTGAACACTGTGATGTGATGATTTTTCCCTTATAAATTTGGTCAAGTAAAATGTAAGCCTACTATATAATAAAGTGCTACACTAAAGATCGAATGAAAACAGCGGAAATCATAGCACTGAAGACAAATCAAAGCTCCAAAAGGATGGCTCAAGTACTGCAGCATCCAAGGTCCATCAACCTTATATTATAGCATATAATTATATAGCTTATATGATAGCATATAATGATATAGCTTATACTATAGCATATAATGAATATGCTATTCCACAATCCCATACAAGAGCCATGGGTTTGGCAGTCATTCCACCACACATCGAGAAGAGCAGAAATGATTCTTTGGGAAAGTGGCTCATGAAGATAGGACACTATAAAAGACCTCACGGAAGGAGAGATACAAGGACAAACAATATTTTTCAAAGCTATTATTTTTTAAAATCACAAGACACCTAGTAGTCAGACTGGCACTGACTCTGCACATTGGAGAATTTCCTTTGGAAAAATGAAATAATCTCAATGGAAAAATATTAGACACTAATACTTGGGGGAATGCCAAAGAAATGACTCATTTTTCAATCACCCCACAGTAAAGCTGGTGCATGCAAAACTTCTGAGCTTCTATTGCCTCATACAGAAACAAATGGCCAAAGATTATCAGACATTGGAGGAAAGCTTCCAAGATAAAAGACCAAAATAAAACAGGGTAAAGGAAAAAAAAAGAGTTAGTGTTAAATATATTATGGTGCATTTATGTTAGTTGTTTTTGTATTAATTTTTAATTTATGCTTATGGAGTACAACATAATATTGTGTAGGAAAATTTTTAAAGCTATATATCAGCATGATCCCAACTCTAAAATACTGACAAGCCAATCAATGTAACTCAGACAAACCTACCCAGTATAGTCATAATTTAATAGATAGGCACCATTGCACTTTAGAAAGGAAAAGGGAACCCTTTCCAACAGTGCCTGATCACCTGGATACCCTCATGTGTGGAGGGGAGCAAACTTTGATCCCCACCTTTGTACTTAAAAAAAAAAATTCATACTCATGACTTCAGCAGTATTTACCTTATAACCTAGCAACTCTACTCTTAGACATACAGTCATGCGTCACTTAACCATTATTGTGAGAAATATACGTCATTAGGCAATTCTTTTGTTGCGCAAACAAAGTGCACTTACACAAACTAAGACCACAATTCACTAGGTGACATGATCTTTCCTTAAAAAAAAAAATAAAAAAGATTTGTTGGCAGCCAGTGCTTTCTTAAAAAATTTATTAATTTGAAAGGTAGAGTGGGGGGGGGAGTGAGTGAGACAGAGAGAGAGAGAGAGAGAGAGAGAGAGAGAGAGAGAGAGGTAGAAAGGGAGGGAGGGAGGAAAGAAAGAGAAAGAGACTATCTTCCACAGCCTGGTTCTCTCCAAATGCCCACAACAGCCAGCACTAGGCCAGGCCAAGGCCAAGAGCCTGGTCCGCCAACCAGGTCTCCCACATGGGTGGGAGGGACCCAAGTATCTGGGCTGTCATCCACAGCCTTCTCAGGAGCATCAGCAGGAAGTGGGACTGGAAGCAGAGTGGTCAGGACCCTAACCAACACTTTAATTTGGGATGCAGGTGTCACAAGTGGTGGCTTCAGCTGCTGTGCCAGAATGCCTGCCCTGGTGATATCGTTTTATGGGACCACTGGGATATGTGGTCTGTTAGTGACTAAAGCACTGTTGTGCAACACACGTATATACTGATGTGAAAAGATATATACAAGGGTTTCCAAAGCTGCTTTATTTATAATACCCCAAACTGGAAATTATCTGAAAGCTCAGCAGAACAAATTATACTACACTTCTATAGGAGGAAATCAACTAGCTACAAAAGAGGAACCACTTCTACATGCAACAACATGGTTGAATCCCTGAGCCAGTGACAAGCAAATATGGACACAATCTCTGTACCTCAGGGATAATGGAAGTGCTCTATTTATTAGCTGAGTCATGTTTACATGAATACAAACTTAGTTGTATATTAAGATCTTCACATCTTACTCTAAGTTGTACTTACCTGTTGTACTAAGTTGTACAATATTTAGCTAGAAGGAAAAATATTCAGTTTTCCTTGGGTGCTGGAATGATGGGCAACATGAACTTACATATGTTTTCAAATTTTTTAATAAGAGAATCTATACAGTAAGAAAAAAACTGGATTTTCTTAAGGCTTGGATATTTTCATGCTTCCCACCTTTTTCAATGGCTAAAACACCTCCTTAGACCCCCTTCCCACTTCTGATACACTAGGTTTTCTTTCTACTGCTAACCTTGCCCTTTTTAAAAATATATTCTACATCTGCTCTTCACTGCTTTGTGTAGTTGTGATTATTTTTTGCTCAATTCCATACACTATTTAAATGTTTTCTTTCTGCTTCAAGGCAAGAAATTGCTTGGCTGGGTAGCAGGCTTGGGGTGAGAAAACAAAATTCCTTTTGTTACACACAGACCTCTCCACCTTGGAACCTTTCTTATTACCAAGCCTAAAGTCACCCTCATCCTTCTATCCTTAGATTGCTTTTTGGAAAACTGTTGAAATTGTCTTTAAAAGCAGGATCGCAGATCATACCCTACAGGCCTCTGTGTGTGTGTGTGTGTGTGTTTTAAAAAAAACTCTGACTAGCTGGCCTTTTAACAGGAACTTTGTAAACAGAGTGCTCTATATTCTAGGTCCCTCAAGTTTCCTTGAATCTCACTCATAATTTTGGGTACAGTTTGTTGGGTTAAGAAAAGCTTTAGAGGGATCGGCGCTGTGGCATAGTGGGTAAAGCATCCCAGCATCCCATATGGGCACTGGTTCGAGTCCTGACTGCTCCACTTCCAATCCACCTCCCTGCTTCAGATGAGCTCAACTCCAGCCGTTGCAGCCATTTGGGGAGTGAATCAGCAGATGGAAGATCTCTCTCTCTCTTTCTACCTCTGCCTCTGCCTCTATAACTCTGTCTTTCAAATAAATAAATAAATCTTGAAAAGAAAAGAAAAGCTTTAGAATTACTGGTTTTGTGTTGCCATATTATCTCCGGTTTTCATTAAACTTAACACTGACAGGGCCGGTGCGGTAACACAGCTGCTGCCTGCAGTGTTGTCATCCCATATGGGCACTAGTTCAAGTCCCAGTGGTTCCACTTCCAATCCAGCTCTCTGCTATGGCCTGGGAAAGCAGTAGAAGATGGCCCAACTCCTTGGGCCCCTGCATCCACATGAGAGACCCAGAAGAAGCTCCTGGTTCCTGGCTTTGGATCAGCACAGCTCCAGACATTGCGGCCAATTGGGGAGTGAACCAGCAGATGGAAGACCTCTATCACTGTCTCTCCTTCTCTCTCTGTGTAACTCTTTCAAATAAATAAATAAACCTTAAAAAAAAAATTTGACACTGACATGTTAGCTTATTCCATTCATGCAATCATTTGCTTGTTTCATAAATGCTTCCAGGAGCATTGACTATAACTCAGCACTCATGGTTCCAGGCACTACCAGGATAATGGAAGGCAAGAGACCTCCTTCAGACTGGTGAAAGAGACATTAACATCAGCAATTACACAACCAATCTAAGAGAAGCACAGGGCACTGTGAGCTCAAAGCAGAGACAACTCACTGGTCTGGGAAATCAGAGGAAGCTTCTAAAATCAAGTGATGATTACATTGAAAGCTAAGTGTAAATGGAAATTCAGATTATTCCAACATTCATACTATAATCAGAGGCAACAATCTGTGATAAGTCTCAGAGAAAGAAGAGAACATTTAAGGCACCAAACTGGTTCATTATGACTGAGGTCAAAGCGTCAGTTCATAAAAAGCCTTTCTAACAGCTGACTTTTAGGATCATTACATCTTCTTGTTCTGTAGTCATTCTCCACCTTTCAAAAAGATTCATGAACAACAGGAGTCACTGTGCACTTACTCCCCATGTAGGATCTCTGTCCTTAATGTGTTGTACTATGTGAATTAACAGTATAACTAGTACTCAAACAGTACTTTACACTTTGTGTTTCTGTATGGGTGCAAACTGTTGAAATCTTTACTTAGTATATACTAAATTGATCTTCTGTATATAAAGGTAATTGAAAATGAATCTTGATGTGAGTGGGATGGGAGAAGGAGTGGGAGATGGGATGGTTGAGGGAGGGAGGGAGGTTACGGGAGGAAAAAGCCACCGCAATCCAAAAGCTGTACTTTGGAAATTTATATTTATTAAATAAAAGTTTAAAAAATCATATAACTTTACTTACTACTGTTTGATGGAACATAGGTGAGCTTAATCATTCATTTGTTCAACAATATTTTTTTTTTTTTGACAGGCAGAGTGGACAGTGAGAGACAAAGAGAAAGGTCTTCCTTTCTTCCGTTGGTTCACCCCACAATGGCTGCTGCAGCCGGCACACCATGCTGATCTGAAGCCAGGAGCCAGATGCTTCCTCCTGGTCTCCCATGTGGGAGCAGAGCCCAAGGACTTGGGCCATCCTCCACTGCACTCCCGGGCCACAGCAGAGAGCTGGACTGGAAGAGGAGCAACCCAGACAGAATCCGGCACCTCGACCGGGACTAGAACCCAGGGTGCCGGCACTGCAGGCGGAGGATTAGCCTATTGAGCTGTGGTGCTGGCCTCAACAATACTGATTAAGTACTTAATGTCAACCCCAGAGCTGGAGAAAAGATAGAAAAAACTCTAGCTGGCTTGCTCCTCCCTTCTGTACTGCTATTAATTAAAATAAAACTGTCTTTCAGGGCCGGGGCTATGGCACAGTGGGTTAAAGCCCCAGCTTGCAGCGCTGGCATCCCATATGGGCACCGGTTCAGGTCCTGGCTACTCCTCTTCTGATCCAGCTCTCTGCGATGGCCTGGGAAAGCAGTAGAAGATGGCCCAACTCCTTGGGCCCCTGCACCCGCGTGGGAGACCTGCAAGAAGCTCCTGGTTCCTGGCTTCAGATCAGCTCAGCTCTGGCCACTGTGGTCATTTGGGGAGTGAATCAGTGGAATGGAAGATCTCTCTCTCTCTCTCTCCCTCTGGCTCTAACTCTCTCTGTAACTCTTTCAAATAAATAAAATAAATCTTAAATCTTTCCCACATGTCTGTTATTACCTTAGATGGTAAATTTGCAAGTTCTCCAAATTTCAAGGAAATTGTAAGGGTAGTTTGGCTGTGCAGACTAGGTAAAACTCACTTTGGGAGACCCAGAGGGCAGTCATCTCAAAGAGGTATATACTTTTATTGAAACTAAGGTGCAAGTAGAAGCCTGAACGACTCCCCAGTCAACAGTCACATATACATGCGAATGTGCAGCAGAGAGAAAAATGGATGGTCTCAAATCAAAATCCTAAACCCAAAGTAAAAAAGCAGGCATCACCAGCATGGTTGTTTAGCCTCGTGGTCAAGATGCCTGCATCACCTCTCTAAGTACCTCAGTTTGATACCCAGCTCTGGCTCTTGACTCCAGTTTCCTGCTAATACAGACCCTGAAAGGCAATAATGATGGCTCAAGTGACTGGGTTCCTGTCTCCTACAAGGGAGACCTCGATTGAGTTCTTGGCTTTCTTTACGTAGCCCAGACCAGTCAGTGCAGGCATTCGGGGAATCAACCAGCAGATAGGAGCTCTGTTTCTCTGCCCCTCAAATAACAAAAGAATTTTACAACAGGTTGCAGACATTCCAAAACTGTAAGTCTTTACCTGGGAATAATCTATTTCTGACACGAACAGCATAACACAGTAGCCTCAAGGGATTGCAACAACAGGGGTTTATTTTTTAAAAAATGGTAGCACGGTCCAGCATTGTGGAGCAGCAGGTTAAACTGATGCTTGCAACAATGGCATCCCATAGGAGAGTGTTGGTTCAAATGCCAGCTGCTTCACTTCTGATCCAGCTCCCTGCTAATTAACCTGGAAAGGTGTTAGATGGCTCCAGAACTTGGGCCCCTGCCACCCATGTGGATTTCCTGGATGGGGTTCTGGGCTCCAGGCTTCAGTCTAGACTAGCTCCAGCCCTTGCAGACAAGTAGGGAGTAAACCAGGGGATGGGAGATCTCTGTCTCTGTCACTCTGCCTGACAAGTAAATAAATAAATCTTAAAAAAAAAAAAAAAAGATAGCAGTGCTTCCAATAACGGTATACCAGGAGACCTCTGATAATTCATATAACATAGAGAAGACCTTTATTTTTATGACTTGCTCTCCAGTACATTTTACTCTATGTTGCCATTTCCTAAGTTGCTTTTGAGAATAAACTGGAAGAAGACAACCTGCCTTGTTACTCCACTGTTGTCCAAATACTGAGTCTGGTGCCAACCCCAAATATTATGAGCTATCCCCTCATTCATCATCTTTTGTTTGCCAGAGAATTTTACCAGGCCCCGAGCTATCCTCATATAATCAATGCATGAATGAGCCGTCGCCACGGCTAAATAGGCTAATCCTCCGCCTGCGGCGCCAGCACACCGGGTTCTAGTCCCGGTCGGGGCGCTGGATTCTGTCCCAGTTGCCCCTCTTCCAGGCCAGCTCTCTGCTGTGGCCAGGGAAGGCAGTGGAGGATGGCCCAAGGCCTGGGCCTTGTACCCCATGGGAGACCAGGAGAAGCACCTGGCTCCCACGTTTGGATCAGCTGTGGTGCGCCAGCTGTCGTGGCCATTGGAAGGTGAACCAACGGCAAAGGAAGACCTTTCTCTCTCTCTCTCACTGTCCACTCTGCCTGTCAAAATAAATAAATAAATAAATAAAAATCAATGCATGAATTAATAGTCAAGTATGCCTTTTATATTGACATGTTGGTTTGTGGCTTTAAAAAAGCCTCTCTGTGGAGTACAGAGCAACACACAGCTCAGATGTGGGACTCTTAAATGAACAAGGGCACGAAAGTGCGCATGGAAAACAAAAAATAGTAGTGGATCATCTGTCTCTGGAAGCCCTGGCCAAGAGTGATAAAAAGTTCAGAGATGGTCTTATATTATTTGCTTTTCTAACTGAGAAAATAGGGGGCTGAAACAAACCCTATAAACTACTTCACAGCAAGGCTTCCTAATGCCCTCTGCTCTAAGCCACTCTCCTCAACATTAAGATAATGCAGTATTCTCAACTTGCCCTGAGAGACTAGCTCAGGAACAGCAAAGTCCAAAGTCATATACTAATTACTCACGGTAGAGCAGAAGTATAAGAAAATATGGCTATAAAGCAATCTTACCTTCTTCCAACATTAAACTTAGTAGGTACTTTTTGAGATTTATTTATTTATTTTGAAAGAGTTACAGAGAAAGAGAGAGAAATCTTTCATCTGCTGGTTCACTCCACAGATGGCCAGTGCTGGAGCAGGCTGAAGCCAGGAGCTTTATCTGGGTCTCCCACGTGGGTGGCAGGGGCCCAAACACTTGGGCCATCTTGCAGTGCCACAAGCAGGCCATTAGCAGGAGGCTAGACCAGAAATAGAGCAGACAGGAGCCCAGCTGGGGCCCATATGGGAAGGCAGCATTGCAGGCAGTGGCTTTACCACAGCATCACAACATTCACTCCAGCAGGTGTATTTTCTCATTCTTTCAGACCTGGATACTTTCAGAGTGAATCCAGAAAAGTTAACTTCAACAAAGTTTAACATACTACCTATTCAATCTTTTTGCATTAAGCTTTTTCTACAAACTACTTCTGGCTGGATCCAGGACCTTTTTCTAAGACATAATATTTACTAGGCTGGCATTGTGGCATAGCAGGTTAAGCCACCACCTGTGAAAACAGCATTACATGAGTGCTGGTTTGAGTGGCTGCTCCACGCCTGTTCCAGATCCCTGGTAACATGCCTTAGAAAGCAAAAGAAGATGGCCCAAGTGACTGGATCCCTGCTACCCACGGGTTGCAGGCTCCTGACTTTGGCCAAACCAGCCCTGGCTACTGTGGCCATAAGGGAAGTGAACCAGCAGATGGAAGATCTCTGTCTCTCTCTGTAAATCTGTCTTTAAAATATATTTTTTAATTTACTAAACAATCTTTGGAAAAAATCATTACTGGATTTTATTTACCTGAAAATACCAGCATATACAAGGGCCTACCCTTAGTCACCTAGGCACTGGTATTCCATTCCTCCCCAGGGTTTAGAAGAAATATACTTTCTTTTTACAAATGATCCATGATTTTTTTTTCATAAACTTTCTAATAAGGACACAAAAATTTAAATTAAAACCTCAAATAAATAAAAACATTATTTTTTCAATCAGCAACCTACATTTAGGAATTCATTCTACAAATACATGATGCTACATTTAATAATAGTCCCAGCATACAAAAAAATCTTTATCCACACATGGGAATTAACAGTATTTGTTTGGGGCCAGTGCTGTGGTATAGTGAGCTAAGCTCCTCCCATGGCACCAGCATCCCAAATGGGAGCTGGTTCATGTCCTGGCTATTCCTTTTTCTATCCAGCTCTCTGCTATGGCCCAGAAAAGAACAGAGGATAACCCAAGTGTTTGGGCCCCTGTACCAATGTGGGAGCCCCAGAAGAAGCTCCTGGCTCCTGGCTTTGGATTGGCTCATCTCAAGTGGTTGCGGCCATTTTGGGAGTGAACCAGCAGATACTAGACCTTTCTCTCTGTCTTTCGCTCTCTCTCTGTAACTCTACATCTCAAATAAATAAATTTTTAAATAAATTAGTATTTGTTTAGAATTGCTACATAATATATACACAGACTATACATATATCCTAAATGTCCACCAATATGGGAATAGTTAAATGAATCATGGTATTTCCAAACCACAGAACTGCTGCTATGTGATCCTTAAGAAAAAATGAGATAGGGGCCAGCATTGTGGCATTGTGGGTAAAGCTGCTGCCTGTCACACCTGCACCTCATATGGGTACCACTTCGTGTCCCAGCTGTTCCACTTCTGATCCAGTTCCCTGCTAATGGCCTGGGAAAAGTAGTAGAAGATAGCCCAAGAGTCTGGGTCCATGCCAGCCACATCGGAGACCTAGATGCTTCTGGCTTCAATCTCACCCAGTGCTGGATATTAACTCCCATCTGGGGAGTCAACCAGTAGATCAAAGATCTCTCTCACTCTCTTTTTAACTCTTCCTTTTTTTTTTTTTTTTTAAAGATTTATTCGTTTATTTGAAAGTCAGAGTTACACAGAGAGGAGAGGTGGGGAGGGAGGGAGGGAGGGAGGGAGGGAGGGAGGGAAGGAGGGAGACAGAGAGAGAGGTCTTCCATCTGCCAGGTTCACTCCCCAATTGGCCACAATGGCCAGAGCCACCCTGATCCAACGCCAGGAGCTTCTTCCGGGTCTCTCACGTGGGTACAGGGGCCCAAGGACTTGGGCCAACTTCTACTACTTTCCTAAGCCATAGCAAAGAGCTGGCCTGAATGCTTGGGCCCCTGCACCACGTGGGAGACCTGGAAGAAGCTCCTGGCTCCAGATCGGCCCAGGTCCAGCCTCTGCAGCCTGACTTTTTTCTACATGTCACAGTTATCAAGCAAAACTAAAACCCTTGCTGATCATCTTTGGGAAAAGTTACATGACTTTTTAAAGGTTTATTTATTTATTTCCAAGGCAGAGCAACAGAGAGAGACACACACACACATAGGGTCAATCTTCCACTTACTGGTTCGCTCTCCAAATGACTGTAACAGCTAGGTTTGGGCCAGGCTGAAGCCAGGAACTCCATCTGGGTCTCTCACGTGGCTGACAGGGCTCAAGTAATTGGATCATTCACTGTCTTTCTAGAAGCATGACAGGGAGCTTGATAGGAAGTGAAACAGCTGGGACTCCAACCAGTACTCTGATACCAGATGGCAGTGTGGCAAGCAGTGGCTTAATCCACTGCACCACAAAGCCAGTCCTGTCCCATGACTTTTAGGAGGAAATAATGCATTTCTTAACTCACTGAGCAGTAAAGCCATGTTTTTAGATGCTTTCCAAAACCACACTACTATGCTGGGAACAGAATTTGTTCTAGTTGTCACCTGAAAAGAAACTCAGCTCTAAGACAGGATCCACAGGTGCAAGTAGTCCATGGTCCAGGTCAACCTCACCATGGGTCCCTTCTCCTGCTTTCATTCATCACATACAGTCCTCTGGAAAAATATGCCTCGATGCAGGACTCATCTCAGCTTCTAGAAGTCTCCAAGGGAAGACTTCTAGACTTGCCAGCCTCACGCAAGGACTCAGCTCAAGGACTGTGGGCAGTCCTCTGACAGCCAGTGGAGAAGGGAAGGTCAGCTCCAGAACAAAGACTGGGGACCTCTGAATTACATCTAGTCACTGGCACACCCAGGACAGCACAGTAGCTCAAAGTTCAAAAAATCAGCCCTCAAAGTGAGAAGACGGAGCAAATGAGGCCCAGGAAGAAAGGATCAAAAGAGGGCTGCAGTGAACAGAAGGGAAACAGCAAGAGAAAAGCTGCTAACACAAGAAGTGAGCTGGGGAAATGAAGGGAGATGTTAGGAGGGGGGCGGGGAGAGGAGAAGAAAAGAAAAATAAAGGAAGGAAGGAGGGAAGGAAGAAGAGGAGGAGGAGGAGGAAGGAGGGAGAATTCCACCCCTGCTCAGTTGAGAGGACACACTATAAAGGGATAGGTGTATCCCTCCCAATGAGCCTGGCATGGCCACTTCCCAGGCCAGGTCTCCCACCAGCCAAGCCCCAGAAAGCCAGGATCTGCCTGCCTCCTAGGGCATTAGATTAGGCTTGTGGGCAAATGGAAACCTAGCAGGCTTAGGAAAAGGCCTGCACAGGTTAGCACGCTTCACTCCACTGTGACCTCCTGACCCTCTGAGGGAGCAGCAGCCCAGCCAGTACTTCGGGGATGGCGGTGAGCAGGCAGCAGCCAATCCTCCTTCCAATCAGCAAGCACCACTGGGGCCTGCCATGCACAGCACCCCAAAAGACCACACAACCCCAGGCAGCTCACCTCTCTCTCTTCTGTTTACACTGGATTTTTAAAGGAAAAGGCTTTATGGACAATGATTAGGAAACACAAACACTATAGATAATTTCGTATTTCTGCCATGCATAACATCTACAGAAAGGCCTCCACTGTGAAAAAACAAGGGCTCAAAGTAGTTCAGCATACTTAAGAGTTTAAAAAAAAAAAATCACCTCTCTTTAGAGAAAATTCGTTTCCCAGGATTGCACTGGCACAGAAAGAACACTGTAACATGGCATCAATGAAGGCAGGCCTCTGGCAAAGGGCCTAGAATTTAATATAGTTCCCAGTCTCACCACCACTCAGCCTGATTTTGGCAAACTTTGTATCAAAACACCAGTGGTTTTGCATTGCACTTATTTCTGGTTAGCGCTTAGATTCTTCATTCTGTGGCCTTTCTAGATTCTGTAATAGAGCAATGTGAATTTTAGGACAGGATTTACAGGACTCTCCAAAGGCCTGCCTACCCCAAACCACTCCTATCACTCAACCACAGTCGCCTGTAAAACTCACTATTAGTGACTCACATTTCTGAATGAAATCAAACACGTACCATGATTTGAGGAATAAGTATTAAAAAACTACATTTTAATAGCCATGTCTTTTTACATTTACCTTCTATTTGTAGCGGGTAATACAGTAATTTTCAATTTAAGGCAATGATACAATGCTTCTTTTAAATACTTTTTTGAGTTTTTTTTAAAAGGTCAGCTTAAAGAAAAATGTTGGTTAAATAACACTACAGATGGCATAGAGACAAGACAAAAATGGTGCACATGGGACACAAAGTGTAAAAAACACCAGGGTTTCCACCCCCTCACTGGTAATTCTCATATCACCACCAACAGACAATAAAGATCACCAAGAATTAGTCCAACAGAGTCAGCCAAGCCACAGGGATGCAGAAACTGGGAACAGATACCTGACTGGCTTTAGAAAAGTGTTTTGTTGGGAAGGAAAGGCTGGGGCTGGGAAGGCAGAGGAAGACAGAGTCTGAAGTATTCAGGAAGCAAGTGGCAGAAGGAAAGCACAAGTATAAGGCTTAACGATAAGGACTCAGGAGATACGCACATTCCTACAGACGTCCCCTCCTTCACATTTCTTCTCCCCATTCATCCTGACACTGAAAGCTGACTGGCAAAGCACTGTGTGCAGCATTAAAATTTATGTTGCAGGACTGGCACTGTGACACAGCAGGTTCTGCCATCAGTTGTGAAGCATGCAATCCATATCTGAGTGCTGGGTGGAGTCCCAGCTGCTCCACTTCTGATCTAGCTTCCTGCTGATGCACCAGGGAAGTTTGCAAAAGATGGTCAGCGTTGCGCTCTGTGTGTGCGTGTGTGTGTCTGTGTGTGTCTCCCTCTCTCTGTACTCTTTTAAAAAATAGCTGGAGCCGTGTCTCAATAGGCTAATCCTCCGCCTTGCGGCGCCGGCACCCCAGGTTCTAGTCCCGGTCGGGGTGCCAGATTCTGTCCCGGTTGCCCCTCTTCCAGGCCAGCTCTCTGCTGTGGCCCGGGAGTGCAGTGGAGGATGGCCCAAGTCCTTGGGCCCTGCACCCCATGGGAGACCAGGAGAAGCACCTGGCTCCTGCCTTCGGATCAGTGTGGTGCGCCGGCCGCAGCGCGCCAGCCGTGGCGGCCATTAGCGGGTGAACCAACGGCAAAGGAAGACCTTTCTCTCTCACTGTCCACTCTGCCTGTTAAATAAATAAATAAATAAATATGGCAGAAGTCTAGCATCTGTTTGCTATCTCTACCATTTACTGAACACTGATCTTGTCTATGTGGTTTTCAGTTATGATGTGTTTTCTGGGCCAAAGCTCTCTAGCACGAATCATATGGAACTAGATCCCTGCCCCCTCCCCTCTCCCCACCATGACTACCAACACTCCCTTAAGCCAAAAAAATCTAAGTCCCCCCTTGTTTATGGTAAAGTCATCACACTAGTTTGTTGCCCAGACACTGGAGTCAAACAATTTGTCTCGCTTGCTTTAGATGTGAGACTCATCCAGTTTTCTAGACCTGGCTTTGAGTATGAGACTAGTACAGACGTTCCTCTGCTTACAATGAAATTTTGTCCCAACAAACCTAAGGTAAATTTACAATATCGTAAGACAAAGGTACACTGAATACACCTAACCTGGAGCTAGGTGTTTAGCACAGTGGTTAAGATGCCTGCAACAAGGGCCAGCACTGTGGCACAGCAGGTTAAACCCCAGCCTGCAGCACTGACATCCCATATGGGCTCCAGTTCAAGTCCCAGTTGCTCCACTTCCAATCCAGTTCCCTGCTCAAATAAATAAATCTTAAAAAAAAAGAAATGCCTGCATCCCATATCAGAGTGCCTGAATTTGAGCCCCAGTTACCCCTGACAAAGCAACTTCCTGTTAATACACATCCTGGAGAGGCAGAAGTGAGGGCTCAAGTGTGTGGGTTCCTGCCACTCAAGTGGGAGACCTGGACTCAGTTCCAGACTCTTGGCTTCAGCCTGGCCCAGCTCTGGCTCTTGCAGGCATTTGGGGAGTAAACCAACAGATGGAAAATCTCTTTCAAACAAACAAATAAATAATTCTAAAAAAAAAAAAAGGAATATCATAGTCTATCCTAGTAATCTTAAACATGCTCAGAACACTTCATTTTCTTACAGTAGGGCAAAATCACCTAATACAAAGCCCATTTTATAGTTAAGTGTTGAATATCATGTTAACTTACTGAATACTTTTTTTTTAATGATTTATTTATTTACTTCAATATCAGAGTTAGAGAAAGAGAAAGAGAGAGAGAGAAAGAGAAAGAGAAAGAGAGATCGATCTTCATCTTCTGGTTCACTCCCAGATGGCCATAATGGCTAGGCCAAAGCTAGTTTTATCCAGGTCTTTCACATGGCTGACAGGGGCCCAGATATTTGGGCCATCTTCCACTGATTTTCCCAGGCCAACAGCAGGGAGCTGGATCAGAAGTGGAGCAGCTGGGACATGAACTAGTACCCAAGCAGGATGCTACTGTCACAAGAGGTGGCTTTACCTACTATACCACAACACTGGCCCTCACGAATAATGTACTTAAAGTTTCAAACAGAATGGTTGTACAGATAAGGCTTCTGTACCCCTATAAAGTTGAAAAGCCCTACAATGAAGTACTGTAAATGGTGGACTGTCTGTTCTAATATTCTACAAATTTCTCCTAAAAACTAGGAGGACATCATTCCAAGCTCACTTCATTCTGAACAGCCCTTTCTGTTTACTGCCCAAAGTGGTGTGAACCTTTTTGGTTGTGCGAGGCTGTGAGAACAGCCCATGTCTAAGTCTCTGCCTCTGTACTGCTGCCTTTTAATTGCTGACTCCCATCTCACAGCCAAGCCAATTAGTAGCCTTGGCCAAATGACAGGAGCTTGGAGGTCTGGCGCACAGCACTCAGCTCACCCTGAGGTAAACAGAAGCTTCTTTTAAAATTTCTCTCCAGTGACAGAGTCATTCCCAGCTAGCGCATGTCAGAAGTGTAAGGCATGGGTGTTGTAGCTCCACGGAGTCCCTGGGCACATCAGCCAGCACCTGAATCTCTACTAGACTTTGCAGCAAGCTGCTGGCCTGGCCTAGGATAGGGAAATTGAAAGCACTAACTATTTCACTCCAATTCAATACTATTATCCACTTGTCTCCTTCAGGCTTAACTCACTTCTCTGAGGCTGAGACTTTCCCGCAACACTCTTGCTGTTAAAATGATGCTGGGTTGAAGGAGGCTAGTCCCACAGCCTCCCACACGCATTCTAAAAGCCAAGACAGGTGCACAGACAGTGAAAGAATAAAGGGTAATGAAGAATCTGAGCTTATTTACACATGAAATACAAACACGTACTTAGCCTCAGGCCTCCCACTCTTGATTACAGACTGGTAACCAAGCCCACATACTCCAGGGGAAAAAAAAGAGCAGAAAGGCCTTAGACTTTGAACAAGGCTTTCACAAAAGCTTACACTTCCATTTTGTGTATTTCACTATATATTAAAATATACTATTCATCCAAGAACGAAAATATGCTATTTTAGAAGAGCTCAAATTTCCTCTAAGTCTCTCCTTAATTCTCCTTGGAATCTCTGTGAAGGGGGCACTGGTCATTATTTGGTTCAAGGTTGAGGAATGTTTCTGTGCCAAGAAAGGAGCGCATTGCCCAGGGCCTTGGGTGACAAAGGCTTGGCCACAGCCTGCCTGCCTCTTACCTCTGCCCAGTTCCCCTTAAGGAGCAGCATTTCTGCTAAAGGCTAGCCCAGTGTTTATCATGGTTTCTGTTTAGGTAAACACAATTTTTTTTTTTTCTTTCCTTACAGGGAAGTCTTAAATTCTCTACCAATGGGAAGACTTGTGGGGGTAGGAGGGGTGAACGAAAACGGAAAATTTCCAAAAACTCTTGGCCTACTTAACCGCCCTGACAGCACATATTATTGTGTCTGGGGGAGGAAGGGGTGGACTCTTTCCCAGGGAAGCTTAATTAGTTGGCCAGTTCAAATACAAAAACGGCTTAGAAAATGGTTAACAGTTTCAAAAACAATGTGGCCAAGACATCTCATTTCCAGTGATTCTTAATCTGAACAGGTTCCTTCAAAGTGCCTTAAAAATTACTGTCCTATATCCAGCCCTACAGGAATCCAGAGCGGGGACTCCTGGGGCCTCCTTTCCAGAGGACTTCGCTCTTCTGACGGCAAGCTTGCTTTCCCAGGCCCCACGACTTTGGATCCCTTGAGAGGCTTCCACACTCCCGAACAAGCCAGCTGTGTCCACCCTCCAGAGCTCTTAGCAATTCCCTAAACTGTCTTTTAATGTACAGGATCCCAGGAGGTCCAATTCTGTTTTCTGGAGTCAAACAAAGACAAAACCTGTTGGTGGGAAGGTTCATCCATCTCACTTCCTCCCAGACAACAGAAGTGGCTCAATTTCAGAATGAAATGGGTCGGTGTGTGGCTACTTTTTGGTGACAGCATCAATAGACTTCAGAGCTTGGAAAAATCCAGAGTCACCAAAACCTTCCTCAGATATAAAAAAGCATCTTTTTCTGCTGCTCACGAAACGGTCAATTAACCTCACGCATTACACCGAGAAGCCCACTAGGGGCTGGAGATCTTTGTTCCACAGCTAACAACAGAAGGAAACTTCTTTCAGATTACCCAGGGCCCCAGATTCACGGTCTGAGTGCAACTCTCCTTCGTAACTTCCTTCCACTAAACCTCCTAACAGTCTCCAGTCTCCTGGGGTTTGGATTTCACCCTAGGGAGAGGCAGTGTTTGTGAGGCAGGCAAACCTCTCAAGAGCCAGAACTATCGACATTACCACCTCCTCGCAGACTGACGGAAGCCCAGCCCCCAGCTGGTCATTAAATCCAGTCAAATGAGATCCATGAAAATGCGCTGCTGTGGGCTGTGCCCTTTCTCCTACAAGAAGGAGTCTTTAAAACCTGTTAACAATGGCTGAGGTGTTACCGCACCTGGTTGCCCGTGCCCCCACCCTGTCTGTTATCAATATTTCATAAGCACGGTTCCAAGAATGCTATTAGACAAGAGTTCAAGTGTTGTCACCTCTTTTCCGGATTGTCACATCAACTTCCTCAGCGTCCCCCCAGCCCGCTTCCCGCCGCCGTTTCAATGGCTCCCCGCGGCACAGGCTGCCTCAGCTGGGCACTCAGCAGTTTTTCCCAATCGGCGCTAACATAATTCTCCGAACTTTCCCCACACCGCCGCAGCACGAAGTCCAATCAGTTACCAAACCGTTTTCCTTCTACCCCAGCGCAAGGCGCCTGGCCCCTTCCCTCCCCCGACTCCTCCAGCTCCGTCCCCCCCGCCCCCCCCCCCCGCCCGAGGTTGACTCCCACCCCTCCGGACGGCGCTCAGATTTCACCTCCCCCAACAGGTCTACTCGGATCCCGGTCTTCGCTCGCAACAGCTGCCAGGATCCCTCCGCTCGCAACGCCTTCTCGTCCACCCCAGGCCACCGAGAACCCGGTTCTGCTCCCCGAGGCCAGTCCGTCCCCGCCCCCCCGGCTCCCTCTCGGCCTCCTACCCCCAGCAGGCCCAGCTTGGAGCACTTACAGCAACGCCTGGGAAACCGCAGCCCAAGCCTCCCCCGGACGTCTCCCGAGACCGGGTGGGGCGAATCCCGCTCCGAGCCCGCCGAGTCCTCCCGACGCGAGACCCGCAGGAACCCGGAGCCCCTCAGCCCACCGCGGAGAGCCCCAGAACAGTCGTGGGCCGCCCGGTGGGCACAGGGCAGGCTGCCGCCGGGTCCCTCAGCAAGGACCGCGCGCCTCAGCCGGAGCCCCCGCCCCAGCGCCCGCCGGCTCTCGGGGCGCCCTCTGAGGAGCAGCAGCCCGAGACGCGCCGTGTCCGCGCCTCGCCCCTCCCTCGTCCGGGTTTGGCTGGGCCCGGGTCCGCCGCGCCTCACCTCTCCTCTCTTTCAGCTGGCCGGGCACCTGAGGAGACCGTGCGAGACGGCACTGAACGCACAGCACCTGCCGCTCGCTGGTGAAGAGCCGCCGCTCGTCTGACGTCACGGCCGCCCGGAGCGCTGCGAGCCCCGAGTCACCTGATCACCCTGGCAACGCGCGCGGGGCGGGGCGAGGCGTGGGGCGGTGTCACAGCACAAGCCCCGCCCCCGGCCGCCGGGCGCCCTGGGGAATGCTCAGCGGCTGTCAGCGCCGCAGGAACGCCAGATTGTCTCTGGCTTCGCTGCCCTGGCGTCGGAGCTGCGACGGAAACCGAGATTCCAACAGGCACGCCCCTCAGGTTGGATCGGTTCTTTGCCGGTGCCCGGAAGGCAGCGCCTGTGTCCCTGCGGGGCCCGACCAGTGCGTGGCTCGCAGACCGTGTGCTCTAACGCTACGCCTACATCTCTGTGACTCTCCAGTCTTCCCAGATAGATCGGCGGCTTCACAGTGAAATTTTAACTCCCCAGGGTGGCCTCGCTGTGCGGGCCAGTGCCTACCTCCGGCCTTCCCTTCCTGCCGAGATCCAGCTGTTTTACTCCCCTACTCCCTGCACCGCTGCGAAGTTTTCATGTATGTTGTCTTTCCCTCTCAGAATGTGGGATCTTGGATCAGAAAGCTACTTTAATACCAGCACTGGATGCCAGGCAATGGACAATGCCAGGCTGGTAGAGACATGACCCTGGAGGTCAGTGTATGGGCAGTGTGTCTGATAGGTACCACTTGTGCTGTTTATTATTTAAGTGGAACTTTTTGACTTGTATACATTTATTTTTAAAAAAGAAATAGCATAGGAGCCAGGACTTTGGCATAGCAGGTAAAGGCATTGCCTGCAGTGCCGGCGTCCCATGTGGGCACCAGTTTGAGTCTTGGCTACTCCACTTTTGATTCAGTTTCCTGCTAATGTGCTTGGGAAAGCAGTGGATCTTGGCCCAAGTCCTTGGGCCCCTGCACCCACATGGGAGACCTGGAGGAAGCTCCAGGCCCCTGGCTTTGAATGGGCCCAGGTCCAGCCACTGCAGCCATTTGGGGAGTGAACAAGCAGATGGAAGGCCTCTCTCTCTTTCTCTCTCTCTCTTTCTCTCTGCCTCTGCCTTTGCCTCTCTGTAACTTGGCCTTTCAAATAAATAAATAAATCTTTAAAAATAGCATATAAATGGGAAAGAAGACAGTTATGAAGAAGTTGTGTGGAGAAGAATCATGGCTTTGGACGGAAGGAGCCATATGTCAAGTGGCGGAAAGAGATTGAAACTGCGAGCCCAGCTCCGGAGGAGCAAAGTCGGGCCAGGCTGGAGGCCATCGGAGCTGGAATGTTTGGCCCACGTGAGGAGAGCTCCAACCGGAGGCCAGGGAGAGGCAGAGGGATGGGCTTGGCCCTGAATGCGGTTTGAGGGGTCCAGGGAATAGGGGAGTAGCTGGAAAGCAAGCAGAAGCGGGCAGCATTTGGGAGGGGGCTGCAAGGTCGCGAGGGCCGCAGGGAGAGCTGCAAGAGCATCGTGGGGAGGGAGGCGGAGAGGCTACAGAGTGAGGTGGAGGCACAGGAACCCGCAGGGGGCAGAGCGGGGCGCTGCTGACCTCTCCCGGGTGCTTCAGAGGCTGGCACAGAAGGGCAGCAGAGTGCGTCAGCCTCTGAGCACTGAAGGTCCTCCTTGCCATCCCCAAAAACCATCTTTGGGCCTTCAGGGGCAAAGGTCAGCCTTTGCAGACCGAGAGGGAAGAGCAGCAGCGGGTACATCCATGACTGCCCTCTGCCGGTGCCCGAGACTCTAAGGCTTTGGGCTGAAAGGTTTGGCAGGCCCCTGGTACGAGGTGGGCCTGTAATCTGGACAGAGCAAGGTGGAGATGGGGTACAGATCAGGGGTGACGGCTCTGGAAGGGAGGAAAGCTGAGCGGCAGCTAGGACACACAGGCGTGTGCTGGAGGGGGCGTGATGCTGAGACTTCTCACTGCGGCCCTGACCGCTCCCCTTCTGCTGAGCTGGTAGGTCCAGCACATGCCTCACCCCCATCCTTACCTCCATTGCTGAGGAAGGAGTGCTGTCATGCGGGTAAAAACTCAGGGGTCCAGGGGCATCGTACAGCAATTAAATCACTGCGTGGGACGCCCGTGTCCCATATTAGATGGCCTGGCTTGAGTCCTGGCTCCTCCACTTGCTGCCAGTGTGCACCTTGGGAAGCAGCAAATGACGTCTCAAGTACTTGGATCCCTGCCACTCATGTCAGACATCCGGATACAATTCCAGGCTCCTGGCTTCAGCCTGGCCCAGCCCTGGTTATTGCAGACATTTGGGGAGTGAACCAGTGGATGGAAGATTTCTGTGTCTCCACCCCACATGGCTGTCAGATTTTGACCTCACATCCCAGGGCTAAGCAGCCGGCCATATGTCGCAGTTCCTGGAGTTTCATCAGGTTCCTTCACTAGAGCAGTCTGGGAGTGGCCATGTAGCCCATCAGCTGAGAGGCCCACATCCCACACTTGGAGTGCTTTATTCCAGTCTCAGCTCCACTTTCGATCCAGTTTCCTGCTAATGCAGACTGTGGAAAGCTGTGGCGACAGCTCAAGTAGTTGGGTTCATGTCACCCATGTGGGAGACCTGGCTGATGTTCCTCACTCTCCCAGCTTTGGTCTTGGCCCACCCCCACCCATTGTGGGCATGTGGGAAGTGAACTAAGGATGGGAGTTCTCGCTGAAATTTTTAAAAAATGTTAAAGAAAAATGTCTGAGTACAAACCCCTGGAAAGCATATTTTCTGTGAAAGTCCAACAACCACAGAAGTTGCAATGAATTTTCAACATTTATTCATTCAAGGGCCAGTGCCACGACTCAATAGGCTAATCCTCCGCCTGCGGCGCCGGCACCCCGGGTTCCAGTCCTGGTCAGGGCGCCAGATTCTGTCCCAGTTGCCCCTCTTCCAGTCCAGCTCTCTGCTGTGGCCCAGGAGTGCAGTGGAGGATGGCCCAAGTGCTTGGGCCCTGCACCCGCATGGGAGACCAGGAGGAAGCACCTGGCTCCTGGCTTCGGATCAGCACGGTGCACAGGCCGCAGTGGCCATTGTGGGGTGAACCAACAGAAAAGGAAGACCTTTCTCTCTGTCTCTCTCTCTCTCACTGTCCACTCTGCCTGTCAAAAGAGAGAGAGAGAGAGAGAGAGAGAGAGAGAGAGAAATATCCAAGTCCCTTTCTCATTAAAAACAACAACAACAACAACAACATTTATTCATTCAAGAGAACCATTTCAGGGTTGTGGAGGCAGAATGGTGCAGCGTTTGGGAGCCTGTGCCCTGGGATTTATCCATTTTGTCAAGTTGGGCAAGTTTCCCACCTTCTTTGAACTTCAGGCTTACTACATCACTAGACTATCATAAACTTTAGGCAAATTACAGGGTAAAAAAAGAGAATCTAGATTCATAGTAGTTTTAAAAGATTTCTTTTTTATTTGAAAGGCAGAGTTATACAGAGGCAGAGAGAGAAAGTCTTCCATCCACTGGTTCCCTCCCCAATTAGCTGCAGCAGCCACAGAAATGAAGCCAGGATACAGGAGCTTCAACTAAGTCTCCCACCAGGGTGCAGGGGCCCAAGCACCTGCAGCAGCTGGAACTCAAACCGGCACCTATATGAGATGCTGGTACTACAAGTGCACCTTTACCCACTAAGCCACAGCACTGGGCCCTCCTCATAATATTTTTTAAAGGAGTATTTAAAAAACTATCTAGGCCAGCATTGTAGCATAGCAGATAAACACTGGCATCCCACAGTCACTGCTTCGAGTCCTGGCTGCTCCACTTCCAATCTAGCTCCCTGCTAATGTGCCTGGGAAAGCAGCACAAGATGGCCTAAGTGCTTGGGCCCCTGCACCCATGTGGGAGACCAGAAAAAGCTTCTGATTTCAGCCTGGCCCGGCCCTGGTCATTGCAGCTATTTGAGAAGTGAACTAGCTGGTACAAGATCTCAATGTCTCTCCCTCTATTTCTGTCTCTCTGTAACTCTGCCTTTCAAATAAATAATTAAATCTTAAAAAAAAAAGAAAGAAAAACTCTTTTCATTGTATCCCATCTGTTCCCACAACAGTTAGGTGAAGGAATGTTGCTTGGATGCTTAATGCGCTCTCAGCGCTGTGATGGATATGAAAGGGTCATGCATCCAGTGTGGTCCTCCAAGCATCTGACTGCTAAGGGTGAGGCCACGTTAGACCTTGCCAGGCCACTGTGAAACCGAATGTTAAACTGTGTCTTGCCTTTCTGTGCCCTCAGCATTCAAGGAAGGGGTCATTGTGCCAGCTGCATTGCCTGATGCATTGGGATATATGAGGGAGGGTCTGGAACAGAGCCTTGAATTATAGGCAGGACTTGAAAAAGGGGTGGGTGAAGAGAGCATTCTGGGCCAGAGGGAGGACCTGAGCCCTGGGGCAGGAACTCAGTAAATATTTGCTGAATGAATGAGAAGAGATAACAATGAAATTATCTGGCGTAGATCAGCCTCATGGATGTTGTGTTGAATTAGTGCATGATTGAATGATTAAACAAATAAGCAAAGACAATAAAATTAGAGAATGGTGGATATGGCCAAAGGACCAGCCCAAGGAGACTATGGGAGCCTGCAAATCGTGGAGGAAAGTGAAAAAGAGACATAGCAGGTTGTGGAAGAGCATTGGAGAAAAAAAATTCTTCAGTTAGGACTGTGGGGTCTGACTCCAGAATGCAAGAGTCGCCTTGCGACCCTATCCCTATTAACCTCTCTGTGTGTTAGTTTTCTCAGAGATAAGATTGGTATCTGCTTTATAGTGTCATTTTGAGAATGAACTGAGAAAAACCTATAAAACCTAATCATGGTGTCTGGCACATAGCAGATATACCAAGCCATTAGCTGTTGTTAGAAGTATTAGTTTTATTTGTTTATTTTGCTAATTTTGCATTTGAAAGGCAGAGGGACAGAGACAGATAGATCTTCCACCTGCTAGTTCACTCCCCAGATGCCTCTGACAGTCAAGGCTGAACCAGGCTGAAACCAGAAGCCTGAAACTCACCTCTGTCTGCCATGTTTGTGGCAAGGACTCCGTCGCCTGGGCCATCATCTGCTGCCTCGCAAGGTGCACAGAAGCAGGAAGCTGGATCAGAAGACAGGACTCTCTGGGACTCGGACCAGGCACTCTGACTGGGGATGCCAGCATCCTGGGTGGTGACTCAGGCCCTGCACCAAATGCCCGTCCCTAGCGTGAGTTTCACGAAGGGCTGAACAGAAGAGGAATGATTCTGAATGAAAACTACAGGGAGCCACTGAGGGTCCTCGAATGGGAAACGGGCCTGGAATGCGGGGTTTTGTGAAGTCACTGGGCGGCAGTGTCCAGCCTGGGTCAGAGGGCAGGGCAGGGCCATGGCAAGCATGTAGTTGCAAAGGACAAAGAAGGGCTGATAGGGACTAGAAGCAACCCCTCCTGAGAAGGGGAAGGGCTGCCCAACCACAGCACCCATGGGGCAACGGGGCCGCACGCTCAGGCCCGCCGCCGCCCTGCTGGAGGGGTGTCTCTCGCTGCTGCACAGACTGAACAGCGATTTGTGGCTCGGTGGGCCACACCAGCAGAACTCCCCTCCGTTAAGGATGGAGACGTCCACTAAGACCCGGCCTCCGGCTTCCTACAGCGTCCCCTCCACCATCGAGGCACACACAGACACGGATGTGAAAGGGCAGCCAGCGCACGTGGACGCAAACCAGGGAGGAATGGCCGGAAGCTTCTCTCACGTGTGTGCTAAAGAACTGAGGAAAAAACATTGCCCTCTGCCAGCATTTCCTAGCCCGGTACTCTGAGGGGCTTCACCACGTGTGTGAAGGAGAAAGAAGCGAAGTCATTAGTTTGCTTCGGGCCATGGTCCAAGGCTTTGTTTCTCCCCTGAGCAACGAGTCCCCGGTTCTGCCTCTTTCTGTTCTCCATGTTCAAATCCCAGTTTTCGAGTCAGAAGTGTTTCTGCTGCAAGTGCTGAAGCACTATGCAAATCAGATTAAGAAAGAGGGAGAGAGAGAATGTTTTTAGGTTAATGAAACCAAAAAGCTAGGAGTGAATCTGAGCTTCAGGCATAGCTGGATCTAGGCACTCAAACACCGCCAGCAGAAATCACCTCTCTTCTCCTTTTCCTCCCTGTCAGCTCTCTTCTCCCTCCATCACTTCCGCTTTAGGCTGTCCCTCTGAGAGTGCCATGATTACCTTCTCACAGCAGACAGAAGACCTGCTCTTTCCCAAGAGTTCTAAGAAAGCTGACGTCTAGATTGACAGGTCATTTGCTTTTCTCAGAAAGTGTGACTGTGGCCAGGGGATTGTAACATCTTGGCTGCTTCCACGTTTCCTGCAGAGCTGGGAGTGAACTCAGCCTCCGGAAAATCCCACAACTGAAAGGGCGGAAGGGACGGCTTCTCAAGAAAAAGTGAACTTGACAGCACAAGGAGGAAGACTGCATGCTGAGCGAACAAAAAGCACAGCTGAGCCCTGCAGGCCACTACCACTGAAACCACAAGTCCACGGTCAGTTCCTGCAGGCTCACACATTACAATATTCTAATAGGCTCCCATCCCCTCGGGAGTCCACTCACCTCCTCTCGATATTTCCAGGAACTTTGCCTGCCGCCAGCGGGGCGCCATTCCAGCACTCTGAGGCTGAACCAAGTTGCCATCTTGCCTTAGGAGCACCGTCGGTTTTACTTAAGTGCACTCCCCCTTCAGGTGGAAACACTCCTGAGATCCAGGGAGCACGCCACGCTTTTGCTCCATGTGTTTGTACAATGCCTTGAGTTCTCAAGAGGCATCACATAAATGCATGCATTTTAAATTGTGTCTTGAAGTGGCCTGGTGTTCTGATAGGGATCTTAGCAAACCAGTCCCGCAGGAAATACATTTTTCTCCCAGGCCAGGACTTGACCGACAAGTTCCTGTGAACTCTGAGGCGTCTCCTGGCTTTTGAATGTGTTAAAGAATTCAGAAAAGAAAATCAACGCATGTAAATGGGAAATAATCAGCCTGTCCATTTGCCTTGACACTTGTAAAATGGATCAACAATAACTTACCACGTGAGGGCAGCAGTCAGGAAAACCTTAAATCCACACATTCATTCAACACAATTACTGAGTCCCCATCCTGTGCCAGGGACTATTCAAAGAAGCAAAACAGACACATTTTTACAATTCTGGGATGTGTTTGGTGCAGTGGCTAAGACTTGGCTTGGGACACCTGCCTGCCATACCAGAGTGCCTGGGTTTGAGTCCCGGCTCCACCTGCAATCCCGCTTCCTGTTGATACAGATCCTGGGAAGCAGCTGGTGATGACTCAAGCACCTGAGTCCTTGCCTCCTGCACGGGAGACCCGGAATGAGTTCTGGACTCTTGCTTTGGGCTGGCCCAGGCTTGGATTTTGCTGTCACTTGGGAAATAAACAAAGTCGATAGAAAATCTCTCTCTCTTCTACTCTGCCTTTCAAATAAATGAAAAATAAATAAAATTAAAATTTATTGCTTGTATGAAGCTTGCATTCTAATAGCTGTGTCCATGTGTAGACCATCATCAAGTCTCATCTGTGTCACTGATGAGAAATAGTAAGAGGCACCAATAAACAAGCACGCCCAGGGCTCAGAGTGTGCTTCCTCTATGCTAGGCTCTGCACATCTCGTCTTATTATTCCTTCCTTCTCAAGGATTGGAATCAGGCTTCAGAGAGCTGTGGGCACCTGCGAAAGGAGCCACAGGAAGTGATGGGGTTCAGATATACCCATATCTTCTCTTAGGGCGAGGAGGAGGATGAGATGGAGTCGTGGAGGCTATGGTAAACCAGAAAGCAAACTGCAACAGAAGCAACTATTATTCAGCTCCAGCCGCATGTTACAGGGGCACATGGCTCAGGGTAACCAGGTTTTCTGAGTTTTCAAGAGTAACTGGCAAACAGGATTTGGATGTGAAAACCCATTTTCAAGACACTAGAGAAGTCAAACGGAATCTGTCTGGGTGTGGGTTGGTGTTGTGGCACAGTGGGTTAAGTGCTACCTGCGATGCCAGCATCCCACCTGTCTCTTTTCTGAACCAGCTCCCTGCTAATGTGCCTGGGAAGGCAGTGGAAGTTGGACCCAGTACCTGGGCCCCTGCCAGCCATGTGGGAGACCTGGACGGAGCTGCTGGCTTTGCCAGTCCTGGGCTTTGTGGCCATTTGGGGAATGAACCAACAGATAGAAAATCTCTCTCTCTCTCTTTCTCTCTTTCTTTCTTTCTCTCTTTCTTTCTCTTTCTCTCTTTCTCTTTCACTCTCCCCCCAACCCCCACAACTGCCTTTCAAATAAATAAATCTTTTTTGAAAAGTCTGGGCATAGGTGCTGGCATTGTGAGGTAGCGGGTGAAGCCGCTGCCTGCATCATCCACATCCCATATGGGCGCCAGTTTGAATCCTAGCTGTTCCACTTCAATCCAGCTCCCTGCTGATGTGCTTGGGACAGCAGCTGAGGATGACCCAAGTCCTTGGGCCCCCCTGCACCCTTATGGGAGACCCAGATAAAGCTCCTGGCTGCTGGCTTCATCCTGGCCCAGCCCCAGCCTTTGTGGCCATCTGGGGAGTGAACCAGCAGATGGACAAACTCTGTCTTTCCCTCTCTTTCTCTATAACTTTGCCTTTCAAATAAATAAATCTTAAAAATAAAAATGAAAGTCTGGGCATAATTCAGGCCCCAGATCTGCCCCACCGTGAGAGACCACACAGTGTCCAGGAAGGATTGTGGGGAGGCAGGGTTCCAGATGGCAACCCTGACACAACTAAATGCAGGTAGAAAACCGCAAACACAGCCGGCGCTGCGGCTCACTAGGCTAATCCTCCGCCTAGTGGCGCCGGCACACCGGGTTCTAGTCCCGGTTGGGGCGCTGGATTCTGTCCCGGTTGCCCCTCTTCCAGGCCAGCTCTCTGCTGTGGCCAGGGAGTGCAGTGGAGGATGGCCCAGGTGCTTGGGCCCTGCACCCCATGGGAGACCAGGAAAGGCACCTGGCTCCTGGCTCCTGCCATCGGATCAGCGCGGTGTGCCGGCCGCAGCGCGCCGGCCGCGGCGGCCATTGGAGGGTGAACCAACGGCAAAGGAAGACCTTTCTCTCTGTCTCTCTCTCTCATTGTCCACTCTGCCTGTCAAAAAATAAAATAAAAAAATAAATAAATAAAAAGAAAACCGCAAACACATCTGTAGTGCCGACGCCACCTGTTTCTCAGGTTGATCTTCAAAGATTAAGGTGGAAAAGCTGGAGCCTTTATTTACCAAGACAGTCAGGTCCACAGTGAAAGGTAAAAGGCAGGAGCAGCTGGAGTACTCCCACCCACCACGTGGAGGAGGCTGGCCTAGAACCACCTCACACTGGGCTGGCAGGCCACACTTATCTGAAAGGGAAAATTTAACTTCAGGGCGGACTTCGTGTTATATCTGAGGCCCTAATAATGATCATTACGCTGTCAGCACACAAGACTAGTTTCAGAATGATTCTCCTCCCAAAAGTGACATTCTGCTAGCTTCCTGGTCCGCGCTGCGGCCTCCCACACTCAGACAGCCGCTCCTTTTCCCACCCTGCTTGCCCACGGATGGCAGCCACATCACGACACACGTGGGCCCTCCCCTCCAGAGCGCATTTGTGGTGACAGCTCCTCTTCCTGTTCTGGCCTGTGAAGAGGCAGAGGAGGGGTGCGCGGCATAGCTTCTGTGGCTGAAAACCATTTGCGCCATCGACAGACTGAAACTCTGCAAGGCAACCGTCTTGCGTAAAAAGTGTACAGGAATTCCCACCCTTAGATCAGATCAGAAAACCTCTGTTTACTACCAGAATGGTTTCAGAAAGGGAAGGGAAACCTGGCTCATGAAAAATCCCATTTCTATTCGCTCTCAAGATAGTAACTCTGCAACCATATGCCATGTGCATTTCATCACAGCAAAACAGTGCCGGAGCGCACTGGGGACAGCTTTGCTGCTGCTGCCGCTGCCGCCTCCACCACCTCCTTCTGTTGCTTGGATGAAGCTGAGGTATGTGACATAAATGGAAGATTCTTAGAAGACGGGCAAGTCCTCCTGGCTGGGACCCTACACATCCATTTTCTTTCTTTCTTTCTTTCTTTTTTTTTTTTTTTAAGATTTTTTATTTATTTGACAGGCAGAGTTAGAGAAAGAGAGAGAGAGAGAGAGAGAGAGAGAGGTCTTTCTTCCATTGGTTCACTCCCCAAATGGCCACAACAGCCGGAGCTACACCAATCCAAAGCCAGGAGCCAGGTGCTTCCTCCCCGTCTCCCATGCGGGTGCAGGGGCCCAAGCACCTGGGCCATCCTCCACTGCTTTCCCAGGCCACAGCAGAGAGCTGGACTGGAAGAGGAGCAACTGGGACTAGAACCTTGCACTCATATGGGATGCTGGCGCCACAGGCGGAGGATTAACCAAGTGAGCCACAGCGCCGGCCCCCTACACATCCATTTTCACCATGACGCTCTGAATCCCAGCTCCAGGGACAGACGTTTGGCACAGAGGTCAAGTTGCCACTTGAGATGCCCACATCCTGTATCAGAATACCAAGTTCCAGTCCTTCCTACTCCACCGCTGAGCCAGTATTCCTGCTAATGCACTACCTGAGAGGTAGCAGATGATGGCTCAAGCAGTTGGGTGCCTGCCACCCACGTGGGAGTCCTGGATTGACTTCCCAACTCTTAGCTTTGGTGCAGCCCAGCCCTGGCTGTTGCAGGTATTTGGGAATTGAGCTAGCAGATGGAAGATCTCTGTGTTGAGAAAAAAAACCCAGCTCCTCTGGATCCTGGGAACCTTTGGAAGCCACACACAGGAGGGACTTGGATACCTTCTGAAAGGAATGGGATAGAGAATTTGTATAGCACCACTGTCCCCCTTGCTTGGAAGATCATTTAAGACTAAGAGAGGAAGAGACTTTCCCATTCAAGGGGCAAAGCAGAGCTATGATCAGAGTTGTCTGAGACCAGTGTTCCAGCCCTGGTTCCCCTCTATCCTCACAGTGGGAGCCAATACAATGTACTGAACACCTTTTTTTTTTTTTTAGAAAAAAAAAATCTTTATATTCACTTCTGGAATTAGGCAATGCTTCGCCCTATAAAATGGAGTAAGTGTTCTATTGAACCTTGTTGAGCCTCGGGTTCCTCATGCATAAAGTGGGCAGGACAGGGCCAACCACACGGAGATGTGGGATGGGTCATCAGGTGGAATGCTGGGCTGGGGCAGGGCTCCCTGTACACAGAGCTTGTCTTCCTGCTCCTGCAGCCTCCCCCCCCCCCCAGCAGAAGGGGTGGGTTAAGAGGCAGATCTTGGCACCACCACTTACCTCTGTGGCTCCTTGGACAGGTGATCAGGAGCCCCGGTGACACAGACGACTAGAGCCACTTTCTTGCAATTCTTCAGCTGCAGCCGAGACACACACTTTATTTAAGATGTCACTTTAGCCTGAATCTCGGGCACTGTCTGGGCAAGGCTGTGCTCATCCTGCCCCTAGAGAGCCCAAGTGGCCACTTGGAAGGTGTGGAGTTCACCTGTATCAGAGCACGGCACCTTGTTATGGAAGCACATTCCTGGGAAGCCTCCAAGATCCACTACTTCTGAATTCCGGGTGCCAGGCCTAGGATCTTCATGAGGACCAAGGCTGTGGTGGAAGGAGGGGCACAGGATCGGGAGCACTCAGGGCCTGCTGGAGACGCCAGATCTGTTCCCAGGCATCTTGTGGCAGAGAGTGTTTCTTCTGGCTGCCTCCTGGGATCTCACACCAGGACAGCAGGCTTGCTCTCTGCCTGCGGGTCTGGCTCTGCACTGCGAATGTGGCCCTGATACTCCCAGCCTCCTATGCTTCAAGATTGCTCACCCCCCAGCAGGATCAAGTTGGACAAGAATCTCAAAGCCCCTCTGCCTCCCACAGGGAAACTCCACTTAAACATATATAAGGAGCCTTCAGAAAGCTCATGGAAAATGCACATTATGAAAAACTAGGCAACAAATTTAGAAAAGTATTCTTAAAGATTTATTTATTTGAAAGGCAGAGTTACAGAGAAAGAGAGAAATCTTCCACCCGCTGGCTCACTCTCCAAATAGCCACAATGGCCAGGGCTGAGCCAGGCCGAAGCCAGAAACCAGGAGCTTCTTCTGGGTCTCCCATGTGGGTGCAGGGGCCCAAGTACTTGGGCCATCCTCTGCTGCTTTCCCAGCGCATTAGCAGGGAGCTGGATCGGAAGTGGAGCAGCCGGGACACAAACTGGTGCCCCTATGCAAATGGCTGCTTAATCTACTGCACTATAACACCAGACTCAAGTTTCCTTTTTTTTTTTTTTTTTGATTTATTTATTTATTTGAAAGGGAGAGTTACAGAGAGAGAGAGGAGAGAGAGAGAGATTTTATCTGCTGGTTCATCCCACAAATATTTGCAATGGCTGAGGCTGGGCTAAGCGGAAGCCAGAAGCCTGAAATTCCATCCAGGTCTTCCATGAGAGTAGCAGGGGTCCGGGTACTTGGGCCATCTTCCACCACTTTCTAGGGTCTATTAGCAGGGAGCTGGATTGCAAATGGAACAGGCACTCATACGGGATGCCAGCATTGCAGGTGGCCACTTAACCCGCTGTGCAACAACACCAGCCTCCACGAGCTTTCTGAAGTCCCCTCGTGCCATGCTGCATGCTACAGACACAGCAGCTTCCACCAGAATCCCCTTTCCCTCTGCTATCCTGCAAGTCATCTAAAATACCACCTCCTCTGGGAAGCCTTCACAGACGTCCCCAGGTAGCACTGACCACTCCCTCCTCTAGCCCTGTGCTCTTCCCAAACATATCAGCCACCACTCTGAGTTACCTCTATTTCCACATGTGCCTTTGCCCCACCAGACCATGAGGGATTTGCATGTTATTCATTTCAAACTCCAAACCTTTATCAGGGCTGATAAGGCCCTACCCGATCTGGCTCCCACTCACCTCTCCACCCTATTCACATCACTCTCTGCTCCACCCACCTCGTCCAGTCACAATGGCCTTTGGTCCGGTCCCAAGCTCACCAAGCGCCTTCCTAATCCGGGCTCTTGTTGCTGCCATGCCCTTTGCCTGCAGTGGCCTCCTGTCCTCTTTCCGTGGCTGGCTTCCTCTTCATAGCCAGAGCTGTGCTCAGGTGTCAGCTCTTCTCAACCAATGGAAAGCAGTCCCCCTTCCCATTGTTCCCTCTGTAGCCAAGGCTTATCACAGCTACTCTCTAAAATCAGCCCTATTGCAGTATAATTTACATACAATAATATGCATTCATTTAGGGTGAAGCGCTAGATGAGCTCTGACAAACCCACACACGGACCAGGCTGTAACCTGTAGAATTTTCCCAAGCCGAGCCCCCTCTGCGGTGAACACCGCCCCTCCCTGAGCATCCCTGCTCCTGTCCCCACGGAGTAGTTCTGCTTGTTGGAGAACTCCACTTCGGTCTACTCAGGCACGGGCACCCCCTCGAACCAACTCCCTGCACTCGGCATAATGTTCGCCTGGTTCATTCCTAGTAGAGTATTTATCAGCATTTTGTTCCTTATTAATTTTTGAGTCGTAAGCCAGTGTCTGAACGTCGCGTGGCTGATCCGTTTGCCTGTGGATGGACACTGAGTGATTTGTGTTTCGAAACCCGCAGTCAACACAGATCAGTTCTGTGACCTCAAAGGGCATGGGGATTTCTCCCCACAGCAAGCAACTTGGCAGTGGACACGACATCATCTCCCGGGACCCACAGCAGATCCCGTGGGCTGAGGGCTCAGACCCCAGTAGCATCCACCTCCACCTCCCCACTTTTTACAAAACAATTTTTAAAAAATTGAGAGGCCGGAATTGTGGCGTAGAAGCTTAAGCCTCCACCTGTGGTGCTGGCGTCCCATATGGGCACCAGTTCAAGTCCTGGCTGTTGCACTTCCAATCCAGCTCCCTGCTAATGTGCCTAAGAAAAGCAGCAGATGGCCTAAACATTTGGGCCCCTGCACTCACATGGGAGACCCGGAAGAAGCTCCTGGCTTCGGCCTGTCCCAGCCTCGGCTGTTGTAACCATTTGGGGAGTGCACCAACAGATGGAAAATCTTGCTCTCTCTCTCTCCCCTTTTCTTTAACTCTGCGTTTCAAATAAATAAGTAAATCTTTAAAAAAAAAAAAAAAAAAAAAAGTTGAGAGGAGGGACAGAGACAGACAAAGAGCGAAAGCTCCCCTCTGCTGGTTCACTTCCCAGATGCCCACAGCAGCCGAGACAGGGCCTAGGCCAGGGCCAGAGCAGAGCTGAAAATGCACGCCAGGCCTCCCATGTGGGTGCTAAGGACCAGTGGCTGGAGCCATCATCACTGCCTCCCAGGGTCTGCAATGGCAGGAAGTCAGACTCAGAAGAGGAGCCAGGACTTGCACCCCAGGCTCTCCAGCATGGGATGTGAGCATCATAATCATGAGGCCAAATGCCCGTGTCTACCAGCCTGCCCCTCCCCCCCACTATAGATGTCAGCACCAAGCCCCAGTATGTTTCACCGGGGCATCTGGCCAACTGGCTACAGCCCTGCTCTGCCTCAGTGAATCTGCCTGAACAGCTTACAGAACTCAGTGAAACATATTTAGCAGTTTGTTGTAAAGCACCTTACAGGGGACAGAGGTGATGGGATGCACAGGGCCAGGTGTGGGGGAGGGGCATGGCGCTCCCATGCCTTCTCTGGGCTCATGTTCAGCCATCTGAAAACTCTCTGAAGCCTGTCCCTTGGGTTTTTAATGGAGCCATCATAGCATAGGCATAGCTGAAGCATTGGCAATGCTGTAGGAACATGACTGTACCGAAAGGTACTGTCTGAGGCAGGTGCCTTGGCACAGCAGGCTAAGTTGCTGCCGCCAACTTCCCATATGAGCACCTGTTCCAGTCCTGGCTGCTCCGTTTCTGATCCAGCTCCCTGCTAATGGCCTAGGAAAGCAGCAGTAGATGTCCCAAGTCCTTGGGTCCCTGCACCCACGTCAGAGACCTGGATGGAGTTCTGGCTTCTGGCTTTGGCCCGGCTCAGCCCCAACCATTGTAGCCCAGAGGATAGAAGATTTTCTTTTTCTCTCTCTGTGTAACTGTGCCTTTCAAGTTAATAAATAAATCCAAAAAGAAGAAGAAGAAGAAGAAGAAGAAGAAGAAGAAGAAGAAGAAGAAGAAGAAGAAGAAGAAGAAGAAGAAGAAGAAAAGAAAGATACCATCCAATGCTAACACACAGGGTGGGAAAAGGCACCACCTCTGTGGGCAGTGTTCCTTCCTCCCAGGAACAGGGCTCTTACGATTAGAGGTAGAGCAGAGCAATATTTTTTTTTAATGTTTGTTTTCATCTACTTGAAAGGGAAAGAGAGAGAGAGAGAGAGAGAGAGATCTTCCATTTGCTGGTTCATTTCCCAAAAGGCTGCAATAGCCAGAGCTGAGACAGGCCAAAGCCAAGACCCCAGAATGTCATCTCGTTGTCCCACATGGGTGGCAGGGACCCAAGCACTTGACCCATCATCTGCTGCCTCCCAGGATACATTTGCAGGGAGCAAGATCAGAGGTGGAATAGCTGGGAAGATGGCCAAGTAATTGGGCTAATTTTCAAAATAGTAAGCCAGAGAAGGAAGTATAACTCCAGCACCATTGGCCAGAAGCTGCCCCAGCAGGGTGAACTTGCTGAGATGCCCAGGCTGCAGGGTTTGGGTTCAGAGAGAAGCCCCGAGCAGAAGGCAACTGAACCCAGTGTTCCCCTTGCTCCCAGCTGCAGCTGCAGGACAGCCAGGTAATAGCAGGGACAGAAGGAGGAGAGGAGACTTCATGGAGGTTCCCCCGCATGCCCACTCAGCAAAGGCGTACTGATGCCATGCACATGTGGCACGCACTGCAGAGGGGCAGACCAAAACCAAGCCCCAGACTCAGGAGACAAGTCACCCACGGGCATGATCTTGTATCAGATGGTAAGTGCCGTAACGACACTGCACAGGGGACAAGAACAGGGAGGAGGTGTGCACTGGTGGGGCCCATTGTGACCATCGGGGAAGCCTCCGACGAGCTGACACTGGACAAAAAGTTAACAGCGTGGGGAGCTGAGCCACCCAGACACCCAGGGAGAGAGGCCTCTGGATGCCAGGGACTGCAAGTGGAGAGCTTGGGGAGCAACAAGCTGGGGTGCTGGGGAATCAGCAAGACGGCCTCTGTGGCTGTGGCACAGTTTGGAGGCTGGGAGAGAGGCTGCTGCAGGCCCTGGAAATGAGTCGGAAGTTTACTGAGTGTGACCGGAGGCCAGCAGAGGACTTTCACAGGGGTTGTGACTTAGTCTTATCTATGTCTGAAAGCTGTGTGGATACCATTTCAGGAGTCTAAGGCTAACCTAAAGACCAAATAAAACAAAAGAAGTGGCAATCCCCAGTGCAGGCAAAGACGTACAGCATCCGCACCTCTTACACCCTGCCAGGGGAAGAGTGAAATGGTACAATCAGTGTGGAGGTTGGCCATTCTCATAAAGGTAAATATGCACTTAGCAGGCAACCCAGCAAGCTCTCTCCTGGGGAGTCACCCAAGCCAAAGAAATTATGTTCACAGAAAACCCTGCCCACAGGTGTTCACAGGGACTTTGTCTCTGATCGCACCACATCCTCTCCCACTGGAAGTGGCTCAGCTGCGGGACACCGGCGTGAGGACACTACTCATCAATCAAAAGGAATGAGCTGCTGGTAACAAATGCAATAGTTTTCAGAGAGCTCAAGGGCGTTATGCTTGGTGGAAAATTTCACCTCAAAAGGTTACACTGGGGTGGGAGTTGTGGGACAGCAGGTTAAGCTGCCACTGGGGACGCCCACAGCCCATGTTAACAGGAAGCCTGGGGTTGAGTCCTGGCTCCCTCACTTCTGAGTTGGCTTCCTGTTAACTGGCCTGGGAGACAGGAGATGATGGCTCAAGAACTCAGGTTCCTGCCTGCCACCCACGTGGGAGACCTAGATGGAGTTACAAGCTCCTGGCCTTGTCTGGCCCCACTCCAGCTGTGGCAGGAATCTGGGGAGTCATTCAGCAGATGGAAGATCTCTCTCTCCCTCTGTCTCTCCCTCTCTCTGTGTCATTCTGCTTAAATCAAATCAAGTCTTTTTTCAAAAAAGATTACAAATAACTTTTTTTTTTTAATTGGGGAAATTTGCACGTGTACAAGTGTTAGAGGACTTGTGGGGACTCTTGCCAGCTGTCTCTGGTGTCACCGTGTGTGCCTGTCACATGCCAGCATTCTCGGGCGAGGTATGCTGAAGTTTTGGAGGTGAGGAGTCACAGCGTCTGAGGCTTACTCACAACATGATTCAGCAGATTTCCTCTCGTGCCTGTGTATACATACCACTAAAAACAGCATGAAATGCAGAGTTATGTTCTATATGTTTGAAAATTTTTCTAAAAAGTTGAAAGAAAAGGAAAGGAATGAAACACTGAGCTGTACCAGAAAACGGGTGAATCCCGAAAGTATTAGGGCAAGTGCAGGATGACAGACTTAAAAGGCTACACAGTGAAGCATCATACAGTACCCCAGAAATATGTACAATTTTTTTTTTTGACAGGCAGAGTTAGACAGTGAGAGAGAGACAAAGGTCTTCCTACCGTTGGTTCACCCCTCAGATGGCTGCTATGGCCAGTGCGCGCTGCACCCATCCGAAGCCAGGAGCCAGGTGCTTCCTCCTGGTCTCCCATGCAGGTGCAGGGGCCCAAGGACTTGGGCCATCCTCCACTGCCCTCCCGGGCCACAGCAGAGAGTTGGACTGGAAGAAGAGCAACCAGGACAGAACCGGCGCCCCAACTGGGACTAGAACCTGGGGTGCTGGCGCCGCAGGTGGAGGATTAGCCAAGTGAGCCGCAGCACTGGCCAATATGTACAATTTTTACACATCTGTTACAAAAATGTTAAAGGCTACACACTGTAAGATTGTGCTTATCACGCTTGGGGAAAAGTGAACCCATAGGAACAGACATCAGATCAGTGATTGCCAGTGGCTAAGGGGGAGGCAAGGACTTGATTAATAAAGAGCAAGAGATATGACTGGCGTTGTGGTGTGGTGGGTTAAGCCACCACCAGTAGTGCCAGCATCCCATATGGACACCAGTTCGAGTCCTGGCTACTCTACTTCTGATCCAGCTCCCTGCTATGCATCTAGGAAAGCAACAGAAGATGGCCCAAGTCCTTGGGCCCCTGCACCCACATGGCTGTTGTGGCCATTTGGAGAGTGAACCAGCAGATGGCAGATCTCTCTTTGTTTCTGCCTCTCAAATAAATAAAATATCTTAAAAAAAAAAAAAAAAAAAAAAGAGGGGGCCCGGCACTGGTGTAGCAGGTAAAGCCGCCCCCTGCAGTGCTGGCATTCCCATATGGGTGCTGGTTTGAGACTCAGCTGCTCCACTTCCCATCCAGCTCTATACATGGCCTGGGAAAGCAGTAGAAGATGGCCCAAGTCCTTGGGCCCCTGCACACGCGTGGGAGACCCAGAAGAAGCTCCTGGCTCCTGGCTTCAGATCGGTGCTGCTCTGGCTGTTGTGGCCATCTGGGGAGTGAACCAGTGGAACCAGTGGATGGAAGACCTCTCTCTCTCTCTTTGTCTCTGCCTTTCTATAACTCTGCCTTTCAAATAAATAAGTAAATCTTTTAAAAAAATAGAGCAAGAGGAAAAGTTTAGGGTGATGAGAATGTTTTGCATTTTTATTGTGGTGTTGAGTACACATTTGCATGTGCTTGTGAAATTCATAGAACTATATACTAAAAAGGTAAATTTTAATGTATTAACTTCTAGATTATTTGTTTGAAAGAGTTACGGGTAGAGATCCTCCACCCACTGGTTCACTCCGCAAATGGCTGCAATGACCAGGACTAGTCCAGGAGCTTCTTCCAGGTCTCCCGGGTGGGTATAGGCGCCCAGGGACTTGGGCTGTCTTCCGCTGCTTTCCCAAGCTCATTAGCAAGGAGCTGGATTGGAAATAGAGCAGCCAGGTCTAGATCCGGCACTGCAGACAGCGGCTTAACTCACTGCGCCACAGCGCCAGCCCCCTCTATATTTAAAGACAAAACAAATCATGGAGCTGCATTGTGGTGCAGCAAGTTAAGCCCACCAGTGATGCCAGCATCCCATATTCCACATCCAGGTGCCATTGTGAGTCCTGGCTGCTCTGCTTCCAATCCAGCTCCCTGCCTGGGAAAGCAGCAGAGGATGGCCCCAGTGCTTGGGCTCCTGCCACTCCCATGAAAAACCTGGATGAAGTTCCACACTCCTAGCTTCAACCCAGCCTACTCTTGACTATAGCAGGCATTTGGGGGGTGAACCAATGGATGGAGGATTGACCCCTCTCCCTCTCCCTTCCCCTCCCCCCTTTTTGTTATTCTGCCTTTCAAATAAATAAATACATCTTAAAAACAATGGGGCCAGTGCTGTGGCATGCTGGGTAAAGCTTCTGCCTGCAGTGCCAGCATCCCAATATGGGCACGGGTTGGAGACCTAGCTGCTCCACTTCCGATTCAGCTCCCTGCTGTGGCCTGGAAAAGCAGTGGAAGATGGCCAAAGTGCCTGGGCCTCTGCACACACGTGGGAGGCCCAGAAGAAGCTCCTGGCTTCGGAGCAGTTCTGCTCTGGCTGTTGCAGCCAATTGGGGAATGAACCAGTGGATGAAAGACCTCTCTCTCTCTCTCTGCCTCTCTGTAACTTTGCCTGTCAAATAAATACATAAATAAATATTGAAAAAGCCAAAACAAAACAGTGCCGCGGGCAGAACCACTAAAACGTGAGCTCTGTGAGGAATATTACGTTAGACTTGCTTATTGTACTTCAAAGCACTGGAAAGTCTTAGGTGGCATTTGCAGCAAGCGGCTTCACCTGGCCGCCTCGGGCTCTGTGGTGCTCTGTGAAGCAGGCAGCCCACAGCAGGTGCCCCTGGGGCCTGTGGAACAAACCCGCGGTCTATCCTTGTCTCAGGTTTGGCGGATTTCCGGCCCCAGGCTCTGGAGCAGGGAGGTCCTTTGGAGTCCTGGTGCCCTCTGGATGGGGGGGGGGGGGGGGGGGAGGCGCCCTCGCGGTACCTGGCTGCCACCACGGAGGCCCAGGTGAAGTTCTTTACCTTGCACCGGAGGCTAACAACCCAAAACCAAACTTCCCTGCGCCCGCCCGCTGTGGAGACCAACTCATTTTGAAAAGAAGGGTGTTGGTAAGCTCCTTTGCATACCTGAAATGCTAAACAGACATTAGGGGCTTTCTCAGGGCACGCCTCTCCAGGCACCTGCTGTCTTCATGGTACTTGAACGCAGTAGCTGTCAGCAGGTGCACGGCTTAGGGGAGGGGCATCGCGCTTCGCCCAGCGCCCCCCTGCTCCCCTTAGGCTGCTGGCCTCGCCCCCACCCCGGGACCGCCGCGCGAGGGGTCCCTGAGGCGGGGAGAAGCGCCAGGTGGGCGGTGGGGCGAGAGGTGCAGCGGGGTCAGATACGGGGGTGCGGGATGGGGGGGAAGAAGGGGAAGGGGCGAGGCGAGGGCAAGGCGCCAGATGCGCTCCTTTAAAAACCCCGCGGGCTTCAGGGGACCAGAGCGTTCTCAGCCGGCTTCAGTGGGAGAGAGAGGGGGAACAGCGCGTTTATCCTGCCCTCGGATTCGGGTCGGGGACCCAGTGACAGGGGCCATAGAGATGGGGACGACGACCACAGTGGCGGTGCGGGCCAGGTGCGGGTCGGCGGGCGCTGCGCAAACAGTCTCGGGTCGCCTCAGGAACTCCGCGGAATCTCCACGTTCAGCCCGGCGAGCACACCAGCCGCAGGCACCACCTCACAGGTGGCCGCCGCACGAGGGCGGGTCCCACTTGGTCCGCATTTTACCACGGGCGTGGGGTGGGGCCGAGCCCGCGCCAGAGATCCCCGTGACGCGCGGCGCCGGCCCGACTCCCAGGGGCATCGGCCGCCCGCCCCGCAGCTCCCGGCCCGGGGCAGCCGGCGTCGCGGTCTCCGGGGAACGCACGACCCTGCGGCCCGCCCCCGGCCGCCGGTCGCACTCGCGGCCAATCGGGTCCAGCCGATGCCCCTCCCGGGATGAGAGTGGCAGGAAATCAAGGTCAAGGTCCCGGACACAATGGGGCCGTTGTCGTCTCCAGTCAGTTGATTTTCAAGCAGCAGTTCCTCATCCGCCCTCGCTGCTTCGGCGCACCCCCGCCCGGCCAGGAAGGCACTCGAACCCGGGCCTGAAAGAAGCCGCGTTCTGGATCCTACCTCAGGTCAGCACGCCGCCCCTTGCGCTGTCCGCCACGCCCGCCAGGTGGCGACAGAGCACTGCATTTCCGCGGGCGGGGAGGGCTGCCCGGGGCCGGCGGCTCCATTGCCGATCAGGGCGTGGGGGGAACCCTGCCCTTCCTGTTTCAGCAAAGAGCAACAAGAAAACCAAATTAGATTTATTTTCCCTCCCCCTGTACTGCGAGGTCGCCAGCGTCTGCACTCTCAGGAGCTCTTCCCCCAGCAAGCGGCAAAATGGCCGTGGGCCGCAGCATTTTTCCGTGATGGAGAGAGGACGATGGGGGAGGCGACTCCCGGCAGGTGCAACGGGACTGCCTCTCTGCTTACGATCGGGCAATTGGGTGACGACCGGAGGTGTTGGTGTATTGGTGTGACCGTGGAGAGGCCTTCTCTGCCCCCCACCCCCCCACCCCTCTCCGTCTAAATGATGTCCCTTCTCCTTCTCTGCCCGGTAGGCACACTGGCTTGCTCATTTCCCACTGGGATACACTCTTCTGGAGAGAGCAAACCGGGACTGTTCCGGGACTGCTCCTCAGCCATGGCACACCGACTGCCTCTCTCTTCTTGCTGCTGCTTGGCCTCTACCTCTCGCCAGTGCCAGAGATCTGTTTCCTGTGCCAGGGTCAGAGAGAGATCTGGGCGGCAGGGAGCTGCAGGAGATAAAGAGGAAGACGGGGAAGAGGCAGGGCCCTCCGCAATGGCAGGTAGAGGTTGGGGACATGTTGTCACGTCCTTAAGATATCTGCCGTTCCCTTAGGAAAAGATCTGCCCTCAAGAACATGGTGCTGTTTGCGGCCAGGGCCGAAGTCCTAGCCACCAGTCCTTTCTGGAAACAGCAGCCAGAGCAGGGCCCTGGAGCATGGGGCTCCCTCCCAGGTCCTGCTCCTGAGGCAGGGTCTTTCATGTCCTCCTGCAGAGGGGGGGGTCTTGACTCCATTTCCATCCCTATCTGGGACCCCCAAATCATATAGGGATAAACTTGGGGTCTCCAGGCTTTGGAGGGTCTGGGGTATCACCAGGGCAGATGGAAGCCCCCACTCCAGCAGCCTGGAGCCCTCTGCTTATGTGTGGAGGTTCTGAGTTTCAATCTGAGCTGTGACTGGCAGGAATGTTCCCGGGCCGGTTCCCAGGCCTGAGTCACGGCGCTGTCCAATATGTGTGTCCGTGAAGGGGAACCCGCGGCAGGGTCTGGCTGTCCCAGGTTCCTGGGCTTGGAGACCCGCAGGCCCTGCTTCAGGGGCTGTGATGGGCACCTGGCCAGTCGCAGGCCTCTTTGCTTGCGTGGCTGCCTCCCTCTCCATTTCTCCCGCAACAGCCCTTGGAGGCCTCCCAGGGCCTCGCTCACCGGGCTTCCCTGCCATCCCTCTACTCTTCCTTTAAGCCTCCACTCCAGGAAGCCTTGCTGACCCCTCTGGGACTCCACTGGGGCTGGCTGTCCCTAGGCACTAAGTGCCCTGTGGCCATCTCCTCTGGCCCTTGCTCTGCTGTGTGCAGGGAACTTTCTTTGCCAAGTGTCTTTGTGCCTTCTCACCACTGGAGAGGGACAGAGGTGCCTGAGATCCTGGAACACAAGGCCTGTGTGTGAGCAGCACTCTGCTACAATGCACCAGTGAGTGGTGGCCGCACCTTGTAGCATTACGAGACGGTGGGGAGTGCATCTGGTGCAGTGGCCTACACCGGCTGCCACTTGAGGGGCTGGCATGCTGTGTCCGGGTGCTTCGTTCCGAGGCCCAGCTCCTCTGCTTCCAATCCAGCTTCCTGACAACGCGCCTGGGAGGCAGCAGCTGACAACTCAAGTACTCAGGTTCCTGCCACTCAAGCAGGAGACCTGTATGGAGTTTGCGGCTCCTGGCTTTGGCCTAGCTGTTGCAGACATTCCTGGATTGAACCCGCAGATGGGAGATCTTTCAAATAGAATGGAAATAAATACATAAACATTTTCAGAGAGAGAGAGAGAGAGAGAGAGAGAGAGAGAGATTGCAGTTCCCTTGCAGGCATTTGGGGAGTGAACTGGCAGGTGGGATCTCTGTCCCTTTTTCTGTCTCTCTGCCTTTCAGATAACTTAAATAACAACTTGCAGGTATGGACAGGGCACTGCCCACTCCTGGAGCTGCCCCTCTGCTAAGCCTCGGGATTTTCAGCCCCTGACCTTCCACTCAACCCCGTCCCCTCTGTCCCCTCCTTGTGGCCACAGATCTTCACAGTGCACCTGTCCAGGGGAGCCAGGGACATCCAGCTGCCACACTGAGGCCCGGCTCCTGGGGTATGTCCTCTGCTCAGGTGGTTGTGCTTGGCTTTGGGTTCCAAGGGCGCTTCTGGCTGTAGGGGCCCCTCTATGGTCTGTTGCTGACTGCCCATCAGGGGCCAGCTGTGCAGGGAATCACGACCCAGGCCCATGGTTGGGGGCAGAGGCAGACAGCCCAGGTGTCTGGGGAGGGGGCTGCACAGCCACGAGAAATGCAGAGCTTGAGAGCAGCTGAGCCACCACCTGCTTCCCTGGTACCCGGATGCCTCACTGCCTGCCCTCAACCGTGGCCCCAAAAACAATGTGTACAGAGGCAGAAGGAAGCTGGCCAAGGGGGGAGGCCAGCCCAGCACCCACGTTTTCTCTTCAGTGCCCCTGCCCTACGAGCTCACGGGCAAGGGAAGTACAGGTTGGAAAAGGTAGGAACCCTGGGTGCAGACTGGCCCTGATTTAAATCCTAGCCAGCTGTGGGTGACCACAAGCAGGTGACTTCAGTTCTCTGAGCCTCACTTCCTAAGCTATAAAATGGGAATAACAATAGCACATACCTGTCAGAGCACTGTAAGGATTAAATAATTAAATAGGATGAAATAATAAAATGCACGCGTTTAACTCTGAGAGTGCACATTAGTTGAAAATGAGATGATAGGAATACTATTACCTATCCCCCACTGTGTTCCCAGCATCCACCCAGGATACCTTAACACTGTCCCACCTGACAGCATCTGAATCTGTTAAACATTCACAGTAATGTGAAGAGAATTCAACTGACTCACGTGAGAGAAGAGCGCCCACCAGGATCAGAGGCCGGGGCTGCTGTCCCTTTCTGCACTGCACTGCCTGCCTGCAACACCAGAATTGGAATCAGCAGCAGAAGGGCCTCAGGGGCAACCAAAGGTAGCTTGATAGCCGCCTCGAACGTGGAGGGGCTGGCCGCAGGGCTGGGGGAAGGCTTAAGACTCACATCCCCAAGGTCTGGGCCGCCGGAGGAAGGCAGATGTACAAAGCATTTTCCTGGGTCCCAGGCTCCTGCTCCACAACGTGTAGCAAGCCAAGGGTTAATCCTGCACATCTACAAAGCAGAAAGCAAAGCAGGATGCCAAGAGCACAGCTAGGGAAAGCCTCATCCAACGTGAGCTGCTGCTGCTGCAGTTAGTAACCTGCGATCCGCCATGGGCACCTGGTGCTCCCTGGGAAGCCACCTGGCAGGCTTCTCCTGGTGAGATCAAGGGACAGGAGATCATTCAGGCCAGTTGGTGGCCGTGGCTATTCCATTGCTCCTGAAGACTGAGTCCTGGCTCAAGATTCCTGCACTGTGCATCTGCCTCTTCCCCTGCTGGCCAGGAGCCCGCTCTGTGGACAGGCCCTGCAACTCTGTTGAGAGGGAGCAGGGGGGTCCTCGGCCTCGTCTGAGCCAGTCTATGGAGGGCTGGACAGCTGCCTCCTGCCATTCTACCAGTGCTCCCGTGGGAGGCCTTGCAGCCACCTGAGCGAGGGTGTCCTTACCTGGAAGCCGGGCAGCCTGTCCCACCCAGATCCAGGCTGGAGTGTGGAGTGGACGAGGAGCCAAGACCAGGCAGGACCAGGCATCTGGAAAGGCTGTTTCTTTGGAAGGGTCTCAGGCCCAGAGCTTTGCTGCCCAAGCCCTGCCACTCTTCTGGGTAGGGGGGATATCCTAGCCAGACATTGACAGCGAGAAGGCCAGAGGACCAGGACCGGGGGAGTGCAGGCTGAGGGAGGGGGAAGCGTGCAGATGTAAATGTGCCAAGCCTCATCCCTCTTCTCCTGGAGTTCTTTTATTAAATGCCCCAATCCTGGCTCCTTCTCCGATGGCTGATGGAGCCGAAGGCTGGGACGCAGCTGCCCCACAGCCTGAAACCCCACCCCCTGGCCAGCTGGCCTGGAAACTTCAGTCAGTGACCACACGGGGCACTGCGGCCTTCTGCCACCAATCAACAGGCAGCAAGGAGAGGGATTGGGCATGCGGAGGGGCTGGCAGATTATCTGGGAGTGCAGTGGAGGGATGGGGAAGAGGGTCTGAGGTCCAGTTTCAGGAGGAAGATAGGCACCAAACCAGTTTCCACCAGGTGTGTGTCTGCGTCCTGTCCCCTCCCCCTGCCCCTCCCACTCAGCCCGGCTTCCCAGTCCCTGCCCTCTCCCACGTGCTCCAAGCATCCTGTGATTCCCTACCCTGGCTTGTGATTCTCCAAGAACCCACGGGTGTTACCATTAGGACAGCAGGAGCCAGGCTTATCTTCTGCACCGTTTTCCCAGCACCTGGCACTCCCCAGGGCCCTGCACACAGTAGGTGCTTAATGCACATTTGGGGAAGGAATAAAATGAGTATTAACTCACTCCACCAGACACTATGAGCCCTGGGAGGGTGGAGACTACTTCGTGTTTATTTTTGTATCTCCAACTTTCAGCCGAGTCCCTGGCACAAAATAGGTAGTCACTAAACTATTTAGGACAGAAGACTGGCTGGATTCAAGGAGGGCCAGGAGAAACCTCTGCAGGCCTGCTAGTGAGACTCTGTCTCTTCCCCTTCCCCTTCCCCCACCTCTGAGGCATGGAGGACGTGGCCTTTTCCAGGGAGCTCTCCTGGGAACAAAGGGGGTCCCCACAAGAACCGAGAAGGCAGAGACCAGTGCTGACTGGCGAAGGTGGACGGTGAGGCCTCAGGTGGGCTGAACTAGAGCCAACCCTCAAAGCCAGCCACTGGGCTGGGGTGAACTGGGCAGCTCTGTGGGAGCCACACCCCCTTAGTGCTCAGCTCAGAGAAAACTTGAGCAAGATCCAGAGGAGGAGTCGAGGCCAGGGCCAAAGACCACGGTCACCCTGTCAGTTCCTCCCTGCAACTTGCACCCCAAAGCTGGGACTCCCACAGGGGCCGCTCTTTAGGCGGGAGGGTCTCTCCAGGCCATGCTGGGCTCTGGACTTGAGGCCATTCCTCGCCTTGCCTCTGTAAGCTAGAAAGTCCCAGAGACACACCCGGGAACCACAAGGCACAGGGATCCAGTGCTGGGCTTGGAGTAGACCATGGGCTGGGCGTCAGCACTGTGTCCTGGCACTGCACAGGCACTCGGGCCTCTCACCCTGAGGTTGGTTGTTGGGCCCACCTTCCACATCTGGAAGACCTGAGGCAGCGGCAGGGGGTCTCCCCTGACCCGGCCGCACATATTCTGGCTTGAAAGCCACTTAAGTGGTAAACTGTCTTGGGGACATCTTGGTGGGCATGGCCCACCCCCATAAGGACCCACTTTTTCCAGGATTGGACTATCTGCCCAGCACCCATGACAGAATGACTGGCACTCCGAGTGGAGACACCTAATGCTGAATGTCAAAGCTTATGTGCAGCTGGAAAATTCATTTAACTCTTTCGGCCTGCAACCTGCCCTGCCCCCAATTTAACAAAACCAAAACAAAATGTGGGAGACTTAATAGCAGGCAAGCAGAGTGGGCGTTACAGCATTTACCCACGATGGACATGTCAAGGGCTTTTTTTTTTTTTTTTTTTAAAGGTTTAGCCCTAGCTCTGGCAGATTTGACTACAGGTAGAGATTTGGGTTACAAGGAATAAGATTTTTTTTTTTTTTAATGAAAATGGTATCTTATCAAGGGAAGATCCCCAGCAGCGCTGAGGCTCTGAGGTGGAGTGAATGGGGTGGGGTGGGGTCTTGAGCCACCTGAGACATGTGAAAATAATTGCCCCAGAGAGGAGATTCCCCCATGTATTTTTTAAAAAGATTTATTTATCTATTTAAAAGTCAGAGTTATACAGAGAGAAGGAGAGGCAGAGAGAGAGAGAGGTCTTCCATCGGCTGGTTTACTCTCCAGATGACCTCAAGGGCCGGAGCTGAGCTGATCTGAAGCCAGGAGCCAGGAGCGTCTTTCCGGATCTTCCATGTGGGTACAGGGGCCCAAGGACTTGGGCCATCTTCTACTGCTTTCCCAGGCCACAGCAGAGGGCTGGATCAGAAGTGCAGTAGCAGGGACTCAAAACTGGTGCCCATAGGGGATGCCGGCACTGCAGGCAGCGGCTTTATCCCAAAAGCCACAGCAACACCCCTCCATGCACTTGTAAAAACCTGTTTTTAATTTTTTTTTTTTTTCCTGTTGGGGATGGTGTTGTGGTATGGCAGGCACCCAGCATCCCATATGTGCCCCAGTTCAACTCCTGGCTGCTCCACTTCCGATCCATTCCTGCTAATGTGCCTGGGAAAGCATCAGAAAATGACCAGTGCTTGGGCCCCAGCACTCACGTGGGAGACCGGGAGGAGGCTCTTGCTCCTGGCTGCTGATCATCCCAGCTCCTGCCATTGTGGCCGCTGTCAAGCGAACCAGCAAATGAAAGATTCATATTCTCTCTCTCTTCTCAATGTAAATTCTGCCTTTCAAATAAATGAATCTTAAAATTTTTTTTTCCGTGTTGTTTTCCTTTACAATCTAAGACAGGTGTGGACGCCCGGGCAGGTGGCCGGTGTAGGCGACGCGGGCTCTAACAGGTGCGGCGCGTGTGCGCACGGCCTTCCGGCTCTGGGTCTCTACCCACGCACCAGGCCCGAGCCTGAGCCCGAGGGCGCAGAGACGGCGTGCGCTCCGGCGGCTTCGGAGGGGGAGGAGACACAGGGAAACTGAGCTGCGTCTTCCCGGCCTTCTCCTGAAATTCCAGCGTCCTTCATTCCCTGCACCCCGGGTGCGGCCTACTCAATCACCAGCCCCGAAATCGGCGCGGCCGCGAGAGCTGAGCAGGGCTGCCAACAGAGCCAGAGGAGCGGGAAGGGAGCGCGGGGAGCCGCCAGGCAATGCCCCGTGCGCGCGGAGCCGGGCACGCTTATGGCCCTGCCACCTGCGCGGGCACGCGGCGACTGCACCCGACTCCCGGCTTGGGCGCAGGGAGAGATCCCGCCGGCCTCAGGGCGGGATGGAAGTCGTGGCCCCTCCGGGCGGCGGCGGCACAGAGAAGCGTCTTCCTGGGCTCTGCCTCTCCGAGCGAGCGCAGAGCGAGCGCAGTGCGGGCGCGCCCGGCGTCCGAGGAGCCGGCGGGCACCCCGATCGCCCCCTGGCGGCGTCAGGGACACGCCGGGGACTCGCCAGGAGCCGCCGCCGCCGCGGAATGAGCTGTCCACAGCAGCACTGGGCGCCGCCCGAGGTCACGCAGGAATCTGGCTGGGGACTGGGAACTGGGGAAACGACGGAACAAGACAGCTATAAGAGCAGGCCCTCGGGTCCCGTGTGGGCTTCTCCACTAGTGTGACGACTGACACCAGAGGGCTCATCCAGAGTGGCCCTCTCTCCCCTTGCCCAGTCTGCCTGGAAAGGGGAGCTTCCCTGTCTCTCGTCCTCACCCTTTCTGAAAAATGTACCCGCATCTCCCCTCCTCCTGCAGTGCCCGACAATGGCAGCCTTGGCCAGCTCGGCCACACCCCGGGCCTGCCACACCCGCAGAGCTGTGAGGCTGTGCCAGGAGGTTTTAAGAAAAGAACGGCATTCACCACCGCTCCCTGGGTGCCCGCTGGGAGCCTGGCCCTGCCCTAGGCCTTACTGGAGGCAAAAGCTTTTGACCTCTGGGTGCTCCCAGTCTCAGGAGACAGACACATCCAGAGATGGTGGGCACAGCAAGGGCCAAGCAGCAGGAGTTGGGGGGGTGTGCAGCATGGTGGGGCTGGCTGGAGCATGAATGCTGGAGCTAAGTGGACAGGATTTGGAAAGCCCCCACTGCAGCTGAGGGGAGGGCCACACCAGAGGCCCTGGGAAGGTCCGGCTTCTGCACGGGAGGGGCCAGGGAGCAAGAGCTGCAGGCTGCAGTGCTGGCTGGGGCAGGGGGGTCCTGAGTGGTGCATGTGCAGGTGGGGAAGCAGGGGAGGGGGGATAGAGGAGGGAAGGGAAGGGCTCAGACTCAGAGGGTTTTCTCTTGGAGGAGGAAGCCTGGGTCATGGCAGGGGAGAGGGAGCAGCTGTAGGCTAAATCCAAAGGCAAAAAGATTACAAAGAGGGAAGCAGTGGCTCCAGAAAGCTGGGGCAAGAAGGAAGGACAGAAAAAAAGAAAAACAAACAAACAAAACCAGGGCTGGCCGGCACCGCAGCTCAATAGGCTAATCCTCTGCCTGCAGTGCCAGCACCCCAGGTTCTAGTCCCGGTCAGGGCGCAGGATTCTGTCCCGGTTGCTCCTCTTCCAGGCCAGCTCTCTGCTATGGCCCGGGAGAGCAGTGGAGGATGGCCCAAGTGCTTGGGCCCTGCACCCGCATGGGAGACCAGGAGAAGCACCTGGCTCCTGGCTTCAGATCAGCGTGGTGCACCGGCCACAGCGGCCATTGGGGGGTGAACCAATGGAAAAGGAAGACCTTTCTCTCTGTCTCTCTCTCTCACTGTCCACTCTGCCTGTCAAAAAACAAAACCAGGGCTGTCAGAAACCAAAAGGCAGGAACCTGTGTGAGACCAGCAGGGAGCATGAGGGCCTCTGAACCGCCAGCCCACCTAAGCTAGTGGGCACCTGCTTCACCTCCCAGTCCATTTTCCCTATCACAGACCTCTCATGTAACTGGGGAGACGCCTTCCCACTGAGCCTCTGGCTTTGTACAGAAGATGTAGCAAACCTGGAATGAAACTTTCAGGCCTTGCTGTGCTCTCCTGCCCCAGTCTGTCCAGGGACGGTCTTAGAGCTATGTCTTATGCCCAACTGTGACTACCAAGAGCCATGGTTCTGGCAGTTGGAGACAGACCACTGGTTCCTGTCTCAGCAGTGTGCCTCCCCACCTTGCCTCAGCTTCCAGGGACAGGACTGTTTCACAGTAACCTCCCAACCAGACTAGGGCAGGCCCTGAAGAGGCCATGGGTCCAACCTGGCAGGCAGAGACTGCACAGCCCAGACACTCAAGTACTGGGCATGCAGGCACCTCCAATGAGGAGGGCTGTGGCTACCCAGATGAGGAGCTGGGAGAGTCACGTGACCAGAGCCAGCAACCACCAAGAGCCTTTGGGCAATGGGCATCCCCTGCAACTCAGCTGCCAGACAGGAGGGCTGTGCCATGCTGGTCAGATGTGGCAGCCTCAGAGGAGGTACAGTGTGGACAGCCATCACTGTCACCAGACCCTGCCATAGGGGCCCAGGAAGCATCACTTGGAAGAAGAGTCTTTGGGGCCGGTGCCACGGCTCACTAGGCTAATCCTCCGCCTGCGGCACCGGCACCCCGGGTTCTAGTCCTGGTTGGGGTACCAGTTGCTCCTCTTCCAGTCCAGCTCTCTGCTGTGGCCCATGAGTGCAGTGGAGGATGGTCCAAGTCCTTGGGCCCTGCACCTGCATGGGAGACCAGGAGGAAGCACCTGGCTCCTGGCTTTGGATAAGTTCAATGCACCAGTCGCAATGCGCCAGCCGTAGCGGCCACTTGGGGGGTGAACCAACAGAAAAGGAAGACCTTTCTCTCTGTCTGTCTGTCTGTCTCTCTCTCTCTCACTCACTGTCTAACTCTGCCTGTCCAAAAAAAAAAAAAAAAAAAAAAAAAAAAAAAAAAAAAAAGAAGAAGAAGAAGAAGAAGAAGAAGAGTCTTCCAGGTAAGGGTGGATGGGGTTCAAGGGTGTGCGGGAACAGGGGTGAGGGAAGCAGGGGCAGGGCCTTGGCCTAGCAGGGCACCACCCAGGCCCCTGTTCCTCTGCCAGGTTTCCTTTCTTGTGCAGTCAATTAAGTCCCAGCAAAGGAGATTCCAAGGAAACAATTCTTCCAGGGCCCACCACTCCCACCTTCTCCAGCTTCTGTAAGAGGCCTGGGTGAACACAGAAACATACCTAAGTGTACCTGTGTGCACCCTGGGACACTTGCCACCATCACTCCTCTCTCCCTTGGAACAGGCTCCATGAGGGAAGGGCACAGTCCCCAGCCACTTTTCTCTGCCACTCCTCTTTAGAATTTAGAGTTTCAGTTTCCAGTGTGGTGAGCATGTTATGTGCATGACCTTGCTCTCCTCACAGTAGCTCAGGGACTCAGGGGCCCAACTCCTTGGCTGCCTTGGGGTCCCAACCCAGGCTCGAGGGGCTGAACTCTGTTCCCTAAGTGAAGACACAGAAGACACGGATCAGTGTGGGCGTCCCTTGCTGCGTGGTGGCTCAGTAAGTATTTACTGATTCTGAGAACAAGCTGCACTTTGACTCCCAGCTGGCTAATAGACTATGTAAACCAGCAGAGGGGACAGACATTAGACTGTGCTGAAAAGAAACTGGGCTGAGGGTCAGTAAGACTGTTGGCTTCCAAGTAGAAAATCTGTGTTAGCCTGCTCCTGCTCTCGTTAAGTGCTTCGAAACAAGGGCCAGGGTGCAGGGAAAACTTTACCTCTCAGGAAAGAACTTGCTCCTGGAGTCCCAAAGAACTGGCAGGAGGGAGACAAGGTTCAAATGCCCCTTAGGTACTGCATGCCCACAATAACAGGAGACATCCAAGGAAGCAAGCCAGACCTCCTTGTCTGCCCTCCCTGCCCTGACACTCCATCTCCATTGGTGAGGGAGGCCTGAAACGCCCCATCCAAGTGGGGCTGGCAGGCGTCCCCCTCCTACTCTTTCCCAAAAGAAAGGAACGAGGGCAATGTCCCAGGCCCTCTGGAGGTCACCCTGCCCCAACCCCATTCCTGACCACCTGGGAGGCCTGGGGCAAGCCACTGAACTTCGGCAGACCTGGTCCCTTCTCTTGCAAAATGAGAACACAGCAGTGTCAGCCTCACAAGGGGGCTGAAGGGAGTCACAGAGCACTGCCCACTGCCTTGCACAGGGTCAGCGCTCAGTGAGTGGCAGTCACCCTATGGACTGCAAACATTCCTCATAGCCATGGGCTGTCTTGAGACATATTCAGAGTAGCTACTGTGATTGAGCCCTGTTACTTTCATGGCTTCTTTCTTTCTCTTTTTTCTCTTTTTCTTTCTTTATAATTCTACTTAAGAGGCAGACAGACAAAGAGAGAGAGCTCTCATTCACTGGTTCACTCCCCAGAGCTGGGGGTAGGGTAGGGGGACAAAGCTAGAAGCCAGGAATTTAATCTGGGTTTCCCTTATGGGTGGCAGAGACCCAATTATTTGCGCCATTATCTGCTTTATCTGCTGCCTCCCAGAGTCTGCACTGGCAGGAACCTGAAACAGGGAACAGAGCTGGGACTTGAACCCAGGCACTCTGATAACAGGCATAGGTAACTTAACCACTAGGCCAAATGCCCATCCTGGATTTTTCCTATATGTAAAAAGGGAGAGTGCCATCTATGAGGATAACATAAAAAAAGTGAAATGAGATAAAGTAAGGGTGAGTGCAAGCAGAGTGAATGGGTGAATTGCTGAGAAGGAACACAAAAGTGGGGCCAGAGGCTTGTACCCCTTCTGCTCCCATTCAGGTTCCCTCCCTGTAGCCACCAGGAACGCCTCACTCACCAAAGCATCCATCCCTCCCCTGCGACACACACACGCATGCACACACAACTCTGGGAGCCAGCTCCTCACTCTGTATTCTCCTTGGGAAAGATGCACCTGTCACCACCATGGCGGGCCTGCAAGAGCCTTGCAGAGTCCCCTGAAGCTTCCAAGCAGGCACAAGACAAACATTCACATTCAACACATTGGAAGAGATCAAATGTGGTTCTCAAAAAGCTCAGACTTGCAAGCTCTGGAGAAGGCCCAGGTTTGGCTCCCTTTAACTCCCAAACAAATTCTTGTGGGATGTTGCAATTACTTGTGACAATCCCTCTCCCTGCCTGGGACTTTGATTTCAGATTTAGACGTGTAGAACCGGGTGGCTGACGGGGCCTTGAGCAACTTGGTGGGGGAGGGGGGGGCTAGGGTGGGGACTGGCCAGGGAAAATTCTTTGCAGTAGGCTGTCTTTGGAAGGGAGATCTTGAGGAATCAGATGCTGTAGCTGTTTGTATTCAAAGGACTTTTTAGCCCTTGTGGCAGATTTCCTGTCCCTGAAACTGGTTCACTCTGTTGAGAAGTGGCTCACTCTGTCTTTGAAACCCAAATGTCTAGGAATCATATTCTCTAATAGTCTTATGTTAACTTCCCAGTGACCATAATGAATTCTATAACCTTATCCTGGAACCTTATCCCTCCTGGACGAGAGGGGAAGATGCATCAGGGCCAGGTGGGCTATTTTAGTGGTAACTTGTGCTGAGCTGGCTCTGGAGGAGCCCGGAGGAGGCAGTGGTGCAGGGAGAGTCAAGAGGATGCAGAACGAAAGGGGAACGTGGCAGTGAAAGCACGTCTGGCTGTCAGGGACCCTGTGGCCTTTCTGGGCACCAAGGTACAGATTCAAAGGCTTTGGACGAGCTGCCTACATCTTTGTGTTGCTACTGCATTTGGCCTTAAAGCATATTCAGCTCTCTTGAGTGACTTCATCTCTGTCTTGGGCTCCTGTCTCCTACTGGATGCCACAGCTATTCTGACAGCCCCACTTTAGTTCTGGCCCTTTGGGCTAACACAGTAGCAATAAAACAGTGCACACTGCTATCCCTGAATGGAACACAAGGAGGAAAACTGGGGCTGGGCCTCCTGCTCCACCTCCAAGCCTTTGGCAGTCAGCCCGACCTAGTAGCCTGCCTCTTGAGGCTGCTGATGACAGAATCACACATCAAAAATGGCCAGTGTGGCAGCCAGTTTAGCCACTGCTGGGATGCCCACGTCCTGTATCAGAGTGCCTGGTTTGAGTCCTAGCTACTTTGCTTCTGATCCATTTCCCTAATAATATGCCTGGGAAGGCAGCAGGTGATGGCTCAAGTACTTGAGTCCCTGACACCAAATGGGAGACCTGGATGGAGTTCTGGGCTTCTAGCTTCAAGATATTTGTGGAGTGAACTAGAGGATGGAAGATAATACTCTTGCGTGTGTTCTCTCTCTCTCTCTTTCTCTCTCCTCCACCTCTCAGTTTCTGCCATTCTGCCTTTCAAATGGACAAATAAATAAATTTTAAAAAAATGGTTAGGATTTTCCAGCTGACCTGTGGAGTTTAGTCTTGTCAGTGGAAGCATAAGCTGGTGCCTGCTGGCAAATTTGGGGTCATGAGCTCTTGCCTTTACGGTGGGCAGTTGGCACAGAATCACCAGCACTGATATTCCTCCCAAACACTTTATGAGCACTCCTCTTCTTGAAAGACATCACCTTGTCTGGAAAAAACTTAGAAATGATATAAACAATATCAACAGAGAGGTCCGAATGAAAGGTTGTGTTTTAAGTCTATCAGATTCTCAGGCAAGTTTAAACCAAAGGAAACACTAGGAGTATTGGGATTCCTGAGGCAGTGAGACAAGAAGGGAGATTCTGAGAATAGGATGTGAAGGCAGGGGAGAAAAGAGACGGGGCAGTCCCTCTGGAGTTCTTCTGGGTCCTGGAAACATAAAGCTTAGAATTCCTCAGCAAAAACAACAGAAGCCCAAACTCAATTGTTGAACCCATCTCTGGTGAGATGAGAGAATGAGTGAGCCAGGCCCAAGGATTTAGTGGCTCATGGCAACAGCCAAAGGAAGCTGAAGGGCTACAGGAGTCAGGAGAAGACTGTCTTCCCTAGGGGCCTTTGAGAACAAAGCTGTTACAATTCAGATTCTGAATGGGAGGACTCAATACTGTGAAAATGTCAACTCTCCCCCATTTAGTCTCTATAATCAATAAAATCCCAACCCAAATCCTAAGACTTATTAAATGAGACTTGATAAGCTGATTAGAAAGTACACCTGGCAGGAAAAAAATATATGTAAGAATAGCAAAACAATTTTGGGACCAGAAAAGAAAAACAAAAGGGAAAAATACACTACCAAACCATATTCCTAAGGCTACAACAATTAAAATGGTGTAGGACTAGTACAGGAATATAGAAAAGTTCAATGCAACAGAGAAACCAGCAGGAGCCATATGCATTTGTGGGAGTTTTGAATATGAGAATAGCATTTCAAGACACTGGAGAAGTGTGGGCTTTGAGGCACAGTGAGTTAAGCCACTGCTTGGGATACCCAAATTGCATACTGAATGCTGGTTTAAGTCCTAGCTACTCTGCTTCCCATCCAGGTCCCTGCTAATGTGCCTGGGAGGCAGCAGATGGTGGCTCAAGTACTTAGGTCTCTGCTACTCACATGGAGACCCAGATGGAGTTTCTGGCTCCTGGCTCTAACCAGGCCCAGCACCAGCTTTTGTGGCCACAGCTTGGGTGAACCAGCAGGTGGAAGATCTCTCTCTTTCTCTTGATCTTTCTCTCTTTCCATCTCTCCATCCCTTCCTCTCCCTCTCTCTGTCATTCTGCCTTTCAAATAAATAAATAAATTTTTAAAAAAGAAAACAGACACTGAGGAAAAAGATGGCCTAGGAAACAAGTAATCTTGGACTGTGTGCAACACTTTGCAAAAAAAAAAAAAATCCCTAACATCTAACACTATTTATGAATATACTCTAGATGAATTAAAGAACATAGAAACACAATTATAACAGAAATACAAGAAAATATAGTAGACTATCTTAGTATCTGGAGACAGGGAAGCTTTCTTTAAAAAAAAAAAAGCATAAAGGAGAGGTCAAACACCCTTGACTATATCAAAATAATTAAGCACGAAGAATAAGGTTACAAGGACCTGTCTGCATGGACTAACTGCCAGCTAGCAGACTGTGAGAGGAGATGGCCTTGGAGGCCTATCTTCTCTCTTCACAATTCCCTCTCAGAAGTCAGGGTTCAGGAGGAAGCAAATAAATACCAGAGTGTGGCTATTCCCCACTGTACATATCCCCAGAGCCCTATAATCAAGAGATAACTCAAATCATAGTCATCAAGAGCCAGAGTGGGTTAAGGGGATCAGGACACAGGAGAGGAGGTGGTAGAGTGAGAAAGAAAAAGAAGGAGTAGAGACAGAGACAATTCCGTTACCTGCAAAGGAGGAGTAAACATAGGCCTGGCTCTGTCACACACCACAGTCTCCAGTCCTGAGTCCATCTTTCAGAGAGGGTGTGGCACAGGCAGCTCTTCCCGACCTTGCTTTCCCTGCATGGGAGAGTATTTCTGGAGAGCATTCAGAGAAAATTTCACATGAGACCTTGCAGCTCTGTGGAGACTGGGGCAGTCCTAGAATTACGGCCCCTGCCCAGACCTCCAGCGGCAGTAACGGAGGCTATGCCCATACTTGGGTGGGCTGGGTGCCCTTGCACGGTCTGATCACTCCAAGTCAAAGGTCTATGCCTTGGACTGTTGACTCTGTTTCACATCTGGGGACACTGACACAAGGCCACCCGAGGCAAAGTGAAACTCTTATCCTATGGAGCCATCATCAGCCAACTTTCCCTAAAGGATCAGGTTCCGCTGTGAGGGGAGGCAGGGAATCACTGCTCAGTATTCGCAGCCCACACTTCCACCTGTGAACTGTCTCTAAGCTCTGAGTGTGTGATTCAGGTAGGATGACAGCCACAATCAAGTCTTAGGAAACCTCTGTGGAAATATGATACCATTTGATATGCTGGTATACAGCATACAGACCTAGCATTTGAGAGAAGGGGGAAAGCAAAGCATGATGGCCACTGAGAGATGCAGGATGGGCCGGAGGTGGGTGCAGCCTTAGTGATGGAATCATGTCCCAGAAAACACCGAGCAATCTCACAGGCCCCACTCTGGCTTTAAGGGATGTTTCAGAATTTAGAGTGTGGAGGAAGGTGTAAATAAACATAGCTGGGAATAAGACTAAAGCCCCTGACTTCCGATTAAAGGATGCCACAGTGGTCAGGAGGAGCCAGTGGCCTCAGGAATATTAAAAAATAGACTGTGTACAAAAAAAAAAAAAAAAGACTTAAGCTTAGCTTCAACATCTTCAAAGGGAAAAGAAGTGACTCCTTTATGTCAATGTACAAAAAAAAATGTCTGAGTACCCACTAGAGTAACAAAGAGACATCTGCATCGCCCTGCTCCACTCACCACCACCACCACACCCTTAGGGATGTGACACAGCCTACCTCCTTCCTCTGAGATTACTCCAGACAAGTCCACTGATCTGGCACAAAACACGGCAGCTTAGAGTGCCTCCTACTATTGCAACCACATTTCAGGGGCTATTCAGTGGGCTCAAAACTCTCAACTTTCCACATGGATATGGAAGGCTCCAGTCCGTCAGCACAGATCCGGTAAAGAGGGGAGCTCTCTTCCCTCGACGTCTAAGCAGCCCTGCTCCCAAGTGCTTTTGACTGAGTCCTGAAGGTCAGCCATGCTGAAGGAGGCAGCCTTCTGGAGGAGAGCTCTGTCTCTACTCTCAGATCAGGACCAGTGACCTTGAACCTTTTTGGGCCATGGCCTCCCTTGAGCTTTTTGCTGAAAACGATGGCTCCTCTTCCCAGAAAAATATACATTGCAGATGCAGGTGTAATCTGGTATAAAATTTCAGAAGCTTCACAGACCCCCAAAAGCTCCAGCTTAAGAATTCTTGCCAAAGGCAAATCACTCCTTTTCTTACTCAAGAGCTGTTTCCTGGGGTTGATTAACTGCTACCTTAGATGTCCAACAGGTGAATTAATATTCAGAATTGACTGCTAGTCCTCTCATGCCCTTGGCAGATGGCACACTCTCTGCTGTTGCTTGCAGCCAGAGAAAGCAGAGCCCCTAGACTGAGACCATATTTTGTTTTTCAAAAGACTACTTTCCCCAACGTCTGCCAGAAAACCTCAGACACCCTAGACTTGGAATACAGACCCAAAATGATAAGCCACAACTGAATCGGATCTCCCATACAACTGGAGCCATGAAGAGAGAGCCAGGCATTGAGTGCTTTTTGGGCTGGCAGGAGAAAGGCATGAAGATAGGCCCCATGGAAAGGGTCAGAAAGGGTCCTCCTCCTTTCAGTCAGTCATTCTAGAGAGACACCTATTCTTTTTCATTTTTGCCTCTACTTAAAGAGATGCAGAGGATGCTGGAGCCTATGCCCTTATTACCTCAAACTCCACATTTGCCTCCCTTTTTTCCAATAATGAGGACAATGATCATAACAACACTGATTGAATACTTCTCTATACTAATCATTGTGCTATAAGCTTTTTTTTTTTTTTTTTTTTTTACAGGCAGAGTTAGACAGTGAGTGAGAGAGACAAAGAGAAAGGTCTTCCTTCCGCTGGTTCACCCCCCAAATGGCCGCTATGGCCAGCACGCTGCGCTGATCTGAAGCTAGGAGCCAGGTGCTTCCTCCTGGTCTCCCATGCAGGTGCAGGGCCCAAGCACTTGGGCCATCCTCCACTGCCTTCCTGGGCCACAGCAGAGAGCTGGACTGGAAGAGGAGCAACCAGGACAGGACCGGCACCCCAGTTGGGACTAGAACCCGGAGTGCCGGCGCCACAGGCGGAGGGTTAGCCTAATGAGCCATGGTGCCAGCAGCTATAAGCTCTTGAATTATCTCATCTTCTGAACCATCAAATGAGGTAGGCATCTTGTTATCCCATTTACAGATCAGGAAATTGAGACTAGGAGAGGTTAAGAAGAGCAGTGTAGGGACACAGAGCTACTGAGTGGTGGAGCCTGGATTTGTATCTAGGTCTGATTTCATTTTTTTTTTTTTTATTTTTTATTTTTGACAGGCAGAGTGGACAGTGAGAGAGAGAGACAGAGAGAAAGGTCTTCCTTTTGCCGTTGGTTCACCCTCCAATGGCCGCCGCGGCCGGCGCGCTGCGGCCGGCGCACCGCGCTGATCCGATGGCAGGAGCCAGGAGCCAGGTGCTTTTCCTGGTCTCCCATGGGGTGCAGGGCCCAAGCACCTGGGCCATCCTCCACTGCACTCCCTGGTCACAGCAGAGGGCTGGCCTGGAAGAGGGGCAACCGGGACAGAATCCGGCGCCCCGACCGGGACTAGAACCCGGTGTGCCGGCGCCGCTAGGCGGAGGATTAGCCTAGTGAGCCGCGGCGCCGGCCTTAGGTCTGATTTCAAATCTAATACTTTTAACCTCCACTTTCATTTATCCTTCCCAAAAGACCAGAACGCACACAAAAGCCTGGAAACCATCCAGAATGACAGTTTGGTCTTCCAAGTTCTTGCTGCCAGCACCCATGCCCTTCTCGTCCTCTGCCCACCAGGGAGCAGCCTGGTTCTTCAGAGACTCACTTTATGGATTCTGTTGGAAATCCTCAAACTCTCTGCCTCATCTCCAGATGACTTTGCCTTTTGAGTCCATACTCCATGGTCCTAAATTTATCCAGGAGCCTAAATTTATTTTAAAGTCAGTTGAGCCCAGGAATCATATTTCCATCAAGAGAATGACTCTTTTCTACTCACTCCTGCATTTATTGGCCAGGGGTTAGTTGACATCATTCCAATTGAGAGACTTGTGGGGAGAGGAAGGGCACGGCAGGTGCAGAGAAAAAAAGTAGAGGAGGCACCAATGCCCATCACTGTTGAGGGTGCTCCATAGAGGTCAGACTTCTCTAAGCATCTGCTACTCACCGCAGTTGGAAATAGGGTCTCTCACCCCTGCAACAGCTAGTCGATCCCAGGGAGAGTGAGTTTCCAGCTCACCAAGAGAAAGGTCTATGAAAACACTGCCCATCATATGTCCAGGGACCAAGGGGACCCATGTGCATGCTGATTGACTAGAGCCCAACTCGTGGGGATTCGGAGGCAGCTGGGGGCAGAGTAGACATTAAACTCTCTGTTGAGCCCAGGGTTACTTGTCCTTGCCCCAGAGCCTCATCTGGAGATGAAATAGCTAGAAAGGGGAGAAGTGGGAGGTGCAGGAAGCTAAAGATGTTGGCAGCAGGCACACAAATACATCTCACATTCAGGGTTTCTGCTCTAGACCACCTGGAGGCCAGAGGTGAAACAAAACAAAATGACAGTACTTGTATTCAGTGTGGACGAGGAAGCCAGCCACAGGGGTACAACTGACTCCCAGAAATGGCCCGGAGTCACTGAAGTCTGGTCACTTAGTCATCAGATATTTATTGAGTGTCTGCTTTGTGCCAGACTTGTCTGGGCATTTGTGAATGCCATGATGATTCCTGCCCTCAGCATTAGGCCATCGATAGAGAAAATATGAGCAAGACAGCTGGCATGAGCACCAGGGAGAAAACGAGCAGTGAGGACTGGAAGGGGCCACTTCAGTTTGGGTTGTTAGGGAAGCTTCCTTGAAGGGAGAGCTGAGGCCTGATTATGCAAAACGGCCAAAGGAGGATGTGGGGGAAGCGCATTCCAGGAAGACTGAAGAGCAAAGCCAAGGTCTTTAGGTGGCAATGGGCTCCACACATTTGAGAAACAGGTGACCAGAGGAAGGAGAGAGAGCTGCAGTTAGGCAGGGCCAGATCACTGTTGCATTGTAACAATGGTGGAGGGCTGGGCTTTTCTCCTATGTGTGATGAGAAGAAGGGGAGTGACATCATCTAATCAGTTTTTTTTTTTTTTTTTTCAAAAGATCATTCCAGTTATTATGTGGAGAGTAGGTTTCAGGGAGCAGAAGGGTAGTAGGGGGACCAGTGAGCAGGCTGCTTGAGAAAATGGGAGACCATACAATTTGTCATCCAGACAGAGATACTTGGGCAAGTGAACAGGGATGCTACAAATAGTTTAGCAGGGGGGCCAGTGCTGTGGCACAGTGGGTTAAAGCCCCGGTCTGCAGTGCCGGCATCCCATATGGGCGCCGGTTCAAGTCTTGCTGCTCCTCTTCCAGTCCAGCTCTCTGCTACGGCCTGGGAAAGCAGTGGAAGATGGTCCAAGTCCTTGGACCCCTGTGCCCATGTGGGAGACCTGTAAGAAGCTCCTGGCTCCTGGCTTCGGATCAGCTCAGCTCTGGCCATGGTGGTCATTTGGGGAGTGAACCAGCGGAATGGAAGACCTCTCTCGCTCTCTCTGGCTCTTCTTCTCTCTTTCAAAATAAATAAAATAATTCTTTAAAAAAACAAATAGTTTAGCAGGACAGTCTTGGGCAAAGTGAGACATGTGTACACTTTGGTTGTGGTTGGCTACAGCAGTGATTCTCAAGGTGTAGTTCCTGGATCTACAGCATCAGCATCACCCAGGGACTTAACAGAACTGCAAACTCTTAGGACCCACTGAATCAGAAACTCAGGTGGACCTGCCAGTACATGTATTAAAATCTTTGTTGTAAAGTTTATATATATACATATTATATCTATGAGTATATATATGTGTGTGTATATATATTATATATATATATATTTGAAAGACAGAGAGAGGGTGAGCTCATCTGGGTCTCCCACATGGGTGCAGGAACCCAAGGACTTGGGCCATCTTCCACTGCTTTCCCCAGCACATTAGCAGGGAATTGGATTGGAAGCAGAGCAGCCAGGTCTCAGCAGGGCCCCAAGCGCTTCATTTCTTCCGTGGTGTAACTGGCCACCTTTCCCTGCCCTTGCCTCCACTGGATGTTAACTTTTATTTAATCACATGTCATAAGTTATTTATTTTGGCACTTTTTCATGATTTTTAGAAATCCCTTTCTTCCGACTTCCAGTAGTAGCTTATTTTGAAGTAGACAGGACTTTCTGATTTAGGGTACTGGCTTTTCAAAGAGGTTCTGCTCATTCAAGATCAGAGGAAGGAAATCTATTCTTCTGTATCTGACTTCTAGCTCACCTGGGGCCTCCACTGCTCATGTCAGCACCTTCCCCCACACTCTGAACTTCAGGAGGAGGAGCCATACATTTTTCCCACTGAAAATGGAGAGTCCATATTACTATTACCAATCTCCAGATTGTTTCCAATAAGTTCAGTCCAATTTCCTACTAATTTTGATTTTCACTCATTTTGACTTGTTTTAAATCAAGCCATTTGGCACTGAGGTTGGCAGGGAGAAAATGTTACAGAAAAGGCTCACTGAAAGTTGCAATATTTAAGAGAGTTAAGAAGATATCACCACCTAAAGGCCACCCTAGGCCCCGACTCTCCCATCCTGCTCAACCCAACCTCAGGCCTCTGTCAGCTGCCTGTGGAGATTGGCAGAAACTCTGAACTAGCTCCCTCCCCGCCCCCCCCCCGCCTTTTTTTTTAACAGTCTCTGGCTGTTACACTAAGGGTGGATCTGCCCTGCCATCATACTAAATTTTTCCAAGCCCATCACTTTTTATTTTTTAAACATCAAGTGTTTGAGGCCAGCGCCGTGGCTCACTAGGCTAATCCTCCGCCTACAGCGCCGGCACTCTGGGTTCTAGTCCTGGTTAGGGTGCCAGTTCTGTCCTGGTTGTTCCTCTTCCAGTCCAGCTCTCTGCTGTGGCCCAGGAAGGCAGTGGAGGATGGCCCAAGTGCTTGGGCCCTGCACCTGCATGGGAGACCAGAAGGAAGCACCTGGCTTCTGGTTTTGGATCGGCACAGCGCGCCGGCTGTAGCAGCCATTTGGGGGGTGAACAAGACCTTTCTCTCTGTCTCTCTCTCTCACTGTCTAACTCTGCCTGTCAAAACACAAACAAAAAAAACTATCAAGTGTTTAAAATATTCCAGGGACCGAGCTAAGCATTCTAGCTGGGGTACTGCATTTTGTTCTGAGGGTAACACTATGCGATTGGCCTCACTACTAGCACCGTTATACAGACGAGGACTCCAGGGCACAGAAAGATGAGCATGCCCAGGGTTACACAGTGCACACTGCCTTCTCACTCCCTGATATGCAGTGTCTGGCTTTGACATTGTCCCATCTTGGGATGCATGCAGCTAGCCGACGAAGCCAGTGTTCCCTGTAGCAAAGGAGGATTCCTCTGCATAGCTCCAAAGCCACACTTCCTGTTCTGGAAGTTGATTCATTGAGTGAATCCACATTTTCATTTCTCCCTGCCCTTTCATGGGGAATGACTTACTCAGAGCAGGTCTGACAGAAGCAGGCAGATGGCACTTCCAGGCCTCTCTCTCCTGCTCTTGCTCAAAGTAAGCACAGTACGACTCCTGCCGCTCCCAACCTTACCACGTGAATCGAACAAAGGGTTCTGTGAACAAGGTCCTAGAATTCTGTCTAGCTGAGTTGCCAGTTTCCTTCTCTTTTTCTCCCCAAATTCTACCCCTCTCCCCCAGAAAACACCTTTTCTTCATTAGAGTAGACAGCCTATCTGCATCCACATAGCACCAAACATAAGATCAACAACAAGGACCGAGAGGAGAGGATCTGGGTTTGCCCAGATTCCCAAAACCTCATCATTCACCAACCACTGGCCCAGTAATCGCATCTGCCAGAGGCAGCCAGGTAATTTTCAGCTCAAAGTTTTGCTTGGGCTTTTAAGTTTCTGAACACATTTTCTTGCACCCTCTAAGATACTGTTTTCCAGATGTCACCTGACCTCCAAGGAGAAGTCTAGAATCTGTCACACTCCAGGGGCTTCTTCCAAAAACAGAACTTCTAATCCTTTTGGATTTAGGGATGGTTTAGAGGGCTATGGCATCTATTAGAACTCTCACCTGAAAAGAGAGACCACAATTTGAACTTGAACCCCTCACGGTTTTTTTGTGTCCTGGAAAGCAGTGGTTCTGAGAGTCCAGCCTGGGGCCAAGAGTGTTAGCAGCCCCCTGGAAGTTCTGAGACCCCACTTCAGATCTACCGAACCAGAACCTCTGGGAAACCCTGTTGTAATGAGTCCTCCAGGTGATTCAGACGGGTGCTTAAGTGTGAGAACCACTGCACTCTAAAGCAAAGGTCCTTCATCTTCTGGCAGTCTCTGATTTGAGAATCTGATGAAAGCTTGGGGCTTTCAGCTTCTTTTTGGACCACCATCCCCTCCCACCAGGATCCAAGTCAAGAATTCCTGCTCTGGAATTTAGAGCTTACCCTTCTCTGGCTTCTACCTGCTATCAGCAGTACTACAAGAAGCAATGGGTGCACAGTCCCTGATTGTCCTTTCCTCTGTGTATAGGCAGGTGTGCATCCCCTGTACCAGACAGCACAGGGATAAAGCCTTGTTGCTCCTTGTCTATGCTGCAATTGTAGCCCATGGGCTATGAATAAAAACCAAAGGTTCAGGCATAAGGCACCAGGATAGGAGTCTGGGACTAAACAGAAAATTAATTTCTTCTTCTGGTGCTGGGATCTGTGTTTCAGAGCAAAACTTCTTAAAAACTGCTGAACTTCCTGTGACAGTCCTGGCTGGGGCATATTGACTGTAGCCAGAGCTTTGTCAATGGCAAATTTTGGTCTCTCAAGAGAGGAACTCCCAAGGCAAGGTCCAGAATTTTATTCCCTAGCTGAAGGCTCAACTTGTACCTGCATGAGCTGTTTCCACCTGAGCAGCCAGTTACTCGGCTTAGGGGACAGTCTCATATTTTCCTCCACAGTCATTCTTGGGCCATGACTTGAACTGGTTCTCAGAGCAACCTCCTTGGGAAAAGTCCCTTCTCTAATTCGTACCCTCCTGAGGAGGAGGCTGATTCTGAAAATACTGCCCGAAGCTGCAGAATCTCCCCTTTTGGCTGTAGAACTGCTCCCTCGGTCCAAGCAAGGAAGGACTGATTCTGTGCTCAGACTCAGCTCATCTGAAGTAGAGGCTTAAAGTCGTCCGTGACTGCAGTAAAGGACACTGTCATACACAGATTCCCCAAACCAGGAACAAAGAGCTCATGCCAGATTGCAGTTTCCTTCAGATCCAAAGTATGTTCTGCATCTGGCCACATCCCATCACCCTCCTCATTGCCACTGTGGCTCTCAGATTTCAGCCTGCATCAGAATGACCAAGGGGTGGGTGTTGTACAGTGGGTTAAGCCACTACTTGGAACGCCCACATCCCATACCAGAGTTACTAGGATCAAGTCCTCTCTGCTTCCAACCAACTGTCCTGATAATGCATCTTGGGAGGCAGCAGATGATGGCTGAAGCACTTGGGTCCCTGCTACCCCTGTGGAAGACCCAAATGGAGTTCTGGGTTCCAGGCTTCTGTATAGCCCAGCCCCAGCTACTGCAGGCATTTGGGGAGTGAACCAGCCAATAGAAGACCTGTCTGTCTCTCCGTCTCTCTTGCTAACTCTGCCTCTCAAATACATAGACCTTAAAAAAAAAGTGCTAAAGAAAAATGACAAATAGTTCTTCTTGGGCATGGTGGGCCCCTTTCTTCAGGGGCCGCATCCTGAGTCTGGGGTGTTTCCCCTGCAGCCCTGCAGTAGGACCTCACCTCAGGGCCTCTTGCTCCCCAAAATGACCACTGCATGTATTTAATCACGGTCCCATTTGGAATATTAAAGCCAGAGGACAGTTATGAAGGGGCCTAACATCTGGCTTTTCATGTTCTTATACTTTCTGGAAGCAAATCATGACTAGATTTTCTACCACAAGCCCCCATTCTTGAGTGCTTCCCTCTCGGGCAGGGACCCAGGGATTGATACAATCCCACCTTAGAGAGGAGAATCTGGCCTCTTTTTTCTTTAGGAAGCACCCATCTGTCTTCTGTGTCCACCCTACCCGCCCCTTCCCCCATCAGAGGCATGGTAGGACTCAGGAAAAACTAGTTATTTAGGCACTCCACTTATTTCTTCAAAACAACAGCATCCTCAGCTTTAAGCCTTCATAAAGCAGTTTCTATATTGTTTTTATTAAAGTTGGTGGTCGTTAGATGTCTCTGCTGCCCATGTTGGAGAACTGGATTGAGTTCCAGGTTCCTGGCTTTGGCCTGGCCCAGACCTGGCTGTGGTCATTTAGGGAGTGAACTAGCAGATGGAAGCTTGCTCTCTCTCTCTCTCTCTGTCTACCTCTTCTCTCTGCTTTTCAAATACATACATACATAATTTTGAGAAAATGAAAGAAAAAAAGTCATAAAAACCCTTCAAACTCTTGCTTTCAAAGGTTGAGAAAAATACCATACACCTGAGATCTTTGCTGGTTTTTGAGTTGCATGTCAAAAGGTTCTCTTTGGTCAAATAATCTACTCTTCCAGGAGGCCCATGGAAAGGGGTGCTTCTGGGCCGTTTTGTAGTTGTTGTTGGTAACTTCATCCCCTGTCTGCCACTGCACTTACAGAAAAACCATTCTGCAAAGGATCCTACTTTACAGCACAACCTCTATTTTCTGCAGGGGATTTCTTCATCTTTTGTCATGGACTCTTCTGTAACTCCTCCACTGCCCAGACCAAATTCAAATTTAAAATGATAAAACAGAGAGCATGTTTAATATTTAGAGCCAATTAATGGTCATATGTAACATGAAAGCAGTAGGATACTTTGTAAGATAAAATTGGTTTGCATCTTTCAAAAACAAATAATAATCCAGGAGCAACCAGACCCCTCCCCCCAACCAAAAGCACTGAAACAAAAGACTGATCTGTTTATACAGTCACATGAAAAATAAACATCTTTATTTTTTTGCCTACTTTATTTCATTTTTTCAAATAAAATTTAAATCTGTACAAAGTATACTGTTACAGTATATATTTTGTAAGAATCAATGCCTAAAAGAATCACAATACTTCAATAAGCAGTACAGCAGACCTCGCTAGTTTCAGCTTTGATATTGAACAAACTCAAGCCGGCTGATGCACAACACGTTTGCTTGGTTTCCACGTGGTGAGTTCCCAGCACTGAGATGGGAAAACATGACAGCAAATATGGTTATATTACAGCCCGACACACTGCGCTTCTTCATGTGATAATAACTGCACATATTTAATACAGAATGCTCAGATTTACTTTTAAATTGCATTTGCTTACTTTTTAGTTGGCAAAATTCAGCATTCTTTAATGGGGTCCCCAAACAGTGCAAATTAATGATATTCTACCATATATTGGCACATCTCCAATAAGGATTAACTTGTAAACTCAACAAAGAATATCAACAACTTAGTCCTAAGTTTTAACTAATATACATCTGGTCCATTTAACCAAAGTCATTTTGGAAAGATATTAAAGAACAACTCTATTTCTGAAAGGATAGTGTTTTGACCATTTTTTAGAGAAGTAAATTTTTAAATTGTCATTAAAATGTTTTACTATAAAAATTTTACAAACTTGATTAGAAATTTCAAGATTATGATTCACAGCAGACATATACAAACTGTTTACATCCCAACAATATCTACTCTCAGACTTCCAAATGGAGCACAATTGTGTCAGCTGTGTTAACTAAAATTCTGAACAGTGTACTAAATTTATAAGTGGTGCTGGGTCTAGCAAGTGTAAATACACAGTATATTTCAATGAAAAGAATTGTCTTCTTTATACTTTATTTGTCTTCCCATAAGGAAACATTAATGTTTACATTCTTTAATAAAGTTAATCTTACATCAGAATATAACTTAATACTGTCAGCAACAGGGACCACACACAGTAAATAAGAAGCACATTTAAAATAAGTCTGAATTCACATAGATTAACATTTGTTGGTTAATAAAATATTGACAGTATTACAATCTTACAATATTTACAGTAAGAAAAATCTAGAGTAATATATACCTTTCACAGCAGGATTCCTTTTTTTTTTTTAAATTTCTTCCAGTTTGGGATTGTGTATACACGAAAAGCTCAAAATAAAGCAACTCTGCAATATAATCTTAAAATAATGGCTACTAGGGGGAAATTCTATCACAACCATTGAAAATAATGGTGACTTCTCACGGAGTCTGTGGCATCTGAGAACCCAGTTAATTAACCAAAGTCTTGCTCAAATCAGCCTCAGTTACCCAGATTAAAGCTGCAGAACTCCGGCCTTCCCTGACTGCTGAAAACCCAACAGCATTTTCTCAACATGCTATAAGAAAGGAGGGGAAATTGGTTTCAGCTCACTCCTCGTGGCTGGAAGCCTCCGGCCAGTGCACATTCCCTAGCGTATGCCAAAAGAGGGCCGTTTTCATCCGCACAGCATCACAAGAGTCCACCCTCCAAGGAAAGGGCACTTTGACACCAAGCTCAGTCATTCCTCAACTCTTGTGCAATATGAAAAGGCATGAACTTGGCCCATATAATACACACCAGCATCTCAAAGATTTGGGACTGGGACAAAGAAACAGACTAGTGTAAGTTTGCACTGAGATCAACAGGAAAAATGGGAAATGATGCACATTTCCAATTAGAATGACACGGAGAAGACCCACATCCCTAAACTGGAATCTGGCCAGGGCATCAGAGTTAGCACCCCCTCTCTGAGTACCACAAGCAATTAGGATGTGTGCTCTGGGCCTCCTCTAAGAGAGAGCATCTACAGTAAGCAATGCAGTGTGGGACATTATTCAGTGACGACTCCCAAGAAAACAGATTCAATGCTTGATTTGAACTCTCTGCAGCACCTGAGGTCAATCATTCGAGCTGTGACCCGTCCCAACCCTGCTTACTTTAAGATATCTGATGGGCACAGAGCACTCAGGGATACGGCTGCTGGCTACTTTGGACTCTAGATCTCACAGGTAATCAACAGGTATCTGGGATTGAATTAGCAAACTGTACCATGGCTCCTTAAACAGACACTGTCAGGTTTGAAATCATGTCGAGCATGAATCTTCACTGTCAGGTCAGAAATCAAAGTGGGGGGTCTTCCCACATCAGCCAAGGTTATTACATCAAAACCTTAGAGGAGTTGGACAGTTTTTCATGTTGCCAGTGATTAGTTTACTTATTTCAGTCAATCTGGATTGGCAAACCAGTCTAATCTAGTTAGCTTTGTTTTTTTGATTCTTACGTATGTGCTAACCCAAAGCTGTTGTATTTGGGCTAAATACACTGACAGAGAAAATTCAAACAACAAAAGTTTCAACAAACTTCTGTGGCATTTTCTTTTTGGAAGTCAATGCAAGATCTAAGGTATTTCTACCCAACAAAGTCTGTTTAAGTGTTTAGTGTTACTTCCTTTTTGGTCCTATACAGAATGCTATAACTTCTATATAGGTCTGAATGCTGCTCCATGTAGATTCCTTCTGTATATCTAAAAATATATACTTTTCAGTAGTTCAATACATGGTTAATCTTCCCACAGAGGAAGATTTTTGTAATCACATGTTGCAAAGTAGAAAAACATCTCCTTTCTAAGAAAGGAAATATACTTTCCTATTGTACACTTTTGAGTAAGCCCAAAGGCATGCACCAAAAATCATTGTTAAAACTAATACATGCAATAAAATGATGTAGAGTTAGACTTAAAGTGCTGCTTCTCGATTTTGAAATTTGAAGAAGACATTTTGTCAGTTGTGGACTCCAAGATCCCCAACCCCCACCCCACCCCATGGCATTGAGAGAGAGAAAAATAAAAAAGTATGCATGAACCTTCCAACTATTCTTTACATGGGGGAAAGAATGGATATATCAATTATCCTATTTAAAAACTGGATTTCCAGTTTTAAATAAAACAAGTGTTTACTGTTAAAAATTGTCAAAGCTAACACACCCAAACAAATGTTACTAGTAAATAATGTTCTACATAGAGAATAATTTACTTTGGTTTTATGCACCTTCTCAAAAATAATAATAGTGTCCCATACATCACCAAACTGATGTGTTCCAGCAAAGTTAAGGCATATCTTTTTTTTCCCTAGTGACATCTTATTTCCCAAACAGACAAAACTAAAATCTTTTGGTGAGGAAGGGGTTAAGATAATGGCTAACCCCTTGGCATCCTGAGCATTGTGGTTTATCAAACTCTACCCTGCAAGAAGTTCTCAGGCACCCTGACCCCTGCCTTGAACCAGGAATGGCTCCCCTGTGTAGAGATGCCCTGACTCCTTATAAACAGCTCTCAGAACTTTGCTTCTTTTTTAAACCCTTCTGTTTGGATAAAATGCTTAACAAAGCTGGCTGCAATGTCACATTTTGCTAGTAGGGGCCACCATCTAACAATAATCCCAATCTGAAAAGTTTTAAGCCAATAGTTCATACTTTTATCAATTATTTGCATTACAATTTTCCACATGGAGTTAACTAAGAGTAGAGATCCTCAACTTGGGTCTCAGAAGATGTGTGATGCACCTGAGGCTGTATGCAAAATCACTTGTGGATGTGCATTTTTTTTTTAATTTGGGAAAGAGGGTCCATCACTTTCATCAGATTATCAAAGGTATCTGTGACCACAAAAGAGGGTTACAGGGACTAAGAGGGATACCCGTAATTCATTTTATACCAGGACTGGGAAACAGGGGGCAAAAACCAAAATAGCCTCAAAAAGGGGTGACAGGGGCAAATGCTGATCTTTCTCCTCTATTCACATTTGGGAAGTAAGTGCTTCAAACTATGAAAAATAATTAATTCAATTGATTAAGAGCCATTAAAAATAATGAAATCTATTTTCTAGCATTTTTTCATTTTCCATATGTAATACATTTAATCTCATTAAAGGTTTGGAGACTGAATTTTTCTCTTTTTCTAAAGGAAATTCACGGATATAATGCTGAATATCATCCATATTTAAAAGATCTAACAAAACAAAACCTAAGTAACTCTCAAGATATGAGCCTATACCTTATGGTTTTGAATAATGGATTATCTCAACTCAAATACACAGTTGTTAACCTTCATTTCCCAAAATTGGTCCATATTTAGACAACTACCTGGTACAATTCCACTAAATAAACATAAAATCCGAACAATGAAAGTTAAACTCTCTACTCAAATTAAAAACAAAGCCACAAGTTCCACAATAGAATCCAACCATTCACAGTATGTCATAAAGAACAGTCTCATCTCAAATACACACTGTATTTTCAACAGAATTTGCAAACATAAGACCCAGAATCACTAGCAAAACACACTAAGAAGAGCATGTCAAGAATTAAAACACACCCCCTCCCCACCATCTAGAAACACACTCAGGCATTCCAAAAATAAACCAGATCTGAAAAGAGGCCTCTTACTTGTTGGTTTTAAGTATGAGGTGCATAAAAAGCTATGGGAAAGGGAATACAAAATGAGTTAATTAAATAACTTACAAAAAATAATTTTAACCAAAAACATATCTCTCTGTTCTATTAACAAAACTGTCAATTTTTTATTTTTTGCAATATTAAACACTGTTGCACCATCTCACTAAGACAAAAAATATGTTCACAGGTATATTTTTGTTCTTTTCTTTCTAGAGCACATCTTTGAGGTTATAAGACTGCCTCTGATTAAAATAAAGTCTCTTATCCCTTGCTGCCCCCTCTCAACAAGTGAGTCAACCCTGAATTCCAAAAGGAATATTCATTGAATGTAATTATTTCAATACCAGTTATATCACATAGACCATGAGGAAACTATATGAGCATTATGGAAAACTATATGAAAGAGGGAGCTACCACTTGCCACCACTTCACTTCCAGCTTTTTAAGCATGTACCCAGTTGGACCCAGTCCTCACTCACTTCCATGAAAACAGACCAGCACTCCAAACCCAGGCTGTCTCAGGCTGGAAGGTGAATCTCAAAGATATCACTTTACTGATATATATATATCTCCTATCCTAAGCTTTTACTTTATTTAAACAGTTTAATAAAGCTTACACTTACAAAGGATTTTAATGGCAAATAAAGGCCCATTATTAAAAATTTTATCAAAACAAATTTTTGTTTTACATACATAAGAAATATTTTCTTGGCCTTATAAAGCATAGTTAATTGCATATAAGTTTTGCTTTGGGTGGGATATTGAAAACAATTCTGCAAGAAATTAGAAAAGACTAGAAACAAAAGTGAAAGTGACTAGTCTTAACTTTCAAAAAATCAAGTGCAAAGACAAATAGTGCAAATAATGAAAACTAGAAATTTTATAGGCAACTTTACATAGTCTTTCCTGCTTTTGCACTTTTAAACATCAACAACTTTATAAATCTTAACAATTGTATGCAGCATGGAAATGGGCTATCATTTACGTCCACTGACTAGACTCAAGAAAGCTTTTCGAAGACTTGTCTCACAGTCATTTAAATCACTGGTTCTTGACACCGGTTTGGGAATTCAGAAAATAATTCCTCAGGGAAGAGCTATTTAAGAAGGCTCTGCAATGACTTAAACAAGTTATAGTATGTATAACTATAATCTGATACACAATAAAATGTGAAGATTATACTAAGTACCAACTCTACAAAATAAGCTATAACAAAAATAACCCTATTGTTAATAAACTTGACATTTTTAAAAAAGAAAAATTACCTTCCAAATACAAAACCAGAACTTTTTTTTTTGCTACTTATAAAGAGATCTTTATCACTAATGTATAGAGATGTGAGTAAAATGACACTTGAAAAGTAGCTTGCCAAAATCACTGGGAATAAATTCACACTAATTTTGATAACAAAGAGTTAATCCAAATATACTTGAATTACGTAAACTTTTAAAATAAATCTTACATCAATTCTTTATCTTACATCATTGAAAACACTCCTGGGACAATGGGAACAAAAATCTCAACACTATCAACACACTCCAGAAAAGATGTGAAAACCTCCAAAAAATACTACATTATAGTAATATCATCTGCCACCAATGAGCTCTCAGACATTCTACAATTTTAAGGTAAGAGAAAAAGTGGGAATATAAACAGAAACATGAATTTGAGGGTTGTTTTGTCTAATTTCAGAAAGAAAGCATTACGGAGGACCACATAAGCCCCCAATATTAAGTGGCTGCTGGAATAGCAAATGTAACACAGAAAGATATCAAAAATTACAATTCAGTGTTTTTACCTGGTTTATTGTCTTCTTCTAAGAAATTCATGTGGAGGTTCACAGTTCTGCCAAAGTAACTGGTCTTTGTGGACTACAAAATCAAATAATTTGATATAAGGACCATTTTGAAAAGTTAGGGGTATATTATGTTTTTAACAAGAGTCCAAGAAAACAGTTTGTAATGATAAATATTTCTGATAGTCTAGAAGTATACAAAAGTTTGAAACTTTTTCTTCTTTTTCTCAAAATAAGTCCCCCATACTAACTTTGCTTGACCAGAAAAGTGACCCCTCCATAACTGTGCTCCTTAATTTGTCCCAGAAAAACAAACATCCTACACATGAAAACAGATTTGTATAATGCATCAACATCATAACTAGCTACAGACTGAGTTTTTTAATAGTCAATGAGGGACCCGTTTTCTCTGGCTTTATCAAAATCGCCTTAGTGAAGATCAATTTCACCATTCTTAGCAAACAACTCTCTTTCAGACTGTCGTAATACTTCTTCCCACTTCCAAACAAAATTCCTCCCACTTTACCTCCAAACCATCCTCTTACTTGACCCTCACACTCCCATTCACAAACACATTGAACAGCTCTTCCCTTCCTGCTCTCAAATTTCCAAACTAGTAAAGCTCAGTTCCCAGTAACTTACCTAAAATACACATACTTCTCACTCTCTTCAATTCACAAATTTCTTAAAAACATCCATCTAGATGCTGTTTCAAAATGTCAACTTAAGAATACGGGGAAGACAGCATTCAGGAAAAAAAAAAAAACTTGCTTGATTACCTCATAAAGCAAATCTTTCTCATTCATGAGTTAGCTATGTTCTAAGGCAAGAGTCAGCAATTTACTTCTCACTGAAGGGGGTAAGCTTGTGTGCCACTGGCAGGCCTAGCAGACAAGAAGAATAAAGGCAAGAAAAACAAGGAGAAAGGAGAATAGGTAAGATGCCAGATGTATATGGTAAGCAAGTAGGTCAAGAACCACCACCAACTACCTACACTACACAACTCATTGCCAATCTACTCTAGCTAAAAAGGAGTCTGAACCAACCTCAGCATGAGCCGAGTAAAACACTAGCTGACGGCCATCACTGAGTGGGACAAGGCGAACAGGCATTATCTGTTCCATAGCCTTGACTGCCAGCCACTTCACAGTGAGGATACCTTTACTTAAATCCTCCTAGAAGCCTTGTGTGTTAATATATCTTAGGCCAAAACACATACTAACAAGAGTATTTCCATGTTTTTCACAGTTCTAGAATATAAAGGCTTGGTTCTTGCAGGCCTCCTGAATTTTTAACACAGACCCTAAGTCCCTTAAATTTTTTTTCTCATGAAATACTACAACATTTAATTAATAAGTAAATTACAAGTCACCAAAACAATGTATATATTTATGAAAACACAAAAAATTTGTGATTCCTAATGAGCAAGATATTTCTGGTCCATATGACACAACGTTATCTTACATAGATCACCACCATGTTTCTACCTACCAACAAGCCAATTTTTCACAAAAGCAAAGGCCATCAGGAAAAAGACAGAAAATAATAGCAAATGTAATTGGGTACAAAATGAAACTGAGTGAGTAGCTATGAATTCTAGTTAATAAATATGCTTTTAACAAGTGATGTATGTCATACTCAACTTTCCTAAAAACATATATTGCTAAGTCACTTAACATAAAATCTTGGTAGTCAGTTTAGCAAAGGAAAGATGACAAACTGTTGGCTTGGAAGCAGTCATATTTTTCACTACTCATCTGGTTCCTCTTGCGTCATGAAATTCTACCTGACTCAGGCTAATGCTAGTTTACATGATCCTCACTTAGCTCATAATAATGAGATTTCGGTACAAAAAGAGCCTTTTAAATGGCCTAGACCTTAACTTCAGGTATTTTTTTTTTTTTTTTTTAGGATCACTAACTTCTTAATGTTAAAATCAACATTTCTGTAAAATATATCGGAAATTCTGCAAGGAAGACTCTATAGTAATTAATGCTGCTGGGTGAGAACAGTAATTTTAATAGAAATGATCACTTTAGTTTTGTAACATACTTCATTTTGGAATAGTCTAAATTTGGTTAACATGCAATGAAGAAAACAGAAATATTATAATGTATGATTTAAAAATTAATAAACTTTAACAGACAACTTTGCTCAAATAACTGGTAAATTTATTTGCTTAAGCAATTCTAATAAATTCTCAGTCTTATTTATTTCACTCTCAGGGAGATGTATATATGTCTAAATTATTAAAATATTCAAATTTAGGAATAAACAACTATAAATGTTATGTTCAGAGTTATCATGAACTGTTAAAGATGTTTTAGCATCCTTTTCCATAGAAAGCAAGATCTCATTCTGATACTCAGAAGACTTTTAAAAGAGAAAAAAGTCACTAGATTTGGTATCTCACTTTCTATGAGAAAAAAATCCTAACAGTATGTTTACATTTAAAAAAATGAATTGTGAAGCTATGAAAGCTGCCAGAGCAACAATTTCAAAAAGCAAAAGCCTCTTTTTAAAATTATCTGGAAAGTCTGTGTGTATGTGTGTGTGTGTTTGTATGTATGTGTGTAATACAAAAATAATAAGTGAAAATACTATAGAAGAGATGGTGAGCCATATGTTAGATATAAAATAATCATGCCCATCGTGGGGTATAGGTGGGAGATAACCCAAATGTCATAAAAGAAAAATGTGTTAGTTTTACAAAGCTTCAACAGTGCCAAAATGCAAAATGTTAAAGCACAGGAAGAAAAATGAATGATATACCCCCACTCCCTCCCTCGAAAACATCAAGGATCATAAGAAAACAGGAAGAAAAAAGTTGACACATATTTTTAAATATGCCAAATCATTACTGACTTCAAGACAATATAAAGTGCTTGGGCCATTATACCCGCCCAGATTCTCATCATCAACAGATTTATCTTCTTCCCTCCCTTCCACCCAAATTTAGTTGTTTTTCTGCAGAAAAAATACACAGCATCCCTATATTAATAAGAAATGAAAACAGTGAGTACAACTGATATAGATCCATTGACTTTTATTACAAATGTACTTGATCACTTGGCTTCAAAAAGTTTAAAATCAATACCCTATTTTCTGTAGGCCAGTACAAAGCAAACTGTTTTACAAATTAAATACCTAAAAATTTGACAAAAATAGTAAAATCTGATGAAAAACAATTATAAAAATCCTTAATCTCTCTCTTCAAAAAAGGAGGCAGTCTTCCCAGTCCTATTACACAATATTAATAATATTCACCATTTTTTAGAATAGGTAGCTAAATTATATTTTTGTTAGCATAAAAAAACTCTTATTGACTAATAGTTTTTATTTGTATATGCTCCAGTTAAGTTTGTGAATGCCATCTGATTGCAATATAATCAACTATCTTTAATTGAATTCTAATTTACACTTATTTAACAATTTGCATAGTTGGAAAGGGATAAAGGTTATTCTACTACTAATTACCATAGGCTATTACAGTGCTATTTTTCAAGGCAATAAGTATTTGCTCCCAAATGAAATTATTTTCTTTAGGCAGGGGTTAAAATTACTAGCAGCTTTCTTCATTACCTGAAAAATCAAATTGGAATAGTTATCCATATTTAAATGTGAAGGCCTAAAAACACTGATATACTTTCCACTTTGAGTCAAATTTCAACCCCTGCACAGGACAACTAGAAAGTGAGACTTTCAAGGTTTTTTTCTTTAATTTCCCTGTTGGTTTTGGTTTCTACTCTCCATGGCTTTTGAGAAGCTGGAAAACAGTTTGTCTTTCTTGACTAGCATTGTCTTTTTTTCCATTTGGCAAATATTCATCTATCTCCAATCTGTATCTAGTAGAGGAAAAGCCAACATGGCTTTTCTTATGAACTTCCTTTGTTGTCAAAGGCATGTATAATGATTTCTACAGTTCTGGTTAGTTAACTTTAGCTCCCTCTGTGGCTGGATGACTGCTGTTTCTAACATCAGCATGATAAATAGGAGGCACAAATAAAAAGTAGCTTAAAAAAAGATTTGGTGATTAAAAAAATAGACAATACCACACACACACACACACACACACACACATGCACACATTTCAAATCTGGTGGCTGATCTCTGGATTAAATTACTTGACAGTGTCTCTCATTTTAAAGAATGTCAATATTGCAATGCATTTTAAGTTTTCTTTTACACTTAGGCAAATAACATAGTTTAACCAAGCTCTTGGACCTTAATTGTAAGACAAAGCAGATCAATAAAAATAAGGCATACTCGTCAGAAATTAAGTTTTGTTTGCTTGTTTTTGGCACATTTGATCATACTGTCTTCCATGAATAACACATATGGTCAAATATACCATTTCATTTTTTGTTTCATCACAAAATAAGGTTTACCAACCAGTAAAATAAAAACAAGGAAAAACTCCAACATAAAACACTGAGATATAGAACCTTGGTAAAGTACCGAGCACCTGGGGGTGGGAGGGAAGGACAGGGGACAGATGATTCAGGAGAGAGAAGGGAAGGTTGGGAGGGTGCTTGGGAGGTAAAGTGAGATGCTTAAAAGATAGCATCTTTACAGTCACTTAGTCTTCTCTATGATCACTTCTTAAGTCTTAAAAGATCTGCATGTGGGTTTCTTTTTAAACCCACTGACCATAAATCAGACAATGGTCTCAAAATCTTAGTAAGATTGTGTTCAACTGTTATAGTGTAAAGACAATTGCACAATACATGTGCTTCTTGATCCGGTAGGATTCCAAGCAGAATCTGAAGTCTATAGATAAGAAAGGCTTCACTTTAGGTAATTGACCCTAAAGAAAACCTCAGGAAAGAACTCGCATCTCAAAGAAAGGACACTTTGCCTAAGTTCGCTGTGTTTTTGTTGACTCGCACTACTTATTGCTGGCTACTAGGAAACACTGATCTAGGAGTACTCCAACAACCTGTAGTACAAGGCTTAACTTTAAGAAGCTATAGTAAACAAGAGACAAAATCAAAGCAATTCTCTTTCCTAATTAGTAACAGCACAGAGAATGCAATCTTTTCCATATCACAGTTAAAGTACAGTGAACAAAACAGCTCAACAAACCTTAAGACAAAAAAGTGCAGGTTATTAATGTTTACATGCAGTTGATAAGCATTCCAAATGTCACATTACGCACTGTAAAAGCTCAACTTTACTATATGGAAATAAGAAAAATGCATCTTGGGGGAGGGGGAAAAGCAATTTAATCATTTCCAGTGATTTTGTAAGTAAAGAAACTCCTAACTACTGTACGGTCACCTCATATTTAACATTGTATGAATATTAAAAGCAAACAATTTAATGGGAAAATGCACAGTACAATGAAAATAGCTTGTTATTCAACACATACAGTAGATCTCAAAAACAAAGACAACACACTCAACCAGGGAGCTTAAAATGTCAAATCAAAACCCAAAGAACCAGCAGGAAAAAAAAATCCTCAAAAAGATAACTGTTTCGCCTTCCTAGGCCAATGCTTTACAATGTGAGAAGCACTGATACCATCTCGCTCCTACAGGTGGTGTCTTCCACATACAGCAGTTAGATCTATATGGCTGGACTTGCCAAGAAACAATTCCATCCCCAGAACTCTGTCAGACAAGATCCCTTTTTTTCTTTTTCTTTTTTTACCAAAATACTCTCTACAGATTTCCAAACCAAAATGTACTGTTTAAGGCATCTTTTTTATAACATTTTCTCTTCACTCAAAGATGATAGTCATGCAGCAGTTTAATGATAAAAATATATTAATATTTTACTATACAGCAGCAAGAAGTTAGTTGTCAATTAAAAGCACACAAACATCTTTAAATGAAAACCTGTAAAAGACTATCGTTACAAACAATTTCAGTTTGGAGGACACCAGCTTGGTAAAGTGCTCTCCTAAGCTTTGCATTTTCATACCCTACACCTTGAATATATGAGTTATAGAACATACTTTTGATAGGAGGCTTGTACACTCGGGGAACACGAATACACTTAGCATACAATGTAGCCAGTAATAACTAGCACCACAGCTACATGGAAATCCTTTACATACACCAACTTGGCTTTCACTTTTAAAACAAAATTCAGAATCCATGGCTCAGTAGGATAACTATAATTGTGTTGCTTTGCTTTTTTAACAGGTCTACGTAAGTTAATAGCACTGGCAAAAAAAATCAAAGGATAGCCTCAGATCTCTTACAAGTTTAGGAGACAGTGCTAGTGACCACAAATAGACTCACTACCTGATGTCCAAGTACAGGTTCACTGGAAATTGCTGCACGTTAGTTTTTAAAATCTTTCTACACATAATAAAAAAAATATATTATGAACCATACAAGTACATCT